>NC_140670.1:2584107-3228883 GCF_054131305.1 Coturnix japonica
TTTAAAAGTTTATACTGTTTCCTCCAGTGCAGAAGAAAATTTACTTGAAATGTTTTTTCAGTACAATCCTTATTCTTGCCCTGACGTGGTTGGCTCTCTTCTCGTTATTAATGGCACCCAAGTGAAAATACGGGAGTTCTGTGGCTTGCCTTCTTAATAATGAATAAAGGTGATGCATTGTATGAAACTGTCTCAATAATTTACAAGGTAATATCAAGAAAAGACTAACTCTAGTGGTCTGCAGAAAATATACAGCACCAAAAAAAAAAAAAAAAAAAGGAAAAAAAAAAAAAGAAAAAAAACCTACAAGATTTACAAGCTGCACAAAAGTTAAAAAGCTAAAATTAAGTACTGAGTTCATAGTCTATAGGAAACATTAAACTCTTCACACCAAGCATGGCTGTTTTCCCACTTGTTTGAAATAGTAAATTATTTTCTATTTATGCCTGTTTTTTCTTTTAACTTAAATACAGAGCACACATTACTCTGACAGAACACACTTGTACCTCCGATCTCCTCCTAAAGAAACAGAAGAGGACAGAAGGTGTTAGTGATTATATCACTATCTCCGTTTTTGAACTTAAAGGCTGATGGGAAAGCAATGTGGGGTCACACATCCCCCTGCACGAAACTGGTAAAGACAAAAGGACGTCCACAGAAGGACTTATAGGAGATTTTCTTTCTGAGTCTTTAACCCAATGGATGTCTAGTTATTACTATCTGAACTACAATTTAACTTCCAGCAAGAAGTGACCACTATTATTTCCATAGCTTTTGTACTCATTACAGTCCACGAGACATAAACACAATCATCTTGTGATGAAGAATTGGCCCTGGAAAGACATGAAGAGAGCTTTCAGGATAGCATTTATCACTGAAATGCCAAAGAAGAATTGAAAATAATAAAATAATGCATGGTCAATAGTGTTGAAAACATACATGCCTGAGTTATTTTACAAAAGCTTCTATGAAACCAGGATCGAATACCACTTGCTAGAGTTACACGAGCCAATATTTTCCAATACTACCCGCCCCATGATATCTGAATTCTAGCCAAATAATCACAGCAAATGAAGCAATAGTAACTTGCGGAACCTTGATTATCCAGTCAAAGAAAATACAAAGATCCAGGTCAAACACAAAATTCAAGCACTGCCTATAGAAATATTACTCATTCAAACACTGCCAAAGTTATACCTGGGAACAGACTGTCTCACTCCAATTTGTAGGAGGGAGGCAAGGTTCTTTGATACGTGTATACCCAGCGAGAGATTAAGAAGCAACGGTTCAAATGTTGGTCCAACCAGTTTATTAAAGTCCTAGCCGTTTTTAGGGAGACGGGGAAGGGAAGGTAGGCGATAGGGAAAGTAGGAAATATAAGCAAGGAGTCTTTGAAGAGAGCAAAAGAGATAGTCACCACCGTGGGTCCAGCAAGGTACACAGTAGATCCATTGATCTCAGGAACTCGTCTGATCACCGCGGGGGATGGGAGAAAGCCAGGGAGCTCCGCAGCAAGCCGTTCCCGGGGGTTCTTCCGACAAAGTCTTCCCCTCAGGGAATTCTCCATCAAAGATGTCTTTGGGAGTTTGTCTCCAAAGTCCCCAGTTTAGCGAGAGCCTTTTATCCCCCATTTCGGTGGGAATTTTTCCTCTTCGAAGTTTGAGGATTGCAGTTCAGCATTTTTAGGGGAAGTACTGAACTTCCGAACAGACAGGCACTCCTTGAAAGATGATTTACAACCAGCTTTTGTGGCATTCCTGGCCACAGATAAGCCAGCAAGGAAGGAAGAGGGGGTCTCTGTTGCCGGACACAAGCGTTATCGCCTTCTGCAGTGGTCCACTCCTTCGAGCAGCACCCCTGAGAAAGACTGCTCTTCCCGTTTCTGCTTATCTTTGCGGTCGTAAGCAGAAACACTATGTCACAATGACACCCACCATCCGTCCTCCAGGATACTTAACAGTTGTCAGTCAGAGTCTTATCATCAGGAAGGTCTCATGAAGCAAGCTTTGAGACAATAAAAGAAAACCAGTTCTGTCTTTCACACAGACATAATCAAAACCAGCACTTATTGAAGAATGTACAAGTAAATTAATAATGTAGTATAAGCCAAGCAAAAAAAATAACAAATTAATACTTCCAGGTATACCATTTGTATTACAACATTTTACTATATGTAAATTATTTTTCTTAATATATCCCAGTACCTTCTAATGTTTTAACAGCTTACCAAAACCTTTGCTTGTAAGTACTGGTTTACCACCAAAGAACTCATATTATCTGTGATGAGTAAAATAAATTAATTAAAATTTATATTTATTATTTTATTTTACTTAAATATTCTCTTGAATGCTGTTGAACCTATCAGCCTTAAACCGTTTGTCTCTAAAGCTTAGTCTTCCTTAACTTGGAACTGATAATGCTCACACATAACCCATATATAAGAATCCCACCCTAAGTTCATAACAGCACTACTACAGCCACAGAGGTCACTATAAAAAAATGTTATAATTTATATAAGATACAGAGACTGAATGATAGCACCATTCTTCCAATAAACTGATGTCCGAATGCATCAAAAACTGTATTAAGCTTAAAAGAATTGAAAATCAAATGGAACTGGATGTACTCTACTACAGATGGAAAGAATAATTTTGAGAAAATTTCATATTTTTGAGCTCTAATGGTCAATTTAATCCTTCATTTAACAACTGGAAAGCTAAGAACATAACTATAAAATACAGTTTAAAATGTTAAATCTCCTTCATTTTCCTCTTCGTTCATAGAACAATAATTGTAACCTTTGATGCTATGAGTGTTTTATTATCTCATTTAGGCTAGAGGGACTTTTCAGCCAGCCACTCAGAAAGGCTTAACAATAAATGGTCAGACACTTGGAAGGCATAACTAAGTACAAACACGCTATATGACCACACAGGAAGACCTGCATTCTTTTTGGTACCTGATAAAGGTCTGATTCATGGTCCCCAGCTCTACTAGTTTTTATTAAACTAACGCTATTTAGGCGAGGATCAAATTTTGATTAAAATTAACCATTTTAAGATGCACAGTCACACTTTGAATGAAGTGTCAGTGATATCCTTCCTCCCCTTGAACTGCTTTGTTAAACCAGAAGATATCCAAAAGTCTGTTATTTCTCTTGCTGTTTTCTACTTGTACTGCTGAGCCTGCTTGTGTTTTCAGATGTCCTGAATCCTCTTAAGCCACAGAAGCTAGGCATGATGAACTGCAAATGAAACATCTCATGGAAACTTACTTATATACTTGTATGGGAGATTGGTAATCACAGCCTGAACCACTGATTAATCAGCTAAGTGTTGGGTCAGCTGTGGGAGGACAGGTGAGAGTAATGTAGCTGTGTTCCCGGAAGGGGTGGAGCTCAACTCCACCTCCTCTGAGACCTCATTTAAGGGCTGACCCTCACTGAGGCAGCATCTCTTGGAGACTGCTCTTCAGTGAAGACTGCCCCAGCTTCCTCAGCAAAGGCATCACCACTGGTGAGTTTCTCTCTCGCTTATAACCTCTGTACATTTATTACCATCTTTGCTACCATCTGTATATTTACCACCTATACAATACTAAACATCCAGCAAGTATAAGCAGCAAACAAGACATTCCAGATCTCCTGTTTAGTAAGTATTGGCCTATAAGTAACCTTTTCAGTGATTGCTGCAAACATATATGAAAAGAAAACTCATTGTAATTTGACTGTAGTGAGTACTCTTTGATAAACAAAGCATTACACAGCATTTTTTTCTAGCAATAAAACTGCCCTCAGAACTTCAATCAAAGTGAAATCTTATTAAAATTGAGTATAAACAGCTGCATAAACTGAAGTCAGGACCCAAGAAATCCTTGTTCTGTAGGAATAACCTCCAATCAAGGTAACCTATAAAGCTCATTGTTATTCATTTTATACTCTTCAATGTACCACTTCTCTTTCAAAACTCTGAACTGCTAGTAAAGGACCACAGTTGCTTACAGTTACTGAACACTAACTGCCTTCGCAACTCCTGAAAACACTGCGTGTTCAGATCCTTATTTACAAGCTTCCAAATCATCCCTGCAACAGTTATCATTAGAAGAAGTCAATATTTGTCAGAAGCCCTCATAGTCAATTTCCACTACACATCTCTCTTTCCAAAGTAAAGTTGGAGGCATGGCTTCACTATCTATTATGGGTCAGATCATCTGTGACATTCAATTGTTTTTAATTAGACTCCACTGAACCATTCAAGATCAAGCTCATCGTTATCCTATACCCAACTATTCTGTTGAACCAGATAATATCACACCTTTTAACAGCAGAGTTTTAATAGCATTAATGATATAGAGCCAGAGGATAGTGAGGGGTTTTTTTCCCAGCACGTAAGGTAAATTTCCTTTGAAAGCTAAATTTCAGGTCCAAGTATGTGAAATCCAGTAATTTAAATAGATGCATTATTACTTAATGATATGTTAATGACATTCTAAAGAAAAATAATGAGTGGTTGGAGGGGAGGAAATGAAGCAGACACAAAGAGAAACTGGGTTACTACTATAAAGGATCTTTCCTTCTCTCAGATCATTTATTTTCATAGTTCACTCTTGTCTAATTTGCAAAGAGAAAGGTGAGATATCCATGCCGATAGATCTTAGCTTTAGGATGTTCTTCACAGAGAACAAGTTACAGCCTACCCATGTAGTGAATGAAACCTGAATCAATTCAGTGTGGCAGAAATGAATCCTTGAGGCTGCAGTTGTCAAAATATACATACAAACTTCTTAATATTGTTCCATTAGACCACTATTCCTGATATGCTGTCATGCAACCAAACTCAAATGTAGCCAGGTCTTACGTCATTACACTACTATGCAGTGACATCGGCAACAGAAGATAACTCCTTTCATTCGACATTTGACAATTCTTTTTCAAACAAATTAGTTAATAAATTCCAAACCACTCAAGAAATATTTATGTCAAGTTGAAGGCTTTACGATCGTTAATGGCTTTACAATCTCTCGCTTCCAACTGAAGCAGTAGTTAGACCAATTACCAAGTGACACCAAGGTGGTAGGGTGGTAAAATGGCAATTTATTGAAGCATACACGACCTTATATAACCTATGTCCATTTCATCTACGCCCACTGTATTACATGTCAGTAAGATTCTTCCAGAATATGGGGAAGGGTCTGTCATGTCACATCTCGATAAGATCCCCGTATTTCGCCTAATGCAACACAAGTTCTGAGACAATCTTTCTTCATACACCTTCATAAAAATATTTTTGCACGCAGCAACAGCCTGACAAGACTCGTTAAAAGTTATGGCTAATTTTAACCAATAAATTCAGGCAATTAATAAAAACTTTTAACTGATAAAGCAGTTATCAGCTCATAGGAGTAACTACTTAGCTGATAAAGATGTTAATTGAACTCATATTTGAAACTCTGCTAAACTTATTGCCTGTGTGCCAGAAAATACCCAGCAGATTTATTAATTTCATAACTGATTGGTCTTCATGAAAATCAGATTGTGTATTTGAAGAAAAATAGATGAAGAAAGAAATGAAGTGTCAGAAAATAAAGTTCAGTCTTCCAAGTAATTATTCAACCATTAATAATATTTACAGACATAGTATATTTTAGTTTGGAATTTTTTTCCATGCTGGTTCATGATGTGAGAACAGTTTCCTCAGCGCTTTGGACACTGACTAAAAGCAGCTGAATCAGCCCTGGGGCAGACAAACCCATACAACTGTACAGAATACTGGAGACATGCAGTGAGCCACAGGTGCTTTTTTCAGCCCCTCTCTCCCTTCACAGACAGTTCCTCAGGATACTCCAGAATCTTCAACTCACAGCACTTGACAAACTTGTAATTAAATAGCATCTTTAGTGAATTTTAGTTGGTCAGCATGGCTGAGAAAATATTCAGTCGCTCAGTTTGAATTTGTCATTGGACAACACCAGCAGCAGCACTCAGAAATGCAGATAAGATATCCTTTCCAGATTCATTCCTGAAACTCCTGAAATAATACAGTAGTCCTTGAATATGAATAACAAAACAGGATTTTAATGCTGCAAAACACCAATTTAGCAATGTAAGAAATGAAAGGACCACAGGGAATAACTACAGATCTCCCTCAAATTACTGCTGCTATGCTTAGTAGTTTATGTAGCATATTATTCTGTGGATCTTAAATAGCAAAGTTGAAGAGGTTTTGTGAGTGCAGGGTGAAAAAAAGTGTATTATAAAATGCAATGTTTTCACATAAGGCTATTGGCTATTAAGCTGTGTTATTTTCCAAGGTACATTTGATTCATTTTATATTTTAAATCCATAGATTTGCACATAAAATCCTTAGAGTCCAACAGCTGCATTCAAAAAAGAAAGAAAATACAAGTTAACTAATATAGGATACACTTAAAATTATTTTTTACTATGAATACTATGTATATATGAAAATAACAAGATACAGTTTACCACAATGAGTGGGTAGTATAAACTCCTAGCAAACCTAAAACAGTTTATACAAATATTACTAGCTACAAAATTAAATAGAATTTATTTTACTTTCATTAGACATGTAACTTGCTATGATCGCACTAAGATGTGAATTACAGGTTTTGGTATTATCATCAACTACACAATGTTGTCACTCTCTTCTTAGTCTTATCATCATATTCTCATTTACCTAAGAAAGAGTACCAACCCACAATGCTTTCTGCTCGATAATCTTGTTTATAGTTTACCTTCAATCTTAATGACTTCTGAAACCAAGATTTCTGCCTATGCAAGCGTCTTCTTAATTTATGTATATGCACATTAAAAGGTGACACATTTCCAAGTGCCTCAAACATGCAAATGCCCAAGTGACATTCATCTGCAGTATGATTAGAAAGTAGCCCGTTCTCTGGAGTAAACACCAGCTCAAAAGAGTCACCAAATCATATTACGTCTATCTCTAGCTCATCTTCAATTAAGCAGGTTATTTCCCTACTACTTTAACAATGAAATATTAAGAGTAATATATGCAACATATCATTAAATAGAAAAATGCTGTAGTCAATATTATCTTCCATTACATTAGAAGAAAGGTTGAGCTGCAGCATGTTCGTTTTTTTTCTTTCTTTGGCTTGGCATGTACTCCTCCTCAGAGCTCCCAGACAGCTTTGACCTTCATTTTTGTCATGTTTTTCATTGTGCATGTACACTTACCACGAACAGGAGAGGTGACGGAAAGAAAGCAGCACCTTGTCTTTTTGGACCCTCCTCCCGGTAGAGTTGTAACAAGCCATATGAATTAAAGCAGGCATAAAAATATTTTCTTCTTCCTCTTGAAGAAACTAAGATACTGCCTTCTGCTTCCAGGAGAACGAACCTACTTATAAAGATATGCTAGTTGCTTTTCCTCTAAAAATAGGCTTGTCATAACAGTTACAAGAAAAAATGTCTTCCCTCTAACATATCTACTGCTCAATAATGCAAGTAGGGCTATATTTTACAAACTGACAAACATCTCACTCTTGACAATCCGATCTGAAATCCATGGCATCACATAGACAGGTCAGTGAGTGATCCTATCCAATGACAGCCAAGCATACTTGGCTGTCATTTCTCTAGTGATTTCTCTAGGAAAACTGTTTTCCCACTGCAATTAATGGAAAAGATTACCTAAAGAGTGTAATGGTGTCACACAATTTTGAACACCGTGTTACAAAAGGATCGAGAGCATCTTGAGTTCTCTCTCCCCCTGTCCCTATAGACATGACTGTCCAATCTGAACTGATTCTGGTCATTTTAAACCTAGTTAGCATAAAAGGAGCTTAATTCACCTATACAGCACTTCTTCCACAGTAGAAGAATTAGTTGCTAGTCTACTCGGAAGTATAAGGCTACATTTTTTCATTTCACATTTACACAGGAGATGTGCTTATCTCCTTCAGTAATAGTAACTGAAGAAACAAATATCTCCATCTTCATGAAATACCAAGCTACATAGAAGCTCCTTTACTATATGCTGTGCTTCCTCTCAATTGTTCCACAGACTGAAATACCCACAGACTATTTACTGGTGCTTGCCTGCTTTTATTCCATACCAGGAACATCTGGTCCTGGGCTTATCTATAGGATGAACTGTGTGAATGGTTAAGTTCTTCTCCTGTTCTGAAAAGATTCAATTTATCTGATATTAATAATAATTAGTAATGTTACATTCAGCTGATTTTGACTGACTTGATCTTTTCCCCACTTCCTCTACACTCACATTTAAGGTAAAACATACTCATTTCCATAAGGTTTTTCAGACAGTTCATTATTCATCATCATCTGTGTGACCTGTAAAAAGATTTACGTAAGCTGAGCACTTAGTCACCAGAGTCTCCCTCAGACTACAAACACTGCCAGTGTTTTCAATTTAATATGTATATGCATATAAAAGGATTAAAGTCAGTAAAGAATTATGGTCTTGCACATAACAGCACTTAATCTTCTAAACCTCCATTTTTGAAATTAGAATCAGACTAAAAGAATGAGTTACCATAAATTTGGCTTGAGGTCTAAATTGCACTGAAGGATAAAGAGCTACAGTCCTTCAAAAATTTATTTTTCATCTCTTATTTTCTTCCAAAGCTAAAAGCTAAAAACTTGAAACAGAACATTTTACTGACAGAGTAGCTAAAACAATTTCCAAAACTGGAAACATTTCAACATACATGTTCACATTCCATACCTGAAATCATCAAGCATTCTATTTATTCCATATACATTAGAGAATTATTAATTGTGTGGAAAGATAAAATATGGTAAAGATGAAGATATATAATTGATGCTAAAACTGCTCATATTTCAAACATTAAACACTATATTTAAATTTTTATTTTATTTTTAAAGAAAACACCATTGATTTCTGCAAGTTTAAGGAGAAGAAAAGCTTTTTCAAAGAAGACAGTTAAGGAAAACAGAGAAACTCAGTTCCTCATATGATTTTTCAGACTACGACATTCAATTACTCAGGTATCACATGACAAATCTGAGCGACCTTAGATTTCTTTAAGCTGAAATACAGTTATCTTCAGTAAGACCATTCTCCAAACTGAGTCACTGCCGCCATCTGGAAGTCCTTGCATTGACTGAAGATACTCATGTGTTATGCAAAGACTATAAATAGTTGGTAATATAATCAGAGATGAGTGAATGAAAACACATGGATTCCACCCATGTGAAATCAGTGGATTTACCGAAGTGTCATACAGAAAATATAGTTCAATATACCCAATTGTTTTCTTGGTTTAAAAAGTTCAATGGTCCGTTCATTTCTTGTATATACAGAATAGCCTATTTAAATCCTGTTCCAGGACTCCTGAAATGTCTCCATTAACTCTGACGAACTTTAAAACTGCCTTGTATATAAGTCACTACATGAAGATTTCTTACAGAGAAATCATTCTAACAATTGCCTTTTCTGAAGACAAGGGGAGATTAAAAAAAAATAATAATAAAATAAAAAAAAAACAATTAAAAAAAAAAATTAAAAAATGTTAGGAAAAAATGCAGTTAAATAGAGTCTACTGGCATTTGCCAAACAGTATATGCTTACCACAGTCTACAGCATTGAAATTTTTTCAGTAAATCTAATAATACAGTAATACAGTGTCAAGAAACAACTTCACACACACACACACACAAAAAGAAAAAACCTCAGCATTCTGCTGATATTGTGTTCACATATCCAGCTGCCTAATCCAATTACTTTAAAATAATTATATATATTTTCTGGTGAATATCAGGTAGAAACAGTACTTACATTGCATGCTTTTGTAACTTAGACAAAACATCTGGACAATCTACTGGAATAAATTCTTTGAGAGAAGAAATCAGACCTCGCACTCACACTGATTTATTAAAAATGTTTAAGAAATCATATGGGTTTATAAATAGTTATTGTGAGGTGAAATTTTGAGGTATCTTCATTTAAATATAAACGTTGCCACACTGTCTGAAGCCCTACTGACTATAACTCTTACAGCTTTCCTGGGATATGGGGGATGTGAAATCAGCACAGTTCTCTGAGAAGTACATATGGCAGAAAGCGTGAAAGCTAGAGCCATGGGTGTCAGGACCTGAGCCCTTCAGGGTCCCTTGCCACAGGAACACTCCAGCATCAACATTGCTTAGAGCAACTGTGACCACTGTGGGAGGGTCCGGGCAGCCCTTTTGATACTGACCTGTAGGATCACCACTATGACAAACCAGTCCTTCCTCTGTTTTATAAAATAACATTTTTGCGTGACTTAAATCTATTAGCTCAGCTATTTCATTGTTCAGTAAATAAGAGTTCATTAAAATACACTATTGAATGCTTAACAACAACATAATTGATATAAAGTATTAAAGGCTTCAGTTAATGATCGTGTTTGTTCTAACTTGATGGTAGGAGAACGATCAGCAATATTATTTATTTTATACTGTCTCCGTAAACATTATTATTCACTGAATATTGGTAACATGTTTTAATAATCTCATCTTCTATTTATTAACTGAACAATGAAAACCGATTATGTGCTAGAACTTATTCAGATTTTCACAGCTTTTTATATACTGTATTTGCACACAAGAGCAAATAATACATCAGTACAAGATCTCATTGATAGCACAAAGGCTACCTTTGAGAATCACTTCACAGAATCACAGAGGTTGAAAAAGACATCTGGAGATCAACCAGTCTAGCTGTGTCCAGCCCACAGCCCTGACCTGGCACAGCTGTCACTACAACCACTCACTGCCTTGTGCCATCATTATGGCAGCTCTGTCCTGACAAACAGCCCAGCTTGGCCCCGGGCATGTGCACATTATTCAGCACCAACCAAACAATGGTGTAGTATTAATCCAATCTGGGCTGAAACCAGGGCACGAGAAGGTCACAACGCAGTGCTAACTCAATTTATGAAAAATAAGTTTATGGATTCCTACACGATGGCTAAACACAGTCCTGCAAACAGCAAAAAGACATTGCACAGATGTACTTTCTGTCCTGCTAAAGTAATTTGAGAACAGCTTACAAGATAGCAAAATAAACCCAAGTTTTCTTTTGAGACTATTTTCTAGCAACATTAAAAAATTACCTGCCCATTTTCTAATGGAATGTACTGAGTTGAAATCTCATCACGTTTCTTAGCCAGTCTTTCATAATCCCTCAATTCACAATCATGCGTTATTCATCTCTTTTCAGCAATACGTACATTCACATACAATTATTTCCAAGGACGAAGCACAGGAAGAGTAAAATTTCATCAAAGAACTCTGATAAATACCTAGTGAGCTCAATAAGACTGGCAAACATTGCCATCAAATCACACAGATGCATTAATTTTACAAAAATAAGGTCAAACACACCAGTAGTGTTATATCTGTGTTTATGTGTTTTAATTAAAGTATTAAGACAGGTTGATACTCCTAGACATAAACTATATATTTTATGAGGGCTACTCTAAACGTAATGCCTTCTAATTCATTATTCTGGTCCACACTGTCAGAGATATATGTTGATGGTATGGCATGGCAGTAGAAGCTGAAGCTTCCAGCAATATTGTATTACATTTTGCTTCTGCGAGACAGTTGGAAGCACAGGGCAGTCAGACTGAATGGCATCTAACACTGAAGTGCATCTGAAGAAAGGTTATGTCACTGAATTCCTCCAAGCGGAAAAAATGGTACTCATTGACACTGACTGATGATTGCAGAACATTTAGGGCAACAAAAACGTTGATGTGAGTATAGTGAGGCAGTGGATGGTGCATTTCTGCAGTGACAGCAGTTTATCTCTGACCGTGCAGATTATTTGAAAAACACAGCATGCAAGTTCTTGGTCATCACTGAACTCTTTCAGTTGAGAATTGCCTCTGTTAATTA
Organism: Coturnix japonica; assembly: GCF_054131305.1. NCBI lineage: Eukaryota > Metazoa > Chordata > Aves > Galliformes > Phasianidae > Coturnix > Coturnix japonica. The sequence continues at coordinate 2,596,019 of NC_140670.1, forward strand.
GTGTTATAGTGCTCTTGGTATCTGTTGTGGTTTCCTTGGAAACAAATAGAAGGCATTACTTTCAGAGCAACCTTAGTAGATACAGCCCTAGGCATCTCCTCTTCAATCAGTGTGGCCTGTGGAAGCCAGCAGGTTGGACACCCATACCCCAGCCCACCTTCCCTCCTAAAATAGTCTCCCTACAGTAGGTCACACATGAAAGCGTGCAGGTAGGTCTCCAATATCTAGAGACTCCACAGTCCCTGTAGGTACTCTGTTCCAGTGCTCCATAACCCTTAAACAAGTTTTTTCTCAGGTTTGTATGGAACTTCCTATGTTCCTGTTTGTGCCCATTGCCTTGTCATGTCATTGAGCAACATCAAAAGCGTGGTCCCAAGCACTTCACTCCCAACCTTTAGATATCTATAAGCACTGATTTGGTCATCATTTGACTTCTCCAAACTGTTCAGATACAGGTCTGTCAGTCTTTATTCATAAGCAAGGTGCTCCAAGTCCCTAATCATCTTCGTGGCCCTGCAGAATAAGATTATGCTTACTGGAGACACTGTTCCATCTTCTCATCCTCTACTGAAATAACTGCATGTTCCACTGTTACCAAGTGATTACCGAAAACAGAATGTTACATATGTCATTTTTAAGTCTCAGCTCCAGAATTGCTACTTGATAACTTATTGAGGTGAGTTCAGTTTCTGCCCCTGGTCATCTCACACAGCTACCTCTGAGACTCCTGCATCATCACTAGTAAGAAATCTGTTTTAACAAAAAACAACCAGACTAAAAAATAATATCAAAATTACTGTAAAAACACATCCAAAAATTACATGTTTACATTTCTTGTTAAGAGAATAATAAGTAAGGTTTAGTACAACTAAGCTCTGAAAGCTGCTACCTCAACAAAAGTTAAGAATTGAACACAAGGCCAAATCAGGATTCTCATCTCCAATGCACATTAACATACAGAAAAGAGACGACTGCTATCTTAGAACAGAATAAGATTTACTTCCCTTTCATCCAGAAGTGCACTGAGTGTAGTATATTCAGATCTCTCTGCTTCACTGCCTCATGGAACACTTCTGAAGTGGCACAGCTATTTCTGCCTCTTAGGGTTTGCTTTACATACACTTCTTTATTCAAAGGGATGGAATCAAAGCTTAAAGTACTTGACACTGTATTGGCAGAATGCTTAAGGGTTTAGTTTTGTTTTTAAATAACTTGTACATGGTTGCAAAATGAATATAAACTTGATACTTACGTTTGACAAACAGGGGAAAAAGAAACCTGAAACAGTGAAGATGAGTAAAAGTAGTGCTGCACAGTTTCTCAGGAGCATTTGTTTGCATAAGAAAGCGCACATTTTGCAATACTAGCAATATGGTGTCATAAAGGTCAGTGTCCTGCCTTCCCTTGCTGCAAGCCATGGTACTCCTCCAGGAGAATGGAATGGACTTTCCATGGACATTCCAGGCTCCATCAGGAGAGGGGTGGTCAGCAGGGAGAGGGAGGTGATGGTCCCTCTCTCTACTCGGCTCTTGTGAGGCCCCATCTGGAGTACTGTGTCCAGGTGTGGAGCCCTCAGTACAAGAAAGACATGGAGATTTTGGAAAGGGTCCAGAGGAGGGCCATGAAGTTGATCAGGGGGCTGGAGCACCTCCCCTATGAGGACAGGCTGAGGGAGTTGGGCTTGCTCAGCTTGGAGAAGAGAAGGTTGTGGGGTGACCTCATTGCAGCCTTTCAATACCTGAAGGGAACCTACACCCAGGAGGGGAGTAAACTCTTCGAAAGGGCTGACAATAGCAGGACTAGGGGAAATGGATCCAAGTTGAAGGAGGGAAGATTTAGGTTGGATGTTAAGGGGAAGTTCTTTACTAGGAGAGGGGTTAGGCCCTGGAACAGGCTGCCGAGGGAGGTTGTGGACGCCCCATCCTTGGAGGTGTTCAAGGCCAGGTTGGACGGGGCCCTGGGCAACCTGATCTAGTAAATGTGTATGTTTGGTGGCCCTGCTAGGCAGGGGGGTTGGAACTACATGATCCTTGAAATCCCTTCCAGCCCGGGTCATTCTGTGATTCTGTGACATGCCTTGGGCTACCTGTGCAGTACCTTCATCTTTGTATAACCTCCATGCCACAGGGTGCCCAGTGGCAACAAGTTTTCTTACACCCCTTGGATTTCTTCTGTTTCCATCCACACTTCTCTCACAGGGGAAACAAACAAACAAACAAACAACATTGAGTGCTGAGCAATGATAATTTGGAGACTCACCTAAATGACACAAAAATAAGACCTGATGGAGAAGGGCAACATTTTTGAGATAAGGTAAAACTTACAGGAGAACTCAAGAAGTCCTTTGCCCATCCAGCTTCCAAGTAACCTGTAGGAAAATCTCTGTCTACTGACAGCAGGCAAGAAAGTGATACCTCAACAGGGCATGCTTAATGGAGAAAATAGTCACAGCAACAAGTAGGAGACAGACACTGCTGAAACAAATCCGCATACTGCTTCAACTGAAAATATCAATTAAGAACGATTTCACTCAAGTGAGAAAGTAATTGGTTGACTACTTCACTATAGAAAGCAAGCCATAGTCACTGGCTGTTGTTCACCATAAAGTGTTCAGTCACTTCCAGTTGAAAAACTTGTATTCTATATAATTCTAACAAGTTTACATTTTCTGCTGAGATAATCATCATGAAACCTTACTTCATATCAAATTCCAATTCTTCTAAGCCTGATGGGACAGACACCGATGTGCTAAAATTTGGTTATGTAGAGTGTATGATATAGTCGGAGAATTTGCTTCCTTAAGAACATCACAAAGAAATGTTAATGTGACACGGGCAACAACATAACAATGCCTCTTTACTGCTGCATTGTGCCAGACAGAGAATATGGCACGTAGTACATGTACTTGGCAAGGACTCTTCAGAGAGCAACTTAAGTACACTGTCAAAACTAGTTCTGCACTAGATTTATTCCATAAAAAATAACCTCATTTTTTTACTATAAAACAAACTAAATAAATATGTTCTTTATTTTCTCAAAGAAAGGCTGGTAGCCAGCAAATCCTCTTGGCATATGGATTTACGAAATGGAGACTATAGAAGAGTCCAACACGTGAATTTCTCAAGTGTCCAAATACAGAAGGGACAGAAAAATGAAGGGCTTCCACCATGTTTCTAGCTATTAAGTAAGCACACTTCTTTATAGCGGAATACCACCTTTAGAAGAAAAGAGTTTCCATGACAAAATTGAAAAAATATCATCCTGACCTTGAAATTACTTCCCAGTGCATTTCAGAGTGGTGTGAAGTTAATCCAGCTGTAGGAATTTACTACAATTTAGTCCAGTCTCTTAGCAGAACCTGGGACCCTTATGTTAAACTGGCATCTAAATAAAAGCTCTTCCAGCACACAATGAACACATCCTCATCTTCCAAACCCAACAGCTGTTTCTACAGAATATGTTTCTATTACCTGATGATGCTACAAGAAGACTACCATGCCCTTAACAGTTCCTACTTAAACCTTATTAGTCTTGCACACCCACCTAAAGACTGGTTATATTTATTTCTTGAACTGAAACTGGTAGGTCTAATTTCTATAAAATAGAGATAGGACCAACCTGGGTTAACTGAATGCATTCAACATCAGAACAAATCAGTTGGACATGAGTTTATTGTAGGGACAGCATCTGTTTCCAATATATCTTCTTCATAAATGTTGTTTATGATACCCTCCACAATGCCATTACTTTTGTCCCTCACATTTTTCTATAAGGAAAACAGCTCCATTCAGTTTCCCACATCATTGTTAAGTAGCACTGACTTAATTATCACGTAGGTATATAACTGCAATTAAGCAGGATAACCTAATTTTCTGAACTGGGACCAAGACAACTCTTTAATGCCAGACAGATCATATATTTACAAAATAAAAAAATATGACCAAGTTCACAACTCTGATTTCAATTAAGCTATTTGTAAAGATAAAGTTTTATTTTAATATGCTCTAGTAAGCCAAACCAGCGCCAGTGAAATTACATTATGCAGATGATTAAATTAATTGGTGTTTTTGCTGAAGACTCTCAGCAACTAGAAAGGATGACTGTTCTCCTTTTTCTTCCTCCCTCTACTGTAATTTCAACATTGGCAAAGGAAAATTGTCATTAAGAGCTAATGATTTCCTCTTTTATTACAATATTTTCAAGCCAGAAATTGCACTCCCTGATCATTATTGCAGTAAGGGTGTTTACTCATTTATTTACTCAGCAATAGCTAAGGTACTTAGTAGAACTGTTTCGATACGCAGCAGAATGTAACAGCTCAGGAACAGTGAAGAATTTACAAACTTAACTCTTAAACTGCAATCAAACTATTAGGAAAGAGCTCTGTTCTTTCCTCCTTGCTCATGCAAGCAGCAGCAATACCCCAGGTATATGCTAACAGTAACTGCAACTACCTCTATTTTTTAATGACATTTGTGAGGTTAGGTATCAACCAAAAATCAACAGGGAAAAAAAAAAAAAAAAAAGAAAAAAGAATAACACATTACACATCATGTATATTTCAGAGAGTAACAGCTCATACAGTACTGAGCAGAAGCACTGTTCTCTCCACAATTAGCCTTGAAAAGGTAAAACAACACAGCTGCGCTAGATGGATGAAACTTGCTATGTTCACCTGCGTATTCATCTGAACAACCCTCAGTACAAAAAAGATATGGAGATTTTGGAAAGGGTCCAGAGGAGGGCCACAAAGATGATCAGGGGGCTGGAGCACCTCCCCTATGAGGACAGGCTGAGGGAGTTGGGTTTGTTCAGCCTGGAGAAGAGAAGGTTGCGGGGCGACCTCATTGCAGCCTTTCAGTACCTGAAGGGAACTTACTCCCAGGAAGGGAGTAAACTCTTCGAAAGGGGTGACAATAGCAGGACTAGGGGAAATGGTTTTAAGTTGAAGGAGGGAAGATTTAGGTTGGATGTTAGGGGAAAGTTCTTTACTAGAAGAGTGGTTAGGTCCTGGAACAGGCTGCCCAGTGAGGTTGTGGATGCCCCGTCCTTGGAGGTGTTCAAGGCCAGGTTGGACGGGGCCCTGGGCAACCTGATCTAGTAAATGTGTATGTTTGGTGGCCCTGCTAGGCAGGGGGGTTGGAACTACATGATCCTTGAGGTCCCTTCCAACCCGGGTAATTCTGTGATTCTGTGATTCTGTGAATGCCAGCACTGTATTCCAGTTATACAACCGGCTTAAGGTCTGTGATGATTTCTCATCATAAGACATAATAAAAAACAAAAATAAAAAGAATCACAGAATCACAGAATTGTAGGAGTTGGAAGGGACCTTTAGAGATCATTGAGTCCAACCCCCCTGCCAAAGCAGACTCCCTACACCATGTCACACATGTAGGTGGGCAGGTGCCTCCATGGGCAGCCTGTTCCAGTGCTCCGTCACCCTCACTGTAAAAAAGTTCTTCCACACATTCGTGCAGAACTTCCTATGCTGACGTTTTATCCCATTACCCCTAGTCCTGTCCCCACACACTACTGAAAAGAAACCAGCCTCACCACTATGGCTCCCACATCTCAGGTATTTATAAACTTGGATCAAGTCCCCTCTCAGCCTTCTTTTCTCAAGGCTAAACAGACCCAGTTCGCTTAGTCTCTCCTCAGAAGGGAGATGCTCCAGGCCCTTCACCACCTTTGTGGCCCTCTGCTGGACTCTTTCCAAGAGATCCCTGTCTTTTTTGTACTGGGGAGCCCAGAACTGGACACAATATTCCAGATGAGGCCTCACCAGGGCAGAGTAGAGGGAGAGGATCACCTCCCTCGACCTCCTGGACATGTTCTTTTTAATGCACCCCAGTATGCCATTGGCCTTTTTGGCTACAAGGGCACACTGCTTGCTCATGGCCAATCTGTCATCCACCAGGACGCCCAGGTCCCTCTCAGCAGAGCTTCTCTCCAGCAGGTCTTCCCCCAGCCTGTACTGGTGCATGCAATTCTACCCAGGTGCAAGACTCTACATTTGCTTTTGTTAAACCTCATCCGGTTTCTTACTGCCCAGCTCTCCAGCCTGTCCAGGTCTTGCTGAATGGCAGCACAGCCTTCAGGCGTGTCAGCAAATCCTCTCAACTTTGTGTCATCAGCAAACTTGCTGAGGGTAGTCACTATCCCCTCATCAAGGTCACTGATGAACATGTTGAACAAGATCGGACCCAGTACAGACCCCTGGGGGATGCCGCTAGTTACAGGCCTCCAGCCAGACACCGCACTGCCAACAACAACCCTCTGGACTTTGCCAGTCTGCCAATTCTCGATCCACTTCACTGTCCACTCATCTATTCCATACTTCCTCAGCTTCGTTATAAGAATGTCATGAGGGACAGTATCAAAAGCCTTACTGAAATCAAGGTAGATTACATCTACCGCTCTCCCCCTGTCCACCCAGATAGTGGCATCTTCATAAAAGGCCACCAGGTTGGTCGAGCACACCCTCCCCTTGGTGAACCCATGCTGAGTACTCCTGGTAACCTCCTATCTCCCAGAACCCCACAACTTATCTGTAATATGATGGAAAATGCAGGAATGACAGCATAGCAGCAATACCCAAAGCAGTAACAGCTAAGTATATGCTCAAATACAGCAGCCATGAATGCAAAAGCAAAGAAAGAATCTGCTTACCTTCAGAAGACCTCAGGTAGGCAGAAATCTTCAGCAACAAACCCCCACCACCCTGAGTCAGCCCTTCAGTGAGCTCTGGGAAGGGATGGATCCTGGCTCCAGCCCTTCAGGTCACTCAGAGGCATTGTGTGCACCTGAGCTCTCCTGGGCTGGCCCCACCTTTGTACCAGGTGCTCCATTGTTGCTTCAGGCCATGACTTAGCATTTCCTCTACACTTGTCCCACAAGCCCTTACCTCAAAGTAAAATTCATGTTAACGAAAGCTCAGATTGTTGTAGAAGATGTTAAAATTTTTCAACACCCTATTGTGAAGAATGCTATTTTCAAATGCTGGAAATACTTAGCATCCATAATTATATTTAGCATCTAAAAATATTTAGCAATATTTAGAATCTAAAAAAAAAAACAACTGTATCATATACACAAAGTCTTTACCACACCAAAAAGCACTTCAAAAGCTATTTATATAAAGTTTCTCTAATAGAAATAAATCTGATAAGGCCAATTAAGAGTTTAACTGCTTCTTTGGATCACCATTGGCAATTCTGTCACAATAATTTCATCAGTAGATCTACTAACAGAATACACTAGAAGATTCCTGATAAAATTCCTTACAGATTTAAAGTCATGTAAAGGACGGAACTGTTTTTCTTTTGTTGTCTCAAAGCTTGTTTCATGAGGCCTTCGTGATGATAAGACTCTGACTGACAACTGTTAAGTATCCTGGAGGACGGATGGTGGGTGTCATTGTGACATAGTGTTTCTGCTTACGACCGCAAAGATAAGCAGAAACGGGAAGAGCAGTCTTCCTCAGGGGTGCTGCTCGAAGGAGTGAACCACTGCAGAAGGCAATAACGCTTGTGTCCGGCAACAGAGACCCCCTCGTCCCTCCTTGCTGGCTTATCTGTGGGCCAGGAATGCCACAAAAGCTGGTTGTAAATCATCTTTCGAGGAGTGCCTGTCTGTTCGGAAGTTCGGTATTTCCCAAATAAAATGCTGAGCTGTAATCCTCAAACTTCAAAGAAGAGAAGGAAAAGACCCCTACCGAAATGGGGGATAAAAGGCCCTCACTAAACTGGGGACTTTGGAGACAAACTCCCAAAGACACCTTTGATGGAGAATTCCCTGAGGGGAAAACCTCGTCGGAAGAACCCCCGAGGCCGGCTTGTTGCGGAGCTCCCTGGCTTTCTCCCATCCCCTGTGGTGATCAGATGAGTTCCTGAGATCATCAGACCTACTGTGTACCTCGCTGGACCCACGGTGGTGACTATCTCTTTTGCTCTCAGCAAAGACTCCTTGCTTATATTTCCTACTCTCCCTATCGCCTACCTTCCCTTCCCCATCTCCCTAAAAACAGCTAGGACTTTAATAAACTTGTTGGACCAACATTTGAACCGTTGCTTCTTAATCTCACACTGGGTATATCAAAGAACCTTGCCTCCCTCCTGTAAATTGGAGCGACATCATTTCGAAATAAAGTTTAGCAAAGGCATGATGTGATTTGAGGAGGACCTTTTATAACCACCATAGCAGAGAGCAACAATATCTTTGTAAAGCTTTGCAGCATTCCCAATGACTGTGTTATATATATAGAACATGCAGATGATGAACGCATGTATTATTGATGATCGGTAGGCAAATGTTTCCTACTTAATTCTAAGCACAGTATCTCAGCCTTCTTTGAATTCTACTAGACTCCCCACAAGTGCCTGTGTGGAACAGACTGAGCGACAGTGAAGTAGGCTTGAATGATATCTCAGAAATATCTCCACATTTGAAAGTGCTTTATGTGCTATACATTAGTAGGGAAGCATTAAATAAAATTGATTTTGACCTACATGTTGCTGTGGAGGATCATGTTCTCTGCAAGCAGACTGACAAGGATGCAAAGTGTATGTTCTTCACACTATCATTTCATGGAATCTTTCTAAAAATATAATTAGCTAAAACGACAAGTTAGAAACTGTGTTAATATTAATTGTAGCAGATGGAAATTTGAGGGGAAGGAGAAAGGCTAATTTAAATTTCCTTTAATAAATCTATTTAAAAATAGAGCTGTACCAGCTGCAAGTTATTCCCAGCCAATTTGGATTCATTGAAACTGAAAAAAATACTGTCAAGTTCACGGGTACCCAACTACTCGCTCACCCATACAAAAGCAACAGTAGGCCCTCTTAACTTGTGACACATTCCACATAAACTCTTCCTTCCAGAACACGATAGCTGTAATAAACTTTGTCAAATGCTAAAAAGACCTATCTCTTCAAAATACGGATAGGAACGTATAGCACTTGTCAGTGTAAGGGATATTGCCAGAGCTGTGCAGAAGATAGGCAATTTGCCTACGCTGCAGTCATATCTGCACAGAAAGTGTGCTTGAGACCCCATACAAGTCTAGCTGTTATAAATAATTCTAGGTGTCAAAAATAAAATGCTGATTTACTTAAAAAAGCCCAGACCCTGATCTGGCATGTTACCGAATACTTAAAATCCTTCAGACTAGTAGAGGTTTTGAGAATGACTGTTGGTTCATTATCTACCAGGTTCACATAATTGATGTGTCACTAGTTATTTGAGAAACCCTCTCTTGCTTTTAAAGTTTTCAAATACATACATATCATAGGTAGCAACCTTAACAGAAACAAGCCTTTCCAGGTAAAGTATTTATACCATTTCACCTGCAGTCATTCGCAATATTCTTTCAGACTCAGTTACTTTCCTTTAAAGTTTATTTAACTCTAAGTTATTCTACAGTTAGTTTTGACATTTCTCTCACTAATAGAATGCCTCATCTCTTTGGAGATACAAACGCCGCTTCAACAGATCAGGTGCCACCTCCAGTTGCTGACTATCCCACCAACTTGACTCAGAGCAGTCAAACTTCCCCCACATGTTGACTCAGATCTTTCACTTCAGCGTGAAGCACCTCCAGTCACTGAACCTTGGATTTTACATTTGCTTGTGAATTAATAAGAAATTCTTCATGCAAACTCGTTCAATGGATTAATGCATGCAGGTCATTGCTGGCTGTTCAATCAGATGAGAAGTGATGGAAATTAATTGCACTGAGATTATAATAGCTTTTGCTAAGAGGTCGTCACATCTTTTGAAGGAAAATGCAACAGCAGCACCGTCTACTCATGTTCCGAGCTTTTTATGCTTGTTAGAAGACACTGTAGCTAAAATATTGTTTCCAGTATAAATTTAGTTGCATAAACTCAGTCAAAATTTCCAGAGAGAGTAGGCTGTTACTGTACGAGTTTCAGGCTGTAATCATAGGTAAATCACAGTCTACACAATCTGGTTATTCTATAGACAGACAAGGACATTATTAAAGGACAACGCAGGTTAATGTAATGTTGTATATACAACAAAATCTAAATTTACCATTTCATCTGATTATATACATAATATAATAAATATATTTCATATATGTGTGTAATATGTATATATGAGGTATATATATATGCATGTTCAGAGCAACATACGTATACATATATATTTTTATCTATATACGTATACATGCATTTGCTCTGAAAGTTATATCTATTTATTTCCATGGAAGCTGCAACCAAATACAAAATGCACAGTAACTCTATTTGGTAGAGAAAGTTCTCACCTACACTTTCTCATGCATTTTCAACAACTATGAACCAGAGCCTGCATTCCACTCTCAAAAACCTGCTTAGACATCTGGAACATGGCTTGATTTCATGTCACCATCACTATTGCTGAAATGTACTGCCCAACTCCTCACTGTGCTCCATCGACTGTGTGGTCTCCATAAACATTCAGCAAGCATTAATGAATGTCTGTGGGTGCAATATTTTACACAAAGAAGAATTCAATGATGCACCTTGGCTTCATAGCCATTTCTGTGTCAGATGCAGCTATGTCAGACTGCCCCACTGCTGCCATCTGTCACAAGACAACACTCCGGTGGCGCAGTAGTAGGAATGCTGCTTGCAACACCAGAGGCTCGGGTTCAAATCCCCCCTGCAGCGCAAGTGGTAGAAGCGCTGCTCTGCTACACAGGAAGCTTGAATCCCGGGGGTTGGACTCAATGATCTCTAAGGTCCCTTCCAACCCACACGAGACTGTCAGACTGTGAGACTGTGAATATTGCTGGGAAGGTTCAGCCCCTACTGCCATACCACCAATATCTACCTTTGATGTCATGGGCCAACATAATAATAGGAGGCATTGCTTTGGGGGCAGACCCAGTATAACTTGAACAACTAGGTAGACTTTGCAGAATTAACAGCGATTTTGCTGTTTAAGCACTCATTAAAATGAATGCTATTCATGGCATTCCAAAGATGTCACAGCATTTCCTGCATACACCACAAAATTCCCTGCTACTAGATGCTGCAATTCAACTGTACAATATTATGAAGTATTTAGTATTTCTTGCCTAGTTATTTAAAACACACTTTCTAAGTGGAGATGAGCAAGATGCAGGTATATATAATAGGATTACATATTAATAGGCACCAGTTCTAAATCACAGCGTTTACTGCCTTTTTTGCAATTTAAGATTGCAAAATCTTAAGAAAGCAAAATCTCTTTTGTTATATGCATCTGACTTTGCCCAAAATAACTGGGGAAAATGTATACATATAAAGACACATATTTAAAAATGCTGTTGCTGTATTTTTCTTCTATATGTTTAGGTTTATTAAATTTTAAATTGTTCAGTAATTCACAATGAAATAAGAATAACTTAGAGCTTTTGAAGTAGATCGAACTCACTAAGGACAGGCAGCTTTATTTTAACATTTCAAACATATTCTTACTATAACATCAGAAAGCAGGCTAATAAAGCAATATTTTCCTTCTGCAAAAGCCAAAACAAGGTATATCTTCTAATAATAAAGCAATTTCCTAACATAGAAAATGTAACTACAGTAGTTACATGAATTTTGTCAAAGAACAATCTGTGTCATCACCTTAGAGTAGCATAATAAGGGAGACAGTTCTTCAAAGATTGCATTAAGCTAATACTGACAAGGATATGAATTATGCTAATATAGTGTATATGAAGATTTCGGTGCTATACAAAACTGTTATATTTGATGCACTGGGTACCCACATGCTATGGATATTTAGCAAGCTAAATATGGGGTCGAAGTCATTAAATGATCGTGAAGAACATATTCTTGTAACTAGCGAAAACAAGGAATTACTTATTTTTAAAATAAGAATTCATGCCCTTTTCATCAGATAAGAGAAAAAAGAAATCAAGAAATTTACTTACTATTTACATATACCTCTCTGACATCAACAGCCTAATCTTTCCAAAAGTAGAGAAGAACATAAGCTTCACCATAAGGCTATCAATAATGGAGTCACGGAAGATGGGAAGAAAGAAGAGATTGAAAGCAAAAAGTGTTCTCCCCATGTTTTCTTGGTTAACTCCTTGTTTAATAGCATTTTCAATTTACATTCTACTACATGCTATATATATTTGCTGTTCAGGCCTTCTTGCAGTGATTACATATTCTATGATAAATAACCTCTCACTCATTCTACTTAGAGATTTTTTGTCCTTATTAAACTTAAAGAACAGTTCTTCAAATGGTAAGGATGTATTAGCTACACTGAATTTATTTTCACAATTAATTTATGTTAATATAGTCTGGATGACTTTTCTTTCCACTTTCTATTCTTGAAATGTCTAATTTTTTCAGGTAATGGGGAAAATCTAGCTGACTACTAAAATCTTCTGAGCCATAAACTAACTTATTACAATACAGCATTTCACAAAAGAATGAATTAAGATTTCATTACAACATTGACTCTTTTTACCCGTTCTAAAATCTTTTTGGCAGGCTTCTTTAATGAAACAAGTTAGTTGAGAATGGGGCTCATGTTGACGTTCATTAACATTCATGTTGACTGCACTGACCAGATTCTCTGGTTTGAATGTGTGTAATGCAAAATCTGATAACAACATGATTGTCATGGTTTTGTAATTTTGCTATCAGTATTCCACATCATAACATCATGTAAAGCATGGATAATTTTACCGAATGTGCAGCTCACAGAAGAAGACTACATATCCCAGAGAACATCACGGTTGGGGATAAGTCACGGGACAAGGACACTATATAATCTCACTTTGGGGCTGGACTCACTCTCTTGAATCCTCAGAGCCAGGGGGGAGTGTGTAGGAACCTCCCAGCCATTTCGCCTAGAGCTACAGTAGGCCTCTCAGTTTTGGGACTCACTCTCTTTCCTGTTTTGCTTGATTCGTTAGCCTTAATTTCAATTATATTGTATTATATTGTGTTATCCTCTATTTTGATATAGTATTTAGTAAATAAGTGTGCCTCCTTAGATCATTGCCGCTGTTTTCTAATTTCCCTTTTTTCCCTTTCCTTTTGGTTCAGCAGCTCTATGGGCCAGCTGCCCCCTGTCACGGGTGCAGGTAGATTTTCAGTGACACCCGTGACAGATTTTGGTGGAGAGTGCAGGCAAAAGCTGCTGGTTTTTTGTTTGTTTGTTTGTTTTGTTGGTTTTTTTTTTCCTGCTGTTTTTTTTAGCTTTTTTCAGAGAGTTTTAGCTGTTTTCAGAGAGTTTTCATTAGTGAGCTATCTGAGGTTTATGTTGCTGCACCTGAGAGCTTGACCTTGAAATTCCAGGCAAACTGCCATTACTCCAAAATATTTGTAAACTTTGAGCTCTGCTATCTTGCTATTGAAGAAAAAGGAAAAAAAAAATAAAAATTTCTGTGGTAAAACTGCTTTTCTTGGGACTGCATGCTCCTCGTCCCTTCTTTGAATCCTTTATGCAGTTTTTGAATGACCAGTTGACCACACTGTCAATCTTGTCAATCTCCCTGAACTTACTGTTGGTTATTTTATTAATCTCACTCAGTATGTGGACCTATAATATTTGGAGGAAGTCTTCCCCAGAACCAGAGAATACTGAGTGGCAGGGAGTGTGGAGAGGCTTTGAAGAGACTTTTAAAAGACAGACATCTTCAGTGTCATGGAGCTTTACTCCTGAACACTTGAGGAATCCCAAGAGCCTGATCACATGTTTGAGGCAGGAATGTAATGGCTCAGATAGATCTCAGGAGGCACAAATGATTTGGGGCCTGGCTAATGCGTATCAAGCCTTATTCAATACCATTCCAGAGAGGGAAAATGTTTTTGAAGCTGAGAGAGGGAATCTCAGAGCTGAGAGAGATGACCTCCTATATCAGCGTAACATCCTCCGATCCGAGCGTGACACCCTCCAGTCCGAACTTGATGCCCTCTGGTCCAGGCAAGACGCACCCCAGTCTGAGCATGACGCTCTCCTGTCCAAGCACAACACTCTCCGGTCCGAGTGCGACACTCTCCAGTCTGAGCACGACACTCTCCAGTTTGAGTGTAACAACCTCTGGTCAGAGTGAGACCCCTCCCCAAGCCCAGCCAGGGCAGTCGGTAGCAGAGCAGCACAGCCCCGAGTGGACGACACCTGTCTCAGCTATCCCAGTGGGTCTGTTCCATATCTGGAAGGGGTCAGTGCGCTTCCGGGCTGAGCGGGCGCCCGCCACTATGGCCACAGGGCAGGAGGCCACACTGCCCCCGGTCTGGCCCGCTGGAGGCCCAGCCATCTGGCATGAGGGGCTAACCTTAGATGTGGCTGAACAGGAGAGCTGGCCAATGCTTCGTCTTTACACTGATTCAAGGATGGTGGCAAATGCCTTATGGGAGTGGTTGCAGAAATGGGAACAGAACAACAGGCAACAAAGGGGTAAACCTATTTGGGCTGCTGAACTGTGGAAAGACATTGCTGCCTGAATAAGGAACATTGTTGTAAAGGTGCGCCATATAGATGCTCACGTGCCTAAGAGTAAGGCTACTGAAGAACATAAAAATAACCACCAGGTTGATCGAGCTTCCAAAATTGAGGTGGCTCAAATAGACTTGGACTGGCAGAACAAGGGTGAATTATTCCTAGCTCGGTGGGCCCATGAGACCTCAGGCCATCAAGGAAGAGATGCAACATATAAGCGAGCCAGAGACCTAGGGGTGGACTTAGCTATGGACGCTATTGCTCAGGTTATTCATGACTGTGAAATATGCGCCATAATTAAACAAGCCAAGAGGATGAAACCTCTCTGGGAGGAAGGGTGAAGGCAAAAGTATAAATATGAGGAGGCATGGCAGGTTGATAATATCACCTTGCCAGGATCTCGCAATGGTAAGCGTTATGTGCTCACCATGGTGGAGGTAACCACTGGGTGGCTCAAAACATACGCAGTACCCCATGCTACCACCCGAAACACCATATTAGGGCTGGAGAAGCAGGTCCTACGGCAGCATGGCACTCCAGACACTGTGCCAGCAGTTCCACTCCTATCCCTGACACCTGAGCAAGAAGCAGGAGCTCATGGTGAGGATGGTGTAGATGTACCAAGTGGGCCACCCCGCAGTGAGGGGGTCGTCCTGAGGCCACGAGGCCTGGGTTCGCTGTTCCCCTATGAGGGTTTGGAGATGGACTCTCCAGGCCGGGACGTGGAGCTGCTGGCACCATCATCTGCTGTGGATTTCCTTAATGAGCCTCTCATTGATGTTCCTGTTCCACTGGAGGGAACAGATGCTTCGGAGGATGGGATGGGTGACTTGGAGGATGGCTGTACCACCAGCCGTGATGCTGGTCTGCTTCTCCCCTCTGCTTATGCTCTGGGCTCCTGCCCTGACATCGAGATTGATCCATTGATGGAGACAGAGGAGGACAGTCCCAAGAAGTCCTCCGTGCAGCAGCCCAGTAGCTTAGGGAAAGGACGAATGCACCTTGATGTGGGGGACACCCCGCTAGAGCTGCCTTTCCCCTCCACCGCTATCATGTTCCTTTCTTCCTGGCAGTTTTGCCATTTCTTGGGTTAGTAAAATGATAGTGTGTTAGGTTATGAAGTTTTGTTCTCAGCTTAAAGATTTGCATGAAGTGGATATAAATTGTTAAGAAGATAGGGTTGCTGATTGCTCATAACTATATGTGTGTGTTTGTGTGTTTTATCCCCCATTTCTGTGGTGGTTTTTTTCTTCTTCTTCTTCTTTTCTCTCAGTTTATTGTGACATACCTGTCTTAACAGATAAGTCAGTAGGGAGTGGTGCCTCCATTTCCAGATACAAGCATTATCGCCTTCTGCAGTGGTCTGCTCCTTCGAACAGCACCCCTGAAAAAGACTGCTCATCCTGTTTCTGAAGCAGAGACACTATGGCACAATAACACCCACCATTCACCCTCCTAGATACTTAGCAGTCACTAGTCAGAGTCTTATCATCAGAAAGGCCTCACGAAGCAAGCTTTGAGTCAACAAAAGAAAACAGTTCTGTCCTTCATACAGACGCAGGTAGATTTTCAGTTAACCTGAGACACAAGATAAATATAATTATAAAATAACCCAAACTGAATGTGATATGTGGTACAAATACCAGGAAACAAAGCTGGTAGGCTAAAACTTTGATATACAACTTCACGTATATCTTATCATAACATATCATTATCATTGAGATAAATGGTTTAGCACAAGTCAAAGAAACGATGAGACATTTTGCAGGAAGAAATTTCTTGTACAAAACTATTAAAAATGCTTTTCTTTGGGGTTAGGTCAGGAAGTGAATTTTTCCTTATGCCAGGAAGTGTTATTTGCCCCAAGGAGTAATTCTGTAGAGGTCAAGACACTATGAAGGCTTTTTTTCTGACGCATGCATTCACCACTGCTGGGCATCAGTACACCTGACTGCATTCACAGTTGTCCTAGTATAATGCAATTGCGCCTATAAAATGAATTGCATACAAGATTGGTTATTATAACATGTTCTCTGTTACAGGGAAATTACCCACCATAGCCTTCCTTACTGACAAATCTTATCAATATTATTTCTTGCTACATGCGCAGACTATTCAAGTCAGCAGTACCCTGTGTGTTTTTGACCTATTTATTCTTTTTAGCTTCTATTTCATTTCCCCAAAGTCCTGAATTCTTCAGACCTGCTTTATTTTTCTTGGGAAATATAAAAGCCTTACCCTGGGGAATGTGCATTTTTAACATTACCTTAATTGTTGCAGCAAGCTGCATCTCTCTCATAGCCCATTCGACTATAAAATGATGCAATCTACAGAAACATCTGAAGACAGGTTACAGTGGATGTGACAAGGCAATTACCAGAAGTTTAGAAAATATGCAGTGCTTTTTAAGGATTACCCCTTACTACAAATACTTTCCTAAGAAAACAAAACAACACAAAATAAAACCCAATAAAAACCCATACCAATCAGTTCTTTTTTTTTTTTCAAAATCAGCTTTGTTCTTATTGTTCTTGATGACTATATCTCAATACCTCTTTTGATAGTGTTCTGAAATTTCAGGCCTGCTAGTCCATCAAGATCAGGTTTTAACTTAAAAACGTACTATGATTGTTGTTTTTCTGGAAAATACTTTGGTTTTCTGAACCAAACCAAGGTGAAACCAAGTTACAAGGTGCTGTTTCCAAATCATGTCACAGGTTTGGATATAGTCATCAAAAGGTCAACAAAAAATTATTCAAAACTTGTAATCAAGGTCTGAATGCAAACCTATTCCAAATATCTTTAAGTGTAACTGTTAAGCATAAGAGCAAAAAAGTGACAATGTTACGCTGGATCAGATTCAAATAAGACGTAACACATGAAGTACATAAACATGACTCGCTGGCACTAGCCAACTTATAGTTGTAAGCTGTGTAACAGGGTGATGACTAATATGGAAGGAACCATTCAAAAAGTCTTTTCCTCTTTTAATGTTTCTAACTCATCCATTCTGTTCATTTACTAAGTGATTTAGGCATATATCTTACCCATACACAGCAATATGACAAATTCAGAGAAATAAATCATTGTGTGGTATGGATGTTAAATTGGAGAACCCATCTACAAAACCTGCATTAATGCTGTCTCGTAGACTACCTAAACTGAACCTTAAGCTTTAGCACTATCAAACTGCACACTTGGGAAGATGTCAAGTTTAAGATAAACGATCTAGTCTATAATGTGATAAAGTATTTTCAAGAGCCTATCTTAATCTACGTCAGGGTGAGCCAAAATCAGAACTATGCCAGGAAGTGCACCTTACAAGATAAGTGTAGATTGTACTAAGTGATGCTTACCCTTGAACCTTGGCATTTTTCTCTCTCTTGACTATGGCTAATGAAAAAAGAAGTCTGATTCGTAATTTCATTTAATGTAGAATGAAAACATCAAGGAAAATTATTTTTTATATTGCTGGCTTATTAAAAATTCCCTGCATATCCTCCATGACTCTATGATTCTCCTTTTAGAGTTAAGTATGGGTCAGTTCCTTCAGTACTGAAACAAAGTTTTCAAGAGCATGTATTATTGAGATGCTAATTCTCTAATGAGTCTAAACTGCAACTAGCAATCTAGTCTCTGAATGCTATTCTGCCCAGAGCACTTCAGCAACAACCTGTCACTGCATGCATAGCCATGTATAGTACAAAAGCACTGAAGGAAACAAAGAGGGACTATCCCCAGCTTTGCTACATACAGCCACTTTGCTGGCCATACCAAAGTGAACACGTTGCCATGACTGCCTTACCAAGACAACTTGAATGCATTTTGCTGCAATAAAAGAGGAGGAAATGATAATCTTGAAGGCTTTTTAAGATGCTCTACAGAACAAGAAGTGCTATGAGACCAGTTTTGATGTTTAGAGCGTTCATTATTTTTGAAGCTGCTACAGTGCTAAGAAGTCATAAATAGTAAAGCATCTGTGAATGACTTCAATGTCACCAGACGTGACATTGAAGCATCTAAGTGAACTAGTCAGAACATACTTTTGAACTGCAACATCTAGTGCAATAAATGTACATGATGTATAAAATCTAATGAGCCTCCTTCAGCTGCAATAGTCTATTTCCCTTCTAATGAGTTTCATTCGGCAAAGAATTCTCCTCTATTTTAGTTATGTTTGGATGTTTGCAAATACGTTATTAAGAAGAATTCCCCCTCAGACTTTCATTTCAAAGGCCGCAAAATATACTCCCTCACACCCAAATATAACTAGTATCACAAAGGCTGAAAATTTAAATGCAATTAAGCATTCTACATATAATAATGGCTTTATTTTATGAAGATTAAGCTACAAAATAAGCAGATTGCTTCCATATTTAAGATTAACTTAACAAATGTATTTTACAAAAGTTTTTAGAATAGCATTTATCTGTTATTCTAGTATTATCCTACAGCCTTAAAATTTTCACTCTGAAACTGAAGGAGTTCAAATAGAAATGAAGTTGCATCTCTATTTTGTGTAGTTTTATTTTGTGTGGTTTTGCTTCAGTTAATACAATAATAAAAAATAAATAAAATTGTGAAACTGCTAGTACAGAAACCATTTGCATGTTATGTAATTAATTCAATTTTATAAGGTAGGGGACACAGCATTCCAACAGACCCCATGATTTGTAACAAATCTTTGGACCAGAAGTTAATATTCTTGAAAAAATTAGTCATTTCTCTTCCATTCTAAATTTGTGTTTCAGTTGCCAGAGCTCCTGTATTATCACAGGGGCAGAATGGTGTATTTTAATCCTGATCTTAGTGGGACTTGCTCCACATTTCATTTTAGTATCAGTTGCACACCATTCTACACACCTTATCCTATGATCAAAGTAGGCCAGATAGAAAGGATTCAAAAGGTCACATGAATATTTGTATTCTTGCTTGCTTCTTGTTTTTTCATTTCTACTTCATGCTAATCATCAGTATGACCCACAAAACAAGCGAATCAATAACCCTAGCATGGAAACATCAATGATTTTTTATTTGTCTCTCTTCAGAAAACCACTGAATTGGACCATTAGAATATTTTCTTCTCCTTCTGATCTTTTAACTGGATTATTATTGTGCTTCTTTGATTTTCTGAATGGGTTATTTTAAAAGGAAGCGATGATATGAATTCTAAAGCTGCTGTATCCTTTGAAACAGAATTTAAATGCTGTGATATAAAAGGGCAGAAAGATTCAATTGACTCAAAAAGTAGACAAGATGGATAGTCTCAAGACTAACAACACAGAAAAATATCTAGTAGTTCTAAGCAATCTTAGTTCAACTGATGAGACAAGCAGTTGGAAAAACCTGATTTGGATAGAAGGAGGTGTGCAAATATTTACTTATCAGAAGAATAATAACAAAAAAAAAAAAAAAAAAGGAAAAATAAGAAAAAAGGAAAAAATTGATCTGTATTTAGTTAATAGATAAATGGATAAATTCTACATTCAGTTCTTAATAAGTAGGACAGATCAGCTGTAACTGTCAATGTTGCTTTTATTTGAGCAAACTTTTCTTCTGATCTAAATATGGTGGAACCACCCTCACATCATTACCAAAAAAAAAAAAAAAAAGCACCCTGTGTGGGCATAAAATATTATTGAAGTCATGCTGTTCTTTCCACTTTGCATTCTCATTAAAAAGTAGATAGCACAGCTCTGCAGTACTGTAAATATGAGATCAAAAGTCAGAAAATCTTTAATATCTAAACCTTAAAAAATAGAATGTTTTTCTATGTAGAATATATTTCATCTATGACATTTTGATGCAGAACATGAGAGATGCTTGAAGACGTTTTTTCAGCTCTCACATTTCTGCTGTTGGACATGGGCTGTAATTACATGACTGTTTTGGTGTTAACTTCAAAATAAACCTTGATTCCTTCTCCTTATGAAATGTATAATTTCCTTTTGAGCACACTGAAATAAGTTACTGTAGAAACATAAATTTCCATTTAATACTCTAACTTACACATAGAAATAACATTTAGGTCTGAAAGGAGACAGGTGATCCAAAAATAAGAAAACAAGATATTACCCCTTATTAACCTAGGATAGACCTACAGATTGCCTACATCACTGTCAAACTAGGGCAAGAAGTTTTAAAGAAAATGTAATATTTATCAGTTTAAAAAAAAATACACTGCAATGCAAAACTTGCCATAAGTATTTCACAGAAGCCTTTTGTATACTATATATTTACTGATATGTCAAATGTCTTCAGTTATAGTAAGTCCTAGAACCCATTTTGAAATATACTATATAAGCTTGATGTTTACATTTTCAGAAAAACTAGTAAATTGTTGTTTGGTTGGTTTTTTTTACTCACAGATTTGTTGAACATGTCAGACTGGCTACTTCGTGCTCTGAAAGTAATGCCTCTAATTTTAACATGGCATCCCATGATATCAGAGGCATATGTTGGTGGTACGACAGTACCCTCCCTACCAGTATTGTGCTGCATTTTGTTGCTGTGTGAAAGATGGCAGCAGAGGGGCAGTCAGATAAAATGCCATCTGACAAGTGCATATGGAACAAAGGTGTGGAACTGAACTGCTCCATGCAGGATATATGGCACCAACTGGCATTGCTGAATGTTTAGGGAGACCAAACAGAGGATGTGAGCATGGTAAGTTGATCAGCGGTGCGTTTCAGCAGTGATGACAGAACAAGACAAGGCACGTTCCAGACAGCCATGAAGATTTACACAAGTGTGGCATGCAGGATCTTGTTCATGGATGGTAAAAATGCATGTAAACTAGAAGTTCACATTACACTTTTTTGAAGATTTTCGTTCCTGTATTTTCTCTTGTATTACATGACATCAAAAAATGCATCTAGACTCATCAACATATAAAAGCTTCTGTATAGTTTTAGGTCTCTAATCAACTCCCTTCACATTAATTATTTGGCACTTCTAATGCTAAACATGCGTTTGGTCTAGGTCAGGGCTACCATAACAGTCCCAAAACAGAAATCTTCCAAATTTAAAGATCTTTCTTCTATGTAGTAACACTACCAACACTTTTCAAGCAATCTTAATGATTATTACTCATCTAGTCCCATCAACAACCCACATGTTGATTTTAAGAAGCTTATTTTTGTTGTGCGTGGTCATACTCAAAAGTTCAGTACATACAAGGGAGGCTTCATCTATAGCAATCGATGCAAAACTATTTCTGGATTTGAGCAATACTGCCACAAGTTTGTCAAGATTTAACAACAGCAATCAAAGAAACCAAGTTTCTCTACCACAAAAATCAATAAAATGTTGCCTAGTTGAATTCTTACAGAAATTCATGATTTCATGGGAACTTACAATAGTAATGGATTCACCTTATGTTAACATGAGGCACAAAAAAAAAAAAAAAGCTTTCATTTACATCTGGAAAATGGTAGGAATCTCATGGATCTGAAACACAGACAGCCACAATTACACAAGGTGATTATTTTCCTCCTCTTAACATAACAGACTGTTAGCTACTGTCACCAGCAAATTCCTTACATTCAAGTTCAGCTTTGATGACCAAAAACTTAAGATACTATATTTCAGTCTTAAAAATACCATAACCATCCTAAAAATTATTCTGCCAAGTAGCATTTCTCCTTAAGATGAGAATACCCCCCCAGGCTCAATCAAAAGGAAAGCCGTTAAGAATGCTTATTACGAGGGAGTTATAGAAGAGACTATAATGCAATATTAATGTTTCTTCTGACAGATGAAGATAGAACAGTAGAAAGAAAATCAGCCAACATTTCCAGGCACTATGCATTGATCACTGATACAATGGACTGTGGGAGTTTACCTTCTGTTGATTAAAAACTGTTAGCTCTCATCTAGCATGAGAATATTATTACATCTCACTAATGGGCTCCATTCAAAATACTGTGATTCTACAGAATCTCACCTCATCCAACACTATTTCATGGCTGAAAAGAATCCCAGTTAAACCCCAGATGGTGTTTCTGCATCGAGAGTACTAGAAAAAGATTTGCAAGAAAATAAATCACAAAGGAATATACCACACAGCCATGTTGTTTGTCCTCAGAATGCTATCAGTTTCTACTCAGACAACTGATTCATGCTTAATCTGTCACTTCTCTCTTTCAGAGAAAGGACTCAATGTGTTTTCAATTTCATCTGGTAGTCTTCTTTTTTCCTAATAACTTCTTTTATTTCATTTTGTATTTCCTCCATAAAAACTGCAATTAAAGAGGAGCTTCCAGTGGAAGCAACAGATTTTTGGAGTTTAAAACAGCACTAAAAATAGCTAATCTCATTAACTTCCCAACTTTTATTTATTTATTTATTTATTTTTTAAGCAGCAAGGGGAATGTCTTCAGCTGATGAATATCTTCAGCTGATGAATATCAAGAAATGATATAGAATTAACTGGCCAGACATAATCACTGCTTTGCACAATTTTTTTCACCTACAGGTATGAGGAACAATCTCCCTACACATGTGCTCTTCATTTGATTAATTCCTGCTCCAAATTTGTTTTCATGTAGAGTTTCAAGCAGGAAAGAAAAAGACCAAACCCTCAGTCTCTCAAAGTTTGTGGATGAATGTATGGCAATGATTTAATACATAACTCAATTAATAGTACAGGAGCACATCTTAGAGAAGATGCAGGCTACCTACTAGCAGGCAAGTGCAGCCAGATGTCATCTGTTTGCTCGCAGAAGAGCTAAGCAACCATGGAAAAACATATTTTGCAAGATGACTGACATCTTTCCCTGATGAAAATTTGAAATCACTGGTTGTGGCATTTTGGTGTCTTTATGTTGTCACCGATGCAGTAGGAGCCTACTGCTGGTTGGCATTAAAAATATCAACAAATGAGATACCACACTAAAACACAGATGGCCAAATGGACCACCAGCAGCTGGAAACACTGAATAAATCCGAGTTCCCCAAGTTGAGTACTGCTGCACATCCTATATATCAGCAGAATAACAGACAAAAGAAAACAAGGGAGCCCATGGCTCCGATGAGACATGTTATTGCCAGGCAACAAATACATCAACTGTCTAAAGGACTAGGAGAAGAAAAATATTTGGAAATAGTCCCTTAGAATATGCACTAAACAGTAAGCAACTATTAATAAATATGGCCATGCACATAATGGACAAACAGTTTAGCATTTTGCTCTCATCATTTCAAGAATGCCTTAGCCGTAGTAAAACCCACCTGAGACAGTAGTTAAGTTCAAACATAACTTTGAGTAACTGAGTATCTCATTGACGGTAATGATGTTATGTATTTACATATGTGTGCTGCAGCAAAATCTATTCCGAGCCTTCTGTTCTTTATCCAACAGTAAAATGAAAAGATATATTTCCATAGAGTTAGTTTATTAGAATTTTCCAGAAAGAAATCCATGTTTAGACTAGGTTAATATTCAAATGGGAATTACCATGTGTATTCTTCTGTGTATTAAGATAGTATTTTAATTTGATTTTAATGACTGTGAAGCGCTCTGAGATGTTTGCAGGAATACGGCTATATAAACATAAATGGATGATTATATTATGAATTTCTAGCATGTCACTTGTAGGACAAAGAGTTAGAAAAGCTGAGATAACAGTCAACCGTAATTCTTTAGCAGTAAAATGACTGTAAGGCAGCGTTAGTACCCTGTGCAAACCTGTCTGGCTTTTTGTCCTCACATTTGTACTATGGCTTCACTCTTTTTTCTGTGCCATTTTCTTATTCCTAAGTTTATAAGGCAGAGCTGCAGAAATATATCCTCATCTCATTTAAATTATTTTTAAAGAAAATATCAGACAAGAGAATTTCGCTCCTGGAAACAAGAGTCAGAAGTACTAGCATTAACTTGACAAAAACACAAGAACTATCATGCAAACTAATACATGCAACAAATGTTCTTCCTTTTTTGCTTTTTATTTCTGATGTCACAACCTGGACACCAACTTAGCAGTTCAAACTGTGAGATTACTGGTTTTTTGGGTCCACTACAAGCCATCTGTGAAATGTGTGTGAGGTAGCTGATGCATCGTTATTCTAAACTGAAGCAAAAAACTTCTTCCTACTCTCACATAATTTCTGTGACGCTGATAAAAGGAAATATGAAATGGGCCTCTCACATGAAAATCCTACATAGTACAAAGGCCCTGATTCAGATAACCAATAGAGATGAAAATATTATCCTACCCATGTTGGGGTTGCATTGATTTATAACAGATCCTTCTCTTTATATAAATAGTCAACTAGCACATGCAGATTTCACAGACTCAGGAATCCAAACACCACAACCGGACTGCTAATATTTAAGTCAGCAAGACCAGTCTGTGAGTGACAGATGTAGGAGAAATATCCTATATGCTAATGTAGCACATAAGAAATAAATTATTCATGCATTTAAGCATAAAGTATTCAAATACGGAGGAAGACGTTTTCAAGCCTTTCAGTAAAAACACTTCCTAAAAAATAATAGATGTTTTCCAGCTACCAAAATATATTATGTGGTCTACCACTTAAGCACCTCTTCAACTTGAAAACACCATATTTCATGTTTTTTTTTTCTCTGTATAGTACAGTATAATAAATTCTTAGAGTATTTTAGCCAATTGAGAAACAGACTACCACAGCATATGACTTTCTGTTGTTGACATTTACATGCATGGAAGAATGTCAAGGGACAGTAGACTGTTCGTTGTTACCACCATTCCTAACATGTGCCTGTCTTCCTGTATTTCATGAGAAAAGGCACATGGCTAACCAGTACTTCTCTTATTTAATTAGACCAAAGTCTTTGTTACAGAGATACCTAGAGAACACTTCCTGCAATGTAATGTTCTGTAACTCTTCAGATATCCAATGAGTATTACCACTGCCTGATTGTTAGTGCTATTTCAAAGTGCATTAAAAAGTCTGGCGTTTCAGACAGCTCTGAAATCTACCAGGACATAAAATGACTAAGTACTACTTAAAAACAGAGAGAAAATATTCCTCTTGACACCTGTATGGTGACAATAACATAAAAATAGTAGTAAATATCCAAAAGGTTTTTGTACGGTGACAATAACGTAAAGATGGTAGTAAATATCCAAAAGGTTATTTACAGGAAAAACTCACCCGTATGGAAGCATTCAGTCTGCTGGGAAACGCTGAGGCAATCCCCACCAAGGAGTGATCTCCAAGAGATGCTGCCTTAGTGGTGGAGAGCCCTTAAATGAGTTCTAGAGGAGGTGGAGTCAAGCTCCACCCTTTCCAGGAGCACAGCTGAATTACTCTCACCTGTGCTCCCACAGCTAACCCGACACTTGCCTCAGTTGATTCATCAGAGGTTCAGGCTGTGATTAGCAATTTTTTATTAGAGGAAGCTACTATTACTTAGAAGCATCAGTGTAGAATTCTGGAGAATTCTGACAGCAGAATAAATCACCAAGAAATCTTTTGACAAAGAATAGTAGGAGACCGGGAGAGAGTTGCAAAACCCACAGTAAAACTCTAAGTAGTTGTCTCCTGGGCAAAACTGTTCCCATCACAATGTAATCGAGACTACCAGGTATTTTCTAATCCAGTCTACTGGGCATTTGCAAGACCATATTATGATATGATTGACTCATTCATCTTCTTACAGAATGTTATCGGGTTTATATTCCAAACGTTCTCTTCCCTTTCCCTATTATAGCCAAGCATTCGTATGTTGGTGATTGTTCTTTTCTCTACCAAAATCACGGATTAAACCGAAACAGTTATCCCTAGGGTTCAATTGTTGCTTTTCTGTCTTGTCTGTACATCAGAAATAATCAAAAATGGCAAGAGCTACAAAACATATTCAATCGAGAGATGTAACCGTTAAGACAAAACTGACAGGAGTAAAGCTAAAGAACCACTGGCATACAGCATAGGATGATACACACTGACTCATTTTTCAGTATCTGTTAAACTTAATTTAGGATTCACGGGTTTTCACAGTGAACTCCCATACTGTTAGCCATAACTAAACAATCCAGACTGCATTGCTAGCATGAAGTGTAAGGTATTAATTCAGTGACTAAGAAGTTTAATAGGAGTCCTGTACAAAACCTGCTTCATATTTCTAAAATATGCTTCTCCTGCAAAATTAGACTTATTAATTTCTTTATTGAACATATAGAAGGAGTTCATTTAAATGCTCTGGAGTATCCATGTAGTTTATCTGATGTTTGTTCCTTAGGCTTTATAATAAGGATTTTTATTGGGGGGGGGGGTGGAGGGGTGTAGGAGAGAGGTGCTGGACTCAAACGTACAAGTTTGAAACTTATTCTGCTTTTCTATGATCTCTCATGAGTTTTGTTACATAATGAATTTACAACAAACAAACCAACTAACAAACACACTTCTGGAATAAACTGAAAGGGAATAAAAATCACAGATTTCAAGCCTTTATCACTGTGGAGAAAAGCCTAAAAACTTGAACTGTGTATGGTACTAAGGATTAAAAAATGGTAGGAAAAAAAACAACAAATAGACAAAATAGACAAATATGAAAACTCAGAGGTATTATTCATCTCGTAACTTTTAGGCCAACCATGATTTTTAGCTCTAACTACTCCAGCACGGCATTTATGGGTTTTCTCATCTTGATGTTGGAACTACACTCTCAAACTTCTTACCATTTTCAGGCAGAGTTTATTAATGTTTTTAGGTCTCAAGATGACTGAGCTTCTTTCACCCCTGGGAATTTTTGTAACATCCTCAGAACAAAACATTCTGTGAGTTTCATTTTCTGCCTATGAGGAATTGCTATTTACTTTCAGGTTGGACATGATTAAAAATTTATCCTCAAAGAGCTGTGACACATTGGAACAGGCTGTCCAAGGAGATGGTGGAGTCACCATCCCTGGAGTTGTAAAAGAAAAGGGTAGATGTGGCACTGAGGGACATGGTTTAGTGGGCGTACCAGGGCTGAATTGACAATTGGACTCGATACCTTAATGATTCTATTTGATATTAAGTGCTATATTATTAAGTCAGAGGCACATTCATGGCATGATTGAACTGAGCTCTGGGCTCACACTTAGGATTTTGAGACAGAAAAGAAGAAAAATGAAAAAAATACTGTATGTTAATGCAGCACATATTTTGTAAACTGTCTTATCTCCAGGAAAAAAAAACTTTCCCTCAATCACTTCATCACTTATCTAGAGAATAAACTTGTACAGATCAGACTCACTTGCCTAGGTAATTATCTAACTCCTTTCAAACTGCTTTGAGCCTGCAAGTCTGAGGGTCACTGAATCCTACTTGCTCCGAATTTTGACTTCAGCACTGAAAAGTGGATCATATAAGATCCCTTCACTGGATCTAACTTAAAATTCAGAAACAGATTTTGAGACCACATTTGGAAGATTATTATATTTTCTAGTTCTTTGAAGTTATGATACTGTTGCTCACCTTTAAGACTTTGGGGCTGAAATTATTAAGGATGCTCTATCCACTGTACTTGATTAAGTTCAATACTTGTTTCAGGTTAGCTACTCATTCAGCAACAGTGAACTCTCATCCTCAGCTGCTTCAAAGAAAAGGGCAAGAGGTCCAACTTATTTGAAGAATCCATAATATATATTATTATACCTTTCTTCTATAATTCCCTCTTATTTACAGTCTCCGATTTCTTTTCTAAAACTTTTGATAATCTTGGCCTTAATCGTAATTCATGGCAAAGAGTTCCATGGACAAACTTAAGAGTCCAGAGGAGTGATCCATGATCCAAAGGCTAGAGCACTTGTCCTGTGATGAAGAGAGTTGGGATTGTTTATCTCTGGGAAGAGAATATATTAGCTTGCCCAGGACAGAGAAGAGAAGAAGCACAGATATATCTGCAATGTAATGAGCAAAGAAGAAGAAACCATGGTGCCTGTGTCAAGGATGAAATCTGTTAACAAGCATTTTTCTGTCTCAGATTTCATCTGCGCTTCACTGGTCAAAGTATTCCAAACCAATTATTTATGCTTCATTACTTCTGGATGCATTTGAAGAGGACAGTCCCAAATGCAGAAGTGTTTCAGGAAACATGAATAGTTTTGTATTTTATTAGACCACATCCCTTTGTTATTTTCACCCTACAGCTGATTAAATGTGTGTACTTAACACAGATTCTCCCAGAGATCTTTACGAACATGATTTGATGTATTCCCTGCCATTTTACTTCCAGTGATGTCACATGACATAACTGGTTCATGTCTTATAGGGAACCTCCCAGATGATATTGCTGATATCATACTATAGGTGTTCTCTGATAACATTTTCACTTCCATTTTTCTTTCTCCTGTTCATTTCAAGTCAGAAATAAATACTATGATATCTCTGTATGGAACTGCATCAATAACTAACAGTGAATCATATGTAAGTAACCCGCAGGAAAAGTGTAGTATTTTAGCAGTATGTCTTGAAAGAAGAGAATGATTCAGTTCTTTAAATTATGTTTAAAAGCACCATGCAAACAGGAAAATAAATGCAATTTATGTGTTGCCTAACTACCCTCTGCTTTATACCATCCGACTGAGGAAAAAATTAAACCTATACACATGAAACATATTTTTATATTACTTATATATGGTAAAAAGACACATGTCCTTGAATTCTCTAGGTGACCACTGGGATATTAGTTAAATCAGAATGGAATGGTTGTGTTCCTCCAATAACACACACAGGTTACTTTCAAGAGAAATACTTACACCTACTGTGTTTTTGTGATTGAGTGCTCTTTGATGGCAGGCAGGGCCTCATTTGAAGCTTTATTGCTTATCAACGACCTGATCTGTCCTTCACAGCAATGAACAATATTTTTGGCTTCTTTGCAAAAGAAGATGTAAAGCTAGTGCAGTAGTACTACGAAAGCTAAGTGCTCATCACAGTGACAGACAGTCATTATAAATTGAAATATTTTTAAATGCACTTATCCCAAATACTCATAACTTTCATTGCTATTTCATCTACGTTAAAGTTCTTCCTGAACAGCAAATACCCATAGGACATGCACATGTATCTACCTTACTGCTGTTTTCTGTTTGCCAGTCATGCCCTGGCTTTATATCATATCATAAACCTATTTACTCCTATCAGCTTTATAAAAGACAAAATCAACCTAACATCAATGCACTTTAAACACAGCAAACCTTTGCAGATAGATACATTATCTCATTCTGCAAGTTGACTCCCATGTCTCAGTTATTTAGTGAATCACTACTTTTCAGAACAGCAAACCATTACATATGCATGGATACTTATCTTCAACTTTTTAAATGAAGGTTTCACTTTATTTGTTTGTAAAATAGAATAAACTCACCTGTACATATGGTGGATAAGCAGCATGATCACCTTGGATGATGACTGTAACATCACTAGCATAGTACCTATGCGGTACTTAAGAAAGACACTGAAGTTCTTGGTTCCCGTCAGAGTGTGACTCCTATGCACTTAAGGTTATTTTATGCCTCCTTCAGCCAGCAGTTCTCCTCACCATAATTACCATATCAGATAAACTACTTGTTTACAAAGAAACATATCGGTGTCCTGCCAGTAGCACAATTTAATCTTCCCCGTTGCTTTGGACATCAGCAGATCTGCCCACCTCGCA
This sequence comes from Coturnix japonica, assembly GCF_054131305.1. Taxonomy (NCBI): domain Eukaryota; kingdom Metazoa; phylum Chordata; class Aves; order Galliformes; family Phasianidae; genus Coturnix; species Coturnix japonica. The sequence goes on from NC_140670.1 coordinate 2,626,110, forward strand.
GTCAGAACACAAGTCAAACCCCTTCTAGTTACAAAAGATGAGGAATTATTTTGGACTGGAAATACAGCAGGCTGTAACCATCTTAAAGTACACCTTTTGTCTCTTGCAATTATATTCCTTCACAAAGCCACAATGACATAGTATAGTTTAGGGAATGAGTTTCACACCTTTGCTCTTATACAAAGATTCTGAAGGAGAAAAATAGGAAAACTTCGGGGAAAAAAACATTCCTATTCATTTACCATCCTATGGCTCTTAGGAAAGTAGGTTTCTGACAGATACCTTTGAAAGCAGTCTGTTACCACTTAAGAGATATTTTCCATGTATTTTCCAGCTGGACCATGGTCAAACCTTAACCCTTGCATTCAGTAACTAAATCTTTTAGCTCTCACAGTGTATATGTGCTTGAAACAGCAAAGACACGTTCCAGGTATGATTCCAATCATTGGATGCATAAGGCAAGCAGCAAATTCTTTTAACATTGCAGTGTGAAACCAAGTCAAAATACCAGTTATCCCCCCTTCGCTTGAAGCACATCATTTCAGAAATCTTGCTTTGCTTGTGATTGATTGCCACCACAGACATCACTGCTGAAACAGTGTCACACACACTAGCATTTATATTCTGTTCTCATCCATCTAACAAAAAGAAATGCTTGCATATTTTTGACAATGATAAATTGTGAGCCATTGAACAGAGCAAAGACTTAGTTACTTTTTTGGAAAATCACATCCTGGACAAATATCTGCATGACACAGAGGATTTGACAGGGAACACAGACAGCAGCAAATGAACAACAGCAAGGCTGGCAAGTAACCTCATTTTGCTTCCCTTTCCAGCTAAACTGAAGGTCATCTCAAGTCTTGTGCTTTCTCACAAGATAGAAGAAATATAAATACCTACAGAAGATGAGATGAGGATAGGTAGTAAGTAAACTTCAAGACTCTTGCAAAACATTTAGACCCCTTCATTTCTGCTTACTGCCTCACAATTTGTATTAAATGGCTGCTATGAAGACGAGAAGCAGTTTGGCACACCATGATGACAACTAATGACCTTCTAATGCTAGTCAGAAATATTGCAATCAGGATTACGACACATCAGTTCTGACCTTTTCTCCCCAAAATATCTCCATCTGATTATGCTTTCTCAAATGTAAAGTAAGAATGACACATAAAACTAGAGTTACACTTTTGTCTCATTCCTTTTGATCCATTGTTCCCGAAAACTGTAATTTCACTTGACGAGGAAAGCAGAAAATATTTACTTCTATTAAAAGAATTCATGGCTACCCTGGTGTTCAAAATTAGTTCTTATGATCTCATATATTCAAAACATAACTGAAAAAATAAAAGTTCTAGAAAAATAAGAAAATAAATAAAAGCCTAAATCTACAATTAATTCTGTACAGTTGGGGTGTGTGTTTCAACTCATCACCTCAATTAATGGTCCATAACACATTTTTCTTGTTACTTGTGTGCCCTATACTTAATATAAAAAATATGCAGCCACTGCAGAATGTATCAGCCACAAGAAAAGAAGTGACAAACCTCTTCGGTGTGGCCAATTCACCTCTCAGGAGAACTCTGATTTTTAAGTACATCTCTTTCCATTCGCACTGCTGAGGATAAAAGATGATGTGCATTGAAGAAACAAAAATTTACCTAACATCTATGTCCCTGAGGTTGTACGCAGTATCTTATAAAAGTGCATTTCACAGCAATAATGCTTCAATTTCCCACTTGACAGCTATATTTCTTTATAGAAATATGCAACCATTAAGACTTTTGGTAGCAGGTGATAAGCAGCAATTTTATTCCATTGCAAAGAAAACACACTAGCCAATTCAGGGTAGTCCCAAGATAAAGCTCATTCAAATATTGATTAACAGAAACATTCCAAAACCATTACAGTAGACATACAATTTTTATCCCAGATAATAGCTGACATAATGCAAATTAATTCATGGCACAGATGGTTTTCTAGCTTGACTCTTCCCTTGCTTTCATCAGAAGTAACACGAGGTCAGCAAAATTAATCATGAGTTAACATGGGTACATACCTTAGGAGAATCAATTTTAAGACTGCCTTTGTGTCATTATCTGACACAGAAATCAAGTGATTTAGTTCATTACCTTCTCATAAAGGAACACAAAGCAACGCAATATAAACACAAATATAGCAGCTGTTTGAAATTAGTTCTGTTCATACTCTTGGCAAGCTCCAGAAACTCCTCTCAAGATAAAGCATCTATAGTAATATGTGAAAAATAAAATACCATTTATTTTGTATATGTATCTCAGCAAGCATATCCACCATCTCTCCCATTTTTCACTTCTCACATTTGAAATGAAACCTCAAAAAGCATGGGCAGCACTTCCAAATGATGCAGATAAACCAGTATATACCAGGTAATAACACAGGTCCAAATTAACTTTTCTGTAATAGGCATAGGGAAATTCTGAAAGCATATTAAGGGCCTATGAACTGCCATCCTTTAGCAACACTGGGGAAGTCATCATTGAACAAGAAAATAAATAAGAAGTCAGTTGCAACCCCAACTAGAAACTAACTAATCCGCTTCAGTGGGGAGGAGGGTGGAGAGAAAGAAATATTAACAGCCAGCTAGGAAAGCAGCATTCCATGATCCAAACCAGATAGGACAGGAAGACCAAGCAATCAATTCTTAATTTGAATGGCTAAAATCTGTATGCGGATATGCCTTGGCAGTAGCACTAATAATGTTTCCATTGCTCAAAATCATACAAAGTAATAGTGTTAATCATCCAAAAAAAAAAAAAAAAATTGTAGATGGATCAGAGCCACAAGTGTTTAAGTGGGTGCTTCTCTGTTTCAGCACTCACTGAAAATTACTGCAAAAATTTGAGTAATATTACTTGCATTCTGATGATGTGATGATAACAGCAATAAAATAACTATAGATAATATAACAAAAGTAACAATAACAACATGAGTAATAATTTCTTGTTCTGCATTAAGATACAATCCCAAGCCTTCTTTTACTTTTTAAGCAACAAATGACTCTGGTCCCGAAAGGGGATTGTAATAGCTGTCATAATCAAATCATGCTTTACCTTCTTAAATATCTTCAAAAATGCTTCTGTTGAAAACTTTCAACCCACTTTTCCTCTATTTCCATTGCTGATCAACTTTCCAATCCTGTTTTTCACTGTATACAATTAACAGTCTAACTACTGCAACTAACATGTATCAAGTCAATTCTGAGTTTCAACTATATCAGTTTTCTTAAGGTGTCACTTCGCATTAACAAAATTATCACTGTTTTCTTTATTCAGAAATATTACTAGCTCATACCATATGACTAAGTATTAAGCATCATCTAACTTCTTTTTTGTCGTACGTCTGTAAATCTCATTTCCTATGGCAGTCACAGTGATTAGATCATACAGCAGCAAAGGGAGGGCCTATATTATCTAATTTCTCCTACAAGTTCCCAAAATAATATGGGATTTTAGGTGGGAGAAAATTTTACTGAAGTTAGAAAATATATTTACATATAGATATTTTATACAGCAAACTATCTTTCCTGGTCAACAATGGCAAATATAAGTCCACGCATAAGACACGCATTCCACAGTCAAAGGCTTATCTGCAGGCAACAGCACTGATTCCACAAAAGAGAGAACCAGACTACACAGATGATTTTAAGTAGGGTATGATTAGATTCCTGGTTCTTAATGAAACCACCAGAATTTGTGTTTTACTACAAGAGTAAAGCTAATGCAGAAAAGCAACAGAAACAAATGGATAACAGAATGTTTTTCTTGATGTTTTTCTTCCCTCCTCCCCCCCCCCCCCCCTTGATTAAACACTTCCCCTAACCTATCAGCTTGCAATTCAGTACTAGAATCTTGCTTTAGGTAGTGGATATAATTGCAATAGCAACTAGTAGCAATTTATCAAGCCTACTGAAAGAAAAGTATATGAGTGTATTGTCATGGTTTTGTAATTTTGTAATTTTGCTATCAGTATTCCACATCATAACATCATGTAAAGCATGGATATTTCTATTGAATGTGCAGTCCACAGATGAAGACTACATATCCCAGAGAACAACACGGGTAGTGATGTCACGGGACCAGGACGCTATATAATCTTGTTCCCAGGCTGGAGTGCCCTCCTTCTTCTCTCGAACTTCTCGGAGAGTGGTAAGTGTTCCAGCCGTGTTGCCTAGAGTTCACAGTAGGCCTCTCGGTTTTCGGGGACTCTCTCTCTCTGTTTCGTTCAATTTATTAGCCTCAATTATATTATATTGTGTTATCTTGCATTTCGATATCATACTTAGTAAAATAAGTTTTTCCTCCTTAGATTGACGCTGTTTTTATCCCATTCCCCTTTTCTCCCTCCTTTCCGGGCCCCGGGGGGGCCCTACGGGGTGGCTTCCCCTGTCACGGGCATAGGTAAATCTAAGTAACCCGTGACAGATTAAAAATTAAAATGCACAGTTCTTGGCAAGCTGAAAACAGTAGCAGCTACGTTTCTGGGTTATTGTCAGAATTGCATCAGCCCAGGATTGGAATTGCAGCCACTGGGAACTGATCATTTAGATTCATGAGAGGTACACATACCAAGGGCGGACACTAGGGATAACAATGCAGTCAAATTCTCAGTGACAAAACACTATTCTTCAACATAGTCACCACCATTAACTGTCTATTTTTGTCAGCTATGAACAACACCCTGCAAGCCACGCTCATAAAAATCTGCACTAGTGAAGATGATCCACTGTCACTGCTGCAGAAACACACCACCCATCACCTTACTGCACTCACATAAGCCATTTCATTTCCAGAAATATCAACAACAACCAACGAATGTCAACAGGTGCCATTTTTTCTGCATGGTGGAACCAAATGCCTCACCTTGGCCTCATATGCATTTCCATGCCAGATGCTTTTCTATCAGACTGCCCCTCTTCTGCCATCTGTGATATCGCAACAACAAGTAAGAGAATATTGATGGGACAGTTCATCCTCTACTGCCATACCACCACCATCTGCCCCTGGCATCGTGAAACAAAAACAAAAGTAAATAGGAAGCATTATTTTCAAAGCAGTCCTCACACTAATTGAAGGTTTCAACAACTCATTTTCTTCTCTGTGGGAATTACCTCATACTATTCCACTGCAAGTGTCATTTGCAGAAGGCCAATCCACATAGCCAGTTAATTTCAGTCTGGGAACTAGAGGTTACAATAGAGATATCTCGTCCACCAAATTGTACTTCTCTACTTTACTCCCTAGTAGGATATCTTCAGTTTTCTGAGCTAAACACACCAGTTTCAAAAGCAAATAAATGAAATTCACAGAGCTGTCTCCTAAAACACATATATAAATAGGACGTAAAAATTTAAAGACTATAGAGCTGTAATTCTACTTAATACTCAATGGAAACTATACCGATCAACCCACTTCATACCATCAGAATCAAGGATATTGATATGGAACTGAGTTCTACTGCCTAACAGAGAGGACAGCAGAATTCCCAAATCTCATCCTTATGCCATATTTCTATTACAGCTCATCTATATAAATTACAATATAGAAACTTATATAAATGACAACATAGAAACAAGCAGGTGAGATGAGACATTCATTAAAAATATAAATATACATACTAAATTACATAACTTGCATGAAAACTTAGCTACCAGAAGCAAAAACTACAGAAGTAGTAGAGGTCTGTGCTTCCAGTTAGTCACCCTTTATTTTCTTGTAACAACGGACCTTTCATTTCTGCCTTCAATGATCTGAAATGAGATTGAAAACATATTTTGTACCTAACTACCTTCTTTTCTCACTCAAGGCCATAGAAACACATGTAGGAAAATATATTTCATTCACGTCCAGAGAAATTCATAGTCCACTATAAATTTATTTAGACCCAAGTCAAAATACTGATTCATATTAAAATGGTCCTTGGAATACACTATTACAAATCCAGTTCCTCTCTCCTCATTGGGATCCATGCCTGAAAGGATGGATCACTCTCATTTTTCTATTGTAGAAATTAATGTGTTTCAAGATTCTATTCTAATAGCCGTCTTTTAATTTTAATATTAAATGCAGGTATATTACGTAGGTGCAGTGTACAGGGCAGGTTTCTGAAATAAAAGACAGCTGTTTCTTATGGATATAGGAGAGTGAAATAAATCTGAAACTTGTGTTTGAGATTCTTGGTCTTTCTCTTACAGTATTAACCTTTCTATGAAGTGATATTTTGTTGTTGCATTTGACCTAATTTCCTTTGGGACAAGCATCTCTGAGTGCACCACAAGGTATCAAATATATAGAAGGCCTAACAGATCATAATGAAAGACTCTGTCCCCAAAGCTCACTAAATTCTGTGGTTGTTGCTTGTGGTTACCTGGGAATAGAATTTTTTCATGGTACAAGAACATCCTTGTTCCAAGGATAACAAAACAAAACAAAACAAACAAACAAAAGAAAACCCAATAACTCAATTCTGGGAATGAAGGCTAAAAATACTTTACTTTGGGAATGCAGGCTTTAAGACCCATTAAATTTGTACTAAAAATTGACTTAGATATTTTCTACTCATACCAAAGTCTGTTGTAGTGGATTTGAGCAAATGGAATGTAGGAAAGAAATATCTCCCATATGTTCAGAATTACTTTTTAGAGAGAACATAACCTGATAATTTTTGGTATGGTCTCAGCTGGAATACTACATGCAGCCAGAGAACCAATGATAGCCATTAGCGATTAGCCGGATTAGTGTTCATTGGTTTAAAGAACAACTGATCTGCTCACAGTCTTTAAAAAAAAAAAAAATGTAAAACTGCTGCAGAGAATTACCTGTTCTGCATGCTGAACAGAATATATTTCATTTTTAAAACACATGAATGAAGGTCCATAATGTACACAAAGCAAAAATACTTTTAACAGCAAAGCCTCCTTTCACTGGCAGTTCTTCAAATCTTCAAGTAAAGAATAATGTTTAATAAGTGTCTGTCAGAAACAATATGGGCTGTGAAAAGAAGGGCAAACAGTTCTTATCTCCACCTCCCTTTAATACCTTCCTAGCAGCAGCTGCCTCCCATACTTCCCAGATTGGGATTATTTTTTTACAATCCTCCTAGTCTGAAACTGGTTCCAAAGTTAGTTTCCTTCTAAACAGTATAACAAAATTGCCTTCACGTTTTGCTTTGATACTAAGAATAAGATTAAAATATGCATAAATTGGCATCCACAGTACTAAATATATACCTTCTGCCACACAACTGTGAAATTCAGTTGGTCCTTTTAGTTCAGCAGATGAAAAAATGCATATGCGTGTATCCAAAGTTCTTCCCTAAGTTTTTAGAAAGCACCAATAAAGTTATCTATTTACACACTCGTTCTTTAATTTCTTCTGTTTCACACAACTTTAAAACAGATTGCCTGGTTTTTCAGTAAGGACTAGATAGAACATGGTGTTATACTTTCATCTAGATATTCATAGAGCTATTAATCTTTGCCATGGTTGGAGAGAGCCAAGCAAAACAGAAGTCCCAAATTATTGCTTATGTATAACTGCAACATGAGGAGAAAAAAAAAAAAAAGAACTCAAGCTTGACCTTTAATTTACTGGTTAGATAATTCCCAATCTAGCTCACGTCTAGCCCCGTGACTTGGAACCAATACCTGACAAAGTCAACCAAGTGACAGTTATGGAACCAAGAGACTGAAAAAGTGTAAAAATGACTAAAACATGGGTTTTAGAACGTACTTTTGATTCAATATACATTAACATGGATCTTCTGGATGTTAAAATAGCTTTGAATGCTTAAGCACCTTACTAAGTACAAAAAATAAACAGAATCTATAGTAGGAACTTCATTTCCTCTCTCTTAGTTTACAGTGACCAGTTTGTGCTGTTTCTTGTTTGAAGTTCGCCTTCTGAAAGTAAACAAAATGACCGTGTTTACTCTTCTATAAACGTTAATATTTTATGTTATATTTGACACTTTCATATTGGCCAGTAATTTAAATTTACCTTATTTGTACTTGACCTTCTTTATAGTTAATATCTTTATAGTTAATATTTCTTCCTTCTTTGTCAGCTGTATTTGTTTGGGAAGTGCTTACAGGGATTAAAGAGTTATTTGAAATTGCAAGAAAGTATCTCTAGAAATTATTCTGTTGACATAGCGTATTTCCAGTAGAGGTATTGGCCTGATTCTCTTTTTGTTGTTGTTGTTGCTGCTTGCTTATTTTTCAAATATTAATTTCTTCTTTTAGAAATTGTTGTGGAAAGAAATAATTGCAAGTGTATATTTACTCTTGAATCTTAATCTGTATTTCAAAGTCATAACGCTCTGTTAGGGATATAATGTTATACTAGCAATGTTGTTAAATGCATTCTTGTTGTAACTATTCATTAAAGGTATAAGGAGATCTTTGGGCTTTCTTCTCCATCTCATTGGGATGAAGAAACATCTCACTGTGCACAATGTTCAATGCAGAAGGGAATGCAAAGAAAGACAGAGGGAACTCACAGGCGCTGACTCCTTCCTTACTGAATGAGTGAGCAAGGGACAAAAGTGCTGCTAAATTCCTCAAGTTCTATATAGTTATTCAGTATTTCCAGGAATATATGCCCACAAGAGAACTACAGAGACTACACTCTGCATGTTAGTTCTGCCTTCTTATGTGTCCAAGCTTCCTCACACTTGAAAAACACATTAAAGAGAATAAAATTATGTGGGAAAAGCAGCCATAAGTAATGAGCTTTTGAGATCTCTGTATCTTGTATAAAATAATTAATTTTTAATACACTGCAAAATGTCACTAAAGGCACACATATAGGAACACATAGACAAGCTCCACCTAATCTCAAACATAATCAGATTATCTGAACTTTTAAAATTAACAGGTGTTTAATAACGTGCTGTCAGATTCTTGCCTCAATACATGAATTAGGAACTTGCTTTTTACGAAGCATTTAGCTTAGTGCTAGATTTTTTAATGAGTTAGTGGATTATAGGCAAAAGAGATTCTCAAAGCATGTAATTAAATGTAATGTTTTTTTTCTTTAAAGATCAAGACAATTTGTTTAGAATTAACGAGATCTTTCAAATTGACTTTTCACATAACTTTATGCAAGGAAAGCTTAAGTGAATTAAAGAAACTACTGCTAAAGCTGCCTGTGCTTCCTAAGAAATCACTGATTTCTTAGCTGAGAAAACTTGCGCTCTCTCTCAGCTCATTTCTCTTTTATAACCTGTGGTGTCCAGTAGTTCAGGGCCATTGAGCACTTCTGTACTTCCCTAATGTCAGTGCTTCCCATGTTAGTAACACAGAAATATCAAGTGTTACTAAACTGCTTCTGCAGCATTCTACTGCAGGGGAGGAATAAGCAAAAAAACAGAGCAAAAATCGGTTTTCTACTAAGGAAGATGAAAGAATCTGAAGTATTTCCATCACCTAACATCTGAAAATTTTTTCTTGCTGTCTGAAAAGTTGAAAGATTTTTTCATCCTTATCAGTTTTGAGGTTTTAAGTTTCCTTCTAGTAAATCTGTTGAAGAATTCAGGCTTTTAAAGTGAGTCTTAGGTATCAAATATTGCCTAAAAGCTCAACTAAGGGTCTGAAAAGCCCCACTCACATTCAATCTGAATTGTGCTTCTTTTTGTCCCCTAAAAGTAACCTCAAAACTAATTTTGAAGCATCCTCAAAACTGCTAATTTCTAAAACCCCGTCTCAAAGACTTCCACCAGGACCTGTAAGTTGAGCACTCCTATAGATCGCATTTCTGCATTAGGGTTTTCTATTAATTGTAACTTAATCTTCAAATTCAGTCATTGTGATTCCATGAATACTGAAATGCCACAGTGAGAATATTCGATGGCAAGAAAGCAGCAGATTCTAGAAACAGTTATTTCAGATTCTCCATCTCTTGGATGAACAGCCTATTTGACATGCAATATTTTTAGTAAGCATATGCAGTCTTTGTGCTTACCGCTGTAGTATCATTACTGAGAAAGCAGAGAAAGAAGCATAGCTCTGCAGAAGGATGCTCTGAACTTCAGAGCTTGGTCTGTGATGCTCTTGCCTATCACAGGGATACTCATCAGAAATGCAAACAACACTGAAATAATACTGTTTTCACTCAGTTTGTTGTCATTATGTTTTGGTCTTGTTTTTCTCTCCTAACAGTGAGATGATGTGTATTTGACACTGCTCATGCTGCAGATATTACAGGGTTTTAGGAGATTTAGAAACCTCTGAAACTGTAGGCTCTTAAGTGTGTTGCCTGAGCAATCTCTGAACAGCTTGAAAGGAACTGATGCCAGTGAAAGTACTCAACAACACAGCATATTTCAACATACTTGCCTTGCAAAGCAGGTGCACTAGCACCTCTTCTCGAGCATTTAATTCATGTCCCAGTCATCCTGCAAGGAACACATAGCAGCCCTGGTCCTCTGGTTCACAGAACAGCATAAACACAGTTCTAGATGGACTGCATGGACACACCATTCAGTGGAATCATTTGGCACCTGGACACTGTTCCAGCAAGCATGAAGCATCTACATGGGTATTTTCCAAAAGAGCTCAGCTCATAATACAGCTAACCCCTTTAAATTCAACAACAGAAACCATAAGGCAACTTAAAACTATCACTTCAAGACACATGATAAAGGCAAGCTACAATGCACTAGTGCAAGGGACTAGTTAGAAAAAGGAAAAAAAAAAAAAACCAATCAGGATTATTGCTCAAATACTAAAATAATATGAAAAGCTGGAATTCGGTGAGATGGATGAGAGAAGTTAACTCTTAGAAGAATAACAAAAACTCCCCATGATCAACCCCTATCTCTAAAATCACAATAAGGAAAATATGGAGACTTCTCATAATCCATATAGTTCAAATAAAGTAAACAGTGAATATAACAAGATATGCACCTATCACCCATGGAAGCATTCGCTATCTCCCTTTCAAATTAGATTCCTTAAAGATTTCTCTTGTAGATGACCTTAAAATTCCAGGAGACTTCATTGGGGATGCTGCAAACAGATCATTTAGCCAGTGGACAGATTTCACCATAACAGCAACATGGCCTGATTAAGCAGAAGTCAGAGCTCTTAACTTCTCGAGTATTGCATCTGGAAGCATTATCGTAGTCAGGACGACAACTGCATTGTTCTTTAATGTAAGAATTAGTAGAGCATAGAAGTATTCTGAAGAAGTTCAGGACACCATAATGTTACAACTTGAGCTGTAGAGAAGATGAAAGAAGCTAATTTGATAATCTATGCTTTTTTTATATATAATTGGATCTCAAAAGGATCTATTTCTGCTACTATCTGTGAAGCAGGGCATAGGTCTATGACAGTATTTCATAGAATCATAGACCCTGCTATCTGCAGGGTCACCAACCACCACACTGGGCTGCCCAGAGCCACATCCAGCCTGGCCTTGAATGCTTCCAGGGATGGGGCATCCACAGCCTCCTTGGGCAACCTGTTCCAGTGCCTCACCCACCTTCTGTGTGAAACATTTCCTCCTAGTATCTAACCTGAACCTCCCCTGTCTCAGTTTAAAATCATTCCCCCTTGTCCTATCACTCAAGGACTTCTCTGTTGTACTTTCTTAGCAAAGGCCTGAGAATGCTCTCTACAAAGGAAACGAGCATTGAGGGAGGACCAAACACTCCAGAAAGTGTATTTACTTTTTTGTATTCTCAGCACTAGCCTTAATTTTTCTAACAAGATAAAAGTATATTGAAAGCTTGCCTGAAATCTGCATATTACTTCAAGAAAAATAAGGGGCAGAAGGGTCATTATTACACAAATTCTTGATCAACTGGATCCAGTTTTCCATCTGCTGACACACACTTTATGTTCCAACTTGCCATTTTAAACACCCAGTAAATATTTGTATTAAATATCATTATCCACATATCCTAATAAAATAATAATAATTTAAAAAAGCAACAGCCTCCCCCCCTCCTTTCCTGTATCTCCATTATTTTACTAAACAAAGTAGTTGAAGCACTGGCAGAGAGTAATGTAAGTCTCGCCGCACCACCCACAGCAACATGATTCAGTATAATTACAGAGATACATTGAGTAGTGCTGAGATGGCATTCACCTGCCATGCCTGCCTAATTACTGGTTTGCATACTAAGACTGTCAGCTACTGTCATTAAGCGAAAATGACAGCATCACAGAGTGGACAGCTGCTCTCAGACCACTGACTCAATTACATTCAGGAATGGCTAAAACTAAGGGTAATTTCTAATAATTGAGTCTAAGTGTGAATTTGTTAGATATTGTAAAAGCATTAATAAATACATTCTGACATCTCTGAAGCACACACTTCCGCGAGTACTGGGACAAGTGAAAAATCAACATTATGCCATACAATGGGTTTTACTGATTTCAAGTTTTTTCCTTACACTTACTTGCTTGCTAAACGCACATTTCCCTGCTGCTTAAATAAACAGTACTTCATTTCTGTACCAACTTCTTCACCACATCATTCCCTCTAGGAGAATTAAGAGTTTGCAATTCACAGATGACAAGTACAACAAAGATTCAGAAGGCTTCCAAAGAAGTAAATAATCTTGCCCAGAGCCCCATGTTGCTACTGTCACTGCCCGAGTCAATAATTTAAAAACTCCCTCCAAAATGTACTGTTAAGTGCCCCAATTCTTTTCTAGACCTCACACCTCTATGCTACAATGTCCCTTTGGAACAAACTCCCTAATCTGAAAGAGATCAGACCATATCTAGCCTTCAAGCTAGATATGCAATCAACACTATAAAGGAATGCCTTAACAAACAAAAAGCTTGGCAGCTGGAAAAGAACTGAAGCTTCAGTTCTCTGGATAGAAAACCAGCATTAAGTGGTAAACTTAGTTAATTAGTTACTTTGGTTCATTAGCTACTGGTGATCAGCTAAGTTCAGTGGACCACACACGAAAGAAAAATAAACAGTCAGAGTCACAACCAGAACCTTTATGAGAAGTCCAAAGTCTTGAAAAGTATTCTTGAAAACTTGAAAAGGATACTTCTGTCATGCTTTGCAAACCTACAGGACAAATGACAACTTCAAAAATAATGCAAAAATGACGGAATAACCATCTTAAACTATTCTTCCTTCTCTCTATCTTAGCAGAGAAAAATCCCTATTAAGCTGTTGAACATCGCTCATGGGTTCGAACTAACATGAAACTACAAGTTTACTCAAGTTGCTCATTCTTAGTCCTGCAACTCACCATGCTTACCTCTTTTTAGCTCGGTTCAGGTCAGAACTTATCATTCTTTATTGTCTTTCATGCTTGTAAAGCTAGCATAGATTTTCAGTTCTCAGTCTGTCTTATGAACATAAAGGACAGGACAGCTTCTAATTACATAAACTGCAGCATGAAACCTGACCTGCAAGTTTACCGCAGCAGACATATCACTTCTACCCTATGCCACAGGAGTTTTGCTTCTGTCATGGTTTAATAATTTTGTAATTTTTGCTATCAGTATTCCACATCATAACATCATATTAAGCATGAATAATTTTACTGAATCTGCAACTTACAGAAGAAGACTACATCTCCCAGGGAACAACACGATAGGTCACGGGACCTGGACTCTATATTAACTCTGTCGCAGAACAGACTGACGTCTTTTCGAATTCTGGCGTTCAGGGGAGTGTGTGGGAGCCTTCAGCCGTTCGCCTAGATTTACAGTAGGCCTCTCGGTTACGGGACTCATTCTCTCTCCTATTTTGCTTGATTCGTTAGCTCAATTTTCAATTATATTGTATTATATTGTGTTATCCTGTATTTCGATATAGTATTTAGTAAATAAGTGTGCCTCCTTAGATCGTTGCCGCTGTTTTCTTTTCCTAATTAACTTTTTCCTTTCGGCCTAGGGCCCCTCCGGGGCCTACGGCCCCCTGTCACGGACGCAGGTGGATTTTTAGTTCAAACCGTGACAGATTTTGGTGGAGAATGCGGGCAATTTGAGTTGCTGTTTTTCTGTGTTTTCTTCTGTTGCTCTTTTAGCTTTTAACAGAGCTACGAGTTTTTTTCCCTGTTAAGGAGCTATCTCGTGTTTGCGGTTCTGCACCTGCGAGCTTGACCTTGAAAGTCCAGGCGGACTGCCAATACTCCGGTATATTTTATAAACACTGCTGAGCTTTGTTTTCTTTTACTTTTTTCTCTCTATTGGAGGAAAAAAAAAATGTTTTCTCTACTAAATTTGTTTTACCAGGGACTGTGTGCCATTGGTTCCTTTTTTGAGACGCTCCGAACATATTGGGCCATGTTTAAGCTAGCCACTTTTTCTTATGGAGCTATACAATTGTATAATGGATTGAAAGCATGGTTAGCAATGCTCACTTCGTATCTGCATACAGCTCCAGAGGGAGCAACTAATGCAACTAATTATACAGAAATGGTGATTTTTAAGCGTGCTCCTCTTTCTTTCTATGAATCCTTTATGCAGTTTTTGAATGATCAGTGGGCCACACTCTTAATCTCCCTGATCTTACTGTTGATTATTGTAATAATCTCACTCAGTATCTGGATTTATAACATCCGGAGGAAGTCTTCCCTAGAACCAGAGAATACTGAGTGGCAGGGAATTGAAGAGATTCTCAAAGGACAGACATCTTCAGTGTTATGGAGCTTCACTCCTGAACACTTGAAGAATCCTGAGAGTTTGATTGCATATTTGAGGCAGGAATGTTGTGGCTCAGGCAGATCTCAGGAGGCACAAATGATTTTGGGCCTAGCTAATGCTTATCGGGCCTTAGTCAATACCATTCCTGAGAGGGAAGTTTTTGAAGCTGAGAGAGAGAGTCTCAGGGCCGAGAAGGAGAGTCTTAGAGCTGAGGCAGAAAAACTTTGGACTGAGAAGGTAGAGAGAGAAAAAGCTTTTGAAGCTGAGAGAAAAGATCTCCTGTACCAACGAGACTCAATCTGGTACGAGAAAGAGAGTCTTAGAGCTGACGCAGAAAAACTTTGGGATGAGAAGGTAGAGAGAGAAAAAGTTTTTGAAGCTGAGAGAAAAGATCTCCTGTACCAACGAGACTCAATCTGGTACGAGAAAGAGAATCTTAGAGCTGACGCAGAAAAACTTTGGGATGAGAAAAGCTCCCTGCAATCCCAACTCAACACTCTCCAGTCCGAGCACAGCGCCCTCCGGTCCGAGCACGACACTCTCCAGTCCGAGCACGGCGCCCTCCAGTCCGAGCACGACACTCTCCAGTCCGAGCACGGCGCCCTCCGGTCCGAGCATGACACTCTCCAGACTGAGCGCGATGCCCTCCGGTCCGAGCACGACACTCTCCAGTCCGAGCACAGCGCCCTCCAGTCCGAGTACGACACTCTCCAGTCCGAGCACAGCGCCCTCCGGTCCGAGCACGACACTCTCCAGTCCGAGCACAGCGCCCTCCGGTCCGAGTACAACACTCTCCAGACTGAGCGCGATGCCCTCCGGACCGAGCACAATGCCCTCCAGACCGAGCACAACACTCTCCAGTCCAAGTATGACGCCGTCCAGTCTGAGTGCGGCACCCTCCAGGCCAAGCATGATGCCTTTCAATCCAACTGCGACACCCTCCAGTCCAAGCACAACACTCTTCAGTCTGTGCATAATGCCCTCCGGTCCGAGCATAACGCTCTTCAGACTGAGCACAATGCCCTCCGGACCGAGCACAACATTCTTCAGTCCGAGCATAATGCCCTCCAGTCCGAGCATAACGCTCTTCAGACCGAGCACAATGCCCTCCAGACCAAGCTCAACACTCTCCAGACTGAGCACACTGCCCTCCAGGCCGAGCATAACGTCCTCCGGTTCGGGTACAACACTCTCCAGTCCAACTACAACAGCCTCCAGACTGAGCTTGGTGCTGTCCAGTTTGAGCGGAACACTCTCCGAGACCAGCTATGTGCCCTCCAGGGTGAGTTGAATGTATTTAACCAACTACCAGGGGCACATGTAGTCCAATTTGGCCAGCCATTGGGGGCACATGTAGTCCAATCTGACCAGCCACCGGGGGCACAGGTAGTCCAATTGGACCAACCATCTGGGACACCAGATACAATGTTGGTTGCCCCTGTAAGAGGGCGAAAGACAAAACAAGTTTCAACTCAGTTAGAGAAAATGCAGAAGGAGTTAGAAGAGCGGAGGGAGTTAGGAGAGCAGGACTCAGGAGACTCAGGGGAGCAGGGGGAGTCAGAAGACCAGAAGAAGTTGGAGGAGCAGAGGATGTTAGAGGGGTATAAGAAGATGATAGAGGAGCAGAAGATGATAGAGGAGCAGAAGATGATAGAGGAGCAGAAGATGATAGAGGAGCAGAAGAAGTTAGAGGAGCAGAGAAAGTTAGGAGAGAGGAAAAAGAAGGAGGGTTACCTGGAGGAAATAACACAAGCATCAGGGTCAGGGTCAGAGTCAGAAGAGGAGCCAAAAGCTACTTTTTCTTTACGAGAATTTCTCAAGTCCAAACTTGTAGATGGGGCAGCCTCATCAACACAGTTGCCACCATCAACACCTGGGACTCTTGATAGAGCAAAAGGTGAGCAAAGTATTACGACCATTATTGATCGATCTTTTAAACTGAGTGAAATTCGAGATCTAAGAAAGGATTACACACGTCAGCCAAAAGAAAATATGGTCACTTGGTTACTTCGCTGCTGGGACAATGGTGCCAACAGTGCATGGCTCGATGGCAGTGAAGCTCGCCAACTGGGTAGCATTTCCAGGGACCCACGTGTGGACAGAGGTATTGGCACATGCCAAAATCGGTCCTACACCCTCTGGAAGCGGATGTTGATAGCGGTAAGAGATAGATTCCCCTTTAAAAGGGACTTGGAGCCTGAGAGAAAGAAATGGACTGATATTGAGAAAGGTATCCAATTTTTGAGAGAAAATGCTCTAGTGGAAATGCTATACAGCCGCGAGTTCAATCGTAATGATCCAGACCAATTACATGATCCCGAAGCAGTCCGCGTTCCACGACAGATGTGGCGTGACTTTACAAAAGCAGCTCCAGAAAAGCATGCCAGTGCACTTGCATTAGTATATGGCAAAGGGGACAGGAAACCCTTTGTGAATGAACTAATTGGCAGACTTCAGGAACTTGAATTATTTATAAGCGCCACAGAAGTTAATCTGTATACTTCAGCCATTGTCAAAATTGTGGAAAGGTTAAACGAAGTGGAGGGAACACAAAATGATATTATTGACAAATTGGCTAATGTGCCTGATGTAGATGAATCCACGGTGGTACAAGATGATGGAAACCAGGATTTCCACAATCGCCTCTTGAGGAAGCTAAACAACATGAGTTCCTCTCGACCTGTATCATCGAAAATCTCAACCATTAAAAAGAGACGTCCTCGTATTCAAGCAAATGACGATGATAAGTCGCCTCGAATCAACAATGAGACTACACGTCTTGCCTTGTTGCTTTTCCTCTGTAGTCATGGGGAGGACATGAAGAAGTGGTGTAATTCATCCACTTCTGCACTTCAGGCACGAGTGAAAGAATTACAAGGTGAAACAACTACCAAGGTGAACTCTTCCAAGAAGGGGAGAGTTCCAGTTGCTGCAAGTCAACGAGGTAAACAATAGAGGGGCCCTGCCCCCAGCCAGGGGGGGGAAAGGGACAACAGAGTATACTGGACTGTGTGGATTAAGTGGCCTGGCACATCTCAACCACAGAAATATAAAGCCTTGGTGGACACTGGTGCACAATGCACCCTAATGCCCTCAAGTCACCAAGGGACACAACCAATATATATCCATGGAGTGACTGGGGGTTCCCAAGAATTGACTATGTTGGAGGCCGAAATAAGCCTCACTGGTAAAAACTGGCGAAGGCACCCTATTGTGACTGGTCCAGAGGCTCCATGTATACTGGGAATCGATTACCTTAGGATGGGATATTTCAAGGATCCCAAGGGGTATCGATGGGCCTTTGGGATAGCTGCTGTAAACACAAATGGTGTTAAGCAGCTGTCAACTTTACCTGGTCTGTCAGATGATCCTTCTGCTGTGGGGTTGCTCCAGGTAAAAGACCAAGAGGTACCAATTGCCACCAAAGTGGTTCACAGACGGCAGTACCGCACCAATAGGGACTCATTGCTCCCCATTCAAAAGCTAATTCGCCAATTAGAAAATCAGGGAGTGATTAGCAAAACGCACTCGCCTTTTAACAGCCCCATATGGCCAGTGCGTAAAACCAGTGGGGAATGGAGGCTGACGGTAGATTACCGTGGCCTGAATGAAGTTACACCTCCATTAAGTGCTGCTGTACCAGACATGCTAGAACTCCAGTATGAACTGGAGTCAAAAGAAGCTAGGTGGTATGCCACCATTGATATTGCTAATGCCTTCTTTTCCATCCCATTGGCTGCAAAATGTAGGCCACAGTTTGCTTTTACCTGGAGAGGTATTCAGTATACCTGGAACCGTTTACCCCAGGGGTGGAAGCACAGCCCAACAATTTGCCATGGATTAATCCAAGCTGTTTTGGAACAGGGTAATGCTCCTGAACACTTGCAGTATATTGATGACATTGTAGTGTGGGGCCATACAGCAGCAGAGGTTTCCAAGAAAGGGAAACAGATAATCCAAATTCTTTTGAAAGCTGGTTTTGCCATTAAGCGCAGCAAGGTGAAGGGGCCTGCCCAGGAAATCCAGTTCTTAGGTATAAAATGGCAAGATGGACGTCGTCACATCCCAGCAGATGTGATTGACAAAATCACTGCTATGTCTCCACCCACAAATAAAACAGAGACCCAATCTTTTCTGGGAGTAGTGGGCTTTTGGAGAATGCATGTCCCAAACTACAGCCACATAGTGGCTCTCCCACACTAGAGCCCTCTCTATCAGGTAACACGGAAGAAGAATAATTTCTCATGGGGTCCTGAGCAGCAGCAGGCTTTTGAGCAGATAAAACAAGAAATAGCCCGTGCCGTGGCCTTGGGGCCAGTACGGACGGGACAGGATGTGAAGAACATCCTCTACACTGCTGCTGGAGAGAAAGGTCCCACCTGGAGTTTGTGGCAAAGAGCCTCAGGAGAGACCCGAGGCCGACCCCTAGGATTTTGGAGTCGAGCATATAAAGGGTCTGAGGAGCGCTACACTCCAACTGAGAAGGAGATCTTAGCCGTGTATGAGGGGGTTCGGGCTGCTTCTGAAGTAGTTGGGACAGAGGTTCAGCTTCTTCTAGCACCTCGCTTGCCAGTAATAAACTGGATGTTTAAAGGACAGGTTCCCTCCACCCATCATGCTACTGATGCCACTTGGAGTAAGTGGATTTCATTAATTACTCAACGAGCTCGAATGGGAAAACTCAGCCGTCCTGGAATTCTAGAAGTGATCATGGACTGGCCTGAGAGTAAAAAAATTGAAATACCACCTACAGAAGAGGTATCACGTGCTAAAGAGGCACCACCATACAATGAGCTACCAGAAAACGAAAAGAAATTTGCCCTATTCACAGATGGATCATGTCGTATTGTAGGGAAGCATCGCAGATGGAAAGCTGCTGTATGGAGCCCCACACGACAAGTTGCAGAGGCCATTGAAGGTAAAGGAGAATCGAGTCAATTTGCAGAGGTAAAGGCTGTTCAGCTGGCTTTAGATGTGGCTGAACGGGAGAGGTGGCCAATGCTTCATCTTTATACTGATTCATGGATGGTGGCAAATGCCTTATGGGGGTGGTTGCAACAGTGGGAAGATGATAATTGGCAACGAAAGGGTAAACCTGTTTGGGCTGCTGAACTGTGGAAAGACATTGCTGCCCGAATAAGGAACATTGTTGTAAAGGTGCGCCATGTAGATGCTCATGTGCCTAAAAGTAAGGCTACTGAAGAACATAAAAATAACCATCAGGTTGATCGAGCTGCCAAAATTGAGGTGGCTCAAATAGACTTGGACTGGCAGAACAAGGGTGAATTATTCCTAGCTCGGTGGGCCCATGAGACTTCAGGTCATCAAGGAAGGGATGCAACATATAAGTGGGCCAGAGACCGAGGGGTGGACTTAACTATGGACGCTATTGCTCAGGTTATTCATGATTGTGAAACATGTGCCATAATTAAACAAGCCAAGAGGATGAAACCTCTTTGGGGGGAAGGGCGATGGCAAAAGTATAAATATGGAGAGGCATGGCAGGTTGATTATATCACCTTGCCACGATCTTGCAATGGTAAGCGTTATGTACTCACCATGGTGGAGGCAACCACTGGGTGGCTCGAAACATACGCAGTACCCCATGCTACCGCCCGAAACACCATATTAGGGTTGGAAAAGCAAATCCTGTGGCGGCATGGCACTCCAGAAAGAATTGAATCAGATAATGGGACCCATTTTAAAAATTCCCTTGTAACCACTTGGGCCAAAAATCATGGCATCGAGTGGATTTACCATATTCCCTATCATGCACCAGCTTCTGGTAAGATTGAACGATTCAATGGGTTGTTGAAAACTATGTTGAAAGCAATGGGTGGCGGAACGTATAAAAATTGGGAGAACCATTTAGCAGAAGCCACCTGGTTGGTCAACACTCGAGGATCTAGTAATCGCAATGGTCCTAACCAATCCAGCTCCCTACGTACCGTGGAGGGAGATAAGGTTCCTGTAGTACACATAAAGAGCGTGTTGGGAAAGACGGTTTGGGTCCTTCCAGCGTCTGGAAAGGGCAAACCTCTCCGGGGTACTGTCTTTGCCCAGGGACCTGGGTGCACATGGTGGGTGATGGACAAAAATGGGAATGTTCAATGTGTACCACAAGGGAATTTGATGTTGGGGGAGTGCAGCCAATGATTTTCCTGTAAATATATAGGTAGAGTCTCAGAAAATATTTCAATTAGGTACAGAATAGTTCAATTAGGTATAGGACTTAAGATAGAGTGGATTAATGTTAAGGAAACACTTTTTCTCTATACACCTTAATTAGGCATTCTGTAAGCAAGTTTTCCATCTGGACTCTATATCCTGCACTGGCCATGCATGTGTAGAGCACACATGGAAAGAAGTATAAGTCAAAAGGAGATCTGCTGTGGTGGCTGGGAAAGGATGAGTGCACCTTGATGTGGGGGACGCCCTACTAGCGCTGCCTTTCCCCTCTACCGCTGACATGTTTTCCTTTTTCTGGCAGTTTTGCCATTTTCTCAAAATTAATAAATAGTAGGTTAGGTTATAGAGTTTTGTTCTCAACTTAGGGATTTGTATGGAATAAATATAAATTGTTGAGAAAAATAAGGTTGCTGATTGTTCACAATTATACATATGAGTGTGTATGTATGTATAAACATAATGTAATGATGTAGAATAAGGGGTGGAATGTCATGGTTTAATAATTTTGTAATTTTTGCTATCAGTATTCCACATCATAACATCATATTAAGCATGAATAATTTTACTGAATCTGCAACTTACAGAAGAAGACTACATCTCCCAGGGAACAACACGATAGGTCACGGGACCTGGACTCTATATTAACTCTGTCGCAGAACAGACTGACGTCTTTTCGAATTCTGGCGTTCAGGGGAGTGTGTGGGAGCCTTCAGCCGTTCGCCTAGATTTACAGTAGGCCTCTCGGTTACGGGACTCATTCTCTCTCCTATTTTGCTTGATTCGTTAGCTCAATTTTCAATTATATTGTATTATATTGTGTTATCCTGTATTTCGATATAGTATTTAGTAAATAAGTGTGCCTCCTTAGATCGTTGCCGCTGTTTTCTTTTCCTAATTAACTTTTTCCTTTCGGCCTAGGGCCCCTCCGGGGCCTACGGCCCCCTGTCACGGACGCAGGTGGATTTTTAGTTCAAACCGTGACACTTCTATAAGTGCACAGCTTTCAGGAAGTACCCAATTGTTATGGCACTGGGCATAGTAAATATTTTGATTCAATAATGAGAAGTGGCTGCAGTTAACTATAAATACACATTTCTGAATCATGGGATGCATATACAGAAAGGTATGACGCATGGTGCCTTGTAGCTGTAGGTGATGTAGCATTGCTCCTAAGCATCTCTGAGTACCGGGTAGGATGTGTGTGAAATTCTCACCTCCCACTATCCTGTCTTACACATTCACTCCAGTCCTCATAGGAAAAGCAGGAGTCTAAGTATGGTAATAATGAAATGATCAAAGGACATACAAGTCCATAACTTTCTGCAAGCCAAAATGATAAACAAATAGAAACGTCACTACAGGAAGTTGGGTTTCTCAAGATCTATAAAACAGTACTAAAAACATCTGACAGTAGTTTTTTCCTTCCCCCTACAGACTTGAAATCCCTTCAAGTAAGCATAAATACATGAGTTACAATGCGAACTGACTTTTGCAGAAAGATAGGGAAAAAAAAAGAGGAGACAGCCTTGCTCTTGTTATGCATAAGGTAGCCCCTGTTTGCCTATCTACCATGGAATAACTATTAGTAAAATCAACACATCTGACTATTCTTCAGTCAAAGTTTTTCCAGAATCAACAGAAAACTGTTGAGCTACACAGGTTCTTCTCAGGAACACAGCTGCTTTTGCACTCCCCTTCCCCAAGATGCAGAGGAGCATTGAGAACAGCAGTTTACACTGTTAGGCTACGAACTACCATTTAACCTTCATTTCATTTTATCCTTCTCTTCCCTTTCCTGCTCTATGCTTACTCACACTGCGTGGATAAAGCCGTTCTTGTCCCCTTCATCTCAGCTTGCTGCATACATTTCAGAGAAACAGAAGGAATTTACCTAACACTAAATAATGCTAATATATGGTAACAGCATTTATTCTGTGTTTTCTTTACTAAATAAACTTACAAACCCTGTGCCTCTTTAAATGCCTATCAGATGGCACCAATTCACCTTCTCACATGTTTAAAAGAATACACAGATGTGCTAGTAGCAAATTAGCATGCAAATGTCAGTTATTTTGTAAGATCTTAACATAAAACCAAGTTGCAAAAATCCAGAATGCACAAAAAAAAAACATGCTACACTCCTGTAAAATATCAGGATTAAGTTGAAATACAACCCTAAAATTAAAACAGAAGACACAGAAGACAACATCATTGTACATCAACCTTCTTTTTACCCAGCAGAATATAAGTGTCCATTATTGATGAATAGTACGTGGCTGCAGACATGGAGAGGAATTACAGGGAGAACATAGTTAACTAAAGACTGTTGGGAGAAGATTATACTTTTCTTCTTTTACAAAAGTAAGTGAAAATGAGGTATTAAAAATAAATAAATAAATGATTCTGTCACAGTAAGAGAACTTAATCACTTTCTATACCACTTTAATGTGCAAATCAGTCCTCATGCTGTTCTTTGCCAGTTTCCAGTGAGTTCGTCACCCTGGAATAGCTCCTGCTGTTCCACCTGGCTTTGGCTTAGGTTCAGATGGGGTTAGTTTTCAACTACCATATGAGAAATTTATTGACGGAGGTCTTCCCAGGGGAGGAACTACTTGCTAGTTACGTGGGTAAATAAAGATGAAACAATTTAAGGCTCACGGGCTTACTAATGAAGATTATTTTTAAAACATTGTACAGATGCAAGATGATTTTTGAACCCTTATTGAAACACCTGTTTCAATTCTTACATAAGAAGGTTCTTCTATGAATAAAGAAGGATTTTATTTTCCCATTGACTGAAGGTCTCTGAAGAAGGTCCTTTTTTTAAGAGTTGATTCCATACATACCTCTCTAACTGCATTTAGACAAAACTGGCTCCAATTTCAGGCGAGGCTGACATCATGGAGGCTGCGCTGCCATTCAGCAAGACCTGGACAGTGTGGAGAGCTGGGCTGAGTGGAACTTGGTGAGGTTCAAAAAGAGCAAATATATAGAGTTTGCACCTGGGGAAGAATAACTACATGCATCAGTACAGGTTAGGGGGGGACCTGCTGGAGAAGAGCTCAGCAGAGAAGGACTGGAACATCCTGGTGGACAACAACTTGATTATGAGTCAACAGTGTGCCCTTGTGCCCAAGAAGGCAGGTGATAACCCAGGGTGCATTAAAATAAAAAACAAACAAAAAACCAACACATAGCCAAGATTTCAAGGGGAGGTTGTCTTCCACCTCTACTCTGCCCCAGCAGTGTGGTTGCATATGGAGTACTGTGTCCATTTGGGGGATCTCCTGTTCAAAAAGACAGCGATTTTCTAGGGAGGGCCACAGAAATTTTTAGGGTCCTGGATCATACCACTTACATGGAAAAACTGATAAACCTAGGACACTCCAGTGAAGAGAAAGCTGAGATAGGATCTCATATATGTGATTCTGTGATACATACATATAAACAACTGAAGTACAACAGTCAAGTCAGTGGAAGTGGACTCTTTTCAGTGGTACGCAGCAATAGAACAAGGGGCAACAGACAAACTAGAACACAGTAAGTTTCATAGAAACATAAGAAATATCTTCCTTACTAGAGTGCCACAGCACTGGAACAGGCAATCCAGGGAAGTTGGAGTCACCTCTGGAGATATTCAAGTCCAGCCTGGAAGCATACCTGGGCAACCAGTTGTAGGGAATGTACTTTAACAGTGGGGTTGGGCCCAATGACACCTCGAGTTCCCTTCTAACCTCTACAGTTCTGGCTACTGGAAATGATTTTTTCTATTTTTTTTTTTTCTCCTTACAGGGTTAAACATACCTTTGGGTTTCAGAAATCCTTTCCTGGTTTTTCCAAATTCCCACTCTCTAAAGAGACATATGCAAATACCTCTGTCAAAACTTCGAGGCAAAGGAGAAGTTGCCCAGTTTCTAACATCTTTTTAACTTGCCCTCCATCTTGATTCTATTTGATAACTTTCCTGGCAGTCTTTATCTTTACCTTGAACTCTTTTTTTATACTGTTCTGCTATTCTACATTGCAGTGTGCTCTTTTCAAATGCAAATTGCCACTCACTATCATGGAAATTCAGAGATATTCATACAAAAGTCCTGAATTCGGTCAAAACAGTCTTCCATCACAGAAGATGCAGAGCAATACAGCCAGTTTATGCATTGATGCTGTAACTTTTGCCATAATATTCCAGCAATGTTAAACAGAAATTTCTCTTCTTAAAATTATGTAGGAGGTTATTTCACAGATAACTTTTCACTAATTTTTCACTAATAACTTTTGGAAGAACTGAGTGCACGTCTTAGCACCAGTTTCGTTCTGCTGAACATGACTTTGTTTAAAGATTCTCTCATGCTTTATCAAATTAAGAATAATATGAATTAGCTTTACTGAAATCAATGACTCACACATGTTTCTTACGGGAAGCAATTAAAGCCACTTCCCTTGTCATGTAATTCCTTAGCAACTCTGAAGGCTACTCACACTTCTTAAGAGTTCCAAAACCTTCAGAAGGCCTTCATGGATACCAGTTCCATATGCTTGTTATGTCTAGTGGTAATTAATAGTTTTACAATCCAGATAATGAAAAAAATAAACTTCAGTTATGCATGTAGCATTATTATTACTAAAGTGAGATTGTAAACATAAATAACACACTAAACCATG
Source organism: Coturnix japonica (assembly GCF_054131305.1). Taxonomy (NCBI): domain Eukaryota; kingdom Metazoa; phylum Chordata; class Aves; order Galliformes; family Phasianidae; genus Coturnix; species Coturnix japonica. The sequence continues at coordinate 2,651,629 of NC_140670.1, forward strand.
TTTTTGTCAATAAAGGAATTCATGGTAAAACACTGCTCCGTAATGAAGCGAATGCCTGAGCTTTAATAACACAGTGGTGCTCTTCTCAGGCAGCCAGCACACCTTCAGCTAATGGTGCCTAACTTATTGCAAAGGTTCTTTTTCTTTCTCCCTTGGGTGCTGAAGAAATACTAATCTCAATGAATAAAAGATATGATTTCATACAGAACAAGTACACAGTAAACAAAAGAATCATACAAGTGTTGGCAGAACAGGCACTTAATTTTCAGGAGCATAAAACTCTGAAGTTTGGCAGCAGTTGAAAGTCTGGATTCAAAATCAACACTTCATTCTATTTCTGTGAGCTAAGACTTACATTTACAGGAAAAGATGACTAAGTGAAGTCATCTTCACTTAAGACACAAAATATTTCTGTCTATATGGGCCAAATTCAGAACATCAGAAGGTATCAAGACCATCAGGTTGGACAGTTGCATATAATTTTCAGAGCACCATTATAATTAAGAACACCATCCACTGCAACCTTCCAAAGGTTAAAATATAAAAAAAAATAAAAAACCAAAACAAAAAAACAAAACAAAAAACAAAACAAAAACCCACACAATTAGCATAAATAATCTAACAAAACTAGCATTCTGCCTTGGAGCTAAAAATCCTTGAATCCTCAGAAGTAAATGGATTTTATTCTCTATTTTTAATAAACATATATCCTAATTCATACCAGTGCAATACTGCTATTGCAACTGAGGTAATTATCCTTTCACTTAAGAGGAAAACGATCACTCACTGTCATCATACATTTCAAAAATACCACCTCCTCCTACCTTTTTGTTCTTAAACCTTTGTTCTTAAACTGAAAATTCAAGAAACATCCGGAAGTACTTATTTTAGCAATACGTACATACTTCCACCAAGTCTCATCTGCTCTTTATTTCTGACACTTCAAATATATTATCTACCAATTTCCATATATATCTGTTTTTTATCAACTATATATATGTTATTTTTCAAAGAAATTTAAATAACCTAATTTTATTTTCCCCAGCTGTTACAGTTCGTTCTTAGGGGTTGCATTCTCACCAGGTGTATCGTGATCATGCATTTTCATAGTCAAAAAAAAATATTAAGCAGACGTTGATAGCCTTTTGAGTGAGAATTTGATTGATTTCCCACCCAGTCCTTTTTATGTTACATAATTTTCTACAAGAAACAAGTAGTAAACAGTTTGTATTTGACTTTTTTGCTTAAGATATTTTAATGACAGTAAGGCAAGAAGCAAAAAAACCATGCATAGTTGCAGGACCACCACAAAACCAAGATATGCGTTTGCATACATTGGACATGACCATACACTAAAAAAATGCAGAGGAACTGAGAACATGAAAAGCAGAAATCTTTGCTGAATGATAATAGCTGATGATTTCTATTAATGTTAAGGCTGAGTGGGAGGCTAAAAAAATCCTAATCTCAAGAGAAGTATTTTATTCAACTGCTTTCATTGGAAAAAGAGTGAGCAAGCCAACACTGCCCCCTCGTAACTACCTTATCAGGATATATGCCTAGCTATTTGAGGCACACTAGTCTAATCCCTGCTTCAGAATTACTGTTTGTTTCTGTAATCTCAAAAAAGCAAAATGCATGGATTTACTGTGTAATTGCTTAAGCTTACGGTATTGAAAATGTCCTTTGCGGTATACCTTACTTAAGCTTTAATGAGTATCAGGTCCACCAAAAGAGGACGACACTGGGAGCAGTCAGTGAGAAGTTGATACTTGCATAAGTTCAACAGCAATTAGATTCTAATTTGGCTTGATACTCAATTACACATTCACTGCACCATTTATTCTATTGGCCATGTCTGGTCATGTTAGTCACAAAGCTGTACAGATCCCGACCTTGGAAATGTTGTTTTAAGTAATATTGTACCTAGAAGCCAGAAACAAATAAGAAAAGTAAAAACTGTAAGATTTGGAGGAACAGATAAATAGCCAGAAAAAAAACAAACAAACAAAAAAAAAAACCCAAAAACACAGAACACCAGCATAGCAGAAAAAAAAAGCCCTCAATTACTAATTGATATCTGCTTGAACATAACATAATTTACAATTCTGGCTGCATTGTTAAAGGGGAGCAAAAATTCAACTGTAAAACCCTGAAGGAACATATTCAATTCATATATGTGAATTTAATTATTCACTGATACCTGCCTTATAAAGTGTTTCATAATTCTGGTTGTATTGTTAAAGGACAGGAATTAACAGCACAACCCTGAAAGAACATATTAGGTTCCTATCTAAATAAACCTATCTAGATAAAAATAACATTAATTGAAAGAAAAAGGTTAGAAAAGTACTGCAGCAACAAGGACTTCACTATATAGATTGTGAAAACATATGGAATTTTCCTGATTGTACTAAGCCATATAACACTGTTTAATTCTGAAATTCATTTTCACTTAGTGGTACTAGATTTGATAAATTATCGCTCATAGTGACAACCACAAAAATAGAGCAAAGAAATGATGCTGATGTGCCTGAATCAGTAGTGAATTATGGCCCTAATGTGATATAAAGACTTAAAAATTAAAGCTCGAATTAATTTCAGGAAAAAAAATACTAATCAAATAATTATCAGTAAAGATTAAGTGTTGCATGAGAAGACCTTGAACACATGCAATGACAAAAAAAGATGTAGGCAGAATGATGGATTACAAGGAAAATACAGGTCTGCAGTATAGGATTACATGATGGGAAAACAAATTAGGCTCATGCTACATACGAACTGCTGATGATGACAAAACAAATTCCATGCAAAAATCAATGACTACTAAGAATATGGTACAAACTACAGAATATTGAGGGGCAAAAATATCAGTATTATATAGGATTACTGCAGATAATTTTTTTTCCCAGAGAATCCTTAAAAAAAAAAACCAAAAAAACAAAAAAACAACAAAAAAAACCAAAAACAGACCATACTTTTGTTCCTTCTGGATAGGGCTGAGACAGTTTTTCTTACAAGATTCAGAGTGGGATGTAAGCTGCTCCCCTTGGATTGGAGGGGAGCTTTAGAGATCACCTCATTCAAATCCCCTGCTAACACAGGTACCCTACAGCAGGTTGCACAGAGCAGTGTCCAACATGGCCTTGAATACCTGCAAAGAAGGAAGCTCCACAACATCTCTTGGAGGCTTGTTCGAGCACACTGTCGCTCTCAAAGTCAAGAACTCATGTCAATACAAACTGAAAATACTCCGAGAATAGTAAGTGACTAAGCACGTCTACTGATACAATCAGGACAGCATCTGTGGTGGGTTGACTCTTTTAGTTCAAGTGACAAGTGAACATCATTTCAAAAAGCCTTTCACAGTAGTTGATCAGCAGATATAACAACTGTGACTGTTTAAAGAAAAAATAAATTAATTAATTCTGATTCATTACAAAAATCTCTGGATTTCCTTAATTGAATGCAATTCTGTTTATGGAAAATAGTTTTCTGGTAATTATTTCTAGACCGGAATTTACTTTAGTGCTGATGTGTTTTCCATGCAAACAAAACCATACACTTAATTTTGGTGTTGAAAATATGAGTATGTACAAACTTATCTTTGGTATAACATAATAGAATTGTCACACTGATGTTTTAAGCCACACACAGTATGATTTTGGGGTCTCAACCCAAAGCCTCTTGAAATTGAATGGATCTAGCTCTTGTTTCACTTTGTCCTCAGCTCATCGCTAATGGATAAAGGACATTAATACCTGTCTGAAGGTTTTGTTAGACAGAATGGAACCAAGTCTGCACATCAGCAACTAATACCTCTTGTTTTTATTTAAGTCTCATATATTTTAAAAATGGAGTAGAGAAAATTCTTAAAGCTCCTGGATCTAAGAGTCACAAGAAAAACAGTGATACAGTCCTTATCACTGTAATTCCTAAGAAAAGTATCCAGGAAGATATAGAAACCTACTAGAAAATAAATAAACTCAAATGTATTTGTTAATATTTTGTATTTTCAGTGCTTGGTGTCTACCATGTTGAAACTACACACTTCTTGCAACTCCAGGCTTTGGTTTCTGCTGTTTCAAAAGCAGAATTAAATGACCACACAGAGTAACAGAAGCCACATAAACTAAACAATTCCACAGGCCCTTCTGTTTTGGAGAGGCAACTTTCACTTGTACATAGTCTCTGCACTGCTGCAGTACTACTTCAGTGCCTTTAAGGCACTCTTCATTCCAAGTCATTACTTGTTCCTCCTCATTTACTAGACTTTCAGTCATAATGTACATAACCTTCTTCTATCACTCTACAGAAAATTAAAGTCAATTAAGAAATATGCAACTCTAAAACATAGATGCATGCATTCACTCCAAATTAGTGTGCCTCGGTCAATGCTTTATATGTCTGCTACATTTCTGATCAATGATGGCATCAGAAGTTCAGTACTGGCTCAGACATACAGGACACGTGGCTTTAGAGGGCTGCCACCATTATTTGAAGACAGTTCCTTCATCTCCTTATTGGAGACTGAAATCTTGTCCTTTCGGACTGTGCATGGCCTCAAAGGGCAAATCAGTTTCTGTAAAGGCAATGGGAATGCTTTGTGTGGTAGCTGAGAAAACCTTTTCTGTATGTGACTTCCTTGAAAAGTTAATATGCAATAATACATTCCTTTTATCACTTCCAACACAGCTTGCACTTTGTTCAGTAAAGTCCTCTCTGATGGAGGGGAAATACATCAGTGTCACCTCAGATGTTTCCTCAGGAAACAAGATCACCATCTCCCACTCATCTCTTGCATATGTGATTCAAAAATCAAAACAGGTTGCTGAGAAAAGAAACTACCCTCGACAACTTCATTATCAACACTGAAAGCTTTAGAAAAGTCCCTTGAATCTAAGGATTTCAGGGGCAAGAATTTCCATACAGATTATTAACTTTTACCATAGTACACATATAGAATAAGCTACCTGTACGTATAGATGTGTAGCTTCCTCTTATGCCTTTGAAAAGCTGTGGCTATGGAATACATTTTTTCTTTTATAAAGGTTAACAGGCATTACATAGCACTTGGTCACGGCTTTCGAGGACAAAGCAGAGCCTTCAATACCCTCACTCATGCAGTAGAAAAGCATTGGCTGGAAATCTCCAAGTCACACGGTTGTACAAGAAAAAAAAAAAAACAAAAACATGCATTTACTGAAAAGTAGACGTGGCTTTCAAAAGTGGCAGAGATGGGAAGTGCCACGCTAAGCTGTTTCCAGAAGTGCCTTTCCTTGGCACCCTTTTAATGCTGGTTGGAGGAGGCACGCACAGAGAGCAGAGCGCTGCTTCTGCCACAGTGGCACTACCTTCTAATATTCCTGGGCTGACTCACATTAGCACCTACACGAAACCATACACATACCCTATAAAGTAATGAATCCACCGCACCCTGTGAAGCAAACTTACATCACTTATCCTACATATGGTGCACATAATCCATACTAAATATGCACTTAAAACATGACTAAATTGACTGGAAACGCATGAAATGTGTAGGTGGAAAACTTCCAAAGCAGGAAACAGGTGTCAAAATAACATTTAAAGCTATTTTTATTTATTTATTTATTTTAATATAATCCCTTGGACAAGATCCATCTATTAAACACTAAAACAGAATGTGAAGTGAAAGTTCATTTTTTGCCTGCTATGTCACTTTTCTAATAGCCTGACCCATTTAATACGTTGCAGAATTAAGACACATAATTTAAGTGTGATTAGCAACTACCAATATTAATAATGAAATACTTGTTTTTTATTGTTAAATAGGAAATAAGTTTCAGAGACGCAGAGCAAGAAAGTCTCCTTAAACATTCCAACCTGCTCATTTATTATATCAATTTTATAGTGACTGTACTTGACTTTTGCTCTGATACTGTACATTTTGAAGAATTAAGTCTGCTCTATTAAGACACAGCATATTGACCACCTATTTATTTATTGATCTATATTTAAACCACATCCTCTACCTCTTCGTTTATCTTTTCACTGTTTTACCCAACTGCCAATTCCTTCCTCTACAGACAAACTAACTTCTAGGCAATCCAAAATATCACAAGATTACTCAAGGTAAGCAAAACCAAAGAACAAACAGGGTTGGAAGGGACCTCAAGGATCATGAAACACCCCTCTGCCTGCCCCCCACCCCCTCCAAACACAAGCAGGACCGCCAACCTCTATATCTAATATTAGACCAGACTGCCCAGTGCCCCCATCCAACCTGGCTTTGAACACCTCCAGGGACGGCACATCCACAGCCTCTCTGCGCAGCTGTTCTAGCACCTCATCGCTTCCATAATAAAAAACTTCCCCCTGACATCCAAACTAAACCTTCCCTCCTTCAACATAAAACCACTGCTCTTTGTCCTACTGTAATCTACCTTTTCAAAGGTTTGACTCCCCTCCTGTTTATAGGCTCCCTTTGGGTAATGAAAGACTGCAGTGAGGTGACCCCACAGCCTTCTGATCTCCAGGCTGAACAATCCCAGATTCCTCAGCCTGTCTTCATAGGGAGGTGCTCCAGCCCTCTGTTCTTGAAACATTTGGTCACAGGCTGGACACAGCACAGAAGTCCCAGCCATGTTGCTGAAAGGACTTGGCTGCAGATAACCTGTGCATTTTCCCTTCCACATCCATCCAGTTTCCCTTGCAGTTGACAGACAGTGTGATCACAAAACAAATCTGTCTCAAACTACTGTGTAGCTGGAACACATCATAGAGTATATATACCTAAAACTCAAGTAGACAGCTAGGAGTGACTATTAGACCCTGACAATTCTTAACCTCTGCTTGTGCGGAGCATGACCAAGCACAACCAGTTCAATGAACCAGCACTCTTCTCACATTACCTATGCGTCAGCCCCTCTAACAAAGCAAATTATTTTACCCCTACAAAGAGGTAAATGTGTATCTGTCATAAAGATGAGAACTTTCCTAAGTTAAAAAAAAAAAACAAAAAAACTTAGTCAAATGAACTTTACTAAAATCAAGTCCTCCTGTAATACTTGAAGCACTTGTAGCCATTTACCATTCAAATGATCACTACTTCATTTGCCTCAATAGAAAACACAGCAATTCTTTTCACTTCTGATTTTGGTCTAAAATAACATCAAAAGAACCCCTCATTTTTAATATTCAGTAACCTAGAATTAAAGGAAAATGTTACGGGTAGAGAGAAATCACAATTACTTATTGTATGGTAATAATCACGTGAAATTCTGTAGCAACTACACCATGCAGGATTCAGCATATGCTGTATAAGCAGTGAACACTACCAGACTACTTATGTCACTTGTAGAGTGTCCTTTTCCCTTGAAGACTGCAGCTTGGCCAATCACTGAGGTGACACCAATGTGGTGAACAGCAAAAGGCAATTGAAAAGCAAAAGGAAGTTGTTACACGCTTATATATTCTATGCTTATCATCCACTAAAGCTAAACAAGTCAGGATTAATAACATAAGTGCACCCACCCGGACTGCACACATCATTAGTCCTTATAACAAGGGGAAGGGTCCTAACATGTCACAACCTGAAGCCCGCTTACGCCTAATACAACAGTTGCTCTGAAAGTAACGTTTTCTTTCTGTTTTCATGGAGAATACAAAAGACACACAGAGCACAATAGCACTACTTCGTAGAATTAATTCTCAGCTACAAAAGGTAGTTTTTCAACACAGTCATCACCATTAGCTACGCATTTTCACCAGTGATGAAACAGAGCCTGCGTGCCATGCTTGTAAATATCTGCATGACTATCCAGAGTGCAACTTGCCTTACAATGCCATAATCAATGCTGAAATACATCACCCACAACCTCACTGTGCTCATATCCACTGTTTGGTCCCCAGAAATGTTCAGCAAATAGGGAATGCTTTTCGACACCCACATCTGACATCACAGGCCAACATAAGAAAACGGAAGGTATTACTTTCACACGAGCCTATATACTATAAAAGTATAATCCTAAATTGCTTTCTACCCAATTCACACAAGAGACATTTTATATTAATTAATAGGCCTTTTCTAGCTCTGAAGTCTATAACTTAATATTTATGAAATTATTGTTTTTTTCTTTAAAGAAGACAAGAGAACACCCAATATTTATTCCAAGAAACTTTCTGTATGCTTCAGAAAACAGATAAGGAAGGAGTAGGCTGTCATTTGTATTTGCTAGAATGAAAAATATCTTCTACTTACCCTTTCGCTGTCAGAGAAATTAGCATGAAAGGCTAACTCAAGCAAAGAAGAATGCATAAATGAACAATAAATTATACAACAAATAAAAGGCATCATTTATATTTATTATAAGTCTGATTCTAGATGTTCTTGTTCATCATATCATCCCTACTCAAATCCAATAGTAAATAGAAATATAGGAATTGTCATATTGGATCAGATACAGGTTACATCATTTATTCCCTGAAAAATGTAGCATCACACAGCAGAATAAAACACGATCAGAAAGCAGATATAGGACAACTTTGTCTTTATAGAGTGTGCCACCATGGGCTTAAACGTAAAATCTGAGCTAAGTGGCTTTTTTCTAAACAAGTAATTGTATTGTCACTTCTAAACTATTCCTTTATTATGACTACGCTGGATGTTTGTTCTAGCCACTGAAATATTCTTCAAACCTTTGGCTCGAACTGAAGTCCACTCTAATAAATGAAACAACTTTCAGCATACTACTAGAGTGAGCAGCCATTTTGCCATGCGTCATGGCAGTCTTGCACCCTTCTTGTCTAGATCACAAGCCTGCAGAACACCACTTCATTTTTCCCCGAATTTACCTTAAATTTTCTTTCTAAAATACCTAAACCATGTTAACGTAGAGAAAAACAAACTAGTGTGCACTTGGGACTCAACAGATATACATACTGTTGGGAAGAAACTAGAAAACACATCTAGGCCCTAGCAAATCTAGGAATGCTCCCAAAACGTTGATTTAGATGTAATCTAGAGCTTAGCTGAATTAGGGTATTTGCAATATGGGGATTTGTTTTGGCATTCAAGTAAGAATATAACTTGAGCTACGTTCTTAGGTCACCAAAAAGAAACAGTAAGCTTCTCATTTCAGTATTCACCAAGAACATTAATGCCAGTTAAGTGACCAAATAGCATTTATTTACTGTCAACACCATCCTTGCCTGAGGCTGCTTTTGCCCATTCGTCCTTTACAACAGAGATCATTTTGAGATGCTGTTCATGGTTTCTGTTATATGCTTTCCTTGTGTAAATGCACCATCAGCTATCCCACCCTTGTTAGGAAGCTGGATACAGCAATGGAATGTACTGAGAACTGGTCTAGAAACAAATGGGTTACTGAAATACAATGGCCTTCAATTACTGACTAGCATCTGAAACATATCTAATGGAAGCTGAATGAAAAAAATACACTAAATCAGGTGAAGAGAACAAGCTTAAGTGCCGATTGAAGCTGCTAAAAGACTCAGTATACATCAGGTTTTCCATAGTCAGAAAAATAAGCTTGCCATGGTGGTTATCTTCATAAATGCTGGAGGAGAGCTTATTTCTAGATTCTAGGGGTGTTATATCAACGTCAAGAATCAAATTAATATTGACACATCTAGCTCACGCTATTTTAGAGCATCAGAATGAGGGATTATCACTGGATGGTGGGGCTTAGTTTATGTAGTAGACTATCCCAAGAATCATCTACTCACTTGACTCAGATAACTGCATACATGCTCAACTCCCACAGATGTTAAACTGAAAAAAATAAACCCACCCTGATTCTGGGTAATTGCATCATTATCTATACCTAGTTAACAGATAATATATTAGATAATGCTAGCATTCATCACTGCAGCACCAAATTGCACAAAAAAAAAAAAAAAATTTACTGTTGCCTCAATGATTTAATTGCTTATAGGCTTTATCAAGGAACATAAGAAATAAAACAGAACTTTCTACTATCAACTCATCTTTGTCTTCTAAGCAGTACATGTGCATGTCTGAAGACCCTGTTATCACTTCTGAAAGAAGCATGTGATGTTTCACTTCAGCCACAGTTGGCTTCCTCAGAAAACTGAACTCAGAAACATATTATCCTGACTGCCAGAGCAAAGAGACAAATGAGTCCTTACTGCCAATAAGTTTAAAGAGAATAGATTTGTTTTATGCAATCCAAAATCTGCTTTATGCTACTGCAGCCCTAACAGAAAATTTCCTGACCTTTTTCAGTAGGCAGAGACAACCCCAACTTCAAAGAAATTACTAGTCACAGCACTGGATTAAAGAGGAGTTGAAAAACAAGGTGCAGGAGGACACAGATTTATTCAAGTTCAAGCAGGGATAAGCTAGAATAGACACAACAGTAGACAGAGAGTAGAAATCAAGAAGACAAAGAAAGTTTTGGGCTCTCACTCTTTCCTGAGATTCACAACACTCCACAATTAGAAATACAGCAGCTCTACCTACTTTATAGATAAAGATGGAAGCAGAATAAGTCCTTACAATGTTTCTAGGTGTTTCAAAAGGGCCCTTAGAATACAAGGAGTATGAACAGCTTTATGCTCATTCACATCTTTCCTAAAAGACATGCAGTTGAGGAATATATTGCATACGTAAGCAGGAAACTGGTAACAGAAGGTTCTTTGCCCATCATATGGGTAGGCTACACCACCCTAACCATGCAATATCAAAATGGTCTTCAACATATTAGAGTTTATTATGCTAACCACTTCAACTATCATCAGAGTCTCCATTGGAAATCAGAGACTGATTGATGTTGCAATCTCTTCATTAGAATTAGTAGAGCCTGTGAGCACATACATTGTTTTGTGACTTGTCAATACCAGCACCAACAATCAGTACACTGCGAAACTTTGCATCACACACAGATCTTTTTAAAAATTACTTGAGTAAGAAGTCATGGCAATTTGAGGACCAATTTATACTGGGAGTGCTGTAGTAGAGTTTTCAGTATTGAGTTCTCTAAATATTGCTTTGACTCCTGTGTGTTGGAGGCAATTTTTCTAGAGTACTTGTTTTTCTTTGATGCTTTTAGGAATGCACTTTGATGTACCTAGTTTTCTTTGTGTTTGTCCTGTGTTCTGACGTTACCAAACAAGATGCAGTTCAAAACTCAGGTTAGAAATGACAAAGAATGAAAGGCAAGCAGAAATAGTAAAGACTGGCAAAAGCCCATTGTTTGGAGCTCCAATGTGTCTCCTTTGAAGAGAAAACATACCCTTTTAAAAATAGTATTTTACTAGGAAGGATACTGCATACCTAGATACTATATACACTTAATTGGCTGTGTATTTGACCCTTTCCTTTTACATAGTCTTTTTCTCTATACATATTATAGTTCTGCTTTTCTGAGGGATTTTAAATGCGCTATGAGATTTTATCTCAAATACCTGCTTGATCCATCATTGTTCCATCATGCTGTTGACTTAAGATGGATTATATTAAAACTGTACAGATTGGGTTCCAGTCACAATTCATATTACACCCCAACTAAAAACAAACTGTTGCAAGTACAAGAAAGGAAGCATAAGGAACATTTAAACTCAATATGACTAAAATAGGCATAAACTTCTTTCAGTAACAGGGAAGGTCTGACTTTATGCTTTAGAAAAGCTATTCTAAGTCTGCAAATCGGTCTCTAAGTTTGCCCTTTTATTTTTGGAGTCATTTGCTCTCCCAACTATCAGCACCTAGATAGATCACACAATTAACAATTATTTCCACTACTGCTACTGGAAATGCAGTAGAAAAATCCAAGCACCAGACAAATTTGAAAGCAAGATCATCTCAGAGCTGAGCAAAAGTACCAGGGAAAAGTTACAAGTTGCCTCTGAAATATATATATAGATAGATACTATTCAGATTTCTTATATTCCATTTCACATGCATTTAATTCTAAAAATCAAGACAGGCAGTGAAAAATGCCAACCTATGCTTGTCAAAAAGGTAATGTATTTCTGTACACATAAAAAAGAAACAAGAGGACTCAGGGCAACCTTAACTACGTATATAAATATATTTCCCAAATTGAAAACACAGAACTATTAAAAAATAAAAAGCTGAAAGATGTAACCTGTCAACATTAAGGTTCGCATCTTCTGCCTGGCAGATAAAAGCAAACCATTTTCTATTGGAGGACAGGGATAATTAAAACTGCAACATCGTTTGGAGTTATTTCTATGAAACACCAGAGAAACAATATTGGGGCAAATGAACTACCCATTTTATCTTCCTGCTTACCAAATCTGATTTGACAGCTCAAAGATTTGATTTTCACACACTCAAAATCAGTGATGTTTCAGTACGAAAACACTGTTATCTGTTGAATTATTTTAAATCTTCAGATGATTTTTGCAGTGCTGGCATTTCTAAGTGATCAGCAGGGAACACCTCTATAATCTTTCATTCTACATCAGCAAGAAGCAGGAAGTGTGCAGTAATAAACAAAATATTATCATTTATGACACTGAACCATTAAGAGACAACCTGATTCATTTCTAGTAATTATCGCCTCTGCCTCCTCTGAATCTCTTCTGCTTCTCAGGGCTCTCATCCACTACTTTAAGAATGACCCAGATGCTTTCTAGAAAATTCCCCAAGGCATTCCAATGCACTGCCTGTGTTTTCTACCTATTTCTCTTCCACTTTCTGGAATTATGGACGTGCTTTCTAGAACCTCTCATAACCATTCATAAATTATCCTTGCACTTTCTAGCAATTTTTATGTGATATCATGTGAAATCTATCTATAAACATTATTTTCCTCATCGTTTTTCTCCCTAATGCTTTCTAGGGATTTCACATGTGAATTTCAAAAATCCTTCTAACATTTTATAAGAATTTCCAGGCTTCCTAGTAGCCCTCCTTGTGTTCCCCAGGAGTTTCCCCTGCTGATATCTTGGAACTTTCCTCTCTGTATTCACAGGATCTTTCAGTACTTCACAAAACAGGAACTTCCTAACATGCTCAATGAACGCAATTACCTACAAATGTTGTGACACCCTCTATGAATTCCCAGACAGAGATCTTAACCAAAACTTAACTGAAATACGTAATAGCTCACTCAGAATTCCTGGACAAAGAACATCTCTGGGATTTCTCCTTTACTTACTAGTGATTATGGGACAAAACAAAACAAAAAAACCCAAAAAAACAAAACAAAAAAAAACCAAACAGTAGAAATCCTAATAGAACTTATGATACTCCATATACCTGAGGTAAATGCAAGTATTTATACTGTACAAACACAGATACCACATATACAGGTGTACTGTGTGAATACCAAGTCACACACATGTTCACAGTCTCCAGAGTAATCAATACTCAAATATATTTTCAGAACAAGAAAATGAAGCATTCACAGGTCATAACTGCCTAACAAACCATTAGGTTTACCCTCCTTTTGAATTAAGTGTTTGAGCAGCAGGAATTAACATTCACAAACAACAACGACAACAAAAATCTTTACGTTGCCTTCTGTGTATTCAGAAGAGAAATCAAAAGAACACACTATTGCCTCCATTTTCACTCACTATTAAATAGGTAAGGGGAAAAAAAAAAAAAAAAACCAAACAAACAAACAAAAAAAGCCTAAGTAAGATGGAAATTGGAGTTTCTGATATCATTTTCTATAGGAGGAATTAACAGCTGCACAAGTCCAACTCAGGCAACAGAAATAAGCAAGGAAAAGATAGCCATAAGCCAGAGACATTCACAACCACTGACAGAGTCATTTCTATATCTGCCACCCTTTGTTTCTGTACTCGGTTGCATAATTATTTCCTGCATGTGGGACAGTAGAACTGTTCTCATTTCACCAGTACTTCCCTACTTACAGAAACTGTTCAACTGCAGCTTATAAAAATACTAAATGTATTTATCATGCTGCCCTTTCCCCTTCAGCAAGTAGAGTATGTGCTGCAAACCCACAGATGTCCTTCCTAGAGCTACATCTTTACATCCACCCTACACACATCCAGATGTAAAAAAACATTTTAAGAATTAAAAATCACCGCCTATGTGTTGTATCAACAAAAGCAAAGAATCCCCCATATATCCCAAGTATGTGGTGTGGCAATACTCTATGTACCACACACTATCCACTTTGCTCTGCTTGCAGGTGCTACTCTTAATTCAGTTTTCCTTTTGTACTAGCTGTAAGGAATAGAAGACCTCGAGAGCACTCCTTGCTTTTGGTTACCTACACTAAAAGGCATACTAGTATCCCAGAGATATTTAGAAACTGATATTACAAACCTGGAATTAGGGTAAGATATACTGAAAAAGAATTAAGCAGCAATGAAGCTGTCATGAAAACATGTTGCCTAAATAGTACAAGTGCAACATATAAACACAATGGAGATGTAGCTGAGTCCTTAGAGAGTAGCATGATTACATATGCCATGAATGGGTGGTAAAAATCATCCTTGAATTTGCTTTGTTTTAAAACAGTTACAGTAGAGGGAAAAAAAATTAAGAAGGAATGACAAATTAATATGGGTCAAAGCAGAACATTCCAGATGTCTCCTTGATTTGAAGTCATTTTAATTTAACAGAGATTTAGATGTACCTCAGAAACAATTCCTTAAGAGAAATCATTTGTCAGCTTCAAGTTGCAACATACAATTACTTTTGTTCAGTCTTACACCTTATGATTTGCTGTCTGTTTTAAATTGCAGTTATTTACTGAAAAGGATAAAACTTCATCACAGATTCCAAGCAGGAGTTATAATCATTAGATAAGCACGGTGGCAGTTAATTGTCTTTCTACAGAGATGAACAGGCATGACCTTGATGAAAGCTTCACAGTTTGATACTGGCCCCTGGAACCTGCGTTAAGTATGTGTGGGAATTCTGTCATGTAGGGAAAAAAAAAAAAAAAAGGCTTCAAGAAATTCAGATTCTCAATAATCTTTATCCCATTTACACTTGTAAATAAGCTAGAAATGTTCAGGGGAGTCTAGAAACCCAAATGTTTCTGCATGAAGCTGATTACATACAAAATGAATATTTTCATATTCAAATCACCAGCACATTTAGTTACGGGCAAATGTGAAACCCAATTGAATATGGTACAGAGGTACCCAGACAATGTTAGCAGCACACCCAAGACTAATTGTTACTGAATGACAGGAGCACACCCAGACCAGCCCAGGCTACTCAACAAGAGGTGGGCCAAAGCCAGGATAGCTGGCCTCAGTTGGGACAGGGTTATTTGCTACTACATGACTTAACAGGGAAAGTCATAAACTTGTGCAGAATTGGCCAGAGAGGCAGCCACTGCTTGGGAGTTGCTGGGCAGCATAGGGCAGATTATAAACCCCAGCACTGCTAGCAGGCTTACAGTATGCAGACAGATGAATCATTAACTGCATGGCAGTCAGCAGGTGGCAAGAATTTGTATTATAGCTGTATTAATGTTCTGATCATTGCATACTTGTTTCCATTTTCATTTATCTCAACCCACTAATTCCATCTTATTTCCAACTTGCTTTCTAAACTCACTTGGGGCATACAGGAGGCTGTGATCATATATAGCTCCTTGCTGAGTTGTTTAATCAACTCCTTACAACTAGGAGAGTTAACTCCATAGTAAAAGCAACCAAGGATCACTGAAAGAGGTTGAGAAAGAGGAATGGAAATAGTTACTCACAAAGAGTAAAATTTATTCTTTGAACAACCAAGAAAGTAATGAAACAAACAACACACTTAGAATTCTAATATAATTCTACAGGTAGAGTTCTCATTAAAAATGCAAATAAATGTGTAGTAGCATTGAAGATATAATAGCAGGAAAGTTCATTAAGGGACAAAGATCTAAAGGTCTAGATTCACGTGGATATTGAAAGTGAAGCATTATGATTGGTAGAAACAAGGGTCAGATCTTCCTAGCGCTAAAACTCACGCAGACATATGACAACCAAAGAAACCAATTCAGTAAACACATTGACTTTTGCTTATAGATGTTCCTTACCCAGTGAATTCAAACTAACAATCACAAATACTTCTGTTTTTTATATCCACTGATCATAGTTAACAGTCTCTTTTAAACTGACTTAAATTTCCTCACCTTTAAAAGGAACAGACAGAAGTCTCCAACTGGACTGTCCCAAGCCCATGGGGCCAGATGAGATTCACCTGATAGTGCTAAGGGAACTGGCAGTGGTGACAGCTGTGCCTCTTTCCATCATCTATCAGTGCTCCTTGTTGACTGGTGAGGTCCCAGAAGACTGGAGGCTTGCCAATGTGACTCCCATTTACTAGAAGAGTTGTAAGGAGGACCCAGGGAACTACAGTTCCCACTGTAGTTGACATGACAGAATGAAGAGATGCCATCCAGAAGGACTCAGACAACTCTGGAAAAAAAAATGAGCTCATGGAGAGCAGCCCTGCAAAAGAGGACTTAGGTGCACTGGCAGTCAAAAAGCTGCATGTGAACCAGAAGTGTGCACTTGCAGACCAGAAGGCCAACAGAACCTTGGGCTGCATCAAATACAGGGTGGCCAACAGAGCAAGAGAAGGGATCATCCCCCTCTACGCTGCTGATTTGATGCCCTGTCTGGAGAACTGCATCCAGATCTGGGACCCCCAGCACAGAAGAGATGTTTAGCCACCTAAGTGCATCACAAGAAGGGCCACAAGATGCCCAATGAGCTGGAGCACCTCTTCTGTGAGGCAAGGTTGAGGGAGATGGGTTTGTTCAGACTGGAGAAAAGAAAGTGCCAGGAAAGACATCATTGCAGCCTTCCAGTGCTAGAGGGGAGCTTACAAGCCAGAGACTGTCTTTTTACACAGGCAGATTGGGGGAATAGTTTTCAACTGAAAGAGGAGAGACTTAGGCCAGATGTTAGGAAGAAACTCTTTATACAGAGAACAGTAACAAACAGGCTGCCAGAGAAGCTGTGGGTGCTCTATCCCTGAAGGTGTTCAAGACCATGGCAGAGGGGGCCCTGGGTAGTCTGATCTAATGCACAGCAATGGTGCCCACAGAAAGGGTTGGAACTAGGCAATCTTTAAGGTCCCTTCCAACTCTGGATATTTTACTACATGCAGGTTTTAGAGCATACCAGTTTATTCCAGAAATATTCAAGATTCAGAAAGAACAAAGTTTCTCCAGAAGTAGAGGAGTTTAATTCTTCTGAAGCTAAGAACTATACGTTGTGAAAACATTGCTCTCTCTGAAATACTACTAAAGGATACACAATGATTCTTTATGCATGCAAACTGTAAGGTACATAACTGAAACGGAGTAAAGTAAAAATTGCAACTCCTTTCAAATGTATATTTCTGGAGGTATTCACCAAAAGAAACTATGGTAAATAATTATTTCATTCAAGGTATCTTACTCTGTCACAGTGCCATATAAACCATGGCTATCTTCTCCTACATGTTTTGCCTATCATTTAATCCAGTGTTTGCACAGCTGAAGTTGTCTCTCCAAATCAGGTGAACAAAAACTTGGAGAATAACACTTGCAAAACTTGTTTGGGTCTAAACAAACATGACACCAGAACTGTGAAAGAAAATCCATCAATTAAATTTCTTAAGACCTTTTTTGAAAAAGCCCTAACTATTCTTCAGTGAAACCTGAAATGTACCAGATTTTACCAGCATTTTAATAAGGTTGTGAATAATTCATGAAAATATATATTTCCTGTGTCGTATTCAATTTCTTCACTACATTTTCTGTGTTAATCCTATCTGCAGCATCAGTCCAAGTGCGACATCCTGCTTCAAGAGATAAAGCCTTTCAACTTCACATGTGATTTTGGTGTTTAATATTCCTTTCTCATTCATTAATATCTACTACGTTTTAGTTGAAAACAGTTTGTTGCTTTTGTTTTTATTCTATAGCTTATACACAAGAGTAACAATGACAGAAACAGGCTCAATTAATGCTCTCTATCTAGAATATCCACGCTGAGTCTCAGTGTTCTCGAACATTAATAGAAGAGTGTGTACCTAAAATAACTATTGCTTGTGTTTCTGGTCAAGTGAAACTAAACTGCATAGCCTGAGTCAGTATTCTTGAAACAGGTTGTTAAATCCAAAGGGATAGAAAGGAGTTTGAAGATTGCCTTTTAACCACAGTTTGCCCGGATATGATTTTAATTTGTATTTCAGGACAGAGAAATGAGGACTTAGGCTATGGCAAATACCTGCCTAGATATGATAGCAACAGGCTCAGAAATAATAAAAAAAAAGAAACTGATCACCTTTGGAAGGCCAATAACATCCACACAGACTGGGATCTCCAGAGAAAAGAGAAAAAAAAGAAAAAAAAAAAAATAAGGGAGGAGGGAGGAGGGAGGAGGGAGGAGGGAGGAGGGAGGAGGGAGGAGGGAGGAGGGAGGAGGGAGGAGGGAGGAGGGAGGAGGGAGGAGGGAGGAGGGAGGAGGGAGGAGGGAGGAGGGAGGAGGGAGGAGGGAGGAGGGAGGAGGGAGGAGGGAGGAGGGAGGAGGGAGGAGGGAGGAGGGAGGAGGGAGGAGGGAGGAGGGAGGAAGGAATTCCCCCTCTGCCAACCCTTAAATAAGGTCTGGGAAGGGGTGAATCCTGGCTCCACCCCTTCCAGTCACCTGGGCACATGGTTGCACCTGAGCTCCCTGGGTTGGCCCTGGCTTCCTTCCAGATCCTTAATCTCTGGTTCAAGCTGTGACTTAACCTTTCCAATATACTTGTAAAAGAAAACCACATTCTAAATGCATTTCTTTTGGGAAGGCAGCTCATCCCATTGCAATGAGATGATCAGAAGATTCACCTGCAACAAATGCCTTTCCTGTGAATTTTGATTTCTGCTTACTAGCAAATCCTAAACCATTTCTTTGTCTTTCACCAGTTCCCACCTATTTGCTTCGTGCTTACTGATTAGCTTAACATTTGTGACTATCTTTCTTCAAATAAGAGCCTGCAGGGGACTTTCAAGCATTGCTTTTTCTTCCCTTTCTCAGCCAAGTGAATGAAGTAAACTCTATTTAAGCTCATCATTAAGCTGTACAGGAAGGGACAACACTTTCAAACTAGCAGAAGTGTAATACGTACTATGTGAGGAGATGTAGTAAAGTCTCATCTTTTACAACTCTAGGAAAACATGAAGTTTTTTCAGTGTCCTTAAGAATAGCAGATTATTAAAAAGGATTAACTGTAAGGTTTTTAAGCTCAGTGCTAAAGAAGTATAAGCTAGAAGAGTTAAAAAGGTTACCATCAATAACAGTGTCAGAAAATGATGGGTGGTCTCATCTCTTCTGTTTTTCATTGCCTTCAATGGCAAGGTTGCAAAAAGAACCTGGAAAAAATAATTAGACTGTGCTAAAACTACAGCATTCAACCGTCTCGAAAGGAAATCTCAAAGATTTGCCTTGCATCTAAAAAGATGCCGTTCTGAAGTGATAAATGGGTCTAAACGGGTCTTAGCCATAACCCAAAACTTCACTGGAATATAATGTAAAAAGTCACATAAAGGAATATACTATAAGACATTAGCAAACCTATACAGAAAGAAAAAAATATATATACATACATCAGGATTCCACATCTTATAAAAAAATAAAAAGAAATCCAACTCACATGTCATTCCCCATCTTAGCATATGGGTTTAAGAGTTGGAAATCTACCAACAATATAGACAGGCTTTCAAAAAGCAAATGCACAAAAAAAAGCACACACACCAAAAAAATGCTACATTTCTATGGATTAGCAAATGCCAACATTTCTCAGACTGATTTATGACTTCTTTAATTTTTGTTTCAATCTCTATCTCACTCAGAAAAGAAGGAAATATCTTGGACCCATGTGAAGTTGAAGCATCTGCTGTTACAGACATGCTACCATGTGGGCTGGGGGGTGGTAGGAACAGAACGAATCTCACCACAAAGGAGTATATAGGAAAAAAAAAAAAAAAAAAAAAAGGAGGGAAAGGGAAGAAAAAATTATCAAAGAGAAACTACCTGGAGAACCAAAAAACAGACAACAGCAGCCGAACCCACTGTACCCTAAGCCACATTTCATGATTTACATATTTATATATTGAAATGGAAATTCAAATGTTTACATCTGCCTGGTTAATCATGTCAGACAGGCCTTCATAGAACAAATAGGAAAAAAGAAAAGACATGAAAAATGTCCAACCACTTAGAATAATATTTTAACTGTTGCTAATCCAAGCTAAGTATCTGATGTAAAAATGAATTACATCCTTTATTTACTAGGAAAGAAAAGCATTGGTTCTCTGAATATTTATATGCAGTCCGTGTAATGACATGTTTAAATTTATCATTTTCAGTTATATAACAGGAGTCTCTGACTTGTATAAAGGGGAAAACATTGACTGGTCTGCTAGTGCACCTGTACTGATGTTCTAAACCATTAAGTTTTCACTACATCTGTACATATTTTTGTTTCCTACTTGTTATCTTAGTAGTAAATCTCTCAATTTAACAGAGCCTTATACTCTAAATAGGAGGAGGGGTAGGGAAAGTAATCATTAATTCTAAATGCTAGAATAATCTTGAACACTTTTATACTGTTATCCTTTATTGTTATTCTGCTTTCCTTTTGTGAAATTTTTCCTCACTGATAAGTTCCTTTCAGCTTCTGTTTCACAGCATTTGTCATTCAGTGGCTGCTGCCTCAATACAGAACCCCCTCTATTTCTCTCTACTTAATCTTTAAAAAGCACTAAAACAGAATGGTCTTCTATTGATCTCATTTGTCCCCACTATCCTCTGTGAAAGCCACACATAGATGTTAATTTTCTATGACTTATGGCATTTACATGCTATACTGATGTTTGATAAAATCTTTGTAGTTGTACCTACCAGATCTTAGTGTTTAGCCAGGTGATGCATGTAATACAGTAGTATTATTTGCATTTGACCTATTAATTTAATTCTATCTACTGTTACAGAATGTTTGAATAGACTTCTGATCCATTTTCATCACCAAACATTGATTGTACACTGAATAACTTCCACTTCATCCTTACCTCACACAGAAGCTAAAAATATTCCTTGTTGTACTGACACATGGGCTTGTTTATTCTTCGCTAAAAAACTTGAAAGCTTTCTAACCCAATGAGCTGAACTTCAATACTTCAATCTATCTCCACAAAAATAAATCGACAAATAAATAAGGGGAAAAAAATAAAGCAATCAATGTATTAACAATAAACAATCTGTTAACAAGGGCGTCTGCAAGGAAAAACAAAAGAGCAAGACAGTGCCCAGAGGAGAGCGCAGGGAATAATAATTTTTTTTTTTTAAATAACTGAATAATTTTCCCCTGAAAAAAAAAAAACAAAAAAAACAACAAAAAAAAACAACACCAAAACAAATTCAGCTCAAATATCTACATTCCTCCAGTACTTTGCATTAAAAAAAAAGTTCATGCTCAAGTTATTAGAAAGAATTATTCGCAGAAGTGGAATTCAGCCAACCACATATTTGTGGAGCTAATTGCCCATATTTGTGCTGTGTAGCATTTCTACACAGTGAATAAATTTGATATATAGCAGAGACTAGCATGTCAAGTACAGTAACAAAATATGCTACTCTGGCCTTGAGAGGCAAAGGAGACTGAAGACACGTACTTAAATTTGCTGGCTTTTATAAAGCTATGTCAGATGTAAAAGAGTTGCACAGCAAAAGTATTAAGCTGGGAGACATGCTAATGAATAGTTAGAGTGAAGTCCACACCCTGCAGTGCTTGCTAGGATATCATTGTTAGTTCTAGGAAGTATGAACGCACTCTATTTGAGTGGGCATTTTTACTTTGGGGATATATGTAGATACCTATATGTTTGCAAAATATAGGCAACAAAGACACAGATAGAATGACAATTTAGTCTCAGCCAGGCTTCTCTATGCCACGTTAATGGTAGAACAGATGTATTCCTTGCAGGACTTGCAAACTGTTTTTTCTTCCCTCCAGTGGCAAACCATAGGGAAAGTGATCAGATTTTTGAGACTATGTTATTGATAAGGCAGAAATGTTATCTCATTAACCTGGATCTTTTGTGATCTTCTAAACAATGTTCAAAAACTCCTGTGGGAAAAGAAGCTGCCATTTAGTCAGGATTTCTGTTGCTAACTAAGTATGTGTAATTTATTCTTCGGATAAATGGTTCTGTTCTTCTGTTTTGTTTGTTTCTTACTTGTTCTTCAAATTATATTTAGAAAACTGGCAGAAAACAGGAGAGTGGGAAGAATGTCAAAACAAGAGGGATCAGAATGGCAGCAAAGAAAAGTGGCTCGTAGACACTGTGGCATCTCATTGTCCATAATTTGTTGCAGATTTAGCACTTCTGTGCTGAGTGACTCATTTCCAGTATTTCACTACTTCCATTTAACTTAGGCTATGGTTTGACAATAGAATGAGTCTGGCTTTCAGAATTCTAGCACCAGATTGAAAACAATACAGTCACTGAATAGTAAGTGCCCATCTGCTGTAAACTCCTTCTACTGCATGAGCGAAGACTGTTTTGAGGGTTTGTGGGAATCTTGTTTTCATCATGACGCACAAAAGTGTGTCAGGCCCAGTTCTATCAACGCCTCTCTAATCTTCTGTGGGTTACTTGGTCTTCCTTTAGCAAAAGCAGAGGCTGCACGAGCCTTGGATATTCCCACAGAAAATGAGATTGTGTGCCTGGAGCTACCCGTGTCATATTGGTACTATTTTGAGACCTTAAAATACAGTACAGCAGCAAACAGTCTCAGAGCTTATGTCACGTAGTGCTGGGCCTATTTCCTCATCATTCTGACTGTGGAATTCCAACCAGTGAGCAAAGACAAAAGAATTCCCAGTTCAAGTGTTTGCACTGCTGTACATTTATTCCCAGCATAAATTTCCTCGTTCCTGGGACAATGCAATCACACAAATCCTCAAAAGTGCAGTATTAATATAGAGAAAAGGAAACTCTCCTTCCAAAACGTTCTTTAGCAGCCATATTTATGGGTGGGATTTGGGGGGATTAGATAGATTTGTTTTGATTTTAAAAAAAAGAAAATACTATTGAAATTCCCTCATTTTTCCTCCGTTCTTAGGATTTAGCTAAGATTAAGCAGTAAGTTATTGAGAGTTGTATCCGAACAAAAACAGAGGGGAAAAAAGAAGAGGTTGGAGAGCAGACTCAAGAAAGAGATGGGCAAGGATAAAAAATAATAATAAATAAATAAATAAATAACCACCAAAACCTCATAGATAGTGGGAGAAAATAGAGCAGTGCAAAGAGGAGCCAGAGGGAAGGAAAGTAAATTGTTAAAATGAAGTGAATGAAGAACAATGAAAGCGGAAGAAATAACAACAGAAGTAGTAATTAAAAACACAATTCCTAAAACTCAGTATTTAGATCTTTTCAAATAACGTTCTCACATTAGTCTGAATTTCCTTCCTTAAATTTGTTGGGTGGTTTCAACAGTCTTGTTAACATTGTCAGGAGATGTTTTGCTTTTTAATTTACAGTACGTATGTTTTCTCATTGTTTGTTACTATTCACGTGGCCATTATTCCAGGCTAGCATGTTAGAGATAGGAGCTAATTGAAACTTTAAGCCTTAAATTTTCAGTAAGAACAAGGTGAGCTAAGCACATAACTCAATTTCCCTAGGCTTTTCATTCATCACTTGGGTCCCATGTTATTTACATCTGGTCTTTAAATTAAGAATCAAGCCATTGGTCCATCACACATAGTTATGCTCCTTTCCATTTTCTTCTTTGGTATAGCTGGATACAAATCCCAGACACATCACTTCTCGATTACTTTTACCAGTCTGTCTATCCTGTACGGTACATTTAAATGGTTAGCTTAAAGAAGATATCCTATACGCCTAAGGGTAGCCTTAGGGCTGGTTATAATCCATACTGAGATATAACTCAAAAACTGATGCTGTGTTGAAAAAATGCATTTAATTTCAGCTCTCAAAACATACTAAAGCTGATACAAAATGCGTATGTATGGAATATATAGTATGCTATGTATTAAATGTATACATCTTTATGTAATTCCATATAATCTCTTATTTATGTAACAAGTCTAAAAGAAAAGATATTTTTTTCTTTCTAAAAGCACTCAAAGGATGAAGTCATACCTCCTGTTAACCTGGTTTTCTTTAGTATGATTTCATATGGACGCAAGTAAGTATCCTTCAAATCAACAGAGAAACAGTGATTTTTAAAGAAAATTTTAAATGCACATGGAACAGCATCAATATGGACCAGTGTGCGTAGCTGTCAAACCTCATCTCTTACCTGAATATAAATAAACTTACTAACAACTTCTTCCCACGTTGTGTGGCTTTTCTGAACTACTTTAACCACCGCTTATTTTCAAAACACATATTTTAATGATTATTTAATATAGGGAGGTTTCATTCCATGAGCTTAACTGAACTAATCTAACAAATTCTTTCAAGTTCACTTTTAAAAGAACACTGCAATTGATATCCTCTTTTAACAAGAACCAACAACCTGACTTCCCATAGGGTATCTGGGTAGAAGGCATCATACAGGGAATGGCTTTATAGGAACCAGCAACAGTTACTTTACTTACATTTTTCTACTTAGGGGCAGAGCAATATCTACTACCAAAGTATCTATTTCTTAGTTAATCAGGTGGGGCAATACACAGACTCAGTCACAAGAACAGAGCTCACTCTTAGCCTGTACTTTAGAATTGCCCAGTGGCTGTTTCCATCTGAAAACCTGCTGTTAAAATAATCAATGTGGATCTGATTTCACCAGTCATCTGACAGTTACAACTTCCAGTAGCAATGATAAACGGCAATCAGTTTTGAGGTGAGAACCTTAGAGATTCTCAGCAATTCTAATTTAGAAAAGTTTTGTTTTATTGCAGCAACCAGCACTCTTCTGACAATCAAAGAACAACCTTCCAGGTCACAGAAGTGAACTTCTGCTGTCTGTAGCAGTATGTATCTTCCAATTCGTTTGCTTTTCAAAGCAAGTAACTTCACATGATAACCTGTGCTGCAAGACATCAGACAAACACACCCTGACTGATTCACTACTAACCATCTTAACACAGGAAAACCACTCTGTGTTTGGATATTCGTTGTTAGCAGAGAACGGGAGACTACAGCAGAGTACTTAAAGCTAATTTACACTTGTTGAGACCAAGTGAAATTCCAATCTTTTTGACAATATAGGGGTGCAAGTGGCGGTGAAAAGCTATCACATCAAGGTTGACTTTTCCCTATTGCCAGGAATCTATCAGAAAGCTTTGTTTTACATTCTTGTATTTTATTATATAAACTACTCTATATGTACGCATAGTTTTATTTGCACATATAAATAAAACAAACTTTATATTAACATAAAAATAAAACTATACATAACTATAATATATAACTATATTAATTACACTTTAAATTACATAGTAACAATTTTCAGTTCTTGGGAAATTCTATGAGTGGGATTACTTATCATAAGAGGACTGCCCGCTGCTTTCTGAACTACACAGAGTTACAGATACAGTTTTAGTCTTGAACTGAAATAGAGGTCCCTTCCCCTCATCAATATTATTATCATCATTGCATCATATCATAGTATCATAGTCTTGTGCGGGTTGGAAGGGACCTTAGAGATCATCGAGTCCAACCCCCTGGGATTCGAGCCTTCCTGTGTAGCAGAGCAGCACTTCTACCACTTGCGCCACAGAGGGGATTCAAACCGAGGGCCTCTGGTGTTGCAATGCGGTATTCCTACCGCATTCCTATTATCACTTGGTATAGGTGAAACTGTAATTCATAGATTAGTTTAGCACCCTGATACTGCAACTGCACTTTTTGAATAGATAAGTTATACTAAAAAAGTTAGGGGAGGGAAGAAAGGAGGGGTGTGTGTTTGTTTGGTTGGCTGTTATTGGTTAGGGTTCAGTTTCATTAGGAGTTTCATCCTACTTATACCGAGCCTCTGATCCCCAGGACGACTTATACAACAACTTCAGTGATTCCAGACAAGCTCAGGTAAATGAGGTAAAGGAAAAGTAAGGTACCTCGTTTCACTGTTATTGTGGGTCACTGCAAACATATGGGAAGTGGATAGTACAGCTGAGAACCAGAACGTTGGCGTAACAAAGATAGGTCCGATCAGAATAACGCACAAAATTTCAGATACCTCATTACTTTATAGATGACTAAAACCACAGAATGGCCTAGGATGGAAGGGATCATAAAGGTCCAAAAATGCCAACTCTTCTGCCTTGGGCAGGGTTGCCACCCACCAGATCAGGCTGCACTGGACCCAATCCAACCTGGCCTTGAGCACATACAGGAATGGGACATCCACAGCTTCTCTGGGCAGCCTGTGCCTGCATTCTGAGTAAAGAATTTCTTCCTAACACCTAGCCTAAATCTCCCCTCTTTTAGTATAAAGCCTTTTCCCCCTTTTCCTATCACTATCTGCCCATGTGAAAAGTCAATCTGCCTCCTGCTAGTAAGCTCCCCTCAGGAACTGAAGGGCTACAATGAGGTCTCTTCCAGAGCCTTCCCTCACCTAAACGAGCCCAACTCTCAAGCTTTCATAACAGAAGAGGTGCTCCAGCCCTCTGAGCATTCTCATGACCTTCCTCTAGACCTGTTCCAACAGGTCTACATCATCATTTTGCAATTTACAAGTGACTTGCACTTCTTTTAACGAACAAAATGAGCTGAATTTTACATATTTTATAGTTCTGTACTACCATTAATCTGTACAGAACGTGGAAAATGACATATCATCCCTGAATTTTTCTCCCTTAGTGTTCTGGATTTATTTTTAAATAGATCAACATTAAAAAATAAATAAATAATATCATGTATTAATCACAAATTACACTGCTGAATCATTTTATGTTTCTCATTCACCAGCAGCTGATTGCTATTTGCAATATGAGCTACGTTCATTAAACTCTAAGGTTGCATGGTGCACTTTGACTTGAATTTTAGGCAAGCTCAAGTTGCAAAAGCTCTGATTTCATAATTATTTGGCATTTCATTTGTTGAAATGAGATTTTTGCATTTTTCTGGCAAAGAATTTATTAGGTACGTGTTTTCCAGAAATAGCCCCCAAACAGATGTAAACTCAGAACAAATTTGTTTAACATTTCAATTAGATACATTCTGCTGTCTCCACACAATGAACATCCTGCTAAAAGCTCATCTCTACTAAACCAACAATAGCATGGGCGTTTCTAGCATTGGACTTAGAAAAGAATCAGAAAAATCCCATAAATGCAGACAAAACAAGGATTTAAGTGAGGGGACAATGGAAATTCACAGCTATTCAAGAATCTTAGTGCCAGCATTTAAATTCTGAAGATCTCTGCTGTCCTCTGGCACCTCACTTCAAATACTTTACATTGGATCGTCTTAAATTTTCTAGGGCAAACAATAAGTGCGTGAAATCTGATCTCTCGTTCAAATAATGAAACTCTAAATTTGATCTCAGATTTAATGCTAAAAATAAAACAAGAATAAATGCCAATGGTTGTTTAGATCTGCCTGATCTTACTATATGGCTGTGTTCTCTATGTAATATCTCTGGCTTACAAACATGGGCTTGAACAGTGAAGCAGAAAACAGATGCTCTGCTGGAATTCAGAATAAAGGGGGACTAAAAGGGGGATAGTTAAAGGTAGTTTACAGAAAATGATTTAGTTAGTTAGAATAACAAGGAATGGAGACAGTGGGTCTGGGAGAGCAGGAAGGATGCAGATTAAGGAGTGAGAACTCCCTGAGACACCTGGCGAGGAGGGGATTAGGTGTTGTCAATATCAAAAGAGGAGTTGCATCTCCCTGACAAGATGGGCGATAACAAGAGGGGGTCTGCATGATAAAGAATATGTATCAGAATTACGGGAAATCATTGACTATGCATGAGGTGTACCTATATCTGTATCACGGTTTTACAAGTCGGGGTGCAAGTTTGGAGGAGCTATCCCCCTTGCACCCAGCGCTGGAATAAACATACCTGCTTTATAACCCATCTCTGGATTATAGAGTATAGTTTATAGAGTATAAAAAGAACTTTCTGAGAACAGAAATCATTATGAAGTTTAAAACAGTTTGAATTACTGATCACGTTTCAGACTTAATTTAAATAACTTCTGGAATATACACATTAGAGTCTCTGCTGAGGGCACCATTAGATCTGTGAAACAGTACTATGAAATAGTAATATAATTATTAATGAATGAGTACCGCTGTAATAAAAATATGTAAAAATGATGTTTTCTCCTCTGTAATGAAATGCTTCTTCCTATTCTGACTACTTACAGCACATCACAATGATTCAACAGCAGAGTGGAAGTTACCTAATCTATATAGGCAACAAAATGTCAGTCTGTTGGAAATATCCTCAATAAATTTTGGTCAGGACGGTATCTCTGATAAAAAGCAGTTTTTATTCGCGATTGCAATGGCGGGCGCCCTGATGGCAGAAGCGCACCTATGGACATGATGTTACAGTTTTTATACCTTTTCTCCCATATGTTTTCCCCTCCCCTCTCCCCTTTGGTTGGGTATTACAGGTTACAGTTTTACCCGAGGTTTGCATTTGTTAATTACATTCTGAAATTTGTTAGTTCACTTGCTATCTTGTCAGTCGCCATCCTGCTGTTTCTGTTTCCAAGATGTCTCGGTACTCTTATCGGATTGATATGTTGATTCCCTTCAAAGCTTCTTCCATTCAGTCCTAGAGGCCTTTGTTAAACAAAGAGTCCGGAAGGGGGGGGGGGGGGGGGGGGGGGTGATTCCAGTCCTTCCCGATATCTCTTCAGGCACATCCTTAGGTAT
This sequence comes from Coturnix japonica, assembly GCF_054131305.1. NCBI lineage: Eukaryota > Metazoa > Chordata > Aves > Galliformes > Phasianidae > Coturnix > Coturnix japonica. The sequence goes on from NC_140670.1 coordinate 2,680,449, forward strand.
TTTTACAATGCGTACAACAAAACACTAAAACATACATTGTTGCTAGTTTATACAGGCATATTGTTAATTATTTTAACTTCTCCCCTTTGGATCCTTTATTACTCAGGTCTTATTTGTCCAGCACCAAAAATCAGTAGTTCTATTTCAGACAGCTGGGCAGACAGGAGCTGCAGTCTTTGTACCTGTGACTTCTACCTAATAACTACAAATTGCTTCACTTATATAATGAGACATTGAAATAAAATATTTTTATCTTATTCTAAATGCAGAAACAACATTTGATTCCCACAGTATGTACTCCTGATATCATCTGAATAGTACAAAATCTAACAGTAAAACTAGTTCATGGCGTAAATAATCCATTTGCATTCAATAGGTAACAGTATTCTAGAAATATTACATTCAACATTAAAAAATAAGCTAAGCAGCATCTGTAGATTACCCTACTTTCTTTTTCCTTATCTATTTATTTTAATGTCATCGTATATTGTAAGACACAAGGAGTCATTTAGAAATACTTATTAACTTACTAAGCCAGACTGCATTTGTTCCTGCTGTATCAAGTTTATAGAAAGCCAATAAAATATCACCATTTCATACTGCGTCCCAATATGATTATACAAACTATCCTTGGAAGATGTTGCAGAGGAGATCATCAATATGGGATGTCCCATTCTTTCAATAAGCCAGGCCTAGAAACTAAGTTTAAGAGACATTGCTGTCATGGTATCAGCAACACTTCATGAAGTTCTCAAGAGTTAAAATACTACCCTCGCAATTAGACAAAGACAGTCAAAAGAAACCACTGGGAAGCAACTGTAAGAAAAATACTACTGTAAATACAAAAACTCTTAAACAGAAAAAAAATTCTTATTTGTTGCTAATAAACTATTAAAATATCCTGTTTTGAAACTGGATATAACAGCTATAATTCTCACTCTAAGGCTTGAAATAACATCAGTTATTTTAGATAAATCTTGGGAATCCATTTTTTACAAATTGTGTTACAAAAACTGTACAATTCACAGATGCTCACTGAGGCATCAAAATGCATGGAGTGCCCTTGGAAAAAAAAAAAAAAGAACAACCTTGGCTTAAAAAACATACAGGTGTGCCTTATCAACAGGCTTCTAGGAACCTATGGTCCGAAAGATCTTTAGTAGCATTTTTTTTGAGATCAGGTCTGACATTTGGCCTTGCTTCGAGTGAGAATTTAGGGTTAGAGACTTCCTGAGGACCCTCCAGACACAGCATAATTCTGTGATTACACAGAAATGATTCCTGAACATATTTGTTGACAGATGTACAGACAGCTAATATTAAGGCAGGCTAGTTCAACACCACACAGAGACAAACTACATTAATATCTAGATTGTATCACAAGGTTAACTAGCTTGCTGATAAAAATAACATCCTGCTGCTGTGCTGCTGATAAAGGCAAGAGGGATATATTAGGTAGATCTACAGGACCTCAGAGACCTATCTGATAGAAACTGTGTTTACTTTAAAAACATCAGTGCCTAATCTCATTCCACATGACAGCCAATATCCAGGCATTAGGATTTTCCCTGTCATACACTGATGTTTAAAGGCATAACCCAAAGGACCATGCACTTGTCAGTGCAGAAGAATGGACGCCTATCCTCATCAAGCCAGCGTACATGAGAGTGAAGAAAGAAAAATCTGTGGCTCAACTTCATAATTGACAGCAGACTTAGTTCAGTCAGAAGGAAAGAACATCTATAGTATAAAATACAGCTTTTTGATCTTTCATTAAGCTATTACTGTAAACAAGCATGCAGTAAATATATTTGTTTTTAAAAGATAGTTTAATACAATCAGGACTGTCTCTTAAACCAAAAAGTACAGTTTAGTGATGAAAAGAACCCCCACAGGCCTGAGCTGTCTTTGGTTTTATAAACTATGGGTATAGCTGGAGATGAAACAGTACAAAAATGGAGACACAGTATCTGATATCTCAAGTAAGAATTTTCTCAGAATAAACTGAAAGGTGGATAAAAGGGATAGCATTAATAGCAAGTAAGCACAGCCAATCTCTTAAGCAAATGAGAATGTATTCCCTGTTGTCTCTTAATTTAGTCCCTATAAACAATGAAGACGACCATGATTTCACATTTAAAAAAAATATATATCCTGTTAGGACACCAAAGATTCGCACTGTGTCTTTTGTATGTTATCAAAGCTCCACCCCATTTTATGCTATGGGACTCTAAGCAGCATGCTATTATGTCAAATTATGAACCAAGTGTGTTTCCTCTGTGTTATCACTTACACTTTGTGTTTTTCTGAGCAAAGGACAGACGTGGAACAGCAATTCAACATCTGCTCCACCTTCCTAATAAACATCAACCTCCAGCAGCCAGAATTATATCAACTACTCTTCTACTGGGTGTCCTTTTTCCCTTTAAGTAGCAATTAATCCTGTATGTAATGGAAGCTCATTTAAACAACATATGTCAAGATCTTAATATGAGCAATTGGCCTGATCTCTATAAGTCCATTGGCTGTTAATATCTACAACAAATGAAAATCTGACTTCAAAAAGTCTATTACTAATTAACTTATGAAGAGTTGACTACTTGCAGAATTTAATGTAATTCTTGAATGTTCCTAGGTTTGTATCTGAATTTCAATGAAACTTGTACTGATAGACAGGTATTGACATCCTCATGAATACCAAATGAGTTCATTAGCATTTGCCCTGTGATAGAGCAGGCAAAGGGAATTAGGAGAAAAGAAGAAAAGCAAGGAAGTCATAAGCCACGTGTCTGCTTACTGCAGAGATTTTGACAAAATTAAGAAGAGTACAGAACTCTGGGGCACAGAAGTCTGTGAAGGGTCTATCATGAAAGAAGAATATTGGATGGTTACAAGCGCACATCAGTCTTTTTTCATGCAGCACTGTCTTTTTTAGGCTCTGGCAGCATACCTAAGCTCTTCTCTGCTTACCTTTTCATACCAACCGCTGTCACAGCATCCCTTAATCGTGCTTGGGCAGCTGACTGGTATCAATTTCCCACACATACAGTTTTTGCCTAAGCTTAAAGCAGGTCATAGACAGATCATCTTCAATACAGCTGCTAACAATCATACTGTTTGCAAATTGGCAATGAGGAAGAATGAACGGTAAAACAGAGGCTGAAGGAAATACAGAACAGCAACAAAGAGCTATTGCTCTCCTGAGTACTAATATATCCAAAAGCATACATTAGCTATTTGGATTGACCTAAGAGAGATGGGAGAACGAAAGAAACAGATGTGTTCCTGCCGTATTTAAAGGCAATTGGACCTTGAACATGATTTTTAGCAGTGAGAATGAAAAGAATAAAATGGATTGTGGAGATACAGAAGAATATTCTTTATTCTTCTCAGGTCAACACTGCCTTATTAAAAAAGAATTAACATAGAGAGTGTATACAAGAAAGAAAAGATCAAATAATGCATAAGTTCCCATTAATGGTTGAATATTCTGACATCAAACAAAGAGAAAAACTTGACAGAAAATTTTTAGTTATGACATTGACCAAGAGTCTTTGTATAAAAATGACAGGAATTCATTAAGGTGCAATTGTTTCTGCTGAACTGCGTTTATGTCTGTTGCTCTTCCCCCAGTACTTCAGTGTGCTTGTAACCTGCCAATATTAACTAGATCCAATTCTACAAATAGTTAAAATACATTAAAAAAAAATTGAGTGTGGGAGACCAATATACACAAAGTAAGTAGGGCAACACATAAGGAATCAGAAATCATTTTCAGGTATGCTTATGTAGAAACAACAATAATAAAGACTATTCTAGTTATATACAAAACCAGTAACTATGAGAGACCTGTCTAACTCTTGTTTGTGCTAATGCTTGCAAGACTCTGAGTTCTTTATTTTGAAACAGCAAAGTTCTGCTTGGACAATAAAAATTAAAGACTGCGCCTGTTCCTGTAGGGAATAATCCACTTATAAAAATACACTTAGGAATTAGCTGCAGATTTAGAACTTTACTGTTCATTACTATGCTGAATTGTGATCCCCATAAACACTTTCCCATTATTCCATACTTTCGGTTTGCTTTCCTTCAGGTAAACATCATTTTTCAAAAGTCAGTTGGATGAAAACATAACATAGGGGTGGGTAAAACAGAAGAGAGTAATTCCAGTTTGGTAACAGCAGAGAAACAATTTACTAATACAGATTATTTGTACATGATACCACTTACAGCCTGCTCTTAAATTAAAACAAGACTTAGGTTGAACATATGAATGAGCAACCTATTTCATCCTAGGTTTTTGTGTGCTTGTTGCATTTTTTACATTTTTTGCAAGGACATTTATATGGATATTAAAATAAGATCAAAAACTTATGAAAAAATAGCCAAGTTCATATGATTTTAAATATGAACATCCATACTCTGTCCTCTCCATCTTCATCACACTAGAATTTCTATGTACATCTAAATTACTTGAACAAACTGACACAACAACTTTCGCCTTCTCCAACTGGAGGCTATTTTAAGGTAATTCACAATCTTCAGAACTGATTGCTTTTCTCCATAAAGGCCAATAGATTTCTTTTTAAGCAATGGGAAGCAGAAGTCATGTCATCACTGACATCCACGCTATCAACAGCGAAAATCCTGTTGTACAGCTCCAGTCACCTTAAGTCCAAAAATATATAGAGGCCGTCTGGGAAGAGAAGATCCTGGTCAAGTACTTAGTCGTAGCCTCTCATTCTAAAGGGGAATGCTGAGGTCGGTTGTGAGCCCTACTCTTTTCTTTCTGGCTTAGGATCAATTAGTGTTTTATCCTAATGTCAAAAAGCAAGGTTGTTTAGAAAAGGTGCTAAATATTCCTTAGTCTGACACCTAGGAACATAGAATTACAGGATCTTATACATTTATTCAACTCTAAGAGCATTCACTCCTCCTCTTACTGGCAGCATATACACAAATGTCCATCTGAATGCAGTGAGAGTCATTTGCTTAGAACAGCTGCTGGTTGAGATGAGAAGTATTTGGGGAGAAGGATAATTATTTCTTCTATCAAAGATGCACCACTTTTAAGAGGATGGTTTAAACAGGGAAACAGACTGTATGCTAGCTGACCTATCTGTCATTCATACATTTCAAGCAGTCTTGCATACACAGACAAGGTTATTCAGCAGTGGCTGCATAATGCTTCTATCCATATTTTTCTTTTATTTTATTCAGTTTTTCCCCTTGAAAGAGAAGACTGCTCTGTTAACAATGACTGTTCTTCCACATTCAGAACCAGGAAACTAATTCTCTTTTTTTTGGTTTCTCAATACAACGCCTAAGTGAGAAGCATAGTTGAAATAGCCTCATTTTAAATGTTTCTTAGTTTGAGTGATTATCATTTATTAAATATACATAATAAGGAAAATAATGCAAAACACAAGAAATCATAGAATCGCAAGGTTGGAAGGGACCTACAAGATCATCTAGTCCAACCACCCTCCTTTTACCATACCTACAGAAAAACCACTAAGTCATATCTCCTAGCTCCCTATCCAGACACCTCTTGAACCAACATATAAAATCAGCATATAAAAGTACAGCTAACACACACATACATGGCAAGACTGAAAATATGCAAGGTAGATTTCTCTGGAAACTTGCAAATAGTCAAAAAACATTCAAGTGGCTTTCAGATTAAAGCAAGGACATCTGCACTCCTCAAAGTCCAGGAAAAAATGAGGCAGAGCTGTTACACTGACTGTATGCAGACATTAAAAGTTCACCACTTTTAAAAGTTCTAAAAGTTCTGCAAACAAGGTAGCTTTCTATTTGTCAGTCCAATGAAACCAGTCATTCAACAAGAGAAGAAGGTCTAAGCATTAAATAAAAGGCTTCAAGGTGTTTACATATGTTCCCTGATGACCACTTGAGACGTGTGTTTCCACAGCTGTGGGCTGCCATTTTGTACTCTCCCCCTTCTACAAACGTGTGTATCTCTAAGACCAATAAAAAATGATGCAACAGGGGCATGAACACACGTTCACACAAGTGCCCTTATTATTCTCTCTTCCATAGTATTGTTTTTTTTCCCCCTAAATTTTCAGTCTACACCTGTGTTATGATATCAGACTCCAACTGACTCAACAACTGTGCTTGATTCAGCTCACATCTAAGAATGATGCTTACACTACCCTCTTTGAAAGGTATTTAATTTTTCCATCATCCTTCATGATGAATAATGGGTATTCCTTATCTTGGAAGGTTCTCATTTGCATTCCAACTTGCAGCTTAAGCTCATCAATAACACTAATTTACACTTACATAGCACATTTCATCTGAAGAACATAAAACACTATATAATTGGCAAATGACTAAGCTTTAGCAATGTTTCCCAGAGGTGAAAACTATTTCATTCACAGTGGGCCTGGTCTCTATTACAAAATACTACCATGTGCACAGCCCGTTTGTTGTGAGCAACAGTAAGAACATAAAGTATAATATTAAACTGTGCATGAATATTTATATAGAGATAAATTTGCTGTGGTCAGCACCACATTAGGAAAAGATTTCAGTGCATTAAGATGTTACTGGTCATTCTGCCCTGCCAATGGTGTCACATTTAACCAAGCAATTCTCAGCCAAGTTCAGACTTGGTATATTTGTTAACTCAATCCAGGCTAACAGAAGGGCAAAGAGAGGCAGATGCTGAGTCAAGGACAAATTGGGAACTCTGTTTTGGTATTGTTAAATTATGTCCTTTTTTATTTTTTCTTCCTTTTTTTCAGTTCCCAAGGCTTTAAGTATATTGTTTCTGAGAGCACTTCATATTTACCCTGGAAGTGTACAGAGACAAGAGGAAGAATAGTAGGAGAAATCTCATTTTCACTAGAAAAAAACCTAGAGCCTGACAGTAGCACTACTCACTGAAGAACTTCCTAGAAAAAGGAAGAGTATCAGTGTAACTGTTTCTTCAATCTTGATCTCAGTTAAAAGGAAAATGTCCAAACTCTGATTAAAGCAGCCCAGCATTTTTGGTGCCAAGCACTCCATTCTGTGCTGGGCTTCAGCATGGCTGAAACCCAAATGACACTGCACCTTGGCACCTGTGTTTGGCACTCTTCCCAGCACAACAGCTTCCATACTCCTGGACTGAGGCATGGCACAGAAGGCATGCGAGTACCAAAAGAAGTTTTTCATAGTACTGTGAGGCAAGATCCTAGATCATATATCCTAATATCTATACATAATGACATTTAAAAGCAAATGGAATTATATAATTGAGAATTGATAGCTTGCTTTTCCAGAAGGGACTCTAAGAGCTGTTCAATTGCATTTTACTATTAACAGTGCCTCTAATATTAAATTTATTCCTCCATGCAACACTTTCTAACCCTCTTTTTTGTTCCACACAGATACACATATATTTCCTAGACAAACAACCCACTGTAAGGTGGAGTTATACAAGGATGGTAACAGATATTCAGAAGGTTATATACAAGGAAAGACTCACCAATATGGATGCCTTCACTGAGAAATGCTGAGGCAATCTCCACCAAGGAGCAATCTCCAAGAAAGATGCTGCCTTAGTGGTGGTCAGCCCTTAAATAAGGTCTAGAGGAGGTGGAGTCAAGCTCCACCCCTTCTAGGGAGCACAGCTAAATTACTCTCACCTGTGCTCCCACAGCTGACTTGACACTTGCCTCAGCTGATTAATCAGAGGTTCAGGCTGTGATTACCAATTTCCCCATACAATCCACAAACAAATACCTTAGCAGTTATTGACAATAGGCATTTAAGATTTGATAACAATCCTTGCAATTGTTTGCAAACTTTGCAAGTTTTGTTCTTCCTTCTTTTTGGTTAACTGCACCTTCTGCTTCCCTGTATGCCCATGCATGTAGCATGGAAATACTCAGGATGATCTGGAGATCTCTGTACAGTCACAGGGCCATGACCTTACTGCAGTCATTGGAGACATGTTGGGACAGCTCACATAACTTAAATGCTGTCATGGAGATCTACATCCTTTTTCAGAAAGGTAGTCTAGGGGAAGTGACGTGGAGGAGTTGCCCTTTATGTGAGAGACCAACTAGAATGCCCCCACCTGGGAGAGGGGAAGAATGTGTAGAGAGCTTGTGAGTGAGAATCAAGGGGTGGGTTGGTATAGCTGACATTGTTGTAGGGGTGTACTACAAGTCACCAGATCGGGAGAATGAAGTCGATGAAGCTTTCTCCAACCAGCTGGCAGTAGCTTCACAGTCCCATGCACTGGTTCTCATGAGGGAATTGAATCATCCAGATATCTTTTGGGTAAGAAACACGGCCAGGCACATGCAGTCCAGGAAGTTCCTGCAACACATTGAAGATAATTTTCTGACACAGGTGGTGGAGGAACCAACAAGGTGGGAGGGTGCTTTTGGACCTTGTTCTTTCCAGCAGGGGTGGGCTTGTTAGGGATGTGAAGGTTGGAGGCAGCTTGAAATGTAGTGATCATGAGATGGTGGGGTTCAGGATCCGGAGTGGAACTGTGCTCAACCAGCCTCGTAGCCTTCTATGATGGCATCACCAGCTGGGTAGATGGGGGGAGAGCATCAGTACAGGTTGAGGCATGACCTGCTGGAGAGGAGTTCTGCAGAGAAGGACCTATGGGTCCTGGTGGATGACAGGTTGGCAATGTCCTCCCAGCCAAGAAGGTCAGTGGGATCCTGGGGTGCATTAAAAGGTGAGTGTCCAGCAACTCAAAGATAGGTGATCCTCCCCTTCTACTCTGCCCTGGTCAGGTCTTACCTAGAGCACTGTACCCAGTTCTCAGTTTCCCAGTGCCAAGCAGACAGGGATCTCCTGGAGGGAGTCCAGCGAAGGGCCACAAAGATGATAAAGGTCCTGGAGCACCTCCCTACGAGGAAAGGCTGAGTGAACTGAGTCTGTTCAGCATTGAGAAAGAAGACATAATGGTGATCTTAATGTTTATAAACATATTCAGTGTGGGAGTCAAAGAGACACTGCCAACCTCTTTTCAGCTGTCTGTAGAGACAGGACAAGGGGAAAAGGCCGAAAGACTTGAGCATAGGAATTTCTGCACCAATACGCAAAGGAACTTCTTCAAGTGACGGTGCTGAAGCTCTGGAACAGGCTGAGCAAGGGAGGTTGTGGAGTCTCATTCTCTGGAGATATTCCAGACCCACCCAGACACCTACCTGTGCAGCCTGCTGTAGGGAGACTGCTTTCAGGGCCACTGGATTCAATGATCTCCAGAGGTCCTTACAAACCCTACAATTTCATGATTCCTGTAGTACCTCATTTACTTAAATGAGTAGCTTGGGTTTTTTTGCTTCTATTTTTCCCAGACAATTTTTGGGTTAAGTAGATAAACACCTACTTATGCTACATACAATTAAACTGTTTCCTACCCATCTGTGAAATAGCTAGTGTTTTCTCTATGTATTCATGTCACAAAATCTATGGCAGCCATAGCAACCTAAAACCAAAGATATAATTGCAAGATCTAGAAATATCACAAAGAGCCAGACACAGAAAAGTGCTTCTGATGACAGCTAATGCAAATAATTTCCAAGTTGGCATTCAAACACCTTGGCTAGGATTACTTTTACATCACTGAATCATGCATTCTTTCTTTCTTTTTTACTTTTCTTTTTTGGTTATTTTTTTTTATGCCTTCTGAATGTCAGAGCTTTGGATGCCGTGTTTCACTTGAAACGTGTCATTTCACACCAGGAGAGGGACATTTGCCACAGTTATGCATAAAAGATGTCTCTTTTCCATGGTAACTTATGAAAGAAATAAAGCCTGTGTTAACTTTGCTGTGTAATCATTTGATAGTGCTTTCCTACACTACTGTGGTAATGAAATGCAAAATACACAAATGTAGGAAAGCAGTTTTTACACTGTTACCATCCATACAAGAACATGATTACTTGTTACCATAAACAGCGTTCTTGTTGTATCGTATTTAACAGACATGATACACAGGCTTTGCTGGGCTTGTTTAGGTCATCAGTTTAGTTTATTGACAGATGTTAACTATCTTTCTCAGGGATTATTTCCTACCTCACCATCCCCTTAAAAAGGTTTATCAGCAATTCTTTTTCCATTGGTGAGCTCAGAGAATTGCTGATGGCGTTACACCCTGAGAATATTATATTTAGAGTATGCCTTAAAGTGATATTCAAATAAAACCAAAAGAGTAAAGGGAGAATACAGGCTATTAACTGTGGAACAGTTCATACTGAATACCTAAATACTACTTAGCTGTTACTAATTAGCAGTACTTAATAGTACATCTGAACCAGGTGCTCATTACTAAAACTCTTATTACTAGTTTGGAAGAGCAATCCTAAATATTTCCTTCAGTCTAAAATAGGTGCATATGACCTTAAACTTCAATAACTGAAGCGGTAAGATAAGGTGTTAAGATGGAAAAAATAGAGCTATAGTTACAAGCCAAATTCTATGACATATGAATGTAATAACTTGGTGAGAAGAGACAGTATTTTACAGTTTAATGACCATTCAACAAAACAATTACACTGCCTACAATCTTACCCGACAAAGATGTCACTATAAAACAAAGAAGGGAGCATGTGAAAAGTCTCTTTGCACTCTGCAATGGGCATGTATTCATGCCTACTACATGATAATGGAATTGTGAGGTGCAGCAGCAACCATAGCTTTGGAAGAGAATGGAGACACTGACTCAAACAAGGATATTCGCATAATTAAGCCTAAAGGGACAATTGCTTTATTATGGTTTCAGAATCCTCCCTCAGAGAATTTTATGCTGTGTATTTGCAACAGAAAACTTAAAACAGGAGAAAGGAAACACTTTATATTTGCTGAATATCTTGTATTGAATCCGTTGTCTTAGTTAAAAATTCATCAGTCATAAATCTCAAGCAGTTCTATTTTCACACACTTTATATTCACTTGGCCTTACTCTTATAAGCAACCAGAAACATTTTACTCTACAAACCCATGCTGCATCACAGGGTTATGTGAGCAGAAGAGCTCCCTGAATCCTGGGTTACCATCATTTACAATTCAAACTGAAAGCGTTCTGCCAAAATTTCACTCAGCATTGATTTAATTAATTAATTAAGCACACATTCAATTTGGGTAGGTTTTGAACTAAATCTTTAGACTTTCCGTGAATGAAAAGGCCTTCCAAATGAAAAGGCTTCATTTACAAACTGACCTGAGTTACAGGATAATAATTCACACCAAAACAATGAATGGGGGAAAAAAAAAGTAAGGTTTACGGGCAACTTTATGAGAAAGAATTTGTTCAGCCACACTCACAGATGCAGCTCTCAAGATTTTACTTCATTTTCCCATGTAGCCATTCAGATGAGCAATCCACTATTCATTCAGCTCTGTTAATAAATTACTGCATGAGAATTTAGCAACAAAATTGCTCTTCTATGTTGCTATCAAGATTCTTACACTGCCTTGTAATGGTCTGATCATTTAATACTTTGAGATCATCCGATCAGGTGCTCCTTGAGAAAGTAAAAGGGATGGTAAAACTTTAGAAATTTTTACACACAGATTTCAAACAAAGTTATAAAATATATGATATTATGAAAGCATTATGATAGCATTATGATAGCATCTTCTTACTGACTGTAAACTGCAGTTACTTGACTTTTCCAAGACTTTACAGCACCTTCCCAGTGAGAGGAATGAAAAAATATATCCACCATTCTGAAATAGGGCATCTTGCTATATTTGTTTTCTAAACGACAGTGAATACAAATCTTGCATTTAACATCATCTAAATATTAAGAGCCTAAAACTGACTTTTCTACACAGATGTTTTTCACATATACAGAATATTGATGCAGTAAATCCCAAACCCATTACCAACTGACCACAACCTGTTTGCATTCTCTCTGATAATTGATATCAGTCTTTTTCACACACAAAAAACAGCACCGTCAGTATTCTTTTCAGATACAACATTGCAAAGTACAGCACAATCATTTCTACCAGGATACAGCAACCTTTTCATAATTCCAAGCTGCATGCTGTAGCAATTACGGAGCTGGGGCTCCCACACACTGCAGTAGGCTTTGTCTTGAGCAAGGGATTGTTTTAGAGCACTGCAGAACACAAGAAAGTTAATGAAGCAGCCTGCTAACTACATGCATCAAGAGGCCTTTTCCCAAACACCAGCAATCACACATCTCTTACAGTGTGCTACTCACACTGCCTCACTGCTCATCCGCCCAGGTTCTGTTTCAAGAATCTGGGGGGAATAACCAAGCAAAGAATGTCAGAGACAGATGGCATCATTCCATATTTCTTACAGACAGATTCTCTACAGTCTCTGACGTATGCTGACTGCTTCCTTTTCAAGCTCCCCCAGCTCATCCACCATTTCTGCATTGCTCCCTCCTGTCTTCAGTTAATTGCTTCAAGTTTAATCCCCACTTCTGCCTTTTCAGCAATAGTGCTGCCTCTCCCTAACAGCCAGTCAGCCATAGCATCTTCTATGGCAAACTCCTTTCTCTGTCCATTTATCACCTCTGCCAGCAACAGTAACAACCAGGAAAAAGAATGGAAACAATAGAGAAATATATGTAAAAGAGAATGAAGTATGAATATAGCACTGGAAAGCGATAGCACATTACAAAACGAATTCAGATCTCTACTGCTGCAAGATATTCTAAATACAGAATAATCTTACTACAGATTATTTAATAATAATAATAATAATAATAATAATAATAATAATAATAATAATACATCATTTATTATTATTATTATTAGGTGTAAGGATAGCACCTTACCTTGCAGATACTTCATAGCTGTCAAAACCAAAGACTGTTCAGCTTTTCAGCATGTTGCAGCACTTAGCACTCACACCATCTCCTGCAAGCAGTGTCAATTAGTACTACTGTGTTCAGCTCAGTATTAAATCACGAGAGGAAGCATCTTATGCTTCTCATTCTACCTTGTACAAACATCAAACTGCAAGTTTATCATTATACCTTAAAATCTTAACCTTTTTTAAAGATAATCAGTAGTCTGCAAGTTAGCACAATCTAGTTTCTTATTATTAATTCAGCATTTTCTGTCAATATGTGTCTGCACACACGTGTGTGTATATATACATATATATATATATATATATGCATACTGCTTAATGTGTATGCAAACATGTGCTCACACAGCATTTTTATAACACCCTTTGACACTGCCTCCTCCTTACCCGAGCAGTTAAAATGAGGAAAGGTGATATGCAGTCCTGTACAGAGATGCAAAAGATTTACTGTGTGTATTCTGAACTACATGAGAGCCATAGAGCCAAGGATAGAAGACACATTAGTGAGCTCGGCACCACATTAAGGTGACAACATGACTACACATCAGTTAAAAACTGTTTACCAGGAGAAATCAAGAAAACATATATGACCATCCTACTGCTGCTCTGCCATTTAATTATTTGTTCCTATACGTTTGGAATTCACTATTCCTTTATAAAGTTACAGGCTGAATAATTTCTGACTGAATACAGAGATTTAAAATACCTGGTCTGCCATTACTTAATGGACATGGGTAAGTATCTGATACTCCAAATTTAAGCTATGCTGTCTAATTTCAACTGTCCTCTAGGACAACCCTGTAGATTGTGAATTCCTCTTGCTGGAGGTCACATAAATTAAGATGTTTTTCCCCCCTATCAATTAGCATTTATTGTGGTGCTTCCCTGAGCCAATATTGAACAGTTGGTGTTTTACAGCCCAGGCAGTTTCTTCTGTTGTATTTCTTATATGTGCCAATAGAAGGCAGAAAGAAATGTTATCAGCTCTCTAAAAGAAATCTCCTCAGTGCTTTAAAGTATGTTGTAATTACTTTAAAAAAAATAACAACAACAACAACAACAACAACAAAACAATACAAAATAGAGTAAATCATCTAATAATTTAAATTTTAAAAATAATTTTTGAAAGGATAATTTACGATCCAATAGACTACAGATGCTTTGTAACAGTATAATAACATAAAGCAGCATAAAAACACCCAACAGCCATTTGAAAGAGCTGGATGCCAAGATTGTTAAAACAGAGTGTAAATCCACAACCGTTCTTGACAACTGCCTATTTTTCAATTGTATTCACTGCATACTGTCAAATTCCTGAGCTAATTAATTAGCTAATTTTGCAGGGATTAAAAAGGTGGGTTTTGAACCTGATACTGTGTTTAGCAGCCAGTTTCATTGTTATATGAATACATATCACATTACACAAATCTCCATGCTGAAAATTTTTCGCTTATCGTTATTCACAGGAGGTATTTTCATAAGGCCCAAAGGTATACAGGAGACACATTCAATGAGAATCTCCTTGTCCATATTCATATATAAATCAGTATATGGTCACCAATATGTTGCATAGGTCTGATGAAAGATTATCACCAGAACTGCAAACAGACAGCATGAAGGTCCTTCAGGACACAGCAAACCTCTTAACAAATGAGCAGCAAACTGTAAACAGTCTGTTTCAGAAGGGATCTATGTTATACCAAATAAATATTCATATAAACATTTCAGTTGCCATGTGTGTATGGGAGGTGCTGGTTGGAAACTGGACTAGATACGATCCCTAATTTTACAAGACCAAAGTAATTACTTAGAGCTATTAGTGGCATTTGCTGTCTCCAAACAAAGCAAAGATCAGGGCAGAGGAATGAAAAGCAACTGCCAAAGAACTACTTCAGAAATGAGTTATCATAAACATCTATATTTGCATCACAAAAGGTAATCTAGAAAATCTGAACATTTGTAGTTTGGTGCACCTGCTGTTTGGAACAGAGGGCAGATAATGTGTTGCTATTTACTTTGAATCTTCAGCTTTACTGGCAAGGGAAACTAGAGAGCTAGGCATTTATTTGTGAACCTTAGGCCAGGATTACACAAGAGCTGGCCTTAGTCCTGCTACACTTCACTTCTTACAACTTGCTGTGTTTTATTATTAACACTGTTAACACTGTTAAGATGGGTCAAATCTAACCAGCTCCATACTAGCAGTAAATCTAGTAAAGGCTGGGATAAGCACACACTTCTGCAATTAAGTGCATTACGGAATTCTTTCTCAGTAACAAAGAATGCTTCCTATCAAAATCCAAATGCCAGGTTTGAAGGAATGCTATTACTGCATAGGAAAATGCCTCTCTGAATACGACGCCCTGAAAACATAAATCCAGATTTCTTAGACATCCCAGGGCACAATGTATTTATCAAACTTCAAATACAGAGCATGCTTAATTTAAACCGCGGCAACAGCTACAGCTGCTCACATACTTCAAAAACAAACAAACCTGCAGATATTTTTTGTGAGCCAGAAACATATACTATTGGTTTAAATTCCCTAACAACTTAAAAAAATATATGTAATAATAATCTATAGATACATGACTCCCCCTTCTGTTATTTTCATTTTAAGCAGGTTTTGAGTCTTTAACCTTACCGTTTCAAAGTTATTTCTGAAATCTTCAAGATAAAAAGCTTCCACTATTTAATGGAAACTTAGGTCCTCAAGTTATGTCTTTGCTCTGGGACCTGAAGGGTTAAGAAAAACAGGCTATATTTCTGAGCTTCATAATAAAAGAATTGTCAACCCCAATGATCTTAGCAAGAGAAAATTAAAGCGAGGCTCAGAGGAAGATGAGATACCAAGTAATAGAGGTACCATGTAATAGAGGAAAGAAGGGAGAAAACATCATCAGGGAAAGAATCTTGAGTAACTTATGGCAGTCTGATCTTAATGGCATTATTTGAAGAGACAATAAAGCTTATTGATTTTACAGCTCAAACTTTAAAAGAACTTAAAAGCACATACAGGCCTTCTAGCACTAGTAACCTCACTGAAATATATCCAACTTCTTTTCTTCAGCTCTGTTAGTTTTTCAGGATATTATTAAATTACATATTACAGCACTAGATCACTTTATTTTATTAGAACTTAAAAAACTCTGCAAACATATTTTCTTTTTTTTTTTCAGCTTCTAAAGAAGCAAAGAGTAAAACAGACATTTGTTTGGAAAGTCTGACTTCCCACCTGGTACTCTGGGAGCAGAGTAACTGTGTGGCATCACCAGGCAATGGCATTAAATTAATGGAACAGCATCAGGCTCTGAATCCAGCAGTAACTATCATGCAGTGCAAATACTCTGCTGCTCAGCATTCCACACTTCTACCCCTGCTGCTTCCTGCTGCACACAGAGACTGGCTGTACAGTACTCCTACCCCCATTCCTCATATAATAAACTTCTCTTTCCTCCTTAATGAATATGCATTCTACATCTCTCATTTCTAACTCAATAATTACTGTGTTTCCATAGCACCACAACAAGTATACAGTGCATGTGGTGTGTTTAGTAGAACATCTTATTACGTTATTAATGACTTTTTATTCTGTCCTTAATCTAATCCAAAAAAGAAGTAGTTTTGTTTGCAAAATCAACGCATCCTAGGAGTATATTTCAATTGCACAACAGCTAAGGATCAGCTCTTCAGATACACCAATATGTTCTCCATGTCTTAATCCTGCCACACTGCCACACTGCAATTCGAACTCAGCACCAGGAGAGCAGGAGGAAGCAGGTCATAACCTCAACAAGGACACAAGGAACGATTTTTTACATCGTTCTACTATTAAGACCTAACGCACAAAAGAATTCTCTGGTCCTGAGGGAAATGACTCCTTCCAAAACATGAGCTTGAATCATCATATTCATTACCCAGTAGGGAATTTTGTGATTCTACAAAAGGAAGAGGCTTCATTTTAGTCATTCTGAGTTAGTTATTCTGAGATGAGTTAGTACTCATCTGTCCCCAGACTTATAGATTACATCAAGGCAATTTGAGTGGTTTCTCTTCCCTTGTCATCTGCATAACACCAATGTAACTGCAGTCAAGTTATTTATTTTTTACTAGAGAGTTGCCTTGAAACTGAGAGATGAGGAAAGAAAAAAGCTAAACAAACAAACCAAATTCAGGAAGCATGACAGATTTCTTGCTGTGGCTGAACTGCTCTCCATTAACGTGCTGTCATGGTTTAATAATTTTGTATTTTTTGCTATCAGTATTCCACATCATAACATCATATAAAGCATGAATAATTTTACTGAATCTGCAACTTACAGAAGAAGACTACATCTCCCAGGGAACAACACGATAGGTCACGGGACCTGGACTCTATATTAACTCAGTCGCAGAACAGACTGACGTCTTTCGAGTTCTGGCGTTCAGGGGAGTGTGTGGGAGCCTTCAGCCGTTCGCCTAGATTCACAGTAGGCCTCTCGGTTACGGGACTCATTCTCTCTCCTATTTTGCTTGATTCGTTAGCTCAATTTTCAATTATATTGTATTATATTGTGTTATCCTGTATTTCGATATAGTATTTAGTAAATAAGTGTGCCTCCTTAGATCGTTGCCACTGTTTTCTTTTCCTAATTAACTTTTTCCTTTCGGCCTAGGGCCCCTCCGGGGCCTACGGCCCCTGTCACGGACGCAGGTGGATTTTTAGTTCAAACCGTGACACGTGCATTTCTTTTC
This sequence comes from Coturnix japonica, assembly GCF_054131305.1. Lineage (NCBI taxonomy): Eukaryota > Metazoa > Chordata > Aves > Galliformes > Phasianidae > Coturnix > Coturnix japonica. The sequence goes on from NC_140670.1 coordinate 2,698,015, forward strand.
TTCATAGGGCTTTGTCCTTTTCAGACATTATTTACTTTTACTGCATCACCAGATATATCACACACATTCATAATCCCTCATTACATTTAACTACATACACCCACCTTTGAATTAAGAGATCATTATGTTAGAATCTGCATATATTATTACTTCATTGAAGCCACAGAAAACAGTGTTACATTTTTTGTGTACTTTTAAAACTCTGTTCTCACTCAGTGCCCTCCATTATTTTTTACACCGTTCTCTCTGGTAACACCAAGATGCCTTTTGATCTCACTTTTCTCATTCTATCAGTGCTCTCCTTTGTAGCAGCACAGCACTAGGCTTTGAGAACTCAGTAATTTCTCTGTGACTTTAATGAATTCTAAGTTGCTGTGGGAATGATTTTTCTGCAGTTCATGCCATGGTTAATTGCCGTAATTGTTCTCTTTGTTGCATTATTTATACCCCATGTTACACTGCTCTAATTCTAATAACACTCAACTTAGACCATTATGGGTCACTGGTACACCTGCTAAACTGAACGCTTTAGGCCAGAGATTAGAATCTAAATGGGGACCCTTAGATGTTGCTGAAAGTTTTAAGATTTGAGAGCCAAATCTATCGTCTTACCAGAAGGTAATTACCAACAGTATTTTTTTCTTCTTCTTCTTCTTTTTTTTTTTTTTCCTTCCCCTTTTTTGCTCTTTTAAGTGTTAGAATGCACCATTTTTTCCCATTTTAATGCTTCTGTTCTTTCTGTCCGCTTGAGGCTGATCTTTTTAAATTCATTTCCTCTGGTGAAAGATGCAAACATTCTCTTCATTTTTTTGTTATTAATCTTTCATTAATCCATGCAAACTTTGAGAATAAGAGTTGCAGTTTCCCCTCATTAAGATATATAAATGGCTCTCTGTTTGCTGTAATATCCACTAAGTCACGGTGACAAAGCTGCAGATAGAATAATACACTGCCTGCTTGGGAGCACACTCACATAATAGTGCAAGCAATACAAACTGTAGAAAATACCCACTAATCCTTGTGTAAAATGAGACTATTCATAAAAAGTGTCCGATTCTGTAAAAAACGAGGAGACCAAATTCATCCCAACGTTCAATTTTTGAGCATTCTCCTTTACATAGTAATAAGATGAGGCGCGCTCACCTAATTTTCCATCCAAGACACGGTATTGCCAGAGGAATCCTCAATCCTGTGCCCCTGAAATAGCCTTCCTGGTCAACTCAGAGAAGGGTTTTAATCACACCAGCTCTGTAGGTAATAGCAGTAGTCTGCCTTGCAACGGCACAGAAAATTGAAGGGCCAAAATCTGCTATTATAGTCTACATATGAATTCAATTATTTTAATTTTTATGAACTTTGGTATGAACATTTTTCCAAATCAAGAATAGGCTATAAGGCACTCATCTCTTTTTGTATAAACTTGCCTCAACATATGCATATGTTGCCCTTTAAATCAATTACATATTAATTTTTCTAGCTTCACATGTGCCAATGACAGAAAGACACGGTATTTTTCTTCTCATATCCAATAACTCCAGCTTCGTCAAGTGTCCTGAAAAAACAAAATGTATTTGGATATAGAATCTTGTAATTGACAATGAACCAAAATAAACCTGAAGAAGACTTTGTGATGTGTAAATAATCATCTCTAAGAAAAGCGTTATGCATCAAATCTGCTACACAACTTTTTATTGTCACTGGCTTAAAAAAATCAGTATCCTATAAAAAGATTTGCTAAATATTTCTGTTTTATACACAAGGCTGGCTCAGTTATCCATGTGAATAAGACGGCTCAAACAAACCAAGATTGTGAAACTAAACCACTTTTTAATCACCTATGCATATTTTCTCCGAGAAACAAAGAGGGAAACTGAAGTCCAGAAAAAAAGATAAGATTTTCTGTGACTGCAATTACCATGGCCTGAAATTAGTACATCTCTCTATGATTCCAGAAAAAACAAATGCACACATTCCAGTATTGCCATCCTCTAAGTCAACATAAATGCCTTTGAAAGCAGCTCGTCATCATCTGGCTAAAACAGCAAAGATTAAACCTCAATTCTAGAAAATGTAGGAAACGTTTTGTTACATCCACATTGTTTATTATATCTAGACTGGATTACAGTAATTCTTTGGAGATCTGCCAGCACCATGTCTGCAGATGCCACAACAGGATCTAAAGGCAATAATAAGAAAATCTCCACTTGAGGGAATAGAACTGCTTCTATCTCTCCATTTTCTCAGAACTTCATTCTGCCAAAGTTTAAAAATTGCTCCTAACACATCTCGTTGCAGACTCTGATGTGTCCAAGACTAGAAAGTTGGAAGAAATTTCCTCAATTTTAGAGTCCTTATTATTTCCTAGAGACAACAAATGTCAGATGCTCAGAAAACAAAAGATGCTATTTATAAAAAAAACAAACAAGTGTGTATGTGTGCACATGCATTTCATAGCATTACAGAAAGTTTTGAGATGAAAAAGACCTTCAAGATCATCTAGTTCCAATCTCCCTGCCATGAGCAGTTCCCACTCAAACAACACAGAAACGTGCATCTAGAGCTGAAAATTAGTCACAAATATAAATAAAACCTGCAGTGGGTGTGTTGGAGCTCAGTGATCTTTGAGGTCCCTCGCTACCCAAGCCATTCTATGATTCCATGACTCTATATATATTCCAGAAAGGAAGAAGCACCCTGCCTTATTTTTTTTTTCTCTAAGTATTTTATCTCGACCCGTCTTCCACCTAAGTTAGCACTTACAAAAATAACATTTCCATGACAACTGTTCTTTTGTTTCCTTTTTAGAGATGCTTAGGAACCTCAGCTGCCACTGATATCAAACAATTATGTGTATGCTTCACAGCCCTAAAATTCATGCTGAATATATTTTCCAGTGCATACTCTCATGTTTTCGTTTGTCCTTTGTTTCTTAAATTCAGTAATATCTCTCACAGATAAGTACTTGTAGTTATTAAGTAATTAAAGCATATGTATGCCCAAAGGTAAAAAGAGATGAGGGGTAGAATAAAACAATGCTAAAGAAGACAACCCCATATAGCAATTAGAAATTAGTTTATCACTTAGGGAGCTGGTAAAGCATAGATTAGATATTTCCTTTAAAAATTCATAGAGAAAAATGGGGGATGAGAACCTAACCTTATAATACTTTCAAGTGTATATGGGTGTTTGTGGCAAATCTTTCATTATTAACAGAAGATGAATGGAAAATCTTCCTTCAAAAAATCCGGCCTGAACTCTCTGAGTATTTTGTAATATTCATTACTAATATTCATCCCTCTTTTCCCTCTTTTCTATTCCTCTCTTTTTTGGGGTCAGAAAGAAGTAGGACTGTCATAGAAAGACCAGTGCTGCAACGATTTACCTGGACAGTATTCTAAGGACAACCATATTTGGAGATGTAGGCATAATAGTTTACAAGCACATATTTTTTGGTAGTGAAATGCCTGTGTGCTTCCATATAGAGAAGTATATCTTCCTCCCTACGTCACTGAAGCTTAGGTACAGTTGTTCAGTATCCTAATATCTGTACATGTACGCTATAAACTGCATTATTGTATATGAAATGTTTATAAGAAATGCACCTGATAGTGATAATAAATAAATGCTTTGAATATAGTTTCTCACTCCTATACCTTTGTGATTACCCTTGTCCCAAAAAAATAAACTGGCAAATTTTTCAAGGAAAAGAATAATATAAATGAGCGCCATTAGTGAGTAGTATTTTACACTGGAGAATAAAGCTGCACAAATACTTTGTTTAAGAGAAGTTAGGGTAGTAGTAGTTATTCATACTGCCCAGAACCACAAATCAGAGCAGGAATACTAAACAGTACAATGAGAACAGAAGAACATCTGGCCTTCAGAGAGCCACTGAAGTCCTTTTCGTACTCTCTCGCTATTTTAAAGATACTCACAGAAAAAACAGACTATTAAGTTTCACAGAAAGGTGAAGCAAAACTATTCTATACAATGTCTAGGAAGGCACTACTCTTTTCCCTAGAAGAATGCTTTAAAAGTCTCCAAAACACTGTTCCCTAAGTGGAATTATGCATGTAGTTCTATTATGCCCATAACACTCGTGCAGCAATCATCTCACACAGTGCTCAATGAAATGGCCTTAAGTTGTTCCAGGGTAAGCTTAGGTTGGATATCAGGAAAAACTTCTTTACAGAAAGGGCTGTTAAGCCCTGGAATGGGCTCCCCAGGGAGGTGTGGTTGAGTGACCATCCCTGGATGCATTTAAAAACCATTTGGACATGGTGCTCAGGGACAGGATTTAGTGGAAGGCTGTTAGTTAGGTATGGTTAGGTCATGGTTGGTTGGACTTGATGACCTTAAGGTCCTTTCCAGCCTGAGTGATTCTATGTCAAAATATTCAGTTCCACAAAACACAGTACTTGGAATGTAACAGCCTTGAAAGCAGCAGAGAAAACATGGACCCTCAAGACTCTATTAACACTGAAAAGACATGCACAAATTCTTATGGTAAACACATTGAGTCATGAGAAACAAGTTGATCAAGAAATAACCCATTTGAAAGACAGTAACAAAAGAACCTCCTGTAATTTGATCATACCTACTAATGAAAGAAAACTGCTGCTGAAGACCACATTCTTCAGCCTAACAGAGGGTAGCAGTTAAACAGTTTCTATTGGCAGCTTACTAACCCAAATATTGCAGGCACTTTCAAATATGCATCCTCATTATTGCTCTTTGCCTGCACTAAATATGGGACAACACAAAGTATTTTCTGTTACAGTATCAGATATCTGTTTGCGCAAATGAAGTACTAGCTGCAATAGCATTGACCCATATGGGATTAGTTGCGTTTCAGTAATAAAGACTAAAAGATAGAAGAGGTTTGGTGAGAGAGCACTGACTTCAAATTAGAGGAGCAATAAAAACACACTAGCTATTAATGCCTTAGTGGTGATGACAGTATTTACAGATTGAGCATCATTCAAGTGGAAGACTAGCCACAGAATTTCATCCTAAAATTATCACTTATAACCTCTGAATGCTTTTTCAACACCAGGAAGAGCCTATTATTCTCAGCCTGTAAAGACTGTTAAGCCTACAGACTGAGAGGTATCTGGACACTAAACTCTAGCAGGCCTACTGACAACACAAAACTTCTGCTGCCTTAGCTGTTCTTTAGCTTTGGGGAAATCGGAATGTCATGGCAAGGAAAACCTTTTGAATGGCTTAAATATTTCAGCTCTCTCTTTGTGAAGCAGTTTCACTGGCATAGGAGTAACAGTGAAAACCATGAATTTTTCACACCCATGCCATCATAAATACCAAGGAAGTGGTAACCCTCTCCCTTCTTCATTCCTCTTAGTCACAATGTTCAACCTCGTTTCATCTATCTACTCTTTTTCATCACACTAATGCAACTGTTCAGCTCAGGAGAACTCTGATCATAGAGCTAGATGCTGTACAAAATTGTAATTATGCAAATCTCACTCATGTTGACACGACGTTGAATTTTTTATTGCTTCTTGTTCTCCCTTTTGGAAGTCGTTTATTCTGGACCAAATAAGAATATCAATGTTTTAGATCCCCTTTGAAATGTAAGAAACAGCTAAAACTTGGGTCCGTTGACCTAAGAATTGTCAAGCGCATAGCACTCAAGGCACAGGTTTATTCACATGTACAGAACTTATTTTTTGCTATTTATTTTGGTATTCACACTTACATATGTATAGCATAGAAGATCATATGTGCACTATACTCTAAGACCATCTGCATTTTTCTCTCTATTTCCTTTCCATTTCAGTCTGAATGCTGTTTCCATCTGTTCCTGTAGCTGTCAGCCTGCAGATATCCTAATTTTGTGATCACCTGTTCTTGTATAATCAGCACTTCTTCTAGCATTTTTTTTTTCCCTTTCTCAGAAAATCTATGTGCTCTGACATCTGTTCTCTACCATTATTTTTTATGAACTCCCAGGCAAAAACCCATTCAGAGATGTTGTCAATGTCAACGTGTTCTGCCAATATATTACACTTGGCACATCTCACACCTCACAACCTGCAATATGTTGCTCGTCATTGTGCCAGTGACCTTGAGCAGTATCATCTTATTTCATAGTTCTTGTACATACTGACTTTTGAAACAACAAAATCACAAATACAATCCAATAACCATTATTGAATTTACCACCCTGCATATGAGACAAACAAATGCAGTGTTCATTTATTCAGTTAGAAATTCACCTGACAAAGAGGAATGGCTTGATTCAGGTAACTGAAGAAACTATAATACTATTTCCCTTTATCTGAAAGAGACAGAGGTGTCTTTTCCCAGTGTCACAGCATGTAACCACACGTGGCTGAATTCACTTCATAATCCAATCCTGCTCCCTAGACACTGGAATAATTCTTCAAAACTTATTCTTTTACTCTGAGACCTAAAAGGAATGAAGCTGCTTCATTTCACATTAAAATAACTTGGAAGTGTGAGCACCTACAATTTTTAGGAATATATTTACATAGTAGGAAATACATAAAAGGGCAAATAAATGTCCTCAAAACAGATACCTCATTCTTTGTGGAAATACAAGATTCCGTAACTTCTGTTATTACTGTAAGAGCATTCCTCAAATACTGTTTCCCAAACAAAGCTCCAAACATACAGCAGCACAAAAGCTGTCAGTGTTCTTTTACATTTTGATAGCCCTGGGATTAAATGATGCTTAACTTGTAAGAACTCCATTTGTAACTGTCAGGCTAATGAACAGTGAAATGTAGATTTCAGTAAATGGAGGTCTAATTGATCCATAGGATGTGATATTATGTGATCACATAACACTGTAGCACTATATGGACTTATAGATTTTAACATTAATTCTGTCTGTTTTCCATGTAGCAGCTGTCCACGCTTAAGAAGGTATCTCATTTTAAGAAAAAGAACTGCCCAGTGACAACCTGAATAGAACTCATTTTTATATCTATCATATGTTCCAAAATTTGACATAGATTCTCTCGTTTATTTTAAGCTTTAATTGACACATTTTAGAGCATGTAAATAGTAGCGTTATGCTTTTCAGAAAATGAATGGGAGCTGCTTTTGCAAAATAAGCCCTCCTGTGTTTATCCAGTGACACCTTTCAGAAACCTGAATCAAAATATAAAATAAAATAATGACTATTACTTGTAAATACTATCAATAAAGAACAAAATGTGCTCTTTTGTTATTACTATACATTTAATATATAGACATTACGATGTTTTTCCAGTTATCATTCTGGTTTCTTCTTCTGATGTGTACACACTGTAATTGTCTCCTACTAGTTTTATTGCAGATGGCACATTTTGTGGTATGTTGCTAAGATGCAAGGAGAGCAGTGAAACTCAAAACCAAGACCCTAATCCTTCCACATTGTTCTCAGGAGGGTGAATGGGTGATATCCTGAATTTCTCATTTTCTGTCTTCATGAATTGCCCTGCACCAGCATGAGCAGAAGGGGCAGAAATATCCAACGCAACAGCCTTTTATTTTTTTGGCCATTTTTTGTCCACTTCAGTTCTTGGGAGATAATTTAGCACACTGTTACTGTATGTAGACAACTGTGGACTTGAAACATTATCTTCTTCATGAATTTGATGAGATATAACTATACAGAGGGGTATGGAGATATGAGTTGCATAATCCCCCTAAGATATTCGCCAGAGGTTTAGTATTCCTTCTTATACCGATACATTTCAAAATCAAAATCTGGTTATACATACGTCCTTGAAGGAACATAGAAAAATCATCCTAGAAAGAATATAGACCCTATATTGAAGGTAGATCATAGCATGATGGTGATGACTCATGCTAATCAAGATACATACAAGTCTCACTTCCTCTATTACAGAAAGTTCAGCAATATTTTCCCAACTCTTTTTCTTCCTGAGCACTAGAGATCCTTTTCAGAGAAGAATGCAAGGTTCTAAAGAACAAAGCAAATAGAACTACTACAGACATTTTTCAAAGAGCTGAAAAAAAAATACAAAATAAGCTTAAAGTTGCTGTGTTTTATTAAATTGACCGCTTCATCAGTAACACAGAAAAATTATTCTCTTTTTGTAGAGAACAATTTCTGCTAATGAACAGTCAGCAGGAACCATGTTTTGTTTCTAACTGCTACATGATATTGAATATATCAGAGTCACTGCAATTATCAATTATTTAACAGAGCAAAAGTTCTCTGTATCTCTTAATATGGGCTTAAAATGGCCACGATGTAACAATGAATGGGATTTTTAGTTTAACCATCATGTCAAATATTGTATTTAAACTAGTAAAATTAATGGCATTATTAGTTATACAGTAAGCATCTTTGGGTTCTCTGGTTTTGTTTTGTTTTGGTTTTGCTTGCTTTTTTTTAAACTCTAGCCTACTTGACTCAGGAGAATTAGTAACCATTCATGATGGTTTTACTAAAATCATACCCTGACCCAACAGAAGCCTCTTAATGACCTAACCTTAATTTTTACTGTTGCTAAAACATAATCATTTTCATCTTATAAACAAAATAGGTTAATTTTACTTATTGAGTGTTTCTGAATATTAATGGAATCATTTACATATTCTACCTGATTAGAAGGCAAGGAAGAAAGAAATAAAGGAAAACAGTAATTGATGATGGGGGGGGGGGGGGGGGGAAAGGAAGAAAACAAAATCCTGAAAAGAATGGCTAAGAATTCAGGGAAAAACTTAAATAAAATAAAATCTCTGGATAAGACCTTGAGCATAGCTATGCATTTGTGTTAAAGATAGCCTCTATATCCCTAACTGCAATGATACCTCATCAAAATCATGGCATTCCAGTCTTTAGCTATAATCAAAAAGACATATTTGCATGCCAATTGAATACTTTAAGATAGCATAAACATAAGCAACTTGTGACATTATTATTTTGTAATTGAATCATTATTCTAAGAGATATGGTTCATGCGTAAATGCATTTCATTCCTCTATAGGAACATTAATGTAATCACCTAATCATATTGTTGAGACTTGAGTATGTTTACGCTTTACACAGACTTATAGAAATCAGCAACACATCCTATTAGCTCTGACATAAACTTACTAACAATGCAACTCCACTCAAAGTTTTTAAATCTGTATAATCTCACTTCAGATTTAAGAGCTGAGCAATCTCTCCCATGTCAAAAGATTGAGTATCAATCCCTGCTATTACCTGTCTAATTCTCAACATTATATTAAGGCAGGCACTTTCCCCTAAATTTATCAATTTTATGGTCAAACAAGTTTTGCATCATATAACATAAAACTCAAAAGTTATTAATATCAGTATATACCACAGTTTTGTGTTTGGTTTTTTTTTTTTTTTTTAAACATGTGCAAACCCAAAAAACAAAAGCTATAATCCATACATAAGGAAAACAAACAAGGAAACATGCCTCTTTAACTTACTCGAAGACTTTATTTTTTTTCTCGTTGTACTGCAAATTCGAGATGCTGAGCATAATGAATGCTTTTTCACAGACTGCCCTTAATGATTAAATGTTCACTAGGCATCTCTCAGTTAACTGTTCTGTTTAATAACTGAATATATAGAGTAGGACAGCTCAACTGGGCATGGCATTAGCATTCGTCTTGCTTTTGAATTACATTTTATCCAGATTTAATGTTTTTGCCTACCCTAACTTTCCTCCAGTTGTAGAACTCAGTTTGTAGGTTGCAATGATTTCATAACAGAAAACAAAACAGCTCCGACAACAAGTTTTCAATAACCTCTATTGTTTGAGAGCGGATATCTGTGATGAAATTTATTAACCGACAAAGGTTAAAAAAGTGATTGGTTTATAGTGAGTATTTGAAAGGTATTCATTCTTATTTTCCCCCAACACACTCAGTACTGAAGGAAAATGCAGACTTAAGAGAAAATAGAAGAACTTGGAAAAGAAATGCATGGTGCAGTCATGTCCTGTTTTCTCAGACACTAGATCTTAATATAAAGGACAAACGCTCATATTTAAACAGTTTTCTCTTGCCTTCACTTGCCTATTCTATTCATGCAAACGTTGCCATTTCCTTACGTAGCTTAAACTAATAGCAGTCTCACACTCCATTCTGGAAAAATATGAAGTGGCAGCAGGGGGTTCTTCCTGCTGAAGAGACTAAATGACACTGAACTTGCTGAGAAAACAGAGTGCAACCACTTGTTTTAAAAACAGCAATTCAACAGGTCAGTGCCTCATAAAGCAGCTTGACCCGTTTCCTACATATTTTGTTGAAAATTCTCCAGCGAACCCATTGAAAAGGCTACCCAAAGGTTGCATAAAGGTGCTTCTTTCAACACTGGATTACAGCTTTGAATTCTCTTCAGAAAGTATGTTTCTGCCTTCATTTTTTTGTAAGACACAACCTCAAGACAAGGTCCAGAGACACAGGAACAAGAAGGCCAAGAGAACTCATGAAGCCAGGACAGTGGTTAGCAAACCCTTTCTAGAAGCAAAATCTTTGGCCACAGCCTGTGATTATTTCAACCAGGGTTTTACAAAAGTGACCATAAAATAAGAAAAAAGAAAAGGTGGGAAGCAGCATAGTTAGAAGCTGTGATGGAGCTCAAACCTCCTGGTTGTCAGACATCTTGCAATTCAAAATTCACTCAACAGCACAGGAATTTCACTGGCTTTCAGTTCAAACTGTTAATCTTCCTTTCACTGATAAGAAAGTGGTGCACTATTTGGGCATTTTCAAATGTTAATGGTTGATGCACTGGAACAGAATGGAGGCAATTTTTGCAGCTGGAGAAAATGTGCTTCTGCCTATACACAGGATACGATCTGACTGTCACATCTCACCCTTGCAAGGAGGGGAAAGAGTCTCAGTCCCATCAAGCTATCCAATTTCAGACTAGTGACAGCAACACCAATCTTCTGCTCAGCTAAAAACATCAAAAATTCTTACCAGTGATACCAGACCTAATTATACAACTCCCACAACTTCTGAAGCGTACATTGGTGATAATACTTAGGTTTGCAAAACGCAGTTATCCTCATCACAAGCAATGAAATGTGTGTTGCATGCTTTTGTTTTCTCCCACTAAAACAATAATAAAAGACATACATGTATGTTTCTCTCCACTAAAAATCCAAAATAAATAAATAATGGTTCTTATGCTCGTTAGCTTTGTATTCTTTTTTTTGACTACCAGCTTCTACTTCACAGTTTCAGCAATACAGTATGTAAATGAGGCATGAAATGAAACATCCTTGTTATCCCCATGAGACATCGATCAAGCTAACCTGCATAGTACCAGGTTCAGTTATACAATGACAAAGACAGCCAACCAGGATACCTAGTGGTGGAAAGAACAGGAATTAGGAAAGGCTCAAAAGACACAGCCAAGGATGCTTCTCTTCTCATTTTATGTTTCACAGAATCACAGGGTCCGGAAGGAACTTCTGGAGATCAGAGACTCCCAGCTAACAGAAGGGCATGCTGCTGGCCCATGGCCAACCTGCTGTCCACCAGAACAGCCAAGTCCTTCTCTTCAAAGCTCCTTTCCAGCAGATTAGTCCCTAAGCTGTACTGATGTGTGCAGTTATTCCTCCTCCAGTGTTGGACTGCTCTGGTTTAACCTCATAAACCTCCTCTCCACCCAGCTCTCCAACCTGTCCAAGTTTGTACTGAGGCAAATCAAGGAGAAAGGCCAGCAGGCAAGAACTGCTCAATGTTCTTCAAATAAACACAAGAACAGAAGGTGAAGGACATTGGTCCGTAAATGTTTTCCCACAGTAAAAGATACTGGCACCCTTCTTTCCTCCTTGCTCTGGGATAAGTTACGTGTTATCCTGTTCCATTAGTGATGAGAGCATAGGTAGGCATAGCACAAGAGAAGTGTTTACTAAATAAATAATACAACAATGCATGGTTTTCTTAGGATAGGAACTGCAAGAGAATTTACAGACTAGAACATCAGAAATGTGAAACAGTAGTAAGAAAAGGGGGAGTGCTATACTTGCTGTACACAACAGTCTATATTTCATGTACTTTCAGTAGTAAGAAAGGAGTTTAAAAGGAAAAAAAAAATCTTTTATCATCCAAGGGAAAGATAACATTACCTTCAAATGTCATCTGAAAACTAAGAATAAATTTGCTTGGTAAAAGATTGGGATTTGCTGTAACTCCATTTGGAATGCATATACACATCTAAATTGTTTTACGAGTGGAAATGCTCAATATTTATAACTAAAAACCATAGTGAGGAGGAAGACCAGTGTAGATGTTACTGATATCTCTGGGTTAAATAACATTCATAACACAAACTTGGACTTACTTACCTATGACAACAGGGAATACACAATCCCTATGACAAATGAGAAGGCAACCTCACAGAGGAATGCCTACACACCCTGCTGCATTTATTGGAGTGAATTAGCAAGTGAATGAGCCCTATTAATTCCAGGGAAGGACAACATACAGTCATTCAGCTCCTGTAATGATTCCTTCTACTTACTAGGTTTCAAACAAGGAGTGAAACTGGGTGATTATAGTAATCTCTCCAACATTACAAGATATGAATAGATGAGTAACTCAGCATTTTGTTCAACTTGCTATTTTTTCCTCTTAATACTTTTTGATTTTTTTTATTCTATCTTCTGTAAATCGTTGTACAAGTCTCACATGTATATGTATGTAGCATTCAGTCTAGCTTGTGCTTATCTTTCCATCAAATGACAATTTCCCTAGCTAAATAGTCTAAATAAGCCAAGAAATCAAAATGATTTTCATACATAAGCACATGAACAAAAACCTCTCTGAATCTCACTTTACAATCAGTCATTCAGGCCATGCACTGACAGAAAAGTAAAGTAAAGAAAAGTAAAGGACAGAACTGTTTTTCTTTTGTTGTCTCAAAGCTTGCTTCGGAGGCCTTTCTGATAAGACTCTGACTGGCCACTGTTAACTATCTAGGAGGGTGAATGGTGGGTGTTATTGTGCCATAGTACCTCTGCTTATGGTTGCAAAGATAAGCAGAAACAGGACAAGCAGTCTTCTTCAGGGGTGCTGCTCAAAGGAGCTGAACTCTGCAGAAGGCGATAATGCTTGTGTCTGGCAACAGAGGCACCCCTCCCTTCTGGCTTATCTGTTGGGCCAGGTATGTCACACTAAACTAAGGAGAAAAACAACCCTACAGAAATGGAGGATAAAAGGCCCTCACTAAACTGGGGACTTTGGAGACAGACTCCCAAAGACACCTTTGACAGAGAATTCTCTGAGGGGAAAACCTCGTCGGAAGAACTCCCAAGGCCGGCTTGCTGCGGAGCTTCCTGGCTTTCTCCCATCCTCCGTGGTGATCAGACAAGTTCCTGAGATCAATGGACCTACTGTGTCACCCACGGTGGTGACTATCTCTTTTGCTCTCTGCAAAGACTCCTTGCTTATATTTCCTACTTTTCCTATTGCCTACCTTCCCTTCCCCGTCTCCCTAAAACGGCCAGGACTTTAATAAACTGGTTGGACCAACATTTGAACCGTTGCTTCTTAATCTCACGCCGGGTATATACACATATCAAAGAACATTGCCTCCCTCCTGTAAATTGGAGCAAGACAACTGACTACAAGCTTCCCACAAAAAAAAAAAAAAAAAAAAAAGAAACAAAGAAACTGAAGGTTGGTAATTATGAACCCAGCGTTCCATTCTTGTGAAGCCTAAGTATGTAGAGTCTATGCAAATACAGTTCAAAGATTAACTTCTTCAGTAATTCATACAAATGGAAGACTTCATCCTTTTTACCACTTGGGTTTAAAAGCTCCTTTTCTGTTCCAACAAGGTGATCAAAAGTAAATCTATGTTTGAAGGACATCTTATACCAAAATTATAATGTTTTGATAAAAAAAAAAACCCACAAAAACAAAAAAGAAACACTTGGATGTAGTGTTCCTGAATATCTACATAGGTCAAACATGAAAGAAATTTTATCATATAGAAAATAATCAGAGGTGGTGAATTTCCATTAAGTAGTACTGCAACAGCTTTTGGAGAACCTGCAGCACACCAGATTTGCTGCCTTTAGGTACAGGTAGAATGAGAAGCTGCCAATTGAACTAGAGTGTATTGAAATGCAAGCATATCAGTTCCAAAACTGTTCCTTGTAAATTCCTGTGAACAAATATATTTAAACAAACACACAAAAAACCTATCACAGAATGTGTTGAGAATGTGTTGCTTCCCTTCTTAGAACACACACACAAAAATCACAGCGGACTACATTCAGTAAAAACAAGGGAGAAGAAGAACCTTGTTAAATAAACAGGTGTGTTACATGCATTCTAGCATACTCTAGTGGTAAGGTTTCCTTGTGGTTAACAGATGACAGTGAAAAAAGCTCTGAAGGTACTTCGAAACGCATCCAAATGTATTTGAAACTTCATTTAAATACAGTTTGCATAACCATGTCTACAGAGACAAACAGCAAAACAGGAGCAACACATCTGAATGCACTTGATGAATTCCCACTCAGCCGCACAAGCACACATTTTTATTCATAGGAATGTCACAGGAATAACCAGAAATACAATTTAAATCAAAACAAATCTGAAGGAGCTTATTATTACAGCTATGGAAGAGAGCAGCAGAGTGACAAGGCTCTGCCCAAATGGGTTACAGGGTTTATACACCCTTAGGTTTTAAAACCCGTCTGCCAGAACTGGGTAAGATACACAGGTTATAATGAAAACAACTGTGCCTGCAGCCCCTCGGATAACCAGGGCCTAGAGAGTCCTCTTTCAAACAACCCACACCTTTGCGCTGACTCGCAAGACCAGCTACAAACATTTCTAAGTTAGTAAGGCTTGAGAAGGCCTAAGGATTATTAAATATTTTCCTTCTGCAGGAGTTTGTGACAGACATAATAAATATCAATACCACCATTACCTGTGCATTTTCACCAAGCAATGAACAAGAACCCTCATGCTGCGCTTGTAAACATTTGCATGGCTATCTGGAACGTAGCTTTTCTTTCACATTACTATCACTAGCTGGATAACCAATGGTCCTCTGATTTTTACTTTGTGTCTTATTCAGATGTGCAGGACGCTGAAAAGGGATTCCAAGGTCTGAGCCAAAAAAAGCTGACACATTGGAACAACTCAAAAAATCGTGGATCAATTTCATTATCACTCTGTGAAGAATAGCAGTTGGCATCTTGCAAATACAATGGGCAAGTTCCATTTGGTATTTGTTCAAGCTACTGAGGAACATGTTGCCATGCTTCTCTACAAGGAAAACAGTTTGCATTTCACTAAAGGAAACCATGAGTTCAGTAGACCAAAAATAAGTCATATTCTACAGGCTTAATAATAATACTTAAACAAGTAATATATAACTTAGAAGAACGACTTCAACTCTGTGTGGAGTTGAATTGCATTTATCATTTACTTTTTGGTACATCAGCTAAATCAAGAAGAGATTGTAAAAAGATGATAAACTTAAGGGAAAATAAATGATAGACAGAAATTGAATGCCTACCTCTTGTAAAATTGCATATTGCAAAATTGCATTGAAGAGAGAAACGCTTCAGAATTGAAAGGTGGAAATGCTCGTTTCCATTTTTTTTTTTTTAACTGGATAATTTCCTTCACAATGTAATTCATCCCTATGCAGAAAGCGCGGTGAGTTCTGTCAAAGCAGCAAACTCCAGTAACCGCACAATGTGTTTTTGTCTACTAGTATTTTGCTCTATTACTTGCTTTATGCTTGTTTAAGTAGTTCTGCAGTGCTAATTTTTTGTTCCCAATTTCATGAAGTTTTTAAGAAAAATATGTATAGCTTTACATTTTTATTTTTTTTTTAAATATATTTGGAAGTTATTCTAAAGCACTTTGAAAACCATTTACAGGTTAGTCAATAACCTCAGTAAAGCACGGAGATCCGAGCAAGTTTTGCTAATATGCACTCTTGAAATCTGCCATCAGAGGCCCAGTTTGGCAATGAAATCACATTGTGTCCTTGGAGACTTGAAAGAGGTGGCATAAGGAGGAAAAATAGGTAACCAGACAATCCAATCTGTTTCTGGAAACACTCTCCAGAGAGTGTTTTTTTTTTAACTCATTGATTTTTAAGCCATTTACTACTGGTGAAAAGTGCCAGCTAAAGAAAAGTTAAAAGAGCAGCTGGGGTGCAACAGCTCCCTGGCTAGCTCATACTGTGAAGGAAGACTGAGAGATCTTGTCTGTGCCTGCAGGAAGGAAGGGGACCTTCCAGCCAGACCATTCCTCTTGGCTTTGCATAGATGGCTCTTACTTGAGGTCTTTATGTTTCTGCAGAACACAGGCATTTTTTGAGGGGGAGGCTCTTCCTTCTTATGCATTTTTTTCAAGGTACTGGGATTCTGATAGCAGTTGAGGCCTCTAGATAATACAGAAAAATAATCTTAGTCTTGACGTACATCCCCAGAATCAGCTGGTCTCAAGAAACAAGCTTAGAATGACTTGCATTAGAAAATAAGGTACTTCAGTCCTCGACCTCCAGTTTAGTCTCTGTATTACTCACACTGTTATATTCCTTACATCTAGCACTGTCTATACCAAAACACCATGCTTGTTTTTTATAACACAAATTGGATTTAAATGAAAGCTTTCAGCTTCAAACCATTCAGAATTGTGGGAGGGAAAGCATACTGACCCCTGTAAGCCAGGATATCAGTTTTTCACCTCACCAATAACATTAGTTAGAGAAATATCAAGTAGAAAGAACTGTCAAGAAGGTGTTAAAATACAGATTGAATATCAAATTAAATCACAAGATCTACATAGTAGATCTTTTCAAATCTAATAAATAGATAGAAGTCTCTTTGCCTCTTGAAATTCATCCTACCAAAACCCCTACAGAAAACCACCTAACCTCTCTCAGCAGCTATTTCACAGTGGTAGCTTTACTGTGACCTGTTTCTAGTCATAACCATGCATCAGAGTTCAAATTTGACCTCCACACTGAAGCGTGTTTGAGTAAACACCGTTGTCCAAAACATGTCCCAAAGCAATAAAAGAAGGGGAAAAAAAAAGGAGTGGGAAGACCTGCAAATGAACCACTCCTCCACTTGTGATGAATCACGGTTTTGTCTTCAATACATTGCTCTCATCTGACACTGTCTTTGGACTGGCCTTGAAATTCAATGGCTACAAAATATAAATCACCTGTACACGTTCACTTGAAAGTTAAGCAAATTGTCATGGCTATAGCAAGACCAGGAAGTGCAAGGGAAGTATAGAGAAAATAAGTGATTCAGAGAATGTCAGCAAGCGGCCATAGGAAAATAGCTATGCTGGTCTACTGACAAAGAAAGAGAGGTTCATAGCCAGCAAGAAAGGAGTTGTTTAATTTCACTGGTTACAGAGACTAAAAGCAAAAAATCTGTACATCTCTACATACAAATCGAACTCTGTTTCAAACAGTATAATCAAAAGTCACTCAGCATAATATAACAATGGCAATTAGAGACTTTTAGAGGGTAAAATGGATGTTTCGCCAAAGACTGAGATTTGAAAAGGTATATTCATCCAAACAGTAAATGAAGACTAAAACTTCCAGGATTCTTCTATCAGTAACAAAAACCCATCTGTAAATGAACTGTTAATACATCACTGTAAAAATATAGAACACAAAATTACACTCCAAAATGTGAAAACAAGTGTTGCATTTTGATGTCACATTCCCACAAAAAATACATTTTTACCTTTTTTTTTTTTTCCCTCCTGTTGACAGAAGAATATTGCCCTGTCCAACTTACAGCAAATAGTTCTGCTGTAGGGCTAGAGCTCATAATGCTAAACTACAATCGTGACAATTCTGTCACATTCTGCTGTCTTTCTACAGCACTCAGCAAAGGATACGGCAATAAGTCAACTGAAATGAGAAATAACATGCTCAGTCCTTGGATCAGTTTATTCGGTGAAGATAAAACTGTCCTTTACCAAACCCGGGAACGTAATTTTTAGATCTTCTGAGCCATTTAAATTAAACCAGAAATAATGAGCCAATCATCTGCCAGCCAGAAATTACCTGAAAATCCAATGGTTTGGCATCTTTCCACTACCTGTCAGCATTCTCGTCTCCTACCTGTGCTCTCCACACCATGTTGATTTCTTCCATATGCTAATACCCCATCTGTGCTTATGACAGTAAACTTTTCCTTTGCACTACCACACTGTTACCAAAAATTCAAGTGAATCACACAGAATCACAGAATCACAGAATGACCCAGGTTGGAAGGGACCTCAAGGATCATGTAGTTCCAACCCCCCTGCCTAGCAGGGCCACCAAACATACACCTTTAATAGATCAGGTTGCCCAGGACCCCATCCAACCTGGTCTTGAACACCTCCAAGGATGGGGCATCCACAACCTCCCTGGGCAGCCTGTTCCAGGGCCTAACCACTCTCCTAGTGAAGAACTTCCCCCTAACATCCAACCTAAATCTTCCCTCTTTTAACTTAAAACCATTTCCCCGTGTCCTGCTATTGTCAGCCCTTTCGAAGAGTTTGCTCCCCTCCTGGGAGTAAGTTCCCTTCAGGTACTGAAAGGCTGCAATGAGGTCACCCCGCAACCTTCTCTTCTCCAGGCTGAACAAACCCAACTCCCTCAGCCTGTCCTCATAGGGGAGGTGCTCCAGCCCCCTGATCATCTTCGTGGCCCTCCTCTGGACCCTTTCCAGAATCTCAATGTCTTTTTTGTACTGAGGGCTCCACACCTGGACACAGTACTCCAGATGGGGCCTCACAAGAGCCGAGTAGAGAGGGACAATCACCTCCCTATCCCTGCTGACCACCCCTCTCCTGATGGAGCCCAGGATCCCATTTGCTTTCCGGACTGCCAGAGCGCACTGCTGACTCATATTGAGTCTTTCGTCCACCAGGACCCCCAGGTCCTTCTCTGCCAAGCTGCTCTCACATACATTTTTCACACTGCTCTTTAAAACTCAGCAGCTACACAGGAGACAGCAAACTGGCACCATAAGCCCAGTTTTCACACCATTCATTCATTCATTCATTCATTCATTCATTCCTTTTCTTCTGGTTAAGGGCAATGCTTGTTATGTTTTTTTAATGCCAAAAAAAAAAAAAAAAAAAAAAGGAAAAAAAAATGGAGTAGATTTCAAGTCTTGTATATTATTATTAGCACTTTATCATCACAGCTTTCTGAGATGATTCCTGACTACAACAGAACATTACAAGAACTTATTAATAACATGGATGCATAGAGACACCTTCCATTAAATTTTCTAGATGAAAATCAGTGACTGAAAACTATCTCAGAAGGTTTTAGAAGCCAGAAACCAGAAATCTCAAAATAAGTCTTCATTACTGATGAATGTAATGCTGCAAAATACCAACTACTAAAAGAAAAGGAAAAACACTTCCCTTGTTGTAGCCGTTCTTCTGTTATTTCCTTTGCTGGTTGGCCAGGAAAAAACAGCTTTCTCAAGTCTCACGATACTGCAACTGATGTAATGCAATGCAAATTCACTCCTTTTATTTCCATCTTCTACTGCAATAGAGATAAGAAAATATCACTGTTCTGGATTGTAAAGACTGTTTTGAAAGACTCTGTTTTGCTTTCATTTTTGCATGAATTGGAAGCTGAAGTCTTTGCAGACACAATTAGGCAGCCCTCCCCTAAAACACTGCAGAAGATTCACAAGAAGCCCACAAAAGGAGCCGTAATATTTTCCATCTACAGCCTTGTCACAAGTGCTGAATGTATTCTGCCTTGTGCTAAATGAGAAAGCCTGATCACTCCTATAGACTACCAGCACTGCAAATAATACCTAAGTTCTCCTCTACATAATGCACTGGAAGCCTGGAGATAAAATAAATAACATCAAGAAATAGACACTCTGGTCACTTTCATGTATCCCTTATGGTATCAATTATGGTTGGGCCAGGCAGACAGCTATGCTCTCATGAGTACCCATATTATTGTTTCTTAAGTTAAGTTTAACCACTTAACTTAAACCACTTAAGTTTAACAAATACATAAACTTGTAAAACACACACACTTAAACACACCCACAAAAAACATTTCAAAGTTAAATTGATCAAACATTTAAATATCCTTTTATTTGAGCTTAATAAACTAGAAATTGATTAAAGACAGATACGATCCTACTAAGAGGAAGGAATTATTTCATTATCACCGTAATATATGTCTGAAAACCCACGTAGAACCTAATTTTGAAGTTATTACTAAATACTACTACAAAGAGATATTAGAACAAACGTCGTTTCTAGTGGAAAGTACCATCTTAATTCATATAAGCCAAATAATGCTTCAGCATATTATGTAAAAATAATGCAAAACTTGAAGTACCACAATGCACAGTGAAAAAGGAATTAAAATTAAGATCAAATTTGAAAGTATGTTATCTAAGAGAAGTGGTTTGGGTTAGTTTGATAACTAATCTTACACTTTTTACACTTCAACTGCCTTCTTTAATCCAAAACTGCCAACCAATTTAATTTGCTTGTTTCCACATTTGGTGGCTGATCAGTGAATTAAGTTCATGTAACTTAATAAATCTAGGCAGGAGAGATGAAAAATGGGAATCATTCAGTAATTTTTAACTTATTTAATATTTGGGGCTCTCATTCATGAACAGGGACAGCTTGCATTGAGGTGGCAGTCATGCAGTCCTGCTTCATCATCACCTCAGATCTGGGACAAATCAACTGCTTGCATGGCAGCTATTGAACAGCCACAAATTATGGCATGATGCATTACAGAAACATAAAGGGCAGTTTTTGGTTTACCTCAATACACCGTGCTGCCCATATTTCAGCTTTTGTTTACTGTTGATCTAACCATGCAGCTCAATGTATTCTAACTCTGGGAATGTGGGTGAGTGGTGGGATAGCAGCTCTCCACCCATACTTGATTTTTTTCCACACACTTTTAACATGACATTAAAGTGAGATTCACAACTAGAACTGAAGGCCAGAACACATCACATGATTGTGTGCCTACATTCATTAAACAAAGCAGTGGGAACGTTCTGGAAATCCACATAGGGTATGTGCTAATTATTTGGTATCACAGCTACGGTTTATTCTAACACCATTCTAAGGTAAGAACTTTCAACAGGTGGTGTTTCCAAGATGACTGTATCAATAGGACAGATACTATTGAACTAAAGTTTAGAAATGTCTGATGAAAATAGAAAGGTATAAAATAGGTTTGACCAAGACCGAATGAAAGAGGAAGCAACATTGTCAAGAACTGAATTTTGCAGCGTTCCCTTCCAGAAACAAAAGCAAGAACTCTAAGCTGCTGATGTTTGATTTTGCAGTGGGTTTGGTTGCTTTTTTTGTGGGTTTTTTCTTTGTTTTTTCCACAGATGTAATGACACTCACTCTTCACTCCTGTGAAGTTGTTTTCAGACATATCTAAAAGCAACCTCAGCAAACTGAAAACATCGTATGTCCCAATTCTAATCCATTCTACATGATGCAGTTGTGTGGTGTTACATACCAGGCTTATCTGCATGGAAAATTGGAAGGAAGGAAGAAAATAAATATCTCATCACACTGGTTTTCTAAAGATACTATCAAAGCTATTAAATAAATGCAGATTTTGAAATAGTATCTGAAGAGAGAAGTAGAAAGAGAGGAGACTATTTGCAATTCAGTATCCAGCACTCAGGCAAAGAAATAATAGATTATATTCTGGTCACTTTGTGATATCTACTACTGACTCTTTCAGTGTTACCACTGTAAAGACTGTAATAATCAACTTAAACTGAACTCCGTTCGATCTTTAATTGATTTCCTTACTGGTAAAGAAAGTAGAAAAAGGGGGGAAAAATTTTTACTTTGTTTCATATGCCAAAATTTTGGCAATGACAATCTGTATATAATATCAAACAGCACCCTAACTAGTACACAGATTGCCATCTAATAAAGAGGTCGTGGTTGCTCTACCACACATATTCTTACATACATATTATGGTATCTTAAGAGATACCCTCCTCTTAAGAAGTTTCCTTTCTCTTCTGCATATTACAGCTAAATGGTTTTTTTGCAAGGTTACTGAAGGTAGTGAAATGTTTCCGCAAGACACAAAGGACATCTATAAGCACAGGAGAGATTTTGCTAATGATTCAAGGTAATATTCATTCCATGACACTGCATTTGGCAGATGATCTATGAGTATAGGGATCCTTTGCTCCTACTTATAGCTCACTCCAACTTTCCCCACTTCCTTCTACTCTGCGAATGAAGCACTGCAGAGCGCTGCTTCATCATTCTGACACTTTCCACCAGTTCACTACATTGTCTGCCATAGCTACCCTAATTTACAATATGCTTCTGCTGAGTTGGGGGCTCTGCCAATACACACCAAAGAAAAATAAATAAGTAAAGGGAAGGATAAGGTTTTGTCACAAATACACGTTGATTCTTTAAATCTAAATTCAGTCTGTAAAAACAGCCTACCCATTTCCAAAGAATTACCCCGAAGGATGAACAAATGTTGCAGATTCCTCTTCAATTCTTTTCTTCCTCCAACCTCAAGTTCTTTTATTTACATACCATAAAGACAGTCCCCTGAGAATTTCCACTGTGCATCAGTCTCACTGCAACTACAAATTCTCATCAGAAATTATTTCAATGGCCTTCTTCCTCCTCCTCCATATAAACATCATCATCTCACATAATACTTCTCAAGTAAATTTTAGCTTAGTTAAGAAATGATCTGATTTAGTCTGGGACAACAAGCAATAAATTGCTTCATCACAGTAGGATTTTCACAAGTGTAGAAGTTTTCTTATTTTCTACCTGTCTACAGCAAATCCAAAACAAAAGACTCATCGTACTGATACCCATACCACTGAAAACCATGCATCACACAGTGGACGTGGGAAGCAAGGCCTACATAATAATTTCACACACAGCATTCCAGAAATCAGAACTCTTCGTTCAGTTGCAAAACAGAAAAGAGGCAGTCAGGTAGCTTGTAACAGTGCTACATTAAAGGCACCAAAACTAGGTCTGCATTTGGGCTTGGGCTGATAAAAACATGAGGGAGGCTGGCAAGCCAACTGTAGTAGTCAATCTCAGTGTCAGCACCTGTCCTCTGAGAAATAAGCAGAAGTGCATTTTGATAAGGTGTTAATATAATGATTTATTTTAGTATGTCCTAAAAAGAAATACTTCCATTTGCAATGTAATCTAAGCCAAACATAACTCATGGTAAAATGAGCAGACAGAGATTTGAAGCCAAATTTATATAGAAATAGGAAAAGCACAGTTGTTTCAGTCCTCTTTCACGCCGATACTAAATGTTATTCATCTTTAAAGATGTTATTTTAACCAAATAAGCCTTCTTTATTGTATTTATAATATACATATGTACAAATTTAAGTATCATGCTCAATTATGTATGTTAATGTAATGTAACTTCCTAAATATTTAAGTATAGTTATCAATTAACCATAGCTATGTCTTAAGAAAATTATGTCAAGAGTTTGTGTTTTCTTTTTTAATGAATGACAACAATTCTGTTATACTTCCTGTCATAGAACTACCTTTATAAAGCAATAGAAAAAGAAATGAAGATATTTTAGTTAAACAATCAAATTATTAATATTTGAGCATGACTCAAAGAGTTTCTTCTGAACGCTGCTATCAATGGAAAAACAGCAAAGAGCTTTTTCTTCCTTCCACGGAGCTCTGAATTTGGAAAACAAGACATATTAGGAAGCAATATGAAAAAGAAAAGAAGAAAGTTTTTAAATGAAAAGTGGCCCTCATTTTTAAAACATTTTCACTAGTAATGGGGAAAACAAACATAGATAACATCGAACTGTAAGTAGTTTTAAATCAATTGTACATTCTTTTCCTTACCTTTCTTTAAAGCTTCTGTAATAACTGACTTAAATGCTAACACATTTTGTATGATTTGCAACTCTGCAGAATGTTCAGGTATATCTAACTTCAAGTTTTGCCTACGTGTAAGTATAATAACAATAGTCAGACTTAAAAAAGCTTCCATCCTTGGAAATTTCAGGATTGTGTCACGACCAGCCCTATCTACTCAATGCTAACATACGCTAAATCTTCACTATATGAAATAGATATTATTCCAAAGACAGCTACGTGTTCTCTTAAATGTGTTCTCTCCAAGGTAAAGCATATGGCAGCCAGTGAGGTTTGTGGCTAGTTTATGACTCAGGAGACTTCACAGGTTTGTCCTGTTAGTAGCCCTCATCTTCCTTTGTCTTCCGGCGCTGGATGTATTCTTGCTGATAGAATTCTATTCCCATTGCAAGCCAAGGAGTATGCATTATGTCGCAACTTAAATAAGTTCACTAAAGAAGCAAGGGAAACTTCTGTTAGAGTTCATTAAGCTTCTAATATACTGTGAAAGCAGTACACTTCTCATCACTCACTGGGATCTTGACTTTCTCTTCTGACCCTCCATGGTAGCTGTGACTCGATTTCTGTCTGAAATGTGTAGTGACTTCCTTTTGAACTAGATTCTAGCTTTGTTTGTTTGTTTTTCCAAATATATAAAACCACAAAAATGAATAAATAAATAAATAAATAAATTCCATGATTATTAATATACATGCTCCTACCCCAGTTCTCAGTCAGGTGACTTACTTACAATTGTATATAGCATAGGTGAAGTTGGTAATAATCAATTTATTCATAATATATGCAACTTCTTTGACTTGCTAATAGTCCAAGAAATGTAACTGTGGATAAGAAACAAAGATCTCAGTTCATTGCTAAGAAACCTTAAGAATAAAAAGCATCCAGACTCCAATGACAATGAATTTGATTAACAATAGCTATAAGCTTCTTCAACATGTAAAGATGCCATAAACTTTGCATTTATCTTCATGTTACACAGAGCTTTGGGCCTTTTATAATTATCTCTTGCTTATTGTGCTGAATATCCCAATTCTCTCCAGCATCTTAAGGTCTGATGTAGTGATCTGAAGACAAACTGGCTACACAGTAGAACCAAACACATTATGAAGTCAAATAATATGATGTTTCACATTGCCATTCTGCTCTCCTCATCTCTTTTCTGATGCCAAGAGTCATCTCATCCAGTCTTTCATTTCCTCTCTCAGTCTGTAATTAAGACCTTTCATTTCAGATCTAGAAGAAGCCTGAGTAATGTGCAGTGCGATTAAATAATATGTATACATAAAACAAGAAACAGAATAAATGCAATTCCAGACCAATGTTTCAGGAGAGGCTCCAGTCAAAGACTGCAATCATTCCTCTAGCAGAAGTCTTACATAAGGTCTCTCAAATTAGTGCTCTCATTGGTAATGAATTTCTTCTGTTACTTCATTCTACAAAACCATCTTCTACTCAGCACAGAGTATTACAAAAATAAAAAACACCATTGTTTGTATTCCCAAAATGTAACACCTTTCCAAACACATGGAGAAAAATGAAAGGCCATCACCAGCATCAGTACCTAACCACCTTTCAGCACTCCACACAAAGCCAAACTGTCTCACACCAGGAGTAGATCAGGGTTTATGAAGGAAGATGTCAAGATACTCTCCTCTATTCTTCTTCCCTTTTAACAGCCCAGTATATACCATTAAATGATGGGTTGCCAAACTTACCTCTATCCAAGGAAGAGCAGATGTTCAGAAATAATGGCCAAGTGTGAGTGAGCAAATGTTATGATTTTGTTATCTATAAATCACACATCAATACAGAAAATTCATCTAGTGGGCAAGCAAAGAAGAGCACTGGAAGAATTTAAAAGGTTGTTGAGTGGACTATCAGGATGCTCGACAGTAGAAGAGACTGTGGAATAGAAGACTAAATACTTCATAAATCACTACCTGAGATAGACATGTATATGTTATTCATCTATTACCTGTGATATAATTAAGTACTATCTGTGGAAATAGAGTTCACCAGAAATACAAAATCTTTGAGAACTTAACACCTAACTTAACAGTAACTAGAGTTTGCTTCTAAGTTTCCACGCATCAGTTTCTTCAGTTAAGTACAGAACTGCATTCCTCCATGCAGAAACCAAACATCTATTGACACTCATCAATTCTTGATAAAAATTTATGGAGACCAAGCAGTAGACAGAAAAAAAGTGAGGAAGTGGATGTGTTGCAAAATCCTTAACCAAAAAAACTCTCCAGATTGAATGACAGTTCAGAACTGACACAGGTTTAATCACAGCTCTGAGTGTATCAGACCTCTTCCCAGAGCACATGCATCTCAGAGTTAACTCATCGTCATTGTATACATTAAATGTATCAATATATATGTATGCCCTGGTGGCGCAGTGGTTAAGGATGCCGCCTTGCAACACTGGGGCCCGGAGTTCGAATCCCCCCATGGCGCAAGTGGTAGAAGTGCTACACAGAGGCTCGAATCCTGGGGGCTGGACTCGATGATCTCTAAGGTCCCTTCCAACCTGCACGATACTATGATACTATGATATTTTTATTAGTTTGGAAGATTAATGAGTGTACTCTTTGAATAGACATATACATACACATAGATAGATCGATAGACATAAATTTCTTAAGTCTTTTGGTATCCAGTGGTGTGAAAGACAAGCCACATTCTGGATGGCCATTAAGACTTGTACAAGTGTGGCATGCATTCTGTTCATGTTGGAATAAGTACACAGCTAATGGTGGTCATTATATTGAAAAACAGCATTTTGTAGCTGAGAAGATGCTCTCTCAAATCGTGTCATTGTGTTCTTTGTATCTGTTGTAGTTTCCATGGAAAATAATATGTAGCATTACTTTCACTATTATTCTAATTAAGCATTGTGTATTAATTAGCACTGAAAATAAATTGCATCTTCAAAGCACCAAGCGATTAGATGGTAGACTTCATGAATTCTGTATGCAGAATTACTCTGCATACACAGCAAAATTGTTTGGTGTTTTTTTTTAGCAGCAATTTTGCAAATCACAGAACTGTTAGATTTGTATAGACAAAAAGTGCACTAAATTTGAAGTTACACAGCTCTGAATCTGTCACTTTAAAACACATTCCTTCTTTTAAAATTAGTACCTATTTTGAAATCAACTTACTTCAGAATAGTAGTAAAACTGGTCTATTTTGTTGCTTACAAGTTTCAACAATCCCATGAGGACATCAGGATAAAAGAAGCCTGACACTGGGATTAGTTGGATAGTAGTGATGTCCTTTCGCTGTCCTTGTCTTACATTGCAACCACGTGAACTTGGCATAATGAAAACCCATGTCAACATGTTTAATTCTGTCACCCTGATGAACTCAATGTTGTTCTGACTTTCTGGAAAATAACTATCAGTGAGATAGGATCTTTTTGGACCTCAAGAAAATCTTTCAAGTCTAACAGGTACTCAACTTCTTAGTGAGATGGAGATTTGGTCATTGTTTAAGGCCTTCTACAGCTGAATGTACAGATATCACTCTAGAACTAGCTCACAGTCTCTTCATTATACACGTTCCTTTGGTGATTTGGTTGCTGTATATTTCACTAATGTATTCAGTGACATAATTCAGGTGCAAATGAGATGCCCTTTTCAATTACAGTTCTGCAAAAAGAAAATGTTTTCTTGCCAACTTGTTTTGACAGTATTTGGGAAAGAGAGGGAATGGAAAGAATGAATTCTTGAAAACCTGTAAGGTTTCTGCAGGGAGGAGGAGATTCAGTGAAATTTTGTTGGTTCATTTGATTTTAGCTTGCTAGTATGATACTCTTCCTCCTTCTATATTCCTTCAGTAACAATTATTTGAGTGATTTTGTAATTAACTGCTATGCTGTTTATGGACAAACTTTACTGCGATTAAATTCAAATTAATTACTTTCACTTAAACACCAGCAGAATCGAATTTGCACGTGTGGAAGAAAAAAAAAGTAAATATTTCCAATTCCCTCATCTGTCTCAAATGGAAAATTCATAACCTTCCTCATAAAGAGAGGGTTTTAAACAGGCAGTTAGAAATGAAAGGAACTAAACTAACATGTCTCTTTATGTTTTAATTAGAACACTGAATGATGTAACTGTACGACAGGATGATTTGGGTTAATTCAGCAGCTTTAGATGATAAGCCTACAGAGGTTTCAAACCCTCTCTAACATCTTAGCCAAAAATGGATTAGAGATCATGAAGAACACCACTCTCAATTTAAAAAACGGTCTGTTGTCAGGAAAAAAAAAAAAAAAAAAAAGAGTTAGAGTGAATCATTAGGGTCTCCAATTAGTTTTTCCTGGGGCAGGGATGACACCACTTACTCCCAATCTGCAGCACACTCTGAGGATGATGCTGCAACACCCTTCTGCTTTGGTAGCCTGATAAAGGAGTTAGAGAGCAGACATGGGTTGGTTCAGCTTTCAGTTTCACAGCACATTCTGCAGAGTCTTCTCTGTCTTTCAAAGAAATAATCAATACGGATTTCAAGTTACCACCACAGCACAGTCCCAGTCTGGTCTGCCAGAAACTCCATCAGTAGAATAGATCTCCTTCCTCAAGCCAGAACCAGGAAGCAATTATGGGGTACAGATCAAGTTCACGCTAGAAGGCAACCACCGTCACATACAAACAAGTTTTCAGGAGTCAGACTTTCTAATGGCACAGTTTTGGAAAGGACTGACTCAGACATTCCCTACATAATTTGCATTTGGTACAAAGCATTTTCATCACTATCTTCCCAAGTGCCTGGATGAGTAAGTGGACAAAAACTAATCTTACTAGAAGGGTTATTATAATGGAGTCTGACATTCTTGAGGTATGCATTAGAGGACTAGTAAATAGAAGTATGCTGGGTGTACTTCCCAAACAACTGAATAATATAAGCAGAAATCTCGCTTTTCATAGATAATGTACAGTATCACACACAGTACTTTCTTTTGTATTTAGGTTCAGTGTGAATATTTTATGTTCACAATGGCACTTTTCTCTGAGTAAGTAAGTGACAATTATAACAGCTGATGACAATAACTGGAAAACACTTTATAAGCATGGGGCTACAACAGCAAAAAATAAAAAAAAAGTCCATAAAAGCAATAATATCTAAACAAGCATCACCCTGTAGATTAATCAATGCTACAGTACTTATAACAGCCCAGACTGGGGCTGTTTAGTTTGGGGAAAAGGAGGCTAAGGGGAGACTTTATTGCTCTCTTCCAATATCTTCCAATATCTGAAAGGTAATCACTACATTTCAGGTAGTGAGAGCAGGGCTGGATTCTTCTCACTGGTGACAGGACGAGAGGAAATGGCCTCAAGTTGTGC
This sequence comes from Coturnix japonica, assembly GCF_054131305.1. Taxonomy (NCBI): domain Eukaryota; kingdom Metazoa; phylum Chordata; class Aves; order Galliformes; family Phasianidae; genus Coturnix; species Coturnix japonica. Next base: position 2,727,288 of record NC_140670.1, read on the forward strand.
CAGGGCAGGTGTAGGTTGGATACTGGGAAAAATTCTTTACAGAAAGGGTTGTTAAGCACTGCAATATGCACCTCAGGGAGGTGGTTGAGTCACCATTTATGGATTTAAAAACAGTCCAGATATGGTGCTCAGGGACATGATTAAGCAGAGGGTTGTTAGTTAGGGCAGTATGGTTGGACTCAATGATCTTTAAGGTCTTGTCCAACCTGAGTGATTTTATGATTCTATTTGCAGTTCCTCAACACAAGCATAGCTTTTCCTGATCCAAACTCTCTACTTAAGTTCAACACTCTAGGTTGCAGTGACTCAGATTGGACATAAGAAAGAATTTCTTCTCAAAAATAGTCATGATGCATTGTAACAGGATGCCCAGGCAACAGTGGAGCCCAAGTTCCTGGGAGTATTTAAGAAATACGTAGATATAGTACTTAGGGACATGGTACAGTGGATAATATTGGTGGTAGGTGAACAGTAGGACTAAATCATCTTAGAGGTCTTTTCCAACATAAATGATGTTATGATTCTAGTATCAAAATAACACAAGTGACAGCAGTACTCTTTATATCACTGATTGGAATAACCACATTACCTAACAGCTGCTACCCTTGGTCGGTTATTGAAGCATTTTATAAAAAGACTTGTTTGAAATTCAGTTTGTCTGAATTGAAAATGAGATTTTGAGAAGAAATATTTTCCATAGCCTGACAGAGTGATTGGTAAAATATAAATAAACATAAACCAGAGTTACAAGCTTATTTCTTTCCTGTGAAACTTTATTAGTGTAGATATAAATGAAGGGAATACAAGGAGATATTTTGCTGAAAGTGTCATGTAAATCCATACCTGCCACTCACCTGTTATTTAAGGAAATATGCTAGTTGTTATGCCAAAAGTGTTTCTTCTAACTAGCTAGGAGCATTTTTGTGCTAGGTTAAAACAGAATGAAACAAAACAAACAAACCAAACCAAACAAAGATCAACCTTACAATCAATCAAGCTACCTTAGGGTAGATAAGGTAGTCACATTGTGGAAACACCTAAACAAAACAAATCTTTAAGTCGTCACAAATCAGATGCACTCTATATCCCATGCTTACTGAAGAATCTGATCTGTGACATTTTGAAAACAACATCTGAAAAAGACATTGGGAAAGTAAGACAGGGAAGCTGTGAAAAGGTTACAGACCAATCACTCATATAAATGTAATTCCTTTCCATTTGCTAAGTTGATAAGCAGACATTTTCATCAAGGAGCATAGTGAATATTTAGGAAACCTTTTGCTCTCTTCAGTCTACTGTTAAGAAGCCTGGCTCAGTGATGTTACCAAACAAAACAAGTTCAGTATGTTTGTGGTACATCTATGGGAACGTCAATTATGACACATAAAATGAATTGTGCAATAGAGAAAAACATTACAGTATAGAAAAAGACAGTAAGAACTAGGAATTACGGTTGTCCACATAAACAACGGTGTCACAAAATAATCTGTTGTCTGCAGCTAAACAAACACAAGATGAAATTTCTCAAGCATTTTCAGACGGCATTTTGGTTTTCTCATTTGAATTGTCTGGTTTTGGAGACTGTACACTTGAAAAGTGCCATAGTCTAAAGAGAAGATAAACAGCTCAAAGACATTAAGATGCATAAGATAAATTGGCAACCTAACTCAGCAATAGAAAACTATAAGAAAAAAAGTATCATTTGCTGTTCTTATCACTACAGTTCTTTGTTCTCTGAAATGCCATTCCAGCATCAGTGAATTCAGTCAGAAAAAGAAAGGTTTTTTAGTAAATCTATTTTATTGCATGCCTGCTCTACTAATTCTTCACAAGTCAGTTATACGGGAGGAAAAGGATATCTAATAAGATGATATAATGCAACAGATGCAGGTTTTGTGACACCTGCCATGGAACAAACACGTGGCAAATTTTGGGTTGCGTTACTCTGAGTACAAATACCTGGAAGGGTATGAGAAAGGACTCCTGAATGTAATTAATTCCACAATTAGAAGAAACCATGAGACAACTTCAAAACCAATGTTGCTGTGATAAAATAAAAACATTAATCATCATTGTCAGAAGAAGATAAAGCCTTTTGTAGCTGTAAACTGTTCAGAGTTGTTTTGCCCACCTGCTGATGATACTGTTAAAAATCAGGAAGCCATGCAAGACTTAAGAGAATTCTCTAATCCTCTACTTAGTTTTTTCATAATGTTGACGATTTGGACAGACCATGGCTGTAGAAATAGAAAGAACTGCTACATTTCCTATGCTGTATTCCCTGAAAAATTCAAAAACTCAGTTTGTTCCATTTGATTGCTAAGCACTGAGTAAAAAAAAAAAAACAACTACTAAAAACCCCAAGGCTCATCCAAATCTGAGCTTACCGTATATATGTAAAGGTAGGATTTTTCTTTTCCCCCACTCCTTATTGCTTCATATCAGACTATCTTTGATTTTATCTGCCATTTTAACACTTCAGTGTCACACTGGAGGAAAAATGAGTTCACAAACTACTGTCTGATCACTCATGTTGGTAACACTAGCATTGAGTTAAAGACCAACACATTCATAGCTAAATTCCGCTAACATAGCTGTCAAGCAGCTCTCTAGAGACATATCCAAGCACCAAACATTTCGAATGCAAAGTAAGATTTTATCTTTAGCAGGGTAATTATAAGATCATTATGAATTTAATCTTGCTCCCCTTGATCACTCATAAGTTAAGAAACACTTTATTCTAGCTGAACATTTGAAGCTTTTCTTCCTTTTCTTCTCCCTTGTTTTTAAACCTCAATAATAAATTTAAAATAAAAAGTAATGCTTTTTATTCACTATGTTTTCTAGGTACTGAGGAAGAAATGATGTAGCATAACTCATTAAGAGGGTTGATCAGGCTGTTTTTAAGGTAGAAATTATTATTTCAAATTAGGAAGATATTTCCAAGTAAACGAAGCACAGAAAAGCAGGCAAACTACCATCTCCACCCTCCCAGCATGTGACATGACTATTGGTTTCTCCCTTCTGATTGAAAATGTTTTAAATCCTATGAGACTAGGATGAAATAAATTAGTTTTTTGCAATAATGATTGATTTTCAATTATAATGAAGGAATGAAAGATTGGAGTGTGAGATGGAAGTGCTGAATACGTGGGAAGAATGGGAGTTACTTTCCCTCTCCTGCTTTGGAGATTTAAAGACAATCCCTAGAATATTTCACACACAATTCATTTCTGAAATGCTCAGTACTTTAAATCATATATAATGTATGCTTGTGACTGTGTTTTTTCCACCTTAAGTTTTGTTTATGACTTATGTTATGCTATTGCTACTAGTTCAACTGTCTAAATATGTACAAGATAAAATGTTTTAGAACTGATCAAGTTATGATCGCACAGCACTATTTCTTATTTACTTTGGGATTACCAGCAGGCATGTAAGCAATGCAAAGACTGAAATCAGACTTTGGATATTTACTTATCTCCAACAAAACATTCATTTCTGCTGTCATGGTCATTTATTTTATGCCACGTGAGCCTTCAGTCTTAATGCTGTGGTACTTGCCTTTTGGAAAGCTAAAAATGTGCCACCTAAAAAGGCAGATTAGACAACTTATTTTAGAATATTTTCAAGTATCTGAGCATTTACCTTAAACTATTTTCAATAGTTTCATTTCCAGAAGCTGCAGACTCTTTAAAGTGGTCCAAATATTCCAGAAAGGGATTCAATTAGTTATGGGCATAACTAAAGACATACATGTATGTGAACATACACACACACACACACATATATATAAACTACTAACAGAAATTGACAACATAAGAGCTCTAAATGAAGCATGCCATAAACCTCTTTTTCTCAGACTGAAGTGGTTTTTATTCACTTAAATAGTCTGACAGAAGGTAGAAAGCCATCTAGCAAGTTCTTAAATCAAGTCAATTCTTATTCAAGCATTTTTGTAACAACGCAAACACGCTAATTTTGTTCTACCTTCCCCTACACCCTGAATGCTCTCCCTCATTCCAGCATTCCACAAGTACAGCCACTCACACTCATCTCTCAACTCTGCTTTATGTCAAATATGTCAAATACTCTCCACACAAAGTCACCAGCATGCTCCACTACGGTAGCCAGAGCAAGGTGGAGCAATGCAATAAAATCACACAGGCAGAAGTACAGCAATGTGGCATGAAGAAAAGCTACCTGTAAGTACCCAAGATAATTTCTATTAATGAGAGGGTTGTTTGATCCTGACTGGGAAGTAACAAACTACCCACAGAAAGTTATTTTGGAGAAAATATCCAGGAGATACAATAGATGGATTCAATTTCTAAGTAAAGATATCTCTGCAAATAACTTAAAAATCTCTCATTGTTTTCCACAGGCCAGTCTATGTAGAAAACTGCTTAGATTTTTTGCTAAATCAATCATGAAGGGATAAACTTAGGAAGCTGCAGTGAGATGAAAAGTAAGCTTAAAATTGGAATTAACAGCCTTAAAATAAATAGTAAAACAAATAGGAACAGCATATTATTAATAACAAATCTTTCCTCATGAAGAAAACCAAGTCCCTTCTCTCTGAAAGAGGTGTATCAAAAAAAATTAATGATAACACATTTTGAATGTTAGGGTCTGGTATGATTTATCTAAAGTAACAGTGGCAAATCTCTAGATATACTACAGATATTGTTAGATGTCACCGGGAAACAAAGAGGTCATTTTTTCTCCTCAACCTCTTAGCGAAGGCACACTGTATAGGTTACACTATGGCTACAGGGAAGTTAATTTAGAACTTAGTGTTCACAATGCTGGAAAACATGAAGCTGAGTGATTCTCCTTTTTCTATATTATGAAAACTTTTCTTCTTCTTTGCAGTTACAGGAAAGTATTTGGTGTGTTAGCAGTATGTCATCAAATAACCCCACAGCTTTAATGTAGAAATAAATACTCTCCTCTAATTGTACTGCATAAAGTAGAATCATTTAAAGATTATTTCTGGCCTGAATATTTCGGAACATGGAGTCCAATTATTAGACTAGGCAGTGCTAAGCTAATACTAAACCATGTCCCCAGACTCATGAAGGCTTTTTTAAATATCTGCAGGAATGGTGACCCAACTGTTTCCCTTGGTAGCCTGTTCCAATGCTTCAGAACTGTTTCAAGAAAGAAATTTCAGTGAAGATATTGGTCAAGAAAACCAATGTTCATTATCTCCTAGATGTATCTAACCTCATGCAAATCTAGTCTTTTTTTCTCTCCATCCATCACAAGGATAATCTCCTTATGACACTATCCAATTATATACAGGAAGAAATTTATGATAAGTGACAGATAAACACAGTGGAACCACGGATGGCATTTACTTGAACAGCTGAAGATCAACTATTAAACAAATTACTAAAGCAATTCCATAACGAGCAAAGTTCTGATCTTCTATTACTTAACATCTCAGCTTGACTTGTACTAGTAAATACCAGCCAGCATCTAAGCACGTGAAAACATCACTAGTTGTTGAAATCTTACTGTCATGATATTATGTTCATTTGTCTTAAGGGGTCATCTTAAGGGTCTCCCCCTGCCTTCCTGCCTTATCTCTCCTCGTCCTCACTCTGGCCTCTTCAATAACTTCAAATAAAAAATAAGAAATATAAAGGTAAATGGGAGGGAGCTTTTATGCTGCCATCACTCAGAACCATTCTATGCAATCACAAACCCAACACAGTGGTAAAGACTCCAATATTTAAAACCATTTAACCTAATGGCTTTATTTGCAAATATTACCTCTACTGAAACTGAGTAGAACGGGAGGTCATGACATACCGCTTTTTACTGGTAATATCACCTACTTCCCTAAACAATTGATCCATAAGTAAATAAATAGGGTGAAGAATTCAGCAGTGTTGCTGAACTGTCCCTTCCTACTGCAATAAAAAAACAAAAATATTTGGAGTCATTACAGCTTCGCAGACTTCTTCTGAAATCCAGGTTTCCAGTGCTACTTATTGTCTTGTTTATTACATGGTTGCTGCTTCCAAGGCCGCCCCCAGCTTCCGCAGACAGTCCTTCCTTGTTTGTAACAATATTTCTTATAAACAACTTCAGCTGCCGCTCAGCATTAGGAAAATGCATTCTGCATTTAAAACCTCTGCCAATAGTTTATTAACATTAAAAAGCCTTTGCATAATCACTTGAAACTGCAACTCAGCACTACTCTATCTGCAAACACTGCTGAAGCCCCACGCTATCACTCACTCCAAACTTGAACTGTTCAGACCAAGCCTAGGCCAAGAAGAACTTGCACAAACAGGGTGAGCAGTCTTCTACAAATCACCAAGTTACACGAGAGTAGATATCTGTTACAAGTAGACAAGCTCAAAGCAACACAACTCAGCAAAATACGCTCTTACCTATCATGTTTTCTATTTCCTCCAAATAACTGTTTAAGTCGTTACAAGTGTACTTCGTATATTGCTTTGGTAACATTAAATTTGAAGCCAACTACCCCAAATGAATGAGATGAACAACTTAAAGGTACATAGCTTCCAGGATAGAGCTTAATTTAGGCATATCTCTTTTGCATCTGACTGCAAACAAATTGTTTGTAATGCCTTTAACTTAAGTCTGCACTAGTATCCTTTTTAGACCTTTCATGTCAAAATAGGGATGTCATTTTAAAACAGCATTATGCTGAGGGCGTCCCTGAGGGTGCATAATGCACAAAAGTAAAAGGTTGGTACCACGTAAGCCTGATTCTCTAGGGCTGTTAATCTTCAATAACTGCTTCAATCTGAGCCAAGTGAATATATTAAGTTAGAAGAGCCGTCAGTAAGTAGAGAATCCTTACTCCGTCATGGACTATGAACTCTCTACCTAGGCAAAACTGTAACTGATGAAGCAGTTACAAAGTGATCACAGTATTTTGGTTTTCATCAAGGTCTGATTCAACTGTTTAGCCTTCAAAGGCAGTAGCTGACCATCTTTGTGACTGAGCTGTAGGGCTTGGACTTGCACACTCCTCTGAAGCCCCTCAGGATATAAGGTAGCTAGTTCAGTGAATCAAAGGCTGCCTCCATATTGGAAAAGAAAACAGAGTAATTATACTGGCTGTCATTCTTGTTAGATTGCCTTACGTGTTGCCTAAAGCCCTGCATTAGTTTGCTTAGACTGACCCAGACATCAGTAATTGGACAGTAAATTTACTGCTTGAGACAGATGAACAACAGAAAATGACAGACTGCAGAGCTCCAAATTCCAATAAATTCTGGTACACTGTTGCCTGTGTGGATCTCTGAAGTAAGGCATCATATTTAATAGTCGGTACACTGATACAGAACTTATTGGAGGAACAAAAAGCAATCATCATAAGAAGCCCTAGCTGTTGCTCAAAATACTACTGTTACACTCATGATGACACAACATATTTTGCTGCTTCTCAGTGTATCTACTTTTTCACCCTCCTTCCCATTTCTGATACCTACTCTTACAAAAGTATTGTCCCACATGCAGCCCAGGAAACAGTGAAGAGCAAAAAACTGTTTGAAAAAGAATTTTGATGTTTTAAAGTGAAAAAAGAGCACAGTAGAAGACTACCATTGCATACAAAACACCTTGTTACAGCGGGCATAAAACACTAAGACACTGTACATATAATTTAGTTGATTCATTATGCACTGCAGCTACTCACTGAAGACATCGATGTAAAAGGGATTATTTTAAGTCAAAGTACTGAACTGGGTGTTTCTGTTCACATATACATAACCAGTGGCTTGTGGATGGCATAATAGGGTCTAACAACAACAACAACAACAAACAAAAAACAAACAAAAAAAACAAACAAAAAAACAAAACAAACAAACAAAAAATAAAAAACCCCCAAGAAAGTCATCATAATTTCTTCCAAATCTCAACCCACTATATTCTCAGTTTTTTAACTTCTTAACTTTACAACTTCACTGTATTCAATTGTAGATCCAAACATGAACAGCTGTACCAAATTAGTGCTCATTAGGGTCAGATGGAAAAAGTGTCTTCTTCTCAATTACATATTTTTCCAAGTTAAGTATGAAATTAACTGATTATAACTGTAGATGTCCCTTGACAAGCGTAATTGCAATGTGTAAATTATATTGCTGAAATACTGAAAATCCTGATGAATCTTCTAGCACATCTCACTCTCGTTTTTCCAAGGTGACCACTGTATTTCCCTCCATTCTGCATCACTAAATTCATTAGCAAAACATACTGCATCCTGATTTAGAGGGACAGTAAAACATAATATGAATGTCTGAAGTATCCATTTTATTATCATTTTATTTTCTTTCAAGATTCAGTTTCCTAACATCCAATTTCATGAAGTTATTCTCCACTGAACAGCCTTTCCCTACTCCACACTATTTTACTTTGAAAGCATTCATAATTCTGGAATGGATACCACCTGTTAGTCTTACCTGGTAGTCAACTAATCAAGTTAGCCTGTTTCTGCCCACAAATAATAATTTCCAATTTGGGGCTTGGGGTTAATTTTCCCCTACCATCGTAAGATTTTCACGCTAATACTAACACTTCAGAGAATTTCAGTATCACAGTTACCTGTGGCAAAGAGACATTAATTTCCACAGTAAACAGCCAAGGACTCCCTGAGGCCTCTTGCCAGAGCTTTGTCTTGTAACTTGCTTTCATTAACATCTAAGGTTGCTACAACATCTCCGTTTTTCAGAGAAAGTAGAGAGAAACTCATAGAGTTTGTTTTCACCATCCACGTAGAATAAAAAATAGTCAAATCCTTTATCCAACTAGGGATGCAATAATCAAATGTAGTTTAGGTAATTACTGATCAAAAGAAGTTGAGAGCACTTAACATCTCCCAATAAGTCCTCTTCAGAATCCTAAAATATTCTCAGCAGCTATGCCTTTTAGAAGTCAATATAAAATAAGATAGTAAAGGAGAAAAAGAAAGGAGGAAGAGAGCAGAAGACCACTGCTTAGGCCTTTTCTCTCTGGCCAAAAAAGAACTTATAGAGTTTCTACAGAGAACAGGTTGCACTCGGAAGGAAAGTTGTGCCAGAAAAGAGGCAGCTACTAAAGCTTACTCAGATAGCTAAAGGAAGCAGCTTAGGGAGCTTGTTTTCCCTGTATAAGAAGGAAATATGGAGTCCCATTTTGCCATCAGAAACTTATTTGCTTACTACCTCTTACTAAGAAATCCAAAATAGTATAAATAAAATACTTCTCAGTGACAGCTGATTGAAGTAAGACACAAGAACAGCACTTCTCAGCTTAACATAGCCTGTTGAAATCACCCATAAAATCGTCCTATAAGAGATGTTCACTTGTTCCTATTGTTCTGTATTCTTTTGACAAAATAAGAACACAAAGAAAGCTTCGGTAGTCCTTCTTCTAAAAGGTTACTGTGATCCCCCAAAATCCATCTCTTTTCTTTCTTAGCATCTTCTAAAATGAAGAAAACAGATTAGCACAATTTCATAAGCTGTTACACATCAGTCTCAATGTTTCAAGAGTTTAAGCTTTAATTTGAGCTCAGTTGAAACCATGTAACATCTAAGAAGACTCCAGCAGTTAACTATCATTAACCAGGAGAGGCAGGAGAGAAATATACTTGATGCACAGCGCTGTTGAGTATCAATATGAAAGATGACAGCAACCTGAAAAAGGTTTTTCTTCATTCTGTTTTTCTAAGAATACTTATTCCAATAACAACTCCTTCTGAAACTTCTTACCCAGCTGTACTAATTCTACTGCTCTAGTTAATTGCCCAGACAAATAACTTGTCCAGTTCTTTCTCAATAATAAGGGCAGCCTGTGCTGTGTGTGTTAAGCACACAGGTCATCCCCAGACCATATTACCAAGTGTTGTGCAATCGGGAGATTTTGTAGGATTTTTACAGGATCATAGATTCTACAGAGAAGTTCTACAATTTAACTGCTGTCTAAACAGACACATTTAAATCTATAAATATTTCAGCTCCTCTAGGCTCTTTATATGATTGACTGTACAACAAATAGAGACTAGAATGGTCACAGCCTCTGACATTCAACAGTCTCAGTAGAACAAATACAAGTCTTACTAATACTCACCCTATTTATAAAGCAAGCATGATCAAATATAACAGCCCTTTCACTATCAAGACAAAAAGAAAGCAAGTCCAAAAGGAAGATGAAATCATTTCATATATCAAACATTTGATGAACAAACAGCTTTTGTTTATTGCCATTTGCTGATGCATTTACACAAAGAAGAAACTCTAACAAGAACGGCTAGTAAAAATGAGTTATTATCCTACATGTAGGACCAGAGGAAGGGAACTTCCTAGCCTACAAAGACTCGTAATATCCAAGAACAAACTTCTAAGCCTCCAAAGGAAGAAGGAAAAGTAACACCCCACCCAGAAAAACTACTAAAATGAAGTATATAACAGAAATTCCAAACAAGTTTGCCTGTGTTTGTAAGATACAGTGAGGTTACAAAAACTGTCAAGAATTATCAAAGCTGTCATTACAGATAATATGGAGCACGGAAAAGAGAATTTCATTACATTGCTGGTGAATGACTGGCATGATTTTTTCCTTCTTCCTCATTTTTTTTCATGTCTACTTGTTTCTCCCCGCTCTGGCTGCCATATTGTATCCATCATCAGGATACACACACAAAATAGGAAGGAATTCATGCTTCTATTCTGTTACAGTTGAAACAGATCTAGATTATAGAATGATGATAATACTAGATCAATCAGCAATTTTGACTAATACTCAGTATATTGGTATAGTCCTTTCATTTTCTATCCTGCTAGTAGTATAGAGGTTTACAGCCCTCTGTCCCTCTGCTTTCATGACACCTCACCCAGAGAACTGTGCACAGTTCTGGGGCCCCCAGCACAAGGGCATCAAGCTGGTGGAGCAGTTCTAGAGTAGGGCGACAGAGAGCTGGAGCACCACCTCTACAAGAACAAGCTGCAAGAGCTGGGACTCTTTAGTCTGGAGAAGAGAAGGATCCAGAGGCATCTTACTGCAGCCTTCCAGTACTTGAAGGGGACCTGCGGGAAAGCTGGGGAGCAACTTACTACATAGCCATGCAGCAACAGGATGAGGAGAAATGGCTTTAAATTGGAAAAGCAGAGATTAGACTAGATGTTCAGAAGAAATTCTTTACTACATGGGTGGTGAGACACTGGAACAGGTTGCCTAGAGATGTTGTGGATGCACTCCCTCTGCAGGTCTTCAAGGATAGGATAGATAGGGTTTTGAGCAACCTGGTCTAGTGGGAGGTGTCCCTGCCTATGAGACTACATGATCTTAAATATCCCTTCCTACCCAACACATTATATTTTTCTATGAAGACAGACAAGATGACTTCATGGGGAACTGTGAATGAAAATAACTTTATGGGGACAACAACAACAATGCACTGATAACTAAATAACCACCCAGCAGCTCTCACCAAACTCTGACGTGACGGAATAACTTAAATATTTATATATAAACACTCAGATTTAAGACTGTATAATGTTAAAATATTATTTTCACCTAGAATTTAGGTTTTAACTCTCTGTATAGCATAAATGTTTCTGTTTCATAAGATAGGGAAGAATATAAGTACTATCTAAGTTTAGGTACTTGTGGATATCTGTTTAGCTTTTTTAGTAATGGAAAGTAGTAAAGCCAACAAACAGTTGAGCACAGGCTCAGTGTGATATCACCACTCTCTCAGTCCTTTATATACAGTTGCAGTTTGCACACCAGAAAGTAGATGATGGACATCCAAGGAAAGCTTGTTTCATTAAGAGGATGACAGAGCACCAGAACGGGTCACCAGACCAAGCAAACTCTAGCTTCAAAATTTTTTCAAGATAACCAAAGACATGACTAGCTAGATCTACTTTGGCAGAAGTCCTTTTATGAGCCAAAACAGCCTAGATACATGATCATTAGAGACCTCTGCCTGCTCAGATTTATGTGACTACATAACCGCTTGCCAACCGCAAGTCAAATAGAAATTCCCCCTTTGGCATGTTCCCAAACCCTGGTTCAGACAGCTGTAGTTTTCTAGCATAACTAGACTCAAAATGGTAAATCTATCCTTGCAGTACAATAACCAATAGCAGATGATGGCTCATCTGTGCCTCAGTTTCTCTGTGTGAAATGGGATTAACGCACCACCCATGAACAGCAGTCTGGATGGCACAGCTAAGCATGAAGCTATTAGATCTTTTCAGTTGAGACTTTTCCCAAAAGGAATTTCGAATCTCAGCCTTAATGTCTCAGCACTGCTATAATAATTAGATTTTAAGAGCTTGGATTAAAAACAATAAAGGAAAAAAAGAAAGTGAACAAAAGGCTTAGAAGGTGACAATCACGACCTCCTCAATGATCATCAGCAGTACAGGAAAACAGAATATCTCTTCCAGTCCTCCAGCATTTGCAAATTTCTCATCATATCCAACATGCAAAATTCCTGAAGTGAGCATCATTGCATATACAAACATGTCCTAGTAATTTTTTTTCATTACAGACTTAAATAAATTAATGGTCCTAAAAGAAAAAAAAAACTAAAAACAAAAACAACAAAAAAAACCGTATTAAAATAGTATGACATATTTTGCTTAAAATTTCCTCTTCTCTTTACTTAATAAAATCAGTTTGCTAATTTACAGACAGGTAAAATTAAGAAGACACAACTCAAACAGGATTGCTCTCGACTAGAGACCAAATGTACCCACAAGCTCTGAAGAAACGTAAGCAGAGAAGCTTCTGTGCTACAAGCCTGACTGAAAGAGAATTAGAATAAATCAAGCACAACCCACTAAGGAGGATGTCTGATAAGTGCAAAGTCAGCACTGGACAAATAATGACACAGCGCGACAAAAATATACAACCTGAGACCTTTTGGCACCCTATCTAGCAAACAGGACTTATCATAGAAGATAAAGTTTGCAGCAAGCATAAGACTGCTGCAATGCCAGTCTTCACTAGTGAAATATGCTTGGGCAAGCTACTAAGTTCTTTAACTACTGCCACTATTGTTTGCATCAAGTAATTCGTGCATCACAGCAGTAATACACTATAAGCCTGCTTGGGCAGGGAACATGTGTTTATGTATGTGTTGAGAAAGACACCCTGAATGACCTCCCCTCAGCAGCAAGACTAATGTTTTTATAAAACTAAGAACAAAATAATTTGTATGCATCCAGATGGCAGACATGTAAACAATTCTCCAGAGCAGAGATTAAACTCCACAGGGTACAAGATACACAGCTGTGCATTACGAAAGTGCTGATGTTATTCTATGCTATGCTACGAAAAAAACTGTCTAGAGGATTCAAAAATCCTTTGAACAACAAAGGTTTGGAGGCTGATCCTTGAAAGGCATCCTATTTCACATCTCTGCGCAGCACCTCTGCAGTTTGGCTATTTCTTATTGGTCTTAGGAGAAATCAAAGTTCTGATATATCAGTATCATCTTCGAGCTGCTGAAGCAATCTCCCATGATTATTCATACTAAATGTTATAGAAGCACCTGTGCTAAAAAACGTCTATTTTTGATCAGATGGCATATCTGCCCCAAAACCACTGGTGTCTCACAGATGAAGAGTAATGAAATGAAAAACCTGGACAGTAAATCATAGGCCAACCAATGTTTCATGAAGGCAATTCCAACACCCTTGCTAAAAGTAGTCAGTCTCACTCCAGCTTACCATCTCATATTTTTCACCTATGTTATCATAGATGAAATGATCATGCCCATATTTTCCAGCAGATCAGGACCGACCTCAGTCAGAACCATCATCCTCCTAGTCACCTTCACTCGTTATCATTCGTCCATGCAAATAAATTGAGCAAAACTGAACACAAAATTAGTGCTGTGCTCCTGTTTCAGTTTATTGGGAAAGTAGCTGACATTTGCAGGAAAAAAAAAAAAAAAAAAAGTTGTTAAAAATAATGAGTAAGACTTCAAAGCACGTGCACAGAAATAACTCAGACACATCTGTGTTGTATTTTGTCATGGGCACAGTTTACTCCTGAGACAATGTGATCTACATAAAAAACAATGGAGGTTACCCCTGGATGGAAATGCTGAAAGCAGGCATATTTAATTGTGGAGCCTACTTGCAAAATGCTATGCACATAAATGAGGATGCAGGAAGGATATCATTACCTACCTGCTAAGAATATTAACATCCCAGTTGTAAACATTTTCAAGAGACAAGCTACCTGCTTTCTTGAAGGTAGAATATCTCCTACAAATTACTTTTGTAGGATCTGGTAGCAGAGGTAATAATCTTAGTAATCATCTGCCCTTGAGGTCGCTCTTTTCAAGTAATATTAAAAAAATACACAAAACCCAAATACCTTGTACTTCTTTACAAATAGAGGAAGCTAATTCAGACAGTGGACAGACAAGAATGAGTCAGGAACAGTTAGCTCTTTTCAAATCAAACTCCGCTGTGACAAATCAATATAAGGAAAAGATTACAGCCTTGTTATGTTCAGGTTTACATCAAAGACATCTAAGATCTCCTGGTTGTGAACCAGCAGGGGTGAAATGTGAGCGTTCAACCACTGGAAACCATTTTGATATGTACAAGGAAATGAAAAGCATTAGCTAGACTAAATGATAATCCTTATCAAAAAGGTATTGCATTTGTTAGTACTTTTGCAAAACGTTACTGAAAGCATTGATAACTGGTTGCCATGGAGGCAACTACTTATAAGGCTGGGGTAAACATTTGTGAAGACAATGCAGGTTCCTCATGCAGGACCTTCTTTACATTTGGTGCACTGGATAAGCTTGAAGACTTCAGCCTTACACAACTTTTGGCTGGGCCATAACACGTTCTGTCTCAAAGCACACATCTTATTCCTTCCTTACTTGGAAGAAGCTTAGTTGTTAGAAACATACAACTCACACAAATGGATTTCACACAATAACAGAACAGTTTTAATTTCTGCAGCAGAAAGCAATGTATTTCTGTAATGATCAATGTAAGAAACCTCATTCTTGCACTTGGACGACTCTTAAAGCCCTGCAAGAACACCGTGCCATGACTTACAATTTGAGACTCGCGCAGAACACATCACCATGGTATTAAAATGAAATAATTTGATTAATTACAATGAAACGTGCAGGAGGGGCAATGTGGTGAGGAAGCAGCCCTGCTAAAATGACAAGCTCAATAGTGCCACCTGCTGAGCCTGAGTTCAATGTTCTTGCACCTCCGCTGCCAGCGGCTCGCTCCGACAATCTCGTTTTACACCACCTGCTCCACTCACGACAGAATCTTTTCACAGTCCTGCTGTGTGTAACACACACATCCAAGTTCTCCTCCCCTGTCGTGGTTTCATTCTCCTCTAGAGGAGGACAAACAGAGGTGAGAACTGCATCTGTCTGGCAGCTGCCCAGAAATCAGTGTTGAGCGGAGGTGCAGATGAGCTATGAGTTTATGAGGTGGCAGTTTATCCTTCTCTCCCTCATATTACAATGGCAGATTTAAGGAGCCTACCTTCAAATCATTCTTTGTGCTTAATATGACATCCTTTCTCTGCTTAATCAGGCTTCTGTCACCCTGTACTGTTACGTGTTAGCTGCCCACACGATACTCTCTATTATTTCCTTTGTTGCAGCTCATAGAACAAAGTTATTGCAAAGAAAGGTACAAGCACAGTGAGCACAGAGGTAAAGAGATGGAGGCAGGCAGACATGAAGCACAGTTTCCACCGTCAAGCTCATAAAACTAAAAAGACCACAGTACAGACTGAACCAAAGACCTCTTTTCTGAGTGTTTCCGTTTTCACATCAGAAGGTCTCAATCCTTAAAACACAGTTCAGCTTCTACGCAGCTTTCCTGTTAAACCTCAAAACACAACTCTCATAGTCAAGGTCATGCACTGGCAAAAGGCAAATGCAGAGCTGAAGACTTAAATCCTGTTGCAGGACGAATTTCTATCATCATGGCACTGTGCTCATTTGGAACCAGGGAAAATATGTTTCCGTACCTGAAAGGAACCCAAACATCAGAAATCCTGCCTACTTTCAGCAGACACAGGCTGCTGGTTGTAGAAGACAGGCAGGATCTCCATAATGATATTTGTGGCATTACTCCTGATATACAGACCACAATCTTGTTTTTTTGTCTCTGCAATCTATCTTCCCCATGAATACTTGGGTTCCATGTACATGGATGATAACTACGGTTCCTAAATGTTTTTTCCATACAGGAGTACACTAGGTTTGTCTATACATATACTTGAAACAATTACTTGGAGAGAAACAAATACAGAACATACTCCTAAGATGAAGAATGAATTACACTCTGAACAGCAGCTCCCAACAATGCGTTAGGCTTATCAAGTTACGGGCAGACTGACAATGAGCTTCACAGCATTCTCTCAGCCATCCTCCCAGTATTCTGTTTCCTTTGTGTAACCATGATGTGAACGTTCAGAGGTACACACAGGAACAGACCATGTTTGAAGGCTTTCAAATGTAATATGCAGATCCATTTTCGGAAACACTGAATTTTGTTTTTTCTAGCATGCCACATCAAGAGTCTTTTGCTTAAAGCAAATCACTCCAAAGGAGAAAAAGTTCCTTTCCCCCCATGCTACTCCTGACTTCTTTTATCACAAGCATGCAAACACAAAGCCATTTTGGAGCAAGATGAATCTATCTGTCAGGCGCATGCACTTAATTTTTCCAGACATGTTTCAGTCTGTGCTAATTCTGTCTTGATGAGTACTCTGTCAAAACATAATTTCCACTTCAATTTCATATGATGAGGAAATTCTCTTATAATTACCAACAGGATGATGCTGTCAGCTGACTTCAAGTTTGCACATGCGAATACACAAGTGAATATGGAATACATACATTGAAGTGACCAGAAAGGCACATAACCACCAATTTTTGTGGACTGATTCCTGTGATGTGTTACCTTAAATTATCAACCAAGCTACCTATTAAGTTTCACAGTAGAGGCAACCAGAGCAAAGTAGTGAATTCTATATCCTATAGATTGCACAAGGAATTTAAGGTAGAATGTTTCTCTAATATAAATGGGATTGTTTGTACTGAAGACTTATCTTAAAACCAAAGAATAATAAACTCATATAAGTTTCAAAACAACATCTATTTTCTACAAGTTATTTAGGCACCTTCTTTAAGTCAACCGATGACAACTGCCCAGTTGCCATACCAACAGTTTACAAGAGCTTGCTTTTTTCTGCACTTGCTCCTCAAAGTTGCATAGTCCTTTTAAGCTAGAAATTGAGAACAGAAAGAAGGAATTCTATCTAAAATGACAAGGGTAGACAGAATATTTTCAAATATAAAGTCGGAAACTACTTTCTGTCATCTACTTTATTCATTACTTTGTTTTTTCTTATTCTTCCAGAGGAAACACTACAAACTCATTTCGAGTTCAACTTCATTTAAACTTAATGTCTCACTAATTGGCAAAGTAGTGACAGGGTGAATGTTTTCAACCTTTACTTTCTGGATATATATATATATATATACACACACATATATATATATATATACACACACACATATATATATACACACACACACACACATATATACATACACACACATATACATACATACATACATACATACATACATATATATATAATCAGGAGATATATATATATATATAATCTCCTGATTGGAAATTGTAAGAAATCTTACAAAGAAATAACACATTCATTTTTCAGGATAACTCTTTTGCCTCTGTATGGTGCTGGCAGAAAGAATAAAAAGCTTCTCTCTGAAGAATTTCCTATATCTGCGTTGGTGGAGTAAGAGAGAAAGCCAATGAATGGAGTCAGGGAAGCATCTGCTCATATGATGCCATTTTACTAAGCTTTCCAAGAGAAAACAAACAAACAAACAAAAAGCATACATAACAAAAGCCATGATATATGCTGTAAGACATGACATATGCTGTAAGACAGCATAAGTGTTGATGGCATACAACACCAGAAGGACCTCGCCTTGCCCTAGGTGATCATCCAGAGAGGCCCTCAGTATCAGCAGGTACCTTCCCAGGTACCAACATCTAACTGTTAGCATATAGAACCAAGCCATATAACCTGAGTGAGCTGGAAAAGTAAACAAACCTTACATTATCATTCAAGCAGGGGCTTATTCAATTATACTCCAGTTAGATTTTATCTCGAGATGGCTGGATAAGAGCAAATATAGACCTTCTGAGAAAATTCTGTGCTAACTTGTTCCAGAATACTTCCCTACCATCTTCCAAGGGGTTGACTAATCCCTGCTTCGTGTTCTTGGCATGAGGCAATTATGAAATTAAGAGTTCACAAAAGGTTATTTTTGGCCTGTAGACCTGCATTATTATCCTAAGTCAAATCAAGATAAAAATTGTGGTCGCAAGGCCTAATCCAGTTTCAAATAGAACCTTCTTTCATATTCACTTGTAAAACTTCTGTCTGACCTGCTTCTGATCAGAGAGTATCTTCATGAATGACAATAAAACTGTTACATTTGAATAATGAAAGCTGAAGAGACCAAAACTATCCATGTCTCTGAAATACAACAGCTTGTCAAGCTCGTTCTGGCATACATGTAAATCCAGATGTTTCTAATGACTTGCGGAATCAAACTCTATAACACAGAGATGAGTTATAAAGCAGATATGTTTATTCCAGCGCTGGGTGCAAGGGGGATAGCTCCTCCAAACTTGCACACCGACTTGTAAAACCGTGATACAGATATAGGTACACCTCATGCATAGTCAATGATTTCCCGTAATTCTGATACATATTCTTTATCGTGCAGACCCCCTCTTGTTATCGCCCATCTTGTCAGGGAGATGCAACTCCTCTTTTGATATTTACAACACCTAATCCCCTCCTCGCCAGGTGTCTCAGGGAGTTCTCACTTCTTGTCTGCATCCTTCCTGTATCCTTCCTGCTCTCCCAGACCCACTGTTTCCATTCCTTGTTATTCTAATTAACTAAATCATTTTCTGTAAACTACCTTTAACTATCCCCCTTTTAGCCCCCCTTTATTCTGAATTCCAGCAGAGCATCTGTTTTCTGCTTCACTGTTCACTAACAAAAATAACCCAGACCCAACACAGATGTTTTCAGAGAAAGAAAAATTATTTAAGTTCTATTCCTATAGTCTGTACGTATTTTCCAGCCTGAATTCCCATTGATCAACAAAATCGCCTTAAGCAAAGCTAAGTGAGCAGCCCTTTAAAGGTTACCAAAGGAAATTAACATCCTTACTATAAGGTTTCTCTTAATATGAGGTCTCCCTGTAGAACATAATAGAGAACAGGATTTTAACTAAATGTTATTTGACCTGTCCTCACCATTTAAATTGAAATATAAAATCCTGTATTATTTTTAAACATCTTCATAAATTCTATCTTATGCCACAAATATATCAGCCTTACTTCAGTCTTTGGGAGCTGGCAATGGGTTTCAGTAAGACTCTATTTAATTTTATCAATAATTTTACAGCCAAAATCAAAGGAAGCCAAGAACAACAGATTTCTATCACAATGAAAGCTGACTGACTATCTCATATTAAAATGTGTTGAACAATATTAGACTAGAATGTATATCTGAATGCCTTGCTGAGTAAAATGAATACTTGATGGGAAGTAGCCAGAACTCATAAAGCATGTGTCTACTTCTGCACCAGGGAACGTAAACATAAAATAGTAAAGACCAGATGCAGGGATTAAATGGGCAGCATGATCTGCCCTTGTCAAGAGTCACTGTTTTTCTTCTCTGTCTCATGCTAAGGGGACAGAAGAACAGCAAGTGATTTTCTACTTGCTAAGTTCTTCCAGATCACCGACTTCTGAGGAACCTGAGCAGGGTCATTCACCAACTAGGAATTCCGCATAGACGTAACACACAACTTGCTCCCTCCTTCCTGCCCTATTCAACACTTAGGCTGTAGCATGTAGCATCTGTCAGCAGCAGCTGCACAATTTTCACAGACATATAATCTATTATTTTGACAGACCTGTAATCTGCACAAAGGCACCAACAGGTACGCTCAGCATCTTCCCAGTACAACTACTTTGACACTACATAGAAGTGGCTTTCACTTCAATGAGTGCTATCATGCTCTACTATACTAACCCACAAAGAACACAGTGCTCCTGCAAATACTAGAAAGGAACTAGAAACCAAAACTACGACTACAAGCCACAATGCAAAGATGCATTCTGTATTGTGAAATGTTCATTATCCCTCATTTAACATCATGCAAAAAAAACAAAAAACAAAAAACCACCACAAATACCCTTGCAACATCTCAGGGACATGCAGTCCAGCAACTCCCACCGACTCCACATCGTGTGGTATTTTCTCCCTCTTTTTCAATACCCCATTCTTGATCTCATGAGACACGTTTCTCAGATTCCCTGATTTCTTAGTGAAGGTTTTTTCTTCCCAAATATGAAGTCAAACTACCAAAAAGGGATGTTTGTTCATTTTTCCTTGGATCTTGTTGAACTGCTAAAATAAACAGCACCACTATTCACACTGATTCTTCTGTGTGCCCGCAAGGTGTCTGCTGAAGTACAACAGCAATTACCCAAAATGCTCAGAATTTTTCTAGGCTTGCTTTCAATTCTGTTGACCTCATTTACCTGGGTGCCCACAGAAATTCTTGATGGCAATAGCAGTAGATAAGAGATTGCAAGAATTCTCTTAAGAAGGGCTCAGTTCACCATGAAACAAGATACACAGGACTCCCAGAGAACTGATGAAGAGACTTGACCCTTGACTATGGGGATCAGAGCTAGACGAAATGGAGTAAAAACACTTCTATTACTCCACTCAGGTTGTAGCCCCAGCACAAGCAGCTTGAAACTCTCTCACTATGTGGGAACTGTGGCACTTCAATATCAACTTGATAATCGTGCCTTCCAAGCAAATGAGCGTGCCCATACCCACACACTACACATGCAGTACACTTATTCAAGTATCAGCATACACACACACACATTTTAATCTAAAGCTATCATTGTCAGTGATTACTAATTTGGCTCATTCTGAATTAATACTTCACAAAGTGCAAGTAATAGAAAATCTGACATTAGACTATTCTAGAAGTATGAAAATCTCATTTTTACATTAAAAATGGGACTGTTGTACATACATAACTTCCTGTCTGTTATAACCATTAACACAGTTCTCCAGGCTCAGCATTGTCCCCTACCTGATTTTTGGAATAAGAGTTTGACAGTGAAGCTTAGATAATGTGCCTTCCTCTTACAAAAGGATAGAATTATTAGTTCCCCTCATCTCCAACACACACCACAGATGCAACTGTACATTATACACTTGCAGTGCAAGTAAGCATCTCTATACATCTAGAAAGCAGAAAGCAAGGGCAGGAGCATAAGATTTTGGTGCTCTGTCAAATGTGTTGGGAATTGATGGCCGATCAAGGTTCTTGATCTAGCTAACTACTGATAAGCTTAATATGGACCACTCTAAGCACCTTTAAAACCACTACTTGGAATTATAAACAATTCTAAACTACAGCAAGAACGGTAGCATGTAGTCATAGAAAGTTTGTACATATTTTGCTAAAAAATGGAAGTTCGGATATAGGTTTTTTGGGGATCTCATGGTTTTTTTTACCTCCTCTTCTTTTCACATACTTTGAAAAGACAAAAACATTTTTACTGCTAATACTATTATTTGAGTCAAAGGCTCCAGGAAGCATCATATAACAATAAGACGACATAGAAGTTTTATCCGCTCAAGGACCAATTAATAACTGATACCAAAAAGTACAAGTAAAAAAGGGGAAAGTAACAACAAACACAATAACATGGATCTACCACCAATATCCACATTTGGACCTAACCTAAAAATTGAACATACACACTTCCCAATTTTCCATTGTTCTTCAAAAACAAAAAAACACCACTCATTTTGTCTTCACTATAACTACGTTTGTGCATCTGTCCAGGCAAATCTCAATAGGAGCACACTGAGTTTTACAAGAAAATTTAATTTCAAGGCCTAACGAACATGATGAAGTCTGAGGCGATAAAACGTACCACTAGCTTAAATAATAACTAGCTTAAATTTGTGCAGTGTTTTGTAGGTGAATGTAGTAAAGCAACCAAACACAGAAGTACTCACTAGACATCTTCTTCAAAGCACTGATTCACAACGTATGTTCGTATCATACATCTAAGAGCCATGAAAGTGCTGCTGATGGTTTGTCCATCTTTAATTACTTACTTTAATTACTAACAAAACAAAACACTTTTTACTGTTGATTTCTTATGGAAATGTCAATAATGTCAACAATTTGTCTCCGATGGTATCTGGAGAACCACAACGCTCTTTTCTCATATGGTGAATGTGACTCATAAGACTACACTATTTAAGCCATTACGTCTGCCATCTAGCCTTGGCAGCGCTGTGCTGCATCACAGGGACACATTCCCCAAATTCAGGATTGCTTTGTGTTTTCCCTATCCCTGTAATTGCTCACTTGAGACATGTAAACCCATCATACAAACATATACAGCTGCCTTCTGATCATACGATAAATCTTTATAATACGAGATAGATCCAAATACTTCATCCTCTATTGCCAACAATCCTCCAGTTAGCTCCTTGATTAACTTAATGAGCCTAGCCTTTCTCAGCTAGAAATCTCTTGCTCAAAGTTGTGGAAGAAAAGGATGAAACACATCAAGGAATAAAAACAGCAACACAGAAACACAAACCAAAAAAACTATATGTTTTCTTCATCTACTGTTAAAGTCTCAGCCAAAAAGCCTTAAGTTAGATTACATCATTCAGCTTTTCTGAATATAGAAGTAAAGAAACGGAAGAGAAGGGAGTAAGAAAAGCTTCTATCCCAAATACTCAAACTGCTAATTGTTAAAGCAGGAACTCAATAACAGAGACTGAAATTCAAGTTTTAAGGCAACTCTCACTGAATCACAGGGCCACAGATTGGCTTAGGTTGGAAGGGACCTTAATAACCTAGTTCCAGCCCCCTGCTGTGGACAAGATTTTCACCCTCCAGATCAGGTGCCCAGTGCCCCAACCTCAAACACCTCCAGGGATGGGACATCCACAAAATGTGTGGGCAGCCTACACCACCAGTGCCTTACCACCCTCTAAGTAAAAACTTCTTCCTTACATCTAACCTAAACCTCCCTTCTTTGGGTTTAAAGTCATCACACCTTATTCTATCACTATCAACCACGTAAAAAGTCAGTCCCTCTCCTGCTCATAGACTCTCTTCAAGTAATGGAAGGCCACAATGAAGTCTCTTCTCCAAGCTAAACAATCCCAGCTCCTGTAACCTTTCTTTGTACAAGAGGTGCTCCAGCCCATGGTTCATCTTTGTAGCTCCCCTCTGGACTCAGTCCAACTGCTCCACAACCTTTTAGTGCTGGGGGACCCCAGGCCTGGATGCAATACTCCAGATGGGGACTCGTAAGGACACAGGAAAAAGGGGTCAATCACCTCCCTTGCATACTGGTCACTCTTCTTAATGGTCTTTAAGATTATTTTCAATAGTCAGAATTATGAAACTCTTCCAAATTTTTAGTGAAATATTTGAAGACTGACGTGAATCTGCACATCAATATAAATAATACTTTCTGTCCCTCTTGGACTTTACACACACAAAAAGAATATTTTCCTAATAAAACTTCTCTGCAGACCATGCAAGTTTATGTAGTTGGAAGGAGACCTCTTTGCAGTGATAGAGTAGGAGAGGAGAAGCAGAAGCAGCAAATCATGAAAAGAAGACAGGAACTTTAGCCTGACTCCTGGGTGAATTACAGCCAAGTGATTTCCTAGCAGGGATTGATTTTCTTTCCTCTTCATCTCAGTCTGCAGGTCCCTCTACACTGCACCAGTGCTTCCTATGGAATTCCCAGACAAAAGGGTGACAGATCAAGGAGAAATCCTAAATTTGTATTTACTATTATATACACCAGTGAGGGTATACATTCACCAAAAGGGGAATGGGATAAAAACAGCGGCAATCTAAGGAGGAAAAACTTATTTTACTAAATATGATATCGAAATACAAGATAACACAATATAATATAATTGAGGCTAACAAATCGAACGAAACAGAAAGAGAGAGTCCCCGAAAACCGAGAGGCTTACTGTGAACTCTAGGCGACACGGCTGGAACGCTTCCCACTCTCTGAGAAGTTTGAGAGAAGAACATTCCAGCCTGGGAACAAGATTATATAGCGTCCTGGTCCTGTGACTTATCACTAACCGTGTTGTTCTCTGGGATATGTAGTCTTCTTCTGTGGACTGCACATTCAATAGAAGTATCCATGCTTTACATGATGTTATGATGTGGAATACTGATAGCAAAATTACAAAATTACAAAACCATGACATGAGCGTTGTTTTGCCCCACCACTTCGCTGTTTTTATCCCATTCCCCTTTTCCCCCTCCTTTCCGGGCCCCTGGGGGGGCCCTACGAGGTGGCTTCCCCTGTCACGGGCATAGGTAAATCTAAGTAACCCGTGACAGCTCATCATCCCCCTCACCCTCAGACCAACTCTCCAGGCACAGTTATTCACCAGTTGTTCCATAACCAGTTGAGGCTCAGTCAGCAAAAAGGGCTGATGTGCTTTGAGAAGAAGCATCACTGTTCAGTCCTCTGAGTTGAACAAAACCAAGCAGTATATTAATACACATTAAAAGAGAGAGTGATGGTAGTAAAATGAAACTACAGTGTCAAGATCTTTTTTCCTCTTTCTTCTTTCACAGACATTTGGCCCATCAGGAGTTTGCTGGTTCTAGAATGACAAGTGATCATCACAGTAAGCATGCAAAATAATGAGCTTTGCTTAATGATTCGCACGGTGCTAGATCTGAGGTAACATACACTCACTTGTTTCAGGATTTACATGTCTGACCCAGCATTATTGGTGCTGCCTTCAGGTCTCTGAGTACAGGACAAACACATTCCCATCTGCTTGCTGCATGAATACTCAAGAGTGCAAGGGGTCATTCACATCTGTGTGAACAAGACTGTTCAGGTTATAGTCCTATTCTCAGAATCTGTATACCAGGTTCAGTAGCAAGTTAGGGGAGCTGAACTTCTCATTGAGATCATTTTCTGAAGCCCTTCTTTTTATATCTGTTTTCATGAGTTTACTCTTCCTTGGGCAGCATGTACATTATCACAAGCTTGCTTTGCTATCTGTGTAACATTATAGTAAGGCAAACTGCTGTCACCTAACAGTTTGTATTACATTATTTACTGTTTGGCTTGAACTTATTTCATCATTAACTTATGGCTGCGGCGGACCTTCACTGGAACGCAGTCCATCATGAAGCAAACATTTATTTATTTATCTAACTTTTATTGCCAGTCCATGTGCAAATGTATACTTCTACAGGTTGTGGTAATGCATTTTCCACAGATATTAATAGGAAGCACTCAAGAGTTTTGAAACAGTACTGTTTTGAAGCTGTGCTAGCTGCCTGCTGGTCTTCTGAATAGGACTGAAGCATTCTTTGGTAGAACAAGAGAGATAGAGAACGTCCAAGGAAGAAAAGTTTCTAAATTCCTCAATAGTGGATGAATTGAAGCCAAGGATTACATTCTTTAGAATCATAATAGCCAAGGCATAGAATATGAAGGGATTTGCTGGACAGTGATTGGTTTTTACTTCACAGAGGCTGTTGCAACCATCTAACCTTACAGCCCTATTATTATTATTATTATTTATATCAAAATCCTGCTTGCTGCATTTTGAAGTTACTCTGGATTATTCTCTGGAGCTCTCATACTCTGTCTTTCTATTGGATGGAGTCATTTGAGAAAATGCAGCTCCAGCTGTTTCCAATTCATCTCAGGTGTTAAACGAGGCATACCACTGCAGAACATACCATTATAATCTGTACTCCTGCTAAAAAGTGCTTCAAGATTCAACTGTGCCATGCACACAACTCCTGCTGCAGTGACAGCTACCCAATCACAGTCCCCTAGCTGTCAACATCCCCATAGCTCAATAATTGCCCATGATGAGCAGTTTAGAAGGAGATAGGAGCTGCAAGAAGGATCATAAAATACTTCTGAGAACCTAAAGTATGACAAAGAAAATCTGTGCAGGCATTCCAGGCTCTAGTGAAGTTAACTAGAGGTCACAAGCATATGAGTAATAACACTATAAAAAAGAACATGTGTTTGAAGCTTAGCTACTACTATTCATCAATCTGGTTTTAAAATAGCTTGGTATTTGACAATGATTTTGACATATTTTTGTGACAGTGCGTTTTACTGAATCATTTCTGGAAGTCAGAGCTAGACAAGTTTGATTAAAAAAAAAAAGAGAGAGAGAGAGAGAGAGAACTTTTCCCTTTCAAAAACGTCTTTATTTTGAAAGTCTGGCACTGCATGCTACTGAAAGAATGGTTGTCAGCAGTGATACCTAAGGTGTAACAGATGCATTTTCAAGATAACTTTTGTTGTTATTCTTTTAGAAAGAAGTGTACAGATCCACTTAACTCTTAGCAAGCTTGATTTTTTTCTGAGCTATGTTTTATGATCTCCCCTAATGCTTCATATATGACCGACTGGCTAGCAGCTGGCAATCAGATATCTAGACCAGCCTTTGTGAGCCATTTGCTCAAGGACAGCTCAGTTCAAGCTGATGGCTTACAGAAATTAATATAAGATCAACTGTTTTATATTAACAGGGTTCTCAGTACACCACTATCTAATCCCATCAGGAAAGCTCTGCAGGTGAGTAAAAAAACAGAGTTAAATTCATCCTCCCAGCCTTAAAATCTATGTAAACAAGATGAAATGTACAGTAACATGGTTCCGGAAGCCCAGCAATGCAGATAAAGAATCTTGTAACCTTGAACCCAATAGCAATGCCCAATACCACGTTCATTGTCTTGAACATCATCACATTTTTTTCTGAAGGTATAAGATTTCACTGTATTTTTCCCACTGACCTTTTTCTCTGCTCCTCATATAGACCTGACTCTCTACCAAAGCAATTGGTGAGAATTTTCAGGTTTATGTCCATGGAAAAAGTAGTCGCTTCATACCTATTGCATTACAGTTTCCACACAAGTAACATTAGAACGCTGACTCTTTTACTTCATGCAAGAAAGCCTTTTAGAAGTGTGTGTACATGAATAAGGAAATTAAACACACACCAGAGCCTCACGCTCTCAACAGGATTAATTTAGTGATATTCAAGTCAGTATTCGGTGCAAAAAAAATAATGTCATAAACAGCAATGTACTCATAAAAAACATAAATGGTTTCTGAGCACATACTGAAGGATTTTTTCCCTTATTTTTAAAATGTGTCAAGATGAGGAATTAAGAACATCCTTAAATGATTTCATTTAAAACAGTATTAAAATCCAACTCCCCTGTCCAACAGAAGTTTCTAAAACCTTCACTTGAGTTCCCTAGGGAAAAAAAACAACAGATCTCTTTTGCATTAAACCAGCTTGATGCTGGGGGGATTGCTACTAGCTAAAATGTTTGTTAATATGTGGCCTTGAAAGTATGACAAATGGCTTTCTATTGAATATCAATACCGTGTTATTGATAATGAGGGATTTGCTGACTATTTACCGCTGACATTTTGAGAAGTTGTTCTGTAATCCGAAATGATCTTCTATGATACGGCATTTATTTTTAACCTAGGATATGGAGGGAAAAGAGCAGGCATTCTGCACAAAATGACATTTAGATGTATTCCAAAGAGTTATTAGAGGACTTATCATCCAAAGTAAAAGGACAGATTAAAAAACACATAAGGACAATATCATTACAGGTCGGCTGTTCTCAGAATGTTCATAAGATTTTGTACAAAGCCCAAGTGTTCAGACACTCCTCTGAAATTTTTACAAGGAATTCAAGTCTTTGGGGTTCATCAGATTTATTCACAAAAAGATCTTGTTTCTCATCCTCTACGTACCTTCTTCTATCAGACAGTTAATACGTTGGAAAATTAAGATAAAAAGCAGACAAGCATGGATTTCCAGGAGTTTTGGGTCTGGTGGGCACTGGAAGAGCATTATTATAACACTCAGGTTGAAACTAGTAAGAACCAAGAGCTTATGAGAGCCTCAGAGGACAGCAGAATGGGAAACATAGAGGTATTCTTAAATTTGAAGAGTTCAGTACTATTTGGGATAAAAACAAAGAATTCAGCTTGCCTGAAATTGCTTTCCTTTGCTTAATTAAATTGTTTGTCCGAGTGTTTTTCTTCCCAACTTTTTCTACATTGAAGTGTTTTGAACAATTCTGGCATGGTTGTCAGAGGTTTCAAGCACACGTTAACGGTGCACTCAAGCGACTACGACTTACTGGCAAACACTTCTGCTTTCTAAGCTGTGGGGGAAAAGAAAACATAGAAAAAAGAAAAACAGGAGAGTCAAGAAAGGGATGACATAGATATTTGAAGAGAAACAGAAGATCGTGCAGTCAGAATAGTGAAGAATTGAACAGGGACCCTGAAACAGTTCATAGGCTGTTTTGCTATAATTAGCTGTTAAGTTCTTCCAGAAACTATGATCCATTTGCCCTTTTTATAGCCTTAAAATTACTACTGATGAGGGACTCTTATTATGCATGTATAAATACATTAACAAGAAGTGCCGAAGCTTTATGTGACTCAACACACGCTTCACATTTTCCAAGTCTTTGCAACCACACTGTATCTTATCTTTTCCATAAAGACAGATATCTACTGTATGCATTAAGTTACATAGAATATCCAAGACTTCTCAGCTTAGTTGCTTCTATGTTGGTGCCAAAAGGTGAATTCAGAAGCCCAGCTCAGAACAAGCAAACAGAAAAATGATGATCATTTAATATTTTTAAACACAACATAGTGTAATAATCTGCACGCTTCTTTAAGTAGAAAACTACAAGCAGAACTACAAAGAAGAGAGTGATGTCACACCACAAATTCACAGCCTGAAATGAAAGATCTCCATCAAGAAAGTTAATAACATCGGTCTACCAGCCTTCCTGAGACAGGACGTCGCTCTGATACTAAAATAAATTTGTTGATATCTATCTATTGCAATATTTATTCATTTTCCTGTTGTCGACAGTGACAATTTATTTCCTTACCTCCTTTGGTTAGAAATTGACTTTTTATTTATTTATTTATTTTCATTATCTCTTCTAACATCGTCTCAGTTCTATTTGCAATGATTACGGAAATCATAGTAGCTGTGTTTTATCAGACATGCAACAGCAGTCACTACAAAACAAAAAGCTTAAAGGAGGCAAAATTCTCTAGGATTTTTAATGAAAAACAGGCAAGCTGACCTTTGAAGGGGCTTCCATGACTCTCCAGAAGCAGCTTTTGGGACAGCTTCCAATCAGTGTTGCTTAAGGAAAGAAAAATCCCATAGATGCCGTAGACATGGTAAATAAGGACATGGTTCAGTTGGCCTGGTAGCAATGGTTGAACAGCTAGATTTGATTATCTTTGCAATCTTTTCCAACCTTCCATGATTCAACAAATCCCCACCAAACATTTAAATGCAACAAACAAGCAACATGTGGGTTTTCTTGTTTCAGACACAGTGCAATAGCTTTCCTAAACACCAACACGGTTACCTTGGCAATGGTGGGAAGCTAGGTCAAGAGAAAAAACAAAAAACACACCTCACCTACCAATGTGAATGTTGCTGGAGAACAGGATTCTTGCTTTGACTTTGGAGGCAGTGCGCTTCCTTACTGTCCTCCCCTTTTCTGCAGCCCAAACTGGGCAAGTCCTCTTCAGCAGGTGCAGACCCACAAGCTGAGATCATTCAGTGTACTCTCGTGCACTTCCTACTTGCATTTCCTACTTCACCAGCTATACTCTGTCAGCACACAGTTATCAGAGAGAGTTATCCATCCAGACCTTGAGAACTTCATTTGATACTGAAATTGGTAAAGTAATGTTAATTCAGCCTCAAGTAGGGAGCTTTGTTCCATTAAAATTTCATTGATTTGCTGCTGATATAAAATGAACTGCCAAAGACATAGATAAAAAAGCTTTATAAGGGAATGTGGCAAGTGATCATCAATCACTAAAGTGTAACTTGAAATGAATTTTAGCACCGTGGGGAGATGCAGACACCATCTTACAAACATAGCTTTAGCCAGCAAGCAGGTTTCTCCTTCACTGTTGTGAATTTGGTTCATTATTGATAGAGCTGGAGGAGAACAAAGTGATTTAAATTTAAAAAGCCCCAATGCCTCTTAATTTATCTGCAATCTGTGACACAAACTGAAAGCATCCAAGACTTTTCAAATCACCTTAAGTGCTTAGCAGACAGAATATTTTTAGTCTATTGGAATTGGAACAACTTCTAAGAACAACTAGGTTAGCACTCTGCGTGTGGTGCTGTAGAACAGCATAAATAAAACATTACCTGGTGGTGAAATCCTTATCACCCATTTGTTTCTCACAGACTTTAACAAATTGTTCAAATCTCTGCTCACCAATAGGAAAAGCATGGCCAAAAACAGTTTCATAAAGCCTCCTTCCAATCCTTTGCAAGCTGGCTGTTATGAAAGGCAAGGTGAGGAAAATACTTTTTTTTCCCTATCAGGAAAACATTTGAAGGTTGCAAACATCTTTTCATTCTTTGATAACCCCACGTACCCCTAAGTAACCAAGGATCTTTCACGGAGAATCTGAAGCCACCCTGATCTGGAACTCCGAAACCAAGGTTTCTAGCTTGACTGAAGGCCTAGTTATTCACTTTTTTACATGATGATGGCTATTCTTTAGGACACACATCTATACATAGCATGCAAAATCTCAGTCAAGACATTCCAATGCACCCTGTATGTAAAAAAAATAATAATACTGTCATTTAGGTGATTTTGTCTATTTAAGCACTGTTATGATTAGTCACAATGACAACTCAGGAAATTAGATCTTTTTTCCAATAGAAAGTTCATTAATAGACTTAGACTGTTACATAGCTACAGTGTAGAAAGTGTTGCCCACTTTCTAAGAAATCAGAATAGTATGTTGAATTTCCAGAGTACTATCATTTCTTCTTGATCATTTTCTTGATCATTCAGCACTCAGAGTATAAATTGGAATCAGACCAAAAAGATTCAAGTACATAATACAAAATATTCAATATTGTGATCAATATTTCTTTTTTTTTACTTTTTTCCCCCCCTTCTGAATTATCTGACTTGCTAGATTGACTTTTTCTGGAGAAAACACTACCTGGGGTCTTATTTAAGCCTTCAGATACACGCTTCAGTTGTCAACTCAAATTATTTAATGGGATTGGAGTTTTGAATAGCTATTCACTGGGCATTTCCATTCCTTCTTAAAAGGAAAATAGGGAGAAAATGGATATCCAATCGAATGTCAAAAACACTGAGTATCTCTATTGACTTCGGTGCCTAACATAGCACATTCTTGAGAACTTATTAAAGCATAGAAATAGCCTGAGATAAACTTCTGCATACTTCACATATTTTCTCCCCTAAGAAATGCCTATATATACTTTGAAGCTACTTAATTCTAAAACACTGCTACATTTAGAAAAGCTTTGCATTTTAAAAACAGCAAAGTTCTACATTTTAAAATGTCAGTGAAAGGTTTCAAAACTCCATTTGAGAGAAATGAAGGGTGATTCTAAGAATAACCATATGAACTCCAGTGGATGTTGTGGTTGCTCAGCACTGGAACTGGGTGAAGATTTTTGACCCACAGATCAGATGGCCTGTTGCCTTGTTGCTTCTTTAACTCTAAATGGGTTACTATGCAGCACACAGCATGCTGAAATGCAAATCAGACCAACCAGCATGTTGCGGATGCAGCACTGAAGAGGTAAAAAACACTGTCTAACAGTCAGACCAAGACTGTATGCATTTAGTCATTGCTCTCTGATTTTTCCTCTCAAATACTCTGAGATAAAATGTTAATGGTAAAAATGATAACGTCATACATACTATAATACATCTTTCATGAAGTTGGATTGCTATCACAAACAAGAGGGGTTTGAGAACTAAGAAGAAAGCTAGGTTATCTTACTAAGAGCAGTGCAACATTTAGCATAGACCTCTGAAATGATTTGCTGTAGTATTTAAGCCCATTATTAAGTTTAACCTCCTAGATGAATTTCTGTTTGTTTGTTTTTTATGACATGGACAGCATTCCCTACAAGAGAGGAGTATAACCTGGGACAGCTTTATTCCTTCTTGAATTTCAAGTGCTATAAAAATGACAAAATTTCATTATGCTTTATGTGGTGAGTAGTGTTTATCTCCTACATTCTCATATCCCAGCAGTTATGTACAATAAATCTAAAAACTCTCTGCCCCAAATACCACATAGTGATGCATAATAATTTGTCTGCAAGAAGTATTTCTGATTTCCCTTTCAGGCAATCTACATCCCAGGAATCTTTAGAACAACAGGAAGAGCATTAATATTCCTCAAGTCTTCATATGTATTGAGCGATAATGACAAGAACTTCTACCAAACGATATGTAAACACTCCAAGCTCTACATACCTATATACAAATTGTCTTGGCTGTATTCTTGATCTAGACCTTCACTTATTCTTTCTATACATCTGTACCACTACATTGGTACCTGAATGTTACTCATTCCATTCAGGAGTTACTCACGTGCCATATGAGTATTTTCTTGTTGCTGTTGTATAAAAGTCACATCAGTAAGTCTCACCTTAGATCCTCTGAATGCTAAACAGGTAAAACACCGTGTCTTATGAAATATTAAATGCAAGACATGGCCAACTGTTATACTTAAAACTTTGTGAAATAAAAACAATCCTAACTCCTTTTCTTTCCTGTTCTCTCAGTTGTTCATGAGTGCATGATCTTCTTGCACACACAATTCTCATTAAAACTGAGAACAGGGCAGAAATGGCAGCAGAACCTTAAAGGAGACGTTACTGTGCTAAGCATTTTCTGCGCACACACATCAAAAGGACTCAATTAAGATCAAAAACAACATCCAGCCTCTTTTAAACTGATTTATTCTCCATAAGAAAAAGCAAATATCAACGTTTAATGAAGATACTATAAAATCATTACCTCAATTTAAAACTACTGGAAGAAATTCCAAGAGATTAGAAACAAAATTCACTGAAGGCTCCAGCCTAGTAGAAAATTTGCATTAGCTACAGGTCATAATGTAAATGTACAAGCTACAGGACTAATTGCTAGCAGTAAACAAATATTTGAAGAGGTTTCATGCAGCACTTGCGTGGCAAGAAATTAGCTATAAAAATCAATTAAGTATCATTATCATCAGACAGTATGTCAGAAGATTCATCTCAGGAAACACAAATCAAACATCTGGTCAAGTGCAAACACATCATTCTGCAACTGATAGCCCAGCCAGGGACATATTATTACTTCACAGAGGTCACTAACCCCATTCTCTCAAGAATGGAAAAAGAAATGTTAAGGCAAATGTATAATAAGACAGAAAAGCAAGTCAGACCTTGAAAATCATTGAAAAAGAGACTCAAACTTGTAAATGATGCAAATAAATTCACTCATGGAAAAGAAGAGAAAAATCTATTTCATTGTAAACTTCCCTTTTTCACTTGAAATCATGGTTGTTTTGTTGCATTAAGTAAAGAGAAAATTCAGACTGCAGTGAAATGCTGTGTAACTCCAGTAATGCTCGGCAGCCAGGCTTGTGGGGACTTAAGAGAAAAAACAGAAGCAGATCTCTAGTTCTGTAAACTGAATCATTTTACTGCAGTCAGCATGCTAGCCCTGGTTCACTTCAGTAGAGAAATATGTTTCACAAATTTGATTCAAAGCCACTGAAATCTAGTAGAAATTCTCACTGAGAAATCATGGTGTTTAGGAAGAGTTTCTACTCAGTATATCTGAAACTGATCTCCACTTTAGCTAACAGTTTTACGTGGATAGCTGTTGAGACAGGAGCTATCTTTTGTTCAACGCTAAATCATCACAAGAAGGATTCACAACTTAACCACTAGTTTGTATTACACTTTCATACAAGTAGTGATATGTATATACAATCATTCTAGGTAGTTATTTCACTACAGTAATTAGAAGAGATAATAGACTGCTACCTATGTTCTTTGAAGAGCCTTGAAAATCTCATCCATGACTACTGTCAATTCCTTTGCTCGATTCTTGCTCTTCTTTAGAGGAAACATCAGTAGCAAATTGGAAATATCTATGTATGCACATACAACAGATTAAAACAAAACTAGAAAGTACAAATGCACCCATGGATCCAAGAAAAAGCAAGAATAAATCCTTAGGTGCTGTTTTTTCAAAGATACGTGCAAGTAAAGCAGGGGTACTTCCGTGTCTTTTTTTTTATTGCTATGAAGCAGATATAAAGTGTTTAAAAGTTTTCCTTACTGCTGTAGCATTTCTCCCTGTGAAATAGAATTGCCATAGTAAGTCTCTCATCATATTCCCAGTGGCCTCAATGAGCCAAAAAAAAAAAAATTGCCTGGAAATTTGATAATGAAAACCCATAACACCTACCTCTTATGACCCAATAATAGCTACTGATAGAAAAACAGATCAAAAAGCAAGGCTTGAAAGTTGCTGTATTAAAGAATAAAACTGCCCATTCTAGACAACGAAAATGCAGCACTGGAAAGAATTTTGTACACTAAGATGAACAGCTTGAGAAAACAGTAAATGTGGAGGTTGACATGATAGAGCAGATACAGTGTTCAAGGCTGTGAAACGGACCGGGCCAGCTCTTGTGAAAGGTACCCTGAGCTCAAGCTCCCCTTTGTTGCTGAAAGCTCTGAGGCCTGCAGAGAAAAAGGGCAACCTTTAAAGGGGAGGTAGCAGTTCCTGCTCCTCCTCCACGGGCAGTAAAACTCTAAAAGGCTTCCAAAACAACAGGATAAGCACATTTTACCCTATTTTTTAAACAATTTTCTTGATTTCCCATGTTTACTCCTTTACTGCTTTCTCTTCTTCCTACTAAATTCTTAACTTTTCACAGCCCATTTAATTTCTGGAGTACAAAAATCAGCATTTGCTAGCTTAGAAACCATCCCCTCAGTGTATTGACGGCAACTACACATCTCTACCAAGGAAAGTTTCATTCTTATTTTCTCCTTGCTATGATCTCCCTTTGTTTCTTTCAAAATTTATCATCAGTCAAGTTACACTTTATTTCGTTGCTGCTGCAGCTTCTGGTTATATATTTTTGAATTTTTCTTTGCTGATACTCTATGAATTGGCTGGTTGTTTTTCACTGTTTCTGTGAAGCTATGGGGGAGAAAAAAAAAAAAAACCAAAAAAACAATTCCTTTATTCAAGAATTCTGACATTTATTAGCATAAGAAACCTCTCAGATGAAACTGCAGCTTTCCAGACAGCAATTTCATTTGCAGAGGAAGTTAAAAGAAATTTATTTTAAAGCCAGGTAAAACTTAGAATGAGAAAAGAATGGAATCAGCAGAAAAATTAACAAAACTAAGGAAACCTAGGAAACGTAGTCCAAAGTGAAAGTGATGATGCTGTTACAATGTTAACTACATCAGATCAGGACACGTAAAATAAAAAGCTATATGCCCAAGCCTTCTTATCCCTAAAATAAATAAATAACTAAAGGGAACATACTGAGCACTGCTTAATTAGAAATAAACTGAACTATCCTCAACAGTGTCTGTGAACGTGAATTTCTTTCTTCAATGTTCTGGCCTAAGAGGTAAGTATGGATACTTACCTCTAAAAGGTAAGAAAGCAACTAGTAGATGAGGGAGCTCTTTGGAGGGTTTAGATAGCTCTTGCTGAATGTTCTATTGAAGGCAGAGGGGAAGGCAGCTTACTGCAATGGATTTTTAGTGTCCATATTTGAAATGCTGAGCTCCATGTTCTGGTAGCTGGGTTAAGGACCACAGGTGCACTGTGGTCCCAGATCAGACATACCAGGCTTCACTTTTGACAGAGATCACAGATAGAACTAAAGGAGTTAATTAAGTCTACATTCAGAATTGTAGAGCTATATTCCATTTTGAGAATCCAGACCCTGGTGATCTGTAAAGGGGCACACTGTAAAAAAAAAATCCAAGACACCTTCAGTATCTTGGCAGTTTATGTAGCTTTGAAGTCACTTGGTATCTCAAGATATCAGTGGCGCCTAAAGGACGTCCTATCTCAGACAAACTCAGTTGCAAAGACCAGATATCTTATCTGAGAGCTGTACACTAAGAGCATCTCCAGCTAATTAGCACTGCTTACTTACTGCATTTCCCGGGTTGATTTGTTATGAGGTGTTACAATAACCACTTACAGCTCAGCCAAGGAAGATATTTAGTACCACAGCAAAGTAAAAGTAGGAATCAGCACATATCTTGTACATCAGAAAAAAAAAAAAAAACACAACTAAACATGACAAGGTCAGTAGGTGTTGTGGTTCTTGCTGCAAAACAAAGAGCGGTCACTAGAATAACAAGTTTATTCTAAACTGACCATTTTCTGTATAGGAGAATTCCTTAGAAGGCAGCTCAACTGCATGGAGTTGTAAATAGAATGGGAATGACTGTTCTGACTGTCTTTGCTGCAGCAAACTTTATCAGTTTGTATTGAAAGGCAGGATAGCAAGACTCCAGCTATATCTAAACATTCGAGCAATCACAAGCTGGAAAAGGACATTTTTGCATCTCTTATTTCCGGAAGCACACAACTGAGTGAAGAGATCATCAATAGAAAGTGACAAATTTTGCTTTGGAAAAAAGAGCTGTTTCAACAGTATTGGTACATTATGCAATGGTTGACAAATATTTCCCAGCCATACTTCAATCTGTTAAAAGTATATGACTTTACATTTTGAATCTTAAACATCGAGAAAATTAAGACGGCGCTTCAACTACAGTTGGCCACAACCTTTAGGAATTTCTGGAAGTAGTCCTCATCTGTAATCTGTCAGTAGTTTTTCATCTTTAAAATGCTTGCAACATGAATCATCTTGGTAAATCACATGTGAAGCAGAAATATTTGGGGTCTTCTAACAAGGATACTTGTTGTATTAGGCGAAATCGGACCCTCGGGATGTAACGTGATAGGCCCTCCCCTACTGGGTCATGCATATGTAAAAAAGATAAAGATGAAACTGGATACCTATATAAGAGACCCTCACATTCCAATAAACGCCATTTTACCGCTCACCATAATGGTGTAACAAACAGCTGTAACTTGGTCGGGGCCGTCGATACACATTCACAAAGGGACTTGACTTTCCAGGTTACCAGATCGAGGTAACAGATACTCTTCGGCCACAAGACCAGTGGCTTAAAAAGTCTGTTACTTTTCATGTGCTTACTTTAGTGGCTATCTATTATTACTGTAGCTATGCAGAACACATTCTTATGAGTCCTGGTTACTCAAATAAAGGGCTGTAGTCTGGTGGATTCTTCTGCTGTCCACATGGCTCCAGTAGCAGCTCCCCACCAGAGGATGTGATGATTTCTTCCTAGAAAGATAAAGCCAATCAGAGTATCATTCACAGACATCTAAAATCATTCCCTGAATTCTAAGAAAAGAAGGTGATAACATAAAAAAAACCCCACACTTGATTGGTAATCAGCTACAAAGCATACTTGACAAAAAATAAGAAAATATCAGCTAAGGGATCCCATCGGCAATGGAAATACATCTTCTTGCTTTATTTTGTATTTACGTGAGTGGTAAACTGTGCCAGTATCAAATAGCGGTATCAAATAGCTGATGCCCAAAAAATGCTGTGATTTAACTCGCCTCTAAGTTGCTATGCTAGGACAAACAGATACAGATGCCTGTAAAAACGTATTCTCAGTGATTTAACAGCCATACCAGTCCTACTGTGCTACTTCCACAGCTATTGCGGTGCTGGAAACTTTCCCAAGAAGACAGAGCAAGAGCTCAATGTTGGGTGCTCACACACAACAGTAACAGCTTTCTGGCTGAGAAGCAAAAGATAGTAACCTTACTAAGGTGAAAATCATCCTTAAACATAGCACCTCTTTTCATCAATTAAATACCCATGTAACATACCTGTAAATAATTGATCACTAAGATCAATAATAATAATAAAGAACTTAATAAAAAAGTAGATAACACTGCCTATGCAGTACTTCTAGAGTAAGGACAATTCATTTTTGTTTTTGCATAAGTTGCAGATTCACACATGCGCTGTTTCTTA
Organism: Coturnix japonica; assembly: GCF_054131305.1. Classification (NCBI taxonomy): domain Eukaryota; kingdom Metazoa; phylum Chordata; class Aves; order Galliformes; family Phasianidae; genus Coturnix; species Coturnix japonica. The sequence continues at coordinate 2,765,483 of NC_140670.1, forward strand.
CTGCAATGGCGTAAAATTTGATCCAAGTTTTAGGCCTAAATTTTTCAAAAGGTATCCAGTTTCTACTAAAATACAATGGAAATTTGGTGCCTGGCTTCCTTAGATCACACCCTTAGTCTAAGATGTGGTTCCATCCCAGTCACTCACCAAGCGAAGCTCAGAAAATTTATTACTCAAATTAAACTGTTTTGAGAAAGTTATGAGAAAGCAAATATAAGGATTTAGCAATTACACTGAATATATTATTGCTGCTTTCTGCACAGTACAGAGGTGCTAATAACTCAAAATGGAAATTCACATCCTTTCTGCAAGATATTTGTTCTTCCCCACTAACAATCAGTGGAGTGATTTCTTTGCATTAACTTTCTGAATTGAAATGAAGGCATTGTAAAAGAGTAAGCACTAACAACTAAAGGACTACTGATGCCAGCCTCGCACACTTTGATTATAAGTGAAAAGAAACCTTCAAGGGTTTTTGGCATCTTTTGGGCTAGAAAGATCTACTCATGACAAAAAACAGTTATAACATAGCAATAGCTGCAAGAGAAAGGTTTTTGATTTGGAGAAATCCCAATGGCATTGCCAGTTACCAGAAGACTGTAGAGCACTTGAATCTTCTGAGAAAACCATATGAGAGAGATAATAAGAAGCCTTCAGAACTGGTTGCCAAAGGAAGCAGTTTTAATGTAGATGTTAAGCTAGGCACTTAAAAGAGAACTGTGTGGTGACATTAAAGGTGAAGGAGTTACTATGATAGGCTTAATACAGGGGGAACTAATAACTATTATCAGGGAAAACCTAAAAAAAACCTTTAAACATGGGGAACTTAAATATATTCTGCTTCTGAAAAGTACTCTACTGCTGTCAGTAAATAGATGGGTTTCTAGTACTGTGATTGCCTAGGATGAGAAAAGTCCTAACAAAAGCAGAAAAAATCATTTTCAGTCAAATTGAATGAGCTTGGGATTTTCTGACCAGGATGACCATCTATGTTTATATGAAGCATATCATGCTATAATTCCTCTTCCTCCATAAAATGCAAATTCTGGAAAATTCAGATTCATTTTATTAAACCAATAAAATCCAAAAGAATTAACTTCAAGTATACTGTACAGCTAATAACAGTTGTACTTTAAGGATTACAGCTACAAGAAGTAGTGTGCAGGTTTGACAGAAGAGAAGCTGCAAACAAAATGAAATAGCAAAGATTCAGAAGGGAAGGGAAATGGGAAGAAAAACCATCTCGGCTTAGTGTCTATGAGACTGAATACTGGAAAAATTAAGTGCTGTGAATGAAAGAACAAAAAAACAATAGAATTAGTTTGAAGTATGGGTGAAAAAATAATAAGGGGGGAAAAGATGAAAAAAAGAAAAGGGACAGAAAAATGGGAAAGAGGTTGAAGAGAAACTAAAAGCATTGGTAAGGGAAGAAAACAGATTTATAACTGATGAAGAGGATGGAGAAAGAGGTAAAAGGATGAAAATAGTCTACGCTAACAGAAACGGTGCTTCTATTTGGTCTCCTTCTGCTAAACAGGAAACATGAGTTAGAGGCAAAGTAATTCAAACCTATCTGAACTCAGCAAAGACCTCAACAAAGTTACTCTCAAAGTTGCTTTAGATGATAAGGAACGACCCTTAGCACATCACTACAACAGAAAACCTCCATATTCCTTTCTTTCCTGTAGTGCTCCCTGCTCTGCTTTTGCACATCAAAGGCTGAAAAATGCTGCAATTTCATTAAAAGACTTTTTCAGTGTTATTTCCCATGCAAGGAATTCTGTAAAGCAAGGAGGCTCAATAAGTGTTAGTTCTGTTAGCCTTTATTAGTCTGTTTTTTGCCTATGAACGTATGCATTACTTAAGACTCTGCTTAGAGGGAAACTCAAATACAAGATGTCTACAGAGAAAGAGGGGGAACAGCTTTCTGATTCAATGCAGCAAAAGACACCACTACAAAAGTTAAAGCAAGGCTTACTCAAGAATATATACACACATACATTCCTTTCTTTGCTATTTTTATTTCTTCTCTCTAGCATGGTTTCAAATCACATGGTTACTCTTTGAATTATTAATCACTTCCACTCAGCTATTGATCTCTACCTAGCAAGTGTTACCTTGTGAAAATCAATAAGATCTGTCAGCGTTGCATGTCGGTTTGGGTCTACCCCCAAGAAGCTGTAGAAGTCCCCCGAAGCGTCAACCAAGAAGTGTTTGAACCCACTTTGTTGGCGATAAGACAATGCGTAGCCCCAGATTTTCTCGCTGACTCGCACCAGGAACGTTCCTTCAGATTTATTCATCAGCAGCTCTTCTGCCTCCTGGCGGCTAATAATACCTGGCAAAGAAAAAAGCTGCAGTTAAGATGACAACTGATTGGCCAAACTGAGTAGAACCAATGAAACAAACACAGAGAATAAGTAAAACTAAAATTGCTTAGCATCTCAATATGCAAATGTTTGTAGGAGGAGTTACAGCTATGGAGACTATTTAACTGCTGTCTGCTTTTAAGCGTTACCTACAGAAGATGCGATGGTGTTGCATTAGATAGGTTTTTAAACTATTCGGTTAAGAATCACTTATTCCCACCCCACTACACTTTCAGAGGAAGTGCATAAACACAACTTGTACATCAGACACGTGGTTTGTGTACAAGAGATTATTATTAGAACCAGTGCAATTCGGCGATGCAATTTGAACTTGAAATACCTTGCTGATATTTGTGATAGTATTGCTATGCTTCTTCTGACTTTCAAGCGTTTTAACAAGTCTTCAAGATTGAAAACTGTGCCAGTGCCTGAAGAAAGAGCATTTTGCTGGGGTTTTCTTTACACAAAAACTTCCTTCAGATGCATAGAGATGAACTGGAGCAAAAATTAACTGGCTCTGGGAAGCTTGGTCTGGTGGCTGGCAACCCTACTCACAACATGGGGGTTGAAGCTAGATGATCTTTGAGATCCTTTTCATTCTGTGATTCTAGGATTGTATACAATCAAATCCTGCGGCTGTCAGAACTGTTAACAGAGATGAATTCATTAGGTTATCTGCTCACAGGCTTGCCTTTCTATGAAATACTGTCAGAGAGGAGCACAAGAAACAAAGATTGCAGTCTTCTTTTAGGCTTAAGTCCAGAGTAATAATCTCCTTTAATTAAAATATCCATGGCAATGAACTAAACAGAGTACATACACAAAGAAGCGGACATTGGATATGTTAATCATAGTTGAGCAAGTGCTTATGGCTCATAATGAACAATAATGAGTTACACACCTTGCTCTGAAACCAGAGAAGACAAAACTTTGTGAGGCCTCTTGCAGTACATAGCTGTCATCCTGTAGTTTTATGCTGCTTTTGTTTTCCTGAGTCACTTTTACAACTTGCTAGAAAACATGTCAGAGAAAAAACTCCCAATATCCTGATCACCAGCTACTTGGTTTTTTACATTCCCCCTCCCTGAATTCATTCCTTTGCTGAAGACAAACCTATTTATCAGGACAAAAGAAGGATTACAAATTCAGGTTTTCAGAGTAAGCAAAGAAGAAAGTTTAACAACAGCAGAGCTTTCAACTTTCCCATTTTATTCTTCTGTGCTGGAAACATCCTCATCACTTTTTTCCTTTCCGATTCTACGATATAGCACTCATGCTGCTGGTACTTTTGCTTGCAAATAGAGTACAACTGATAAACCTTGAAGTACAAAGCAAAAGGTGTGATCAGAAATATGTCTTAACTATCCACATAGAGAGTTTGGTTCCAATTTGCCTGATAGGCCTAGAGGACAATAAGCTCATGTCTTATAATTATCTGTAAAATATCAGATGCTCACTTTAATCAAGAACAGATGTTGAGTTAGGCCATCCTGGATGCAAACAGGGCATAAATGTCAATAAATAATATATGTACATCTTCCTAAGTTACTCTCTGTGAAGCTAAATACATGAATATTACAATACATACTGTATTTAAAGGAACTGGTTGTCATTATATAACCCTGCACACATCCCAGTGAATATTCCATGGAGTTCAAGTGCTGAAAACCACACTGTTTCTTAGTGTATTAATAAGCATATCCCAGGAACTGACAGTTAGAGCCTACCTGAAAGACCAAACTGTGGGATGCTGTAAATATAAGCCCATACAGAAAATGATTACTCTGGGAGGTGTGGGAAGGGACTGAGGAGATTCAGATCCTCAAAGCAAGCACTGTGCACTATTAAGAAAGATAGAAAAGTTCTTCCTCATTCCATTTCTGTCTACCTTCAGGCAATTAGTTTCTTATACAGATTTATTGCTGCAATGCTGACAAGGGCTCAGAGATCCCTAATGAAATACCGTGAGTACTGAGAATAAACGTATCCATACGTGCTCTGCTGAATAAGGTACAAATGTATATATATTTTTCTGGAGAATATTACATCATCTTTACACCTGCCACACAAAATAAGCAGTAAACATGCAAACATACGCACTTTTTTAGAAACAGCATGCAAATGCTCCGTCATCAGTGTCAATTACTACACTTTGCAATACTAAAAACAGATTTTCTGGGAGAAATCCAAGATGAACTGTTAAAAGTACCTCTCAAACTCTGCACAAAGGAAAAGACAGCGTAAGTATGAATCCATATTAAAAAGTATATTACATAGAGCCATATACCAGGTGCCATGTGCCAAGGTATCCAACTCTTTGTTAAGGCAAAAATCCAGTCTTTAAACTGACCTATACACAAAAGATTTTTATTGCTATTACAGTGCCCACTTCCCTGAAAAATCTTTTCTAGAAACAAATGTAGATGAGATATATACTGTAACAAGTTCACAGCATTCAGTGGTGAAGGAAAGAACAAGTCATTCCTTCAGCAACACATGGTATATTAGTTCCAATAACCAATATTTATATAGTAATTCTAGGTTAAAAACACACTGCTAACTTTGGGGATAGGAGCTGGGTGATGTTACAACTACCCCTGTCTAAGCCTAAGCTGCGCATGGATGGTTATACAGCTCTGATGAGGAACGAGTTGGCCTAGGCAATTTCGCAGCTACAAAAACTTGTTTATAAAACCAAAACAAAAACTGGTTTGCATTGTGTGTCACATTATACCACAGTATTCTCAGGACTCTTATAGGCTTTGAATGACGATGACTATCAGGTATACAATATCAAATTCTTTTAGTATCGATTCGTTTAATACCAAACAATCTGTTCCCCCGCTCTCAGCTTCCACCAGTAAAGCTAAACATGGCAGGCTTCCACATGATGCTGTATTCCTTGCCAAAGTGTGTATTTGTTCTGGGCACTTAAAATCATTGAGTAGGTGAGAAAACCTACATAGCTCACAGCCAAGTTCTTTTTTGTTCTTTTCTCTTTTCTACTAAAGATAGTGTAATAAGCTATTAGCCAGATACTTGCCATCCTTTTTCTCTCCGGAATCTCAAACAGCTCAGTTTCTTTCCCCTACCCTTCTCTCTCTATCTTCCTATTATTTTACTGTTCTATGGTTCAATTCTACATTGGGTGGTGATCACAACACTGAAAGTCTCCTTCGACCCCTTCAAAAATAGTATGCTGCTCTCAAGACAAGTAGAAAAAGAATGGCATTGCTCACTCCTTGAGTGGCTTAGAGAAATTAACATCTGTGAAACCCTTACATGGACACTTAAAACTGCTTGAGCTGAAGTCAAGAAAAACGTTTTTCCAAGGCTCTGGTAAGAGTCTGAGAATCACCAGTGCTCTTCTTTGTGCTAGTTAAGATATTAAATGGTCTCTGGAAAAGGAAATCACTGGTGATATGAAAGGTATTTTTTTTCTTTCTGATCCTTGCCAGTCCTTTAAAAAAGAAATAAAAAATTAACATGTTCTGTTGCTGCAAAGCAGCACTGCTACATATACTTTAAACTTTCATAAATAACACTGAGAGAATTGCATTTATTTATGCCAGCTGAAAATTTGGCCCAGAGTAGCAAAATAAGTGTTCTATGCACGACTTTATAAAATACACATTAAAAAAAATTACTTATTATCAGCATTTTAACTCTGAGAGCCCCAACACATACCAGTGTACTTGAATAGAAGTGAGCTACCCCTCTGAAACACACCCATGTTCCACCTGCCATTTCAAATAACACATATCAGAGAATACATACTACCTGTTGTCCACAGCAAACTGCAGAAGAGCAAGAATGTTTTCACTAGGAGAGGATCAAATGTGTGACGCCTCTTGAAAACAGGGAAATCCTAGCAGCTGACTTGATTTTTAGTCCCTTATACATGTACTGCATGCACCCCATCATATTACACAAACCTACATGTCCACTTCAAACATTCTAGCGTTGCAATACTTAAAAACAAGCATTTTAAGTTTTTAAGGAGAGAATAGGATTTTGAAAGATAGACATTCCAAATCATAGAAGAAGAAGTTATTAATCATCAACTGATCTGTTCCTGATTACCAGCTTTCTTTTTATATACAGAACATATCATGACAAATTTTGGTGGCCCTGCTAGGCAGGGGGGTTGGAACTACATGATCCTTGAGGTCCCTTCCAACCTGGGTCATTCTGTGATTCTGTGATTTGTAGATGACAGGCAAGTCTTAAAGATTCTGTTGTAATCATGACATTTTTTATTGCCACCAACCCTCCAGAGAAGGAAATAAAAAAAAAAAAACAAACAACCCATTAATTAGAGTACACTAAGATCACACAGCAACTGCAGATTCTATTATGAGTTTAGTGGGCACAGCCAAGAAATTCCAGGGCTGCCTTAAAGACTGCAGCACATTCATTAGCAAGAAAATACTATTCTGAAATATTATGCAATGATATCTCAGCTTCCCACTCTTCTCTCAACATTATCCTACGCACATCCTTGATTGAAACTCGGGAGAAGAAATACATAAATATTTGTTAAGATAATGCCATAACAAGAATGAATCCAAGCTAGAAAAGCTGATTAAAATTGCCAAGAAGGCAAGACAATGTACTAGTCTAAAATTATTTTCCGATTATACTATTAAAGTCACATCATGTCCATTGACTGTGAGCATGTCCATGTGATCTAGCAGTGACCCAATGCATTTAAGGTAACTCCAAGACTAACGCCTCCTATTTATTCCCATGGAAACTACGGCAAATACAAGGAGCACGATAACATTATTTGGAAGAGCAAACTCAGAGCTACAAAACAGATTTTTCAGCACTGTCATTAACCTTAGCTGTGAGTTTTCACAAGTGATGAGCAAAAGCCTGCATGCCACAGTCATACAAATCTGCACAGTCATCCATAATGTAGCTTCTTTCTCACATCAGTGTTTTCCCTGCTGAAACACCTCACTGTGCTCTCATCTTGTATTGTTTGGTCCTCATAAATTTTCAGCAGGAATTGACAAATGCCAGTGGGTGCCATTATTTCCACACGGAGGAATTTAATTCCACACCTTTGCTTCATATACACTTCCACGTCAGAGGCTGTTTTGTCAAATTGCCCCTCTGCTGCCATCTGCCATGTAGTAATAAAACAAATCAGGATGTTGGTGGGAAGGTTCCACCTCTGCTGCCATACCACCACCAACATCCATCTCTGGCACTGTGGGCCAACATCATAGAACAGGAGATATTGCTTTTGAGATCGTCCTGCTACCATGTGTAATGTCAATACAGAAACAATTTGCCCTCAATTATCGATACATCTTTAATACACTCATAAGCATTTATTTAAGCCAAGAGATTGACTGAGATTAGAGGGACGATAGGTACAAACACAACTCAGAAATGCTCATCTACCCCCTTGCAACAGAAACTATGCATTTACCTGATGCTTTCTCTCTTTTCATCCACTTTTTCCTCAGTTTGAATTCACTTCAGCAGCAGAGATTTTACACCCAGAGCAAAAGCAACACAAATGCAGGCATAAATAAATATTTATGGGATCATTGATGCCTAAAGTGCTTTCACTACCATTATGAAAAGCATTCTATTTCATGAAAAATTGATTTGCTGAACAATGATGAGTATTTGCAGATAATCAATGAATAGGAAAGAGACTTATCCTGTTTACACAAATGAAGACATCTAAGAAGGGAAGTGTGTGAACTATTTCTACAGTCAAAATTAGGAAGGAAGATCAAAAACACAGACAAGACAATGCTAATATTTCCTTTGCAATTAGATCATAACTCACACAAACATAAATATTAGTTGGTTATCATCGTATGAATAATTCACATGCCAAAGTCCATATGGACACATGACACCTCGAGCAGTATTAACAACAAATAAGCAAACACAAGGAAACACAAGAAATAAGCAGAATAACGTAAAGGACTATAGTTGTCCAATTATATGAGCAAGTCTAAACTGTACTTTGAGAGAGAATAATTTAATTACATAAGAATTTGCTTAGCACTTGCCAATCTTTTCCTTTCCTGGAGCTGAGTAAGTGAGCTTGGCACACATGCCATTTGGAATAAAATAGTTTTTAACTGAACATGAAAAGATGCGATTTGAGGAGAGGAAATTGTTATAGCTTTTCCTGCCTACATGATTGTAAAGATAAAAACATGTAGTTGGATATAAATAACCAACCTACTCAGAACTTCATCAGTAAAGGCAATCAGTTTTGAAAGATAACATGAGAAAAGCGAGCTAGAATTTCAAACAGATCCTACTGCATCCGGATGGTTTTAGATGAGCCTGCATGAGTTTGTTTGTTCTGAATGTTCACTGAAATTATAGCAGGGTAAACAAAAATCAAAATACAAGTTTGAAAGGGACTTCTATAAAAAAAACAGAATTCTCATCCCTTAGATTACTTATATATATATATATATATATATAATATATATATTATATATATATATATAACTTTTTTGGCAATATTATTGTTTTATATTAGCTCCCCCCCCCCCCCCCCCCCCATGGTTGGTCTTGTCTTTTAACTACCCCTCAAATCCAGCTTAAAAAGCTGTCTTCAAAGATGGACTCATTCAGATTTTGAATACAAGAACAAGAAACAAACTTTCTGTCACAAATGCTGACAGACCTCAAGTGTGAAGAAAATACAGAGAAAAAAATGAAAGATCAATTTTGACAAATATCTAGTAGGAGGTGAATTTGTATTTCTTTATTCCAAATTACTACATACATTACACAGCTCACCTAAAAAAATTCAGTAGATGCCTTCCATATTAACTTGAGAGTCCTAGATCATTTCAGCAGATACTTGTGGCAGGCAATTTCTATGATCCATGAAGAGATACAAAGGCATCCCTCTAGCGAGCAAAGTACTACAAAAGCTAAGAAGAAGCATGAAATCTGTTTATTGTGAATATTCAGAGGAAAAAAAAAACAATAGACCCATTCATTTCATAAAACTAAAAATTACAGAGTAAGCAAATAACTGTTTAAAATTACATTATTTAGCATGGAGAAGACCATAAAAAACCACTCTTGTGCTTTAAAATGCAACAGTAAAAGGAAAATATTCAGTACCTGAGCCAAGAGCATGTATTAAAAAGTAGTACAATATCATAAAGTAAACAGTGATTGTGCCAGTGTAAAAGCTCTTGAATCAGTTCCTGCAGTAACAACACCAGAAAACAGGGATTTAAAAAGGACATAAGATCCACAGCAATGTAACCTCCTTCCTGACAGTGGTAGATTAAGTTCAGTGTGTTCTTTGTGTATACACAGGGGAAAAAAAAAAAAAGAAAAAAAAAAAAGAAAGAAACTTAAGGTAATCTACAACTGAAATCATTACAAACTTCACTTTTTTTATTTGGAACCCATGATGAACCAGGGCCTCAAGTTCTCCAGAAAAATCTCCTGCTCCTTTTGAGTAAGATTCCCTTCTGGGTAAAGCCGTCTGACAGTCAGTGGCGGCATACCAGCAGTAGTATAAACCACTGAGAGGAAGAACAAGAACAGCTTGCAAGAATGGAATTCTATAAAACTAACTGAAGAGGAGGGTCATGGATTCTGGAGACCACAACCAACGACAATATACGCAACTCACAAACAATAGCTAAGAAGAAAAGTAAAACTGGGGAACTAAGGACTAGGATAAAGCTCACTTCTTTCTTTCTTTTTTTTGGATGCTTATTAAATATTCCCTAATAAGGTAGGACAGAAAAGGCTCAAAATAGATGTCCAAATGCATGACAGTAGCCACTAGCTCTGGCCTAGGAAAAGGTCAATCATACAACTCCTTCAGTCACATAGAAATATAGAAAGAATAAAAGCAGGGAAGGTGAAGTGATTGCTTCTCTCAGTGCAAGAACTGAAGCTATAGTTCATGCTCAAAGAAAAGCAGTCTCTATATCACTCAAAGCAAGTTTCCTCAGGTAGCCCTTTTCAATTCTCTCCCACGGGTACAATTCTCTATGTGAACTCTGAAGTTAACTGAACACATTACTGGTGTTCTTTGGGAAGGGCATAATTCATCCAAAAAAAACCCTATAAAGTTTAGAATGAGTTCTTTATGTTATCCTTGAGACTACCAATGTCACATACAGTTTAAAGAACTTTGTTGCCAGTTACAGTGGCTTGTGGACTGATCTGTAGCTGAAATAGAATAGAGCAGAACGCATGTATGTCATTTGAATAGTAATACCTCCTATTTATTTCCATAAAAACTACAGAAGCTAAAAAGAACATAGTAACAATATTTGATAAACGGTTGCCTGTGAAACACTGGTTTTCAACACAGTCACCACCATTATCCATGCATTTTGAGCAGCAATGAACAACAGCCTGCATGCCACGCTTTTAAAAAGATGTGCCAGTAGAGCTGACCCACTGTTGTTGTCACCACTTCTGAAGCACACCACCCACCGCCTTACTGCTCTTACAGTTTGGTCCACACATAAATGTGAGCAAGTATCAGTGGGTGATATATTTTCTACACAGAGGAATTCAGCATCACACCTTTGCTTCAGATACACTGCCACACCAGACACCATTTTGTCAGAGTGCCCCTTTGCTGCCATCTGTAACCTGACATCCAAACGTAACAGAATATTGGCAAGAAGGGTTCAACCTCCACTGCCAGACCACTCCAACATCCACCTCTGATGTTGTGGCCCAAGATAACAAAACTTGAAGCAGTATTTTCAGAGTAGACATTGTATGTACCTAAATCATATCTCCGGCATTTACAGCAGAATTAGTTTGCACAATTTAGTATTATGGACAAGCATTTTCAGCAGTAGGATCTTGCTGTGTACAAGCTTATTAAAAAGGTTTAATTTTCTCTCTCTCCTTCCTTTTAAAGTAACTCTTTTTTCTAAATATGTTACAAAAAGAAAAAAACAAAAACAAATAGTGAAAGAAGAAATCAATAGTATTGTTTGAGAAAAGCTATGGCTGAGACATAACGATAGCTCTATCTCTGCTGTTTCAGAACAGAGGCAATAAAGACTGAAAAGCAAAGCAAGGGAGTAAATCAAAGACTGCTGGTAATAGAAAGTAAGCTGTTGAAGCCATTCACCATCTGCTGTTAATGCAGAATAAATTCATATAGGATTAGACCTTCTAAAGAGTTCTACTCCCATTCAGGCATCAAAATAAACGTCCAGGTATTAAAATAATAATAAATAAAATAAAATGCCACATGCCATCATGTTAACAGTTGAGGTGTCAGTTTTCTTTTCAAAACCTGACCACAAGAGCTACACCAAGAGCCCAAAATTCCAGGATTGCAGAGTTCCTATGAAATGCTTTTCCTACTTACAGGTGGTGATAATGCAGGTATTTATTGTTGTCCTTTATGTTGGTAATCTGATTTAAGTCCCAATAAATAATACAGTGTCCATAACAGTTCTCAAATAAGGATCTCTTGGCCTCTGTGCTGATAAGAGAGAAAGACTGGCAATACATCACTTGAAGCAAAACCTAAAATATAGGTTGAATGAAAAGAAACATTAGTTGAAAGAAATGAAAACATTCCTGTATGCAAAGAGCGACAATGGGAGGGAAAACTGGAGTGTACTTAGAAAGTAACCGGTAGAAAGTAAATTTCAAGTACACCAGGGATTTCACTGACAGGTTTCTGGTACTTCGTGGTCAGGAAAGGACCAGATATTACTGAGTTACAAAGGCAAAGTGAAAAGGCACTGGTTAGGAAGCCTCTGCAGACACTTCTCTTTATTCCAGACTCACCACCTTTTCTACTGTGCAAGCTCAACAGCAATGTATCAAGTAGAATGCCTGAAATAGAGATCAATCTATACTATGGAAAAGTAAGAGGGAGCTCACTACACATTCTTTATCATTGTTTCTCTTCTTAACCATCCAGGTAGATAGAAGATACACACAGCATTGGGAAACAACACCTCAATGAATTTCAGCTACCTCCCCTGTAAGCCTCGCTCAGCATGGACAGCATGTTCTGGGCTACAAACAGATATGTATTGAAAATGAAGGCTCAGAGGAATAACATGTTTCTGATGGCAATAGATCCCTTCAGGCAAGGATGAGGAATATTAATAACACGCTATGCTTTTGAACAAGCTCTCCTTGAAGACATATGGTGAATAGAAGTACCCTTTGCCTTTACTTACAGGAGAAATGCACCAAGAGGAAATGTCATAGGAATAAACACACAGTACTGATGTTTTGTTTTGATTTATAATACAGGTTCTTCTCTCTGTCCTGTCAGGATCAGCCCATAAAATAAGGAAAGCTCAAATCTCAGAAGCTTCCTTAAATCCCTGAAGCAAAAATTCCTTGAAGCAATTAAAAAGCTACTGAAATTCAGAAGGAAATGAGTGCCCTTCACTCCCAGGGATCTTTGAAAATCCTCTCCAAATGAGTAACACTGTTATAATGGGTATTTTCCTTCAGATCTACAGAAAATCAGACATGCTACATCCATTGTTGCCAGTGTGGCTCAGAGCTAATTCCCTATGCACTTTGCTGAAAATACACCCATTAATTGTCTCCTTTAAAGTTCATTCTACATCCAGACTATCAAATACTGTAAAAGCCTTTTATACTCACTGTCAAAATATTTACGCCGCATTCGCTAACAAGCAGTGCGGCACATAAAAGATAGGCATTTGCATTACTTGCCTGAATACACCACTGGTATAATAGAGCTATAAATTTGTCTGTTAATGTCTCCTCAAAGCACAGTGCTGGTTTCTTTCTTTCCTTACTATCAGATCAGCAAATACAATGCATTAGCCAGAAGGAAAACAGATTTCAGACTCTCTCTTCTCTTTGTACATCATTGTTGCCTATCAGAGAAGAAAAAGGAGTACAATAAAGGCATTTAATCTTGTATGTTTCTAATTTCCCCTCATATAAATTTATGCATTTGAACTGTTATCTAGAGATGGGCTGTCCTGCATTCAACTTCTCTTACTACCCCTTAGTTTTTCTCATCCAAACAGCTTCCAGAAAGTAGATAATTTTAAAAATGGAACAGTTTACCATTCTATTTTCAATGTCTTCCTCAACCATATCCTTTGAGTGTAGTTTACCTACTTAATTATCAGTAAGCGAATCCAAATTCAGGGGCAAGAATATTTTATTTTACATTGCACGCACTGACCTAAGTTGGAAGCCTCAGTAGTCTGGTTAAAGTGAAGGGATGGTGGATAGCAGGGAATGCCCTCCATAAACAAGGCAAATACTCTTCACACAGCATTTTTCTCTTGGGATCTTTTATCTTGGGATGACAGGAAAATAGAAAGCTTAATAAAAAGTTATTATTATTTTAAAGTTAAAAACAAACAAACAAACAAAAAAAAAAAACAAAACCAAAAAAGCAAACAAGGAAAAAACATTTCCAGGCCTGTATAAGCAACATAGACACTGCTGCAGTTAGTTGACATGGAGGTCAATCTGAAAGTAACTTTTTACATGACTAGATAGTGACAGGACAGGGCAACTAATGTATGGGAGATGCCAAATATATGCCAGGGTGAAATGTGCTTGAACAGTCTGCCTGGAGAGGCTGTAGGTGTCCTAGCCCTGGAGGTTTTAAAAACCATGTTGGATGGTGTCTGATCTAGTAGGTGGCAACCCTGTCTGTGGCATGGGGCTTGGAACTAGAGGATCTTAGAGGTCCCTTCCCTTCTAACCCAATTCATTGCAACAATTCTATGATTCTATAATCCAAGGACTGTCAGACCAGCCCTTACACCATGAAAATAAGCATATTCATGGAGAAGTCTTCAGATAAGAAACTAGCAATCTTTGAAAGAGTATCAACATGCTAATCCAAATAGGGAACTTTATTACAAATATTACTCCTGTAGGATAACATTCACCTCTTTATCATATAAATGGATGTGTATTCTTATTACTGTTAGGCGTGAAAAAGCCATCCACACAAACTGTCAATAAACTTTTGTGATAGATGTATGATGCGACTATTGCCAGACTGGGTTAGAAACTGTAGGATGGTATAACACAAGCAAAATATATATATATATATGTGAAGTAAAAAAGCTGACTTAAGGTTTGACTCTGACTGAGTAATCAAAGAGAGACAGCTCTGCTCCAGTACAACAGTCACCAATACAACGTTGTGTGTGAAAACTGAAACGCTTGGAAGTTTCCTAGAAAGCTGGACAATGCTCACCATACTTTCTCCAGGCAGGCAAAATACCCGCATTCATTTGATCCTGATCATGCAAGCAACAGAGGAAAAAGAAAAGGAAATTCCAGCTTGTGGGCAACATTTGCAAGCAATTCTTCTTAACCGTATCAGTTACCTCTCATTTAAATTCTCATACTTTGATTTACTGAATTTGAATTTCTGAATTCCAAAAGGATAGAGAAAATGTTCCAACATGCAAACGAAACCAATATCAAGGGAAAAGATAAGAAAGCTGGTCTGTGAATGGAGAGGATAAGAGATCAAAAGCCCTCCCAGGATCTGCTTATGTTCTCATAACTCCAGCCATTCTAAGTCCATGCTCCTCCTGACTACTTCCAAGGGCAGTACAGACATGAGAAAACATAGAAAGACCAAGATTTTATCAAGCCAATTACACAAATGAACTTCATGGTGAGATTTTTTTTGCTTAAGATCTCTGTAAAAAGACAAAGTTGAAAATCAGAATTTAAAAGTTTTTACATAGCTCCTTCCCAGATTGGTACAACCAATTTTAATGCAACACTGCCAGATCATATTCCAGAGGTAGACAATAAATAAGAGCAGTACATAGAATAGCACTGCTATTAAAAAGCCTTGACCAGGATGACATCCACACAGAGATGTTTCCAATAAGCTCATTAAGTTGGGAGGTACAGTGCTGAACATGTATAACATTCAAAGAAGTACGTGAGGCTGGGGAAATTATTCTTTGGATACAAAATTCATCTTAAAAGGAATTAAAAGAAAAAGCAACATAGAAGTGGAAACCATTTGCAAGTCAAAATTATCCATCAATGGAAATTTTGATGGTTGAAAGCATCAGAATCAGAACTTTATGCAAGTTCTCTGATGTAGCATATAAGCCACATTTAGAACCTACAGCTCAAGACACCTGCTTGCTTAGTACGTGCATATTACTGCTTTTTCAAGTGGAAGACAAGTCTGAACAATTGCAAACAAACAATACGTCTTGGAATTCAAATAGTGAAAACTGTCCTGCCATGACTTATAGCAAAGAAAATGTTTGAAAATGAAACCAGGCTTACTACTGGAAAAGCCAGATTATAGTTCAAGATCTTCGTTCAGAACAAGACTCAATACAATACTTAGAACGGACAAAAATAAATGGGTATCTCATCACCTGACAGATGTGAAATTTCATTGGTTTTATCCCAGCAAAAAATTCAGTAAATCATTCAAGTCAGGAAAAAAAAATAACTGAATAGATGATCCATATACATATATGGGAGCTGGTCAATGAGAATATTTCAGTTTTATAGTACTTAAAAATATTTTTGCATTTTATTTTTAACTTTTTAAAACTATTAATTAATTGAAGTTTCAAAGGAAAGGCTTTCTGTTCCGAAGGCTTTTGTTTAAGAACTGACATTCTTTCTAATACTTGCATTGTAATTCCAGGTCAAAAGCTTCACCATAAAATAAAAGTCACTTACAACTTCTACTTAACAGTTCTAATTTCAATGAAGATTCCATATTTCAAGTGTTCTGCAAGAAAACCCGCAAATAAGTCTAACCTGTAAAAGAGACTTGATTAATTTTGACATAAAGAAGCTTCTATCATTTAAATATGTAGACATATCGACTATAATAGATCTTACTGTGGAAATAAGTAGGTAGATGAAAGAGCAAGATAAAAGCAGAAGGGGGGAAAGGATTTATGAGTTGTTCATGACAAGTACTAAAGTTCCTAAGTAACCTGAATGAATAATGACCCTGAAGAAATTTGTTTTAGGACTTATATTCTAATTAGCCAAAGGGAGAGGATCTTAAATGGATAAACTGCTTTTGAGAATTATTCTCCTTTATAACCTTAAGTTTCATATTCCCAAGCACCAACACTGCTACTGTTGTGCTCAAAGCCACAATAACTGTAATGTTAATAACATTTCTAATATATCATATTGGCAGGCAAGAAAATACTGCACCAAAAGATGTCCAAGCGCATTTGGTAACTCTACTAGACATTTTTTCTCTTGCTGCCATATGCATGCAGTGTCACTTCTAAAAGTGCTTTGCAGTTTGGTTCAATCGCTTGTTACAGTGACACAGAATGAATCAAACCCTATCTTCTTTCCACAGTACTAAAAATTTCAGCTAAATGGAGCTTCCGCTCATTAGTTGGGTGACATACATAGCTAAACAATAATAAGAATGTTTGTCCATTTCCAAGTTTAACGTGGTATTTCAAGCCCTTTGATAGGAAAAAATGACTAACATTTGCACCATCATAAATAGGATCAGGTACCTGGAAATCTGAAGAAATGAATGTAAGTTTCTGAAAGGTTTTTCATGTACTCAGAACAGATGATACAGCATCTTGACCAATGTTAAAAAACAGATGTTTAAAACCAAAGTGAGTTTGCTTACACAAATGTAAATTTGAAATAGGTTGTGAAAGCAAGAGAGTAGAAGAACTCTTCTGGAAAGGAGCAGGGTATCCTCCTGAGCACATTGAACTGGGACAGAAACAGTGCTCGTGCTGCTTCCACACAAGTAGCTGATCACAAATTCTTACTAAGAAGAAATAGATGTTGATTGCTTCAGTGTGGCAATGGAGAAGAAAGAGGAAAAGAGTTTAAGATAAATAGTAATACAAACAAACAAAACCCTCTCTGCACCAAGCATAAATTCAGTACATGTTAAACTCCTACCTAAATTAGCTTAAGTGCTCCACAAAAGAGTAATTTTTTGATGTGTTCAGAGCAATTATGTAAACCACCAAAGATAGGCTTCATTTCATTGCTCCTTTTCAGATGTGAAAACAACTGTTAACCTGAAACATCTGGATCCCATTGTTAACAGTGTTTTATCATCTCAGTAAAGGTAACATCTTGTCCTCATTATGCTTTGCATGAAGCTGTCAGAAAATATCTCGAGAGTAATTAAGTCGCATGATACAATCTCTGTCATTTAATTTTACTGTTTTAGTTCTGTTCTTATGACTTCTCCCCATTTTGGCACGAACTGGATTTTATCAGCTTGCTTATTCTCCCTTCACAACTATAAATGAGCATTTAACCAAAAGTTCTTCTTAGAAAAACAGTGCCAGAAGAAATACCTGTACTTGCAAATCATCGAGTGTTTAATCTCAGCAAGAAACATAAGTCAAGGACAGAACATCTACTTAGAAGAATAAACTTTAAAACAGCACACTTATTTCACTGGCTCCAAAATAAGCATTACTGACTGGATTCTGGAATACTTTACACAGCACATCATTTCATAATTGTTAGTTAAAAGACAAATAAATAAATAAATAAATAAACACAGGGTATAAAAGGAAGAAGCCTGGATGAGCTTTAGATCGGGAAATGCAATAGTTCTATGGGTCCAAGCAATTTGTTTTTGTTCTGTTTTTCTATCTGTAGCTTACAAATGCTTAGCTAATATGCTTTCCACAATGGCAATTAATTTGTACCTGAAACAAACATTAAGCTTCACAGTCACTACTGTGAAACAGAATAGTATTATTTCAACTTAAGTAGGGACTGTCATATATACAAAATGTAATTGAATATAAAACAAAAAGCAAACCTATCCAAAATAGGCAAGCGTCAACATTTCTGTAAGCAAACATCCTGAATGGCGTAATATAAAAAGTGCAGATGCACAGAAGGGTTTTGTAATTTTACCAATTAACTATGGACAGTCGACATTCAGGTTGATCGTGTTCAGAGCCTTCTTACAGAACCTTCCTAGTATACTGCTGCATTAACTGGCTCTATTTTATGCAGGTATTGATCTGTCATTCAACACACTGAGAATGCATTATGAATACGATTTCATTAATTCAACAGTCTCACTGTAAGAGCATTTGTCCAATGAATAGACACTGAAATGTCTAGAAGTTAATTGAGTAACATGGTAGTAAACAAAATATCGCATTACAGCCTTGAACAAGCTGCTAATTTACTAGAGCTGCTAATATTTTCCACTGGCCTTTTATACTGATACCAATTTGTATTGATGTACCTATGTCATTTTAATTTTAATTTGCTTTTTATCTGAGTTGATGAAACTTTAGATTCCTCATTGCATCCAAGAAGAGTCATTAAACTTCCAGTTTGACCTATAAACAAGAGCTGTCTTCTTCATCCTACATCAGCCCTGGGAAAGCAGCCAGGGCTCACTTGAGTAGGGTTCAGAACAGCACTATCAACAAGGTGCAGAAAAACCCAGCTTCTCCCTTGCCACGTTAAGTTTCCTTGCACCTTACAACATATGTGAGAGTTGCAGTATGATCCCAACATCAAACAATTAACTTTGAGAAGAACCTAGAGTATTGCTACAAATTTGGCACACAGTTTTTAGTCAGACACACTAACATGAACACATTGAAGATGGTATCAGCTGTAATGACCATTATGTAGTTCAAGTTTTCTCAGCAATCACCAAAACTTTACTTCATAAGGTAAATGAAAACTTTCCAGAGCCTCTAACGAACATTTTCTTCATCGTGAATTAGACACAGAAGAAAGGCTGTTGAACACAGAGAGACATTTGGTTGTCGACAAAAATACATCCACCACTAAAAAATAATCAGTCAAGTCATCTCCTTTCTATAATGAAATGAACAGATCGAAACAAAATAGGAAAATTTAATGAATTTTTTACATGTGCACAAATAGGCATGTGCCTATCACATAATGGTTATTAGCAAACCAATACATCGACAATGGTCTTCAAAAGCACATTCCATAATGTACATAGAACATCCCATAGATGTTGAAGAAGCTGTCAAGACTTATTATGGAAATCTCAGTGACAACTGTAACATCAAACCACAATAACAGAATGGCTCACTCAACATAAGGAGAAAAAACAAAGTCACAGATAACATGGAGCCCTAGAACTGATATTTTATAACCTATCTTACAACAGAAAACTAAGCAGAAAATATACTGTGTTCTTTGCATTCAAAGCTTTTTCACTGGAGAAAGAAAATGTTTTTGCTTGATAGCCTGTTCAATACATGCAGGGTTTAAGAATGTATACATATTTATTTTTTTTTTAGTAGCAGTCAAATCTGAAGTCAATTTACATGGTGATGATTCTCCTGATAACATTACTGGACTTAAAAGGGATCTTTCTAAATGTTTTTTTAACTAAGCTATCATTAAGCTTTTATTGCTAAAATCAATACCAATTTAAATCATGCTAAACTTAGAACATGTCCCATATTTATACTAAAATAACTGTTTCAGATAGATTTCTAAAAAGCAGTTTGATTGTGGTATTTTCTGTAAGTAGTTAAGAAACTGTACTTAAGAAACTACACTTCTTTTTCTAGCTCAAAGAAAAATAAGTCAGGGAAAATAACAATAACTTATTTTTCTTGTCATACAATCAGCTAGATTTGAGAACTTTACGCTAACTTGTTAATTACAGTCCTTTCTAGTTGCTTGCAGCATCCTCATGTTTTGATTTAGTGAATCAAGCACTGAAGTACTGTTGGAAGTCAAACGAGAATAATATTAGGATAGTACAAACTTTCATGCCCAAAGAATGCCACGATAACAACCACATGCAGCCCTTGCAAAGATCCAGATCTGGACATCCTGTGGGGTCCACCCCAGCTCACAGTTAAGCCACTGAAAAAGGTCACCAAGGAGCCTCATTCCCTACAACTGGAACTAAGGTAAATGAGCTAGCAGTTCAACTCACAGTCACAACAAATGGAAATAAAAATGTTCTCTTAATTTCTAATGTCAAGTCTGAACTTGAGCCTTCTGTTTGATCTAATTTTCATCCATCATATAATTTTACTTTACATCATAAGAAAACCTGGACACAGGTTGAGAATACACAGAATCCTCTACTGCAACCAGCATGCTATGATCTCAAAGCTTCCTCGCTTTTACACCCTGAAAATGACACCATGATTAAGAGTGAAAACAGAAGCAAGCTTTATGCCCCATGCTTTATGAACTCTCTAGTACATTGCATAGAAATGTCTATGAATATTTGCATCTGACTACAAATCCAAAAAGTTTTTCATCAAGCATAGCAGAATGGATTTACATAAGCCACGTGCACTCCAGACAGACAACAATGACAGCATTAACAGCAATGTCAGAACATTCTGTGAAATTCTATATAATTTAAACTTCCAACATATACCGATGTGCCTTGGTGGCGCAGTGGTTAAAGACGCCGCCTTGCAACACTGGGGCCCGGAGTTCGAATCCCCCCTGTGGCGCAAGTGGTAGAAGTGCCGCTCTGCTACACAGAGGCTCGAATCCCGGGGGCTGGACTCGATGATCTCTAAGGTCCCTTCCAACCCGCACGAGACTATGATACTATGATGATGATGATATCACAGATTAAGACCTATCTCATGTTATACTACAGGTACTAATCCTGGATGCAGAATTAAGGTACGATATAGTCACAGATGACATGCTAATCAGTGTGTTAATCTTTCAAGCTCTTTTGGAGTTCTGCCTCAAAGATTCACAAGATGGTGATTTGACAGTCCCATTCACCAAACAACAAGAAAGGAGAAAGAAGAATTGACTGCTCTGAAATTGAAGAAAGAAGGGAGGGAGCTGTAACTCCCTGAACTTTTGCAAGATAAGAGTGATGTTTCCCACTCTCCACCTCATTCTGCCTCCATGCCAGAATCATATTAATAAGCTGCACATAAAGATTTA
Source organism: Coturnix japonica (assembly GCF_054131305.1). NCBI lineage: Eukaryota > Metazoa > Chordata > Aves > Galliformes > Phasianidae > Coturnix > Coturnix japonica. Next base: position 2,786,764 of record NC_140670.1, read on the forward strand.
GTTGCCAACAGCCTCACAGAAATCTCTTTTCTTTGTTTTCATACCATCTCCTACTGTTCATCTCCCACAATGAGAGCATTTTAAGTGTCACAAGCTGCTTCTAACTGGTTGATCTACAGTTAAGACTAACCGGCAACATAATTTTGTGCAGGTGCATGCTTTCCCCCCCGCATGACTACACAACATACCTGCTGATACTCTGTTTGAGAGAGGTCGGTTTGCTTAGCAGGAAAATAGCATGGTTTCAAAAGAGCTGTCCAAGTGATAACTTGTAATCCTTTGCCTACAGGCTGGATCAATAGTGCTGTGGTTTCAGTACCTTGCGTACTAAGACAGAAGGATCAGTAAGAAAGCCATCTGCTGAGCAACAAGGAAAATTCTGTGACCTTGAGTCTAAAGATATTTGCTTTATTTCAAAGAGAAAATACTACAAGTAAACTAATAAATATTACTTAGTCTAACGTAAGCTGAAGAAGGCTAACTGGATGCCTGTAAAGTAGAATGCATGTCAGTTTAACACTGCTGGCAAAGAAACAAGGGCTGCAGGCACAGCTGACAATCAGATATGGACTAATAATTGGTAGGATATCTGTAATTTGTCCAGCACTAACAAGGTTCTACCCAGAACACACGTGCTATGCTTGAAAAGGTGATGTGCTGCTTGAGAAATATCCAGGTTCAGTATTTAAAGATACGTAGTATGAGCTGAATATCGTATGCCAGCAACAAATGACATCTAAGTGCACTTTGTGCGTGGATGAAATAACTAATAAAGACACATGTGACTGACTGTGAAAGGAGGAAACATGATCCATGGTCAAGGGAACAGATTACAATGTATGTAAAAGGAAAGCACAACTTAGATCCAGGGAGCTGGTCAGACAAGCATTTGGTTGGTCAAGACCTTCTGCATTCACTTTTGTCATAACGTGATCATCATAATTTCCTCCAGTCATGAAATACACAACCTTTGCAGGTAGAAGGGCATTCTACTTGAACATATTTGTCCTTATTTTCTTTCAAGTGCATAAGTTTAGGTCCTTACATATGTTTTTTAAATTATTTCTTTTTCCCAAATGAACTATGCTATCAGATGTTTGTTTTTTCTAATATAAATAGTTCTTTCATTTCCATACACAAACAGCAGAGTTCTCAGCTAAGGAACACCCAGCATCAATGGATGAGGGAAAAGCCAATGATGTAATCTATCTAGACTTCAGCAAGGCCTTTGACACAGTACCCCAGAACATCCTTATCTCCAAAATGGAAACATACTGATTTGATGTGTGGAATGTTCAACGGACAAAGAACTGGCTGCAGGATCAAGTCCAGAGTGGTGGTCAATAGACCGATGTCTAAGTGGAGATCAGCGATTACTGCTGTCCCGCAAGGGTCAGTGCTGGGACTGATACTCTTTAATATGTTAATCAGTGACACTGACAGTGGGGTAGAGTGCAACCTCGGCAAGATCGCTGATGACACCAAGCTGTGGGTTGACACACCAGAGGGACAGGATGCCTTTCAGAGGGACACAGACAGGCTTGAACAGTGGGTCAAGGAAAACCTCATGAGGTTCAACAAACCAAAATGCAAGATAAGGCACGTGGGTTGAGGCAACCCTCACTACCAATACAAGCTGAGGACTTAAAGGATTGAACACAGCCCAGTCCAAGAAGACCTGGGGATACTGGTGGATGGGAAGCTGAACATGAAAGATCAGTGTGACCTTGCAGCCCAGAAAGCCAACTGTACCCTGGGCTGCGTCATAACATGTGACCAGCAGGTCAAGGGAAGGGATCCTGCTCCTGTTCTGTTCAGGTGAGAGCTCACCTGGAGTACAGTATCCAGATGTAGAGTCCTCAGTACAAAAGACACATGGACCTGTTGGAGTGTGACTAGAGGAGGGCCACAAACATGGTGGAACACCTCTCTACCTCTCCTTCAAGGACAGGCTGACAGAGCTGGAGCTTTTCAGCCTAAAGAAGAGAAGGCTGTGAGGTGACCCAAGAGTGGCCTTTAAGTATCTAAAGGGGAGCTATAGGAAAGAAGCAGACAGACTCTTAAGCAGGGTCTATGATGGTAGAACAAGGCAACATTGATACAAGCTCAAAGAAGGTAGACTTAGGTTGGATACAAGGAAAAAGTCTGTTACAGCGAGGGTGGGGAGACACTGGAACAGGTTGCCCAGATGTGGTTGATGCCCCATCCCTAAAGACTTTCAAGTTGAAGCTGGATCAAGCCCTGAATGACGTGACCAAGCTGTGCACGTTCCTGTTAACTGCAGAGGAGTTGCAGCTAAAGGCCTTTAAAGATCCCTTCTAACAATAAGTTCTGTGTGATTGTACAGTCTCTCCGTTTTGCTTTACGTAATGTGATGTTACGTGCAGTCTGAATGAAATAGCTAGAGTAATGGAGAAAAAGTAACCACCCACAGTCCAGTTCAATAAGGCAGCACAGCACAGAGCACTAATGTAAAATTTCAAGCAAATACACTGAGCCATCACTGTGGCCAAATAAATGAAATCATAAACGCTCATGCTCAAATGGAAGCACACAGAGAAGAAAATCTTTAAGTGTTTTAAACAGAGAGGGCAACAAGTCTCCAGAATTTAAATCAATTTCATTTTTAATGCAAAATATTTTTTCCATTAAGCAATTAATAAACTCACCCAGAAGTAAGCTCTATGAAAAAGCCAGAGCAGATTCAAAGAACTTTCTGGCACAAGCTAAAACTTGAAAGGACATACTTTTAAAAAAGAAAGAATTAAACCAAAAAACCCACTGTATTTTTCTACTCTTTGAGCAGGTGTGGCACCTGATCAGTTTGCATTAATGAAACTGCTAACACTTTAAATTTGTTTCCACTCCTCTGGTCACCTGTGATTTATAGTCACACATTTTTAATGTCTACAATATCTCCTTAGTGAAACCTGCCTTCCTCTGTTTCATCTACATCTTTAGAACATAGCTTCCAGTTAACAAGCAGTCAAGAAGGACAACGTATTGTAAAGGAATAAGAAAACTAATTTCACATTAGCAATTAGCCTATTCACATTAATTATTAATTTACCTCATTCTACAATTTCTCAGCTACTCTTTTGTGCTTCCTTTCTCCTTGCCACATGCTACAGCTCACATTACCTCACTTTGATACTTTGCTCCCTTCCAAGTGGAGCCATGAGTCTAAAACATTTATTTTGTTTGCTAATAACCTGCCTATGTAGACACTTTGGAACTGTAATGGCACTAGGAATACAGTTCCAAAGCCTTCAAAAGAATTGACACTAAAACAATCATTATGAGCTAAGTAGAGTGACTTGGTCCATGAAGGATCATCTTACTTCTCAGTAAAAAGCAAAACATCTATTATTTCTTAGGGAAAAAGCTGAGAACTGAAATAGGGCTGATTAAGTATTTGGATTTTTGTCACAGTTTATGAATCTGACTTCTAACATCCACAATCCAATATAGGAACCCACTGTAGGTTCTTAAACACAACTCCAAATACTGTTTTGTCTTGGAAACACACTAACAGAAATGCAGTTAGTGAACCATTCTGGAAATATCAAAAGCAGTGCTCCGTCTCCCAAAAAGTGAATAGGTGATCATGACTCTAATAACCACAGTTAAATCCACCCATACAGATAATACATAGAGCCCTGCAAGGACAAACTTCATCTTGCATAGCGTTCCAAAACATAAAACCTGTACATGTGGGTTATAAACATTACCACTTTATAATTATTTAAAATAAATTACAATTAAGGTATGAGGCTATGGTGCAAAACCGGAGTGACCCAGTCGTCAGTCCTTCTAATGTTAGACATTTTCCAGCCTGACTTGCCTCATTCAATGCGTAGTGAACTCTTTATTATCCAACTGAGGGCTCTTTTTCATCCTACGTAACAACTGGCCTATGAACATCATTCATCTCTGTGTGAACTCAGCAGTGATGAAAAGCACAAGACTAGCAGCCTTGGAGACTAATGTGCTCTATTTAAGCACAGAATAGGGTCAATATGGATGACAGAAATGTATACCTTTCTTATTCATACCTAACAGTATGCCCAAACACAATTTGGTGACACAACTTTTCCAGACCTGTACTTTGTAAGACTTCTATAAAAGGTGACACCAGGTCCTAAAAACATTTCTGGAAATATCTACATAGAATAGGAATGATGACTAAAGGCAACCTGTGCATTCCTTCAACTGGATGGCAATAACCATCAGCTTGCACTGACCTGGTATCTTCCCCCAGCACTAAGAAGCCACCAAATTCGAAGATATTCTTGGGGCTGTGGCCACTGCCCTCAGAGCCCGTTCCAGGGCCTGACCACCCTCTCAGAAAATAACTTTCTCCTAATACCCAACCTGATCCTCTCCTAATGCAGCTTAATACCATTCTCTGCAGTCCTACCGCTGGTCAACAGAGAAATCAGCATCTCATCATATTAATATAACACAGGATGAAGATAAAACAAAAAGCATCTTTGCTGTTTTAAGATTTGTCTTTTTAAAATTTAGCCTAACACAAACTACCCAAGGCTTCATCTCTATATGAGTAAAAAATACCAGACATTTACAGTACAATTTGAAGACAGCAAATAGGCTACTGCTTAATCTTGAATAAAAAGCTGAAGGACTTGCCAGTCAAAGCCGATAAGCAAGGGTCTATTGACCTCAACAAAACCATGTAATTCTGTGCCCAACTAAAGTACTTTTTCAATAATGCTCTAATAGGTATCTTAATGCACTGAATTCAAAAAGATCTTAACGTGAGCAGAACAATATCCATTTCATTTTATGGTTCAAAATTGGTATATAAGAAAATACAGAAGTTCTTCAGTTATGTTTTTAGAGACTCTTGAGGTCATAAGAACCTGTAATCATAACATCAACAATATTAAATACTAGGCAGTAGTTTCTTCTATAGAAACATCTACCCATCCAAATGATTATTACATTATTGCTTCTTCGGATCAAGTAGTTTACCATAATTCTGGCTTTGCAGAATGGCTTTCATTTGTATTGCCAATTCCTTACGCAAAACACTTTCTCCTGTATTATCCAAGATGTTGCAATATTCTTTGTTTGCAAAACAAAGAGGAAAAAAAGATACCTTTGTATACCAAGTGCAACAGGTGTTATACACAAATCTTGCTTGCAAATCAGGTGAAGAAAAGACTTAACATGAAACACTAACATGCCACTACACTACTTGCCATGTCATTTTAGAGTCCCCCTCACCCTACCTTGGCCTGTTCTTCCTGCTTGGCTTGCCACATAACATTAAACTTTTTAAATCAAAATACTCCTGAAAAACATTATCAATGTGAGTCACAAGTACATCTACTTAATCCAAAAATGAAAATAGGTAAAGCACATACTAAGAAAAGGAATGACGAAAAAACACTTAACACCACCAGGCTTCACAATGTCATTAAGCATTCCTTTCTGAAAGGAAAGGCTGGAAAGATCTGCTTCCTGAATGTACGCTAACAGCTCTATTAGATGGAAAAGTAAAGATCAGGGTATTACCGTGAAACCACTGAGCAATCCTGTTGGTGTTCCTCTCAAACCCAGCACGTCGAGGGACTTGCTCTTCTTTGAACCAGCGAATGATAACTTCTCTTGAAAAGGGTCTAGAAGGACGTTCCCAGATTTTACTGCATTAAAAAGCAAGAAATAGAGGGGATCAGCAGTGTAAGAAAGTAAGGGTTTGCACAATTTGAAATCTCCTCCGTACGTATTCTAAAACACACACTGAAAAATACAGCATGTTCAGTGTAATTGCTGTTCAAAGTAGGGACTGAGGGTACCTCTACAGTATCAAAATGAAGCGTGATTGCATTCCAGTCAAGCACACAGCCTCATTTTACCCTGGTAACGTAAATAGAATGCAGGTTTTATTATGGATTTCTGTTTGAAATCTCATAGAATTCCATGTGCTCAAATTGCTAATGTAAGTTATAAAATATTCAAGCTGGTTCAGGTTTGACTACTTGGAGTACAATGTCACTTTCACTTGGCAAGACAGACAGACTCTCAGTAGGAACCAGTACAGTAACTGGCTACATATTTCTCACCTTCTTACCACACCTGCCATGGAGCTGCTATTTCACGTTGGTTATCTCCAAACTAGAAGAACTAATTAAAAAATCAGAATGTCAGCTCAAACATTAAACAGACCTGTGAGATAATCAAGAACCCTCAAAAAACCCCAAGAACATTAAGGTTCAGTAATTTATGTCAGTAAACTTCTCTTTAGAAAGGAATAAGAGGAAAATGATAGATCAAGCCTGCTTGATGATATGAAACTTAATAGAACTGAATAAGCAGCTGGAAGAAAGTAAAGCTACAGGAGCTGAGCTTCACATTGGAAAACTAGAGATATGACACTGAATCTGCATTCTAGAGATTAGAGACTGAAGGTCTGCCTCAGACCAGCTGTAATTAACAATGTACTGTACATCTCCCCTTCAATTTCTACCTCACAAGAGAAGGAAAATTTTAGATACCCACATTCTTCCTTCACCGTACTTGTATGAAGCGTAGGAAGTTGATCTACATACATTTACTTATATGCTGTATCAGTACATGTTCAAAGCATAGCTTTTAATAGATAAGCAGTACTGAACATAAACCGGATAATGATCAGAACATTACTCAGTGTTTTTTTCCAGCCCCGTTTTCAAAAGTCCATGTCTGGTACTACCAAATGGATAGAATGGTGTCAGGGTTTTGACAAATGGCCTGGGTTGAAAAGGACCTCAGGGGTCATCTAGTTTCAACCTCCCCTGCATAGGCAGGGTCGCCAACCACCAGACCAGACTGCCCAGAGCCGCATCCAGCCTGGCCTTGAATGCATCAAAAGGACAGGTCATCCACAAACTCCTTGCGCAAATGCTACTCACTTCAGCAGTTCAGAACTTCTTGTTACAAGTTATGGATCATCTCTTTCAAAATATACCATTTTCACTGGTGTTTATAGTACTCCATTTCAAAGACGACTTATGTAAGTAGTTCAGAAAAATAATAACAGCTCTGACAAGCTGATCTGATGGTAATTTTAAATATTCTGCTATCTCTTACTCCGTGGTATTCTAATTCCTTCTCAAACTGCTTTTGCTGCTACTGTCAGAGGTTTTCTGATTCAACACAACACAGAAAATAACTTGTTTGTCAAAGCAGAACAGATTTCCACACAAAAGGGGACTCCTCCTTGGTGCAACACAAATTGGTAAAGCAAAGTTTGATCTAACATCACTTTTAGCATGTAATGCTGCCATTCTGACAGAATTCACATTGTTATTATCACCATGGAAAGCCAGATTTATGACAGAATATGTACTCAGTAAAACAGTGACTGATCAACTTCCTAGCACTTACACACTGAATTCTTTTCAGGACACTCCCTGAATGATTGGATGAAAAATTAATAAACAGAAAATAACAAAAACATTTGATTTTGCCTAGAGAAAACTCTTTAAAACTCTCTACAAGGAGTATGACAGCAGTCCATAAGGCGTTTCAAAGACTGCGTGGCTCTGGGCAGCCTGGTATGGTGGTTGGTAACCCTGCACATAGCAGGGGGCATGAAAATGGACGATCATTGTGGTCCTTCTCAACCCAGGTCATTCTATGTTCCATTCTACAATCCATTCAGAAGAAGATAGTTTCAGACTTGAGGGTAAGACTTGCCTAAGAATTTGCCCGTTTGACTTTCTCCATAGCAGAGCCTTGCATACTAATCTAATCACTATTTCTGATGGGCCCATTTTATCAGTATCTCACAAATTTATCAGATTTATCAGATCTCACAAATCTGCCTGAAAAAATAATTTAGTTAGCATTAAGTATTCAGTTGTTTCCACCCTAAAAACACTCCTGTTCTGGACGTAGTGGAAGAACAAGACTGAATACATTAAAAAAAAAAAAAAAAAGCACAGAGCTTATTAAGACAGGTAGGCACTGGAAAGAAAACACATTTTCAAGCCACTCTTCTACAAACTAACCTGCATGTCACAGAGTGAGACAGCAAAGGACTGGCACTGTGGCTGTTCAGTTTTGTCTCCCGATCGTTATTCAGGCCGGTCCCCTGGAACAAATTACTCAGATCAGCCACTCTGCCCTTCTGGATGGCCCGCAAGGATTGCCGCCGGTACTCATCCCGCGCTCTGCGTGCTTTGTGGCTCCTTTCCTCATCCGCAGCTTTGGAGCGGCGCACTGAGTCAATGAAGAAGGATTGGGAAGAGAAGCTTTTGAAATACATGCTGATATTTTCCCTTGCTTACATTGTTATTACTCACATGACCTCATTTTAAGAACACACACATTACAACACAATATCAATAAGGAAACAAAGCAGATAACCTCCCCAATGCTTCAAATACAGACCCAACAGTAGAGGAAGCGTGCCAAATTTGTGCTATCAATAGCTTGATCACTACAGGCAATAACTGAGCCTCTGCAGACTGTGATTACATCTGATGCTTGCACTGGATGTAATAGGAGAAATTCTGCCGCAGGACATCTTTTTCACTAGTGGTTTATCAAGTTTTATATTTCAAGAGAGAATATTAATTATTGCTTGAGCAGCTACGCACATAACCAGAACTGCAGGAGGTATTCTCAAAATGTGCCATTGTGAGCATTACCATTTAGACTGCTCTTTTTGCTAATGCTGCTTTCTAAAAGTGGATGCTGCCAGCATTACAGTGTTTAAAATCATGAACATCTCCACCTTAAAAACTCCAGCCTGAAAATTAGTTCTAGAACAGCAGAGAAAAGAATAGCCAATGTAAAGAGTTTTCGGATGCTACGGAGAATGTTATCTCCTACTTCAATCTCTGAAATCGTATACGAAGACCCAAAGTCTGGTCTGGTATATTTGATGGACATGATGATCCTTATGGGAATGCCCCATCCCAGGATACGCTATTGTTCTAATACACACCTACCAGAGGTACTGACCAAGAATACCTAAGTAAACCAACCTAATTACCAGAGCCTGGAATGATGGAACTGCAGCTGTGGCCACTGCAGATCACACATCTTTCTCTAAAGCTTCTTTATTTGAAAAAGAGAAAAACTAACAATCCCCTTATCAAAATGGTGTGACTTAAATGCACTAAGAATATGCAAATATTTGTCATCTATCTGCTCTTTCCTGGTGCCTCAAACCCCATTTTGATGATTTTCACTGACATAAATAACCTCAGGCAGTAAAATTATTCCAGTGCAAAACAAACCTTTAACATCCAGTGAAGCAAATATTAAAGCAGCAAGCTATTGCCTCCAGTAGCAATTACCAATCCTGCCATGACTATCCTGGCTCATACCCAATTCATAATGTGCACATGCTATTTCTTACTCTGCTGTGATTGTACCTGTGACATTGAATGCATGATATAATACCAAACAGCTGCATTTCATTAGGCTGTCTTCATGCCTCTGATTTACAGTCCTGATTTACAGCAAGTGCGGGCTTTCATAGATTTGTCTGCATTAGGAAAAGGTTTAATGGAATCAAGAAATAAAAGTGCTTTAGAGAAAACAAAATAAAACACTCTAGGCAAATGAAGGAATGAGAGAAGACCTCTAAGCTTAGTTATGAAATAGTAGGTAGAAATGTATATAGGACTAAAAACTAAACATGACAAAAATAAATGAGTCATCATTATTCCCTATGCACACAACTTCCACCTATTTTCACTTAAATACACACACTGTCGTTTTAGCTAAGTGCAGTAACAGCCATACAGCACAGAAAACTGAGTACTGCTTCTACTACTTATCTTACAGGTCACTCTTATTAAGGGTAGATAAGATTATCTAAATATGCTGCTTCAGTATGTCAGGTGTACTAGTTAGAAAATTCCTGTGATTTACTAGCTAATAAACCTATACCATCAGATGCCTGTGACCTGAACTACGTTTTACCAACCAGTACCAAATTTAAATGTTAGTTATTATAATGGAAAGAAAGAATGTGTTTTTCAACTGTCAGTTAGTTTTAAAATGACTACCTGATGTGCAGCTTTGCCTATCCCTACACATATAGATACATATATTTGTGTTCATGAATGCATATTCATCTATACATTTGTAGGAATAGAGAAGGCTGTAGTCAGATATCTATGTATAAAGGCATTCATATGCATGCCTGTAAAATGCCACACACATTTATATAGGCATCTCTTTCCCATGATGAAGAACTTTCATTAAAAATTTCCAGCTGAAGTGTCTGAAGGACTGCATTGCTGAATGTAGGGATGTACAAGGTCTCTTAATCAGTTATTAAAATTATTGACTTGCTCACAGAAGACACTTATAAGGAAATATACATTTGTCATGACCTGTATGCAAAGCACAACATTCAATAATCAGTATTTTCTACATGAAGACTGGATTTTAAACCATCCCATCTTCAAAAATATCCGAGTCATCACTGTAGTTATCTATCTAGCATCAAGAATTACTACAAATTTACATCACAGAATAACTTCAAGACTCAGAAAGGAGTATTTTGATTGATTTTTCAAGTTTACACACTAAATTTACCATTCAGCCATGTACCATGTGTCCACCTACACCATTCAGATAGATGTTGGTCAAGAACAAAGAACAAGAAGTACATCCTCCTTCAGCTCAGGTGAAATTAAGAATACCTTTGCCTTGATGGTACGGTACCTTGTGTAGAAATGCAGACCTGTTACTACATGTTCTTAATTTGAGTTTGCTCCATATTGAAGACTTTCTGAGAACCTATAATTTCTCTCTGCCAGTCCAAAGCATCTTTTGAGTCGAAATGCAACACCGTCTTTCATATTTTCATTTCGGACTGGGAAAACCTTATTTATATTATCCCATCCTATCTAGTCCTGGAAAAGTTGTATTCACATACCTTTTAAATGAGATTAGAATTAATTTGTGCTGTGCTCCATCAGTGAAGCACATCGCTTGTGAGATTAGGAGCTGTCAATATTTTCTATAATACATGTTACGATTTTGAAGAGCTGTGAATTACAGACGGAGATGAGCGAAAGTTCTTTTTAAAGAATTTTTACTTAAGTTTTACCCTTTTTCATTATTCTTGAAAGCTTGTTTTTGAGTAATTCCAAATGAGTACTTGATACATAAAATTCAACCTGCAGATCTTCTGAGCACAGACACGAGTCACACAGTGTTTTCTGTTTCACAATTAGGAAATAACTTCCCACAAATGTTCTGTAACATGGCTTGACTTCAGCAGTCTTTTTGTCTAGAAGTATGTAAATAATTCCATCCCTATTCAGCAAAGCACTCTGAGATCTATTGAAGTTCTATGAGCAGTATTTAAGGTTGAGCATTTGCTTATTTTACGCATAGTTCACTGGGAGCCATCTGCTTTAAAAAAAATCGGCTTTTTACCTGCTGTTCCTGCTAGTAAATTACTTCATTTGAATTTCTTTGGAAAGTGAGAACACAAACTTCTTGGAAACTCAAGAAGTTCACAGGCATACCTTGTTGTAGAACATAAAAATACTAAAAAGGTTCTACCAGATCAACCTGGTACCCCATTGCCAACAGAGACCAAAGGTGGGTGCTGCAGAAAAGATGTAAAAATATCAACAGAGCAAGTCACTCAAATTTGTTTGTATCTATTCAGGCTTATTATCTGTCTGGAGAGGAGTGCCGTTGGTCAGACAGTATTCCAGGCATTCCTTCCCTTGATGCAGTTAGCAGAACATCAGTACTGACAGAAAGCCTCTTGCACTACTCAAGTAGGAAAACCCTTATGCTACAAGTTTCTATATTATGTAATGTTAAACCCTCCTTTCTGGTCTCACACAACAGAAAGTCACACTCAGAGAGCATGGCATACAGTACTGTTTCTTGAATACCCTAGAAACATACAAAATAGACCAGCCTGTAGAAAGATTCAAAACCAATCAGAATACATACACTCTTCTTTCCAAGCCGAACCTCAGTTCTTACTTCTCAGTTTCACAAAACAAAAGCTTTGGAAAGTGGACTTTATGAATCAGTTCCACTATTTGTCTTCCCATCTGCCAACATATATACTCCACATATTAACTTGCATCTGCTCTCCATAGTACCCCAAAACATTTTATGTATGTAATTGCTACTAAATCATTTTTTCCTTAAAGTGGTGCTTTCTCAGGTTTTTCATTTGTCATTTATTATATCACAAAGCACTGAAATTACCTATTTCAATTAACAAAGTAGTTCTATGGGATTTTATTATTATTTGGCACAATCAAGCAAACTACAGAAGCAAACTGAAAAGAGAAATAGAAAACAATACTAGCAGCACTTTGCTTATTGCCTTGGCAGGAAACAGATGAGAGATAACACAACAAGGAGAGATGAATCCTCATCACATTCTGAATTTCAACTACTAAACAAATTACTCGTGTAATAAATATCATTGCTACATTTGCTGTCCACAATAGCTGCACTAGCACTGCTGCCCCTCTTCAGTACTGACCCCAGCACTGTTGAATACGAAGGGCTGACTACAAGGACACAGGACACAAAGGAGCTAGGCCTTGTTCCTAACCAGCAATATGGTCTCCATTGCAGGTGTGTAGGAGAAAACAGATGTTAATATTACATCTCCTTATACCTCTCATACATATTCATGCACTTATTTCTTGCTTAGGAAATATGACAAACGGATAGCCTTGCCCATCATGACTAAATTGCCATAAAGAGGGAGAAAAAGTTGCTCAAACTTATCTTAAAAGTGAAAAATCTGGTGAACCTGAGCACTAGCTCATTCCCTAGCAGTTTAACACATTTCCTCTTCCAAATATTTGTTGCTGTCTTTTAGCTGAAGGTTCTGATGTTTCAGGTAAGTTAAGGGAACAAACAGTGTGGACATTCCTCAGGAAGCTCACTGCGGTCTGCTGGCAGAGTTGAAACTAGCTCAGGAACTGGTTTCAAGCAAGGCACTAAACACTACATCTTCATATCTTCAACTGTCACAGCTATTTGCTAATGGAATGCAGTTCTAAGCCCTCAAATCAACTGGGATACATTGAGAGAATGAGATAAGCTTAAGAGGATAAACAAAGATATGATACACTCCAGTCATTAGCCTGCAGTTAGTTTAATGTTAAATCAATTCCTAATAACATCATAAACTCTGAGAGCACAGAAATTATAGCAGGCTGCAAACCTCAGCCATGGTGCAGCCAGCAAGAGCATGCTGACCTTTTGTTTGGCCACAGCAACACTGTTATTGGTGATCACACCTGGTATCTCAAAATTATCTGAGTCAGTCACTCTTCTGAGCACAGACATACATCCATACAGATATATAAGGTGAGGGTAACAGAGGATAGACCAGTAATTTAGAGTTCCTTCAAAACAAACAGAATACTCCAACCAAAGCTTCCATAAGAAAAAAATACCAATTATGTCAGTCAACATATGATGTAGCTGAAGTCTTTTTCAGACTGACAATGAATGCCATTAAAGAAATGGTCTAAGACTTTCATAGTTTCTTTCTTTTCCCTCTGCCTCTTCCCATAATTCCTTCCTTGCATTTCTGATCTGTTCATGTACAACCAGCATTCCTTGAGAAAACTGTAATGATTTCAAGTGAACTTCACTTCTCTCTTCAATGCAAAGTAAAATAATTGCAATAATCAGAAAATTGTAATTTTAATTAGTAATGTTTAGAGTATTTTTGTTGCCATTCTAAGTATAAAAACAGGCTAGACTTCTCTTTATAACATGGTTGCAGGTATATTTTATTTCCTTATCCACCACTGAAGCTGTACATAATACCATCCTCTAAACTATGTTGCTAGCTGATGCTAATTGACAACGTGTATTTTTCAACAAAACTAAAGACAATTTCTGACCTACTTTAGTCCAGACAAAGAAAGCCACAGTTCTCCTTTCAGAATAAATACATACACCTGGATTTAGATGATTTTGGAATCGTTACCTTTTCTTTATTGATAGTGTAATATGCAGATGTTTTGTTGATCAAAAATAAGCATAGCCTGCATCCACCTTGGAAAATGGCACCAGGGTATCTTATACAAACTTATTCCTTTTGTTAGAAAGATTCACTGTCACATCAATTTCAGGTAATAGGACTGCAGTAATTAGTATTCAGGAACTGCTGAAGTGATTACCGGCACTGTAAATTAAGCATGTCCATTCATTCTAACTGATACATTTTTGTCTTAGACATAGACTCATATTCAGAAATGTGAAATTGGTAAAGTCACAGAAGCTTTCACTTGTAAGAGAAGTTAGTGATTTCCTGAAAAATAGTACAGCAACTCACATTGCTCAATGTTATGAGAGATTGGTTGCAACACCTCTTCTCATTCTAAAAGCTAATAGAAATCTTCCAGAAATACATAAATCCTGTGAAAGCAGTTTTACTCACACTGTTCTTCCCACTCCTGGTCATCATCACTGTGTTGACTGTGCTGCTGAGCTTGCTTGAGACTCAAGTACAGCTCTTTTGCTCTGATTTCCTCCTGCTGCCTTATTTGTTCTTCACCCCTTTGTCTTTCCTCTTCTTCTCTTTTCTAAGAAAAATGAAGCAAAACAGAGATAAGTGAAGTGGAAGATTTAGCCAAAAGTTAGGTCACTGCTTCAGTTGTTTCTGACCAGAGTAGCTATAGTACCTTGAAAAAAATTCTTATTTCTTTTCACTTAAGTTTCTCACCTGACCCAAATAAGCATAAAAGAAACCACAGCAATAAGGAATTTCAAAGCAACTAAGATCTGAAACTTATAAGGAGAAAACATCTCATAACATGGCACCAGAGCTTATATCCTATAATTCAGAAATAATGCTCTTGTTCTCAGAATATACATACTCCTACTAAAAGCATCACTCTCACCCAAGCTTTACACACATCTGTAATATGTGGGATGGGATGATAATAGCAGGGTGGCAAAGTCTTCAGCTACAGCAAATGAGAACGAGCCCAGATGCAGGAACCATAGAAACAGAAAGGAAGGAAAAGAGCTTTGGAAGGCCTCAGGTGGGCAGGGATCTCCAGAGAGATAGCCTCACCTCCACTGCTAATCCTTCAATGAGGGCTGGAAACGGGTGGGTCCTGCCTGCAGCCCTTCCAACTCCACCGTCAGTGACTGCCAGCTCGGCCAAGAAGTACCGGAAGACATGGGGCACTGGGATGACCTGGATGGTATCCATACTGCCACAGAGCATGCAGGAGTACCTCCTGTTGCTTGCCACAGAGGAAGGCGGTGGAATTTGTGTGCACCTTAATATACCCAGCTTCCCTGGGTATGCCCTGCTTTCCCACCAGGTGCTCAGCCACTGGCTCAGACCTTAACTTAGTATTTCCACTACATCTTCTCTAACATCTGTACTATTATTCTGAATCAGATTTACTAGCGTTCTTACTTGAGCAACTGTCACCACGTATCTTCATAACCAACACAGAGAACAACGTTCTTCACATATCAAGACTGTTATTTGTTCCAGAAGAAAAGCCAGATCCTCCAGCATATGCCAAACACTTGGCAAAATATAACTTAAATTAACACACAATAAAATTTCCAGTGCAAGAAGACCATCAAAGAGATGGCAACCTGATAAAGCAACATTATAGATGCCCTTCTACATACTATCAATAACTGAGGTGCTTAATCCATGCAGGAATAGGAATCCATATCTATTCTTTAATAGTTTTCATTATTACCTTAGGAAGAGAAGTAAATTTATTTTGTTGAACTAAGAAGACTGCTACTACAAACTAAGAAGTTTGTGCTGTGTAAATAATATCCCACTAACAACAGAGGTCTTGAATGAATAATGGAAAAATCATTATAACCTCACTGGTAAGAAACTTATGCAGAATAATTTCATTAGTAGCCTCTGAATATGCAGTCACCCTGAATTACTGACCCATCTAAACTCAACCCAAACTAGAAGTGAAGTCCAGGTAAACTGTTATACACTGTGCAGCATCAAGCAACTGATCCAGCTGAATAAAACATGATTAAACTACTTTTTACATTAGGGGCTTGGGAGAGATACTTCCGTCTTCCCTATACAGTTGTGTGAGGTTTTCTCTTTGGTTTGTGACAGGCCACAAGTGGGATTTCATATAATCTTCCCATTTTCCTAACTTCTTCCTTTGGGTGGGATTTTAATGTTTAATTACTATGAGACAGAAAAAAGTTCAGCACAGAGAAAGAAAAAATAGGATTAAACAAGAAAACAACCTTCTCAGATGCATCAACATGTCTGATAAATTATCTGATCTAACATATTTCAGCAAGCAGATCTTTATTATGGGACTTTGCATGAGTTATTTTCCTTCCTCTAGAAGTGGTCTGAAACTAAGTTCAGATGAGACCACTCCTTCTTTCAAAGGCGGATCAGATATATTTAGCTTCCTTCACACCCTACTTGTGCACTGTGAACTTTTTGTAAGGCCGCCCTCTCCAATTTCAATAACAGATGCCTTCAGAATTTTCAAAACAGCAAGATTCAAAGCACGACAAATGCAAAACATGGTCTATCCTAATAGGAACTTAAAAATAGAAAGGTAAAACCTAACTTTGAGCATACTCTTGTGAGAACCTTTCTTCGTTCACTAGCTCAGAGCTTGCTTCCTGAGGTATTCTTGTTATAAGGCCCTAACTGATTTATGGAGGAGGCAAGTGATGGGTGCTACCCCGTGACAAATAACAAGACTTTGTGTACATTTGAAAGCACATTCCTCCACAGCTTTTTGCCTCTGGAAGAGAGTGTCTACTGGCAGAAGATCTGGCCTGTGACTAAATAGCTCCAGCTTGGTATGGGAAAACTGGGGAATTATACCATCATGTCCTGTGAAAAACAGGATGCAGGTGGGCATCCCTGCTTCCTCTTCTCAGCTGGCAAGGCCCAGAAGATGGGAACAAAGGAGTTTCTGCTGAGATCACAGAGCCAGAAGCTGCCACTCCAAGGAGAGCCAACTCAACCACTTAGAATTTGAGCTATCACTCCAAAGAGAGTTGACTCGACTACTTTGGACTTATAAGTTTGTAATACCTTTGGAAATGATCACTGTGGTCACTGTCATTGGGACAACAATGCCTGATGACCCACTACTAATAAAAATCAGTGACTTAACCACAAACTATGCTGGATCCATGGTGGTGACTATGTCCCTCTTGCTTCCTACAGAAACTCCAGCCTTCTATTTCCCATCTCTACTACCATCTGCCTTACCCTCCCCATCACCCTAAAACTGTAATAGCGTCTGTCCCCCCCTTCCCCATCTCCCTGATTAAGATTTGTAATAAATTGGCCAGACCAGTATTTGAACTGTTGTTTCTTAATCTCACACCAGGTACACATACACCAAAGAACCTCCTCTCCCTCCTATAAATTGGAGAAAGACAGCTTGAAACTCACAGGCTGCATCAGGAGATGCACAGCCAAGCTTCAGTAATGTTGCTGTTAATCATATAAAAAGCGTCTTAGTCACCTAATTTTCCACATTTTGGTTCTTCCTGTCAGAAGATGCTATCTACATGGTAGTTCAGCCTCATCTTTGTTAGAAAAGGGCTGAATTACTCCAAAATTCATTAAAGGTATGTATTGATTCATTTCTTCCTCCAGTAAGCAGATTTTGTTTTATACCATATTGGAAAAGTACTCCTTTGACAGTCATCTGTGCTACACCTGCCAGGATTCAGAGATCATAAGCAATGCCAATATATTAACAGGTACATCCAAACAATTTTGCTTTTTTAACACGTGACTCACAGAAGCTTAATGAAGACCCAACAAAGCAAAACGAACCAATACTGTTTGGTTGTTCCAGTTGGCAATGACACAGTGGCACACTGAAGTAAAAATGACATATTAGAGTTGCATCAATGTGCAAATAACAGTGCATAAACAAGGACAGATACTTTGAGTTTCATCAGGGTGCTTTGATTCTCAATATCCAGACAACTGACACAGCTCTGTAATGCCTTTGTCCATTGACTATTAAAAAAAGACTAAGAAGTAGTAAGCAATTTAGCAGCAACAATCAAGCATGGTTTTCACAGAGGGAAAATGGAAGAAATACAAATCTCTGCCCTTGCAATTTTCCCATTTCTTCAAGTAAATTAAAACAACTTTTTTTCATTTAGCTCAGCTGAGCACCGCTATTATACATAAGCAGAGGAGGTCTCCTTGATCCTACTAAAGTAAATCAAAAGACCTGAAATACTGTGTATTGATAGTAATGTACCTTTGTATTGAATTGGAGGTTTTTATAGCACACCTGATAAACAATAAATTAGGCTGATCTTATTGTTTCTGAGAAAGAAAAGCCTGGTATTTTTCTTCACTCAATTTCTCATATATTAATGCCAGAGCCTCTGATTATTTCTAACAATGTCCTCGCACTGTTATCTCCTGAGTCTTAAGAAGATTAGTTGAGTGGACACTTCATTATTGCTGAAATGTCAATGCTTCTATGAAGCACTGATTTCAAAGCCCAGAAGCTTCTTCAGAAAAAAAAAAATATTATACATATATATATATATATATATATATATATACATACCCTTTTATGCCTCCCATAGAACCAGGCTTTTCTTATTTCAGTTGCTAGCAAATGTTTTTAATTCCTTTTTGGAAAAAACATCCAATCAGCTATTCTTTATTCTTATAAAGTGAACATTAGCTGCTAAAATGTGCTGCTTTAAAAAATTCCACTGCACTGAGGCTATCCTTTTAGGAAGACAGATCAACATAGAGGTCATCCTCAGTTATCAAAATGTTTCTATTCAACATCTTAAACCACAAAACCAACCAACAACCAAAACGAAAACTGCCAGGATAAACCCCACAAGGATCCACCTCACAGCAATTCCCTTGAATTGTACAAGAGATTCATCACAAGTTTGTTTTCAGTGCAGCTGTTGTAGAAGAACTCCTAATGCAGTGATGAGAATAGATAAAAAAACAAAACTCAATTTGGTTTTTTTTAGGAAAGCACAACATAGGAAAGACAGGCAAGCATTAGGATAAGTAAGTATAAAAGGTGTGCATTCTTAATGAAAATGAACAATAGGACTTTTCACACTTGCTCCAATGGAAAAAGAACAGCTCCGCGTTTATCTGGTTCTCCCCATGAACCTAATCCTTCACACAGAGCTGAAAGTAAAGAGCTGTAATAATCTCCAACCATCACCTTCTGCCTCACAGCTGGGAGAGACCGCACTGTGCGCTGTGATCCTTTCATCTCTTCCAGAATAATTAGGAAGGTGACAATTCAGCGCATGGTTGCAAATTGCCAAGAAATACCAACCTGCTGCAACAAATCATGTTGGCAATTCAACAGGCAGGAGTAATCCTCTACAGCTTTAACTCCACTGAAGAATGTGAACATGCTAAATGATCTTATCTAGCCCCTGGCATTTGAGCATTTACCACAAACTTGTTACTGTTACTTGTTACTGTAAATGTGCATCGTGCAGTGTTTGATAGTGCTACTTCAGCCAGCTCTAAATAATATTTAATCCTACCCAGGGTTAGCTTCTGGTGTTTCTGTCCAACATGGATGAGAGCAGATTAGGTCAGTATTCAGTTTCTGCTGCAGGATGATTTTTTAAATGCCCTGGGAAAAGACAAAACACATCACTTCATTGTTTTCCAATAGAAAATGGAGCTTCTGGCTGCTGAGGCTATTACGGTTCCTCTCGGGAGCATTAAAGGATGTGAGGCAGCTTGATCAACCGTCACCCTGCTTGGGGCAAAAGCCACACAGAGGGTTTGATACGGCAGCCCTCTCTGAGATGAAGGATACCCAGGATTTCCTCCACACTTCAGGCCATGAGCAAGCTTCTCTGGCAGACTGAGAGCTGAAGCCAGCCTGCTGCAGCACAGCTGCTGTGTATACCCTGCAATTCCCTGCAGTCAGCCTTGCGCTAGGGCAGATGTCTAGGCCACCTGCCAGAGTACTGCAAACACAGCTCATCTTCACATCTGAGGCCTTAGACCTCCCAGCTCCCAATAAGACCATCTGAAAAACTCAGGGTTCTCAAGTCCTGGATGGCATGCTGTCAGCAGGACTGGAACAGCAGGACTGACTTCAGAGATCAGCATTCTCCACAAACCCACCTGGCAGCCTCCAGCAGAGCTGCGTACACATATCAGCAGAAATACATCCAACCACTTCCCAGGGTTTTTCTGAGAAAATTCTCCCACTTGCCTCAGAAAGAAAAACGTTTGCAGAAGCGTATCATATTCTCTACCACCAGCATCCCAAGAGGAATGGGGGGTCTGCATCATTACACTAGTCCAGGCACGTATTAGCACGGAGACGCATGTCAGCAATGCAGTTGTGCTTTACGTAAAATTCACATTTCAATAACAGATGAGCCTCAGGACATGCTATTCACATACAGCTCACATGGGAAGGCACCAGTATTGCACGCTGCATTGCAAAGACCATGTTTGAGATGAGCTGGAAAACAAAGGTGAGGACAAATGCTGATTAGGAAGGATGTGAAGTTTACTACATGTGCTGGAACAGACCGTCCTTAAGCAGAATCTCCCAATAGCTTGTTTCTTTTACACAGTTTAAATTCCTAGTACATAAACTAATCCCATCAGTGGTTCATATGTTCCCATTTACCCATGGGAAAGGTCATAGTTATGCTGAATCCAAAATAAGGACATCAGCTTCAGCAACGCAATCCGTATCCACATTACTAAGGAAAGGATTTTTCTTTATAGTTCATGTCACAATTCATTGCATGAGGGATAGAAAAACTTTAAGATCCGTTTCCCAGCAGAAGGTGAAAACCTGCCTCATTCCAGTATCACTAAAGAAACATCTACATAGATAAAAAACAATTATTAAACAAAATACATAAACTATTGTGTCAAAAAAACACAGAAATGAAGCATTACCAAATTATTGCAATTGGTATTGAGTGTACTAAAAGGACTTTTGGAATGAGTTAGATGCAAAGTGCTGACAAGAGGCTGTTGTCATGTTCAAGCATTCTGAATATGCTCTCTTTGGGAAAGAGCTCAGTGTTTTCTTGGCACGAAGCACTTAGCTGAAATTACAGCTTATTTGCACTTAAAGATAGCAACAGGCCCACTTAATTGCCTGATATTTAGTTGGAGACAATTTGGGTGGGGTTTTTTCTGCTGTTTTGTTTTTTTTTTAGAGTAGGACAGAATGCTCGTTGCTAAACTGTATGAAGTACAAGGTACTCCAAGTGGTGATTATGACATCTTACTATGTTTGAATCTCTACACCTGGCAGCAACCACCTGAAAAAAAAAAACAAAAAAAAAACCCAACAAACAGGTCCACAGCATTTGGGGCAAAGGAAGGCACTCACTAAGCAAGTGCTGAAAGCCCATTCAAGCCAATCGGACAGAAGTGTGCTCTGTCTACCAAGCACAAGTGGTCCTTACTATTTTCCTGAGCTAGAACATTAATGACTCTTTTTCTTCCCAGAAGGCTGTCCAAAAACCTTCCATCTTTTGTGAGAACAATAACAGCCAGGACACAGAAACTCTTCCTTCACTCAACACAGTCCCGATGGGAATCAGCCATAAACACCTGAATAAAACTAGTGGCAGGAAACTGTAACACTATTCCTCTCTTATTGCCTATGATAATAAATTAGCATTATTTCTCCCTGTGTGTCACTGTCATTAAATGTCCCACTAAATATTTTTGTCATACATAAAGACACACAGCGTTGATTTAACCTGATACACAATTTTGGTTAATACCTATGGATTTTTACAAGATTACAATCTAGCTTTATTGTCAATTGTGCTTAAGTAATTACATTTGACAGGTATCTGTATGACAACATCAGATAGCACTTTACTATTAATATTTTCTTGCTTTATGGAGACCACAAAGAACTGAGACAGTATCTCTTGTTTCTAAATGTAGCTGAAGGATATTATCCTCTTCTGGCTCACTGAGGATCACATCTTTAATTTATCCCAGCTCTGTACATTGTTCAAGACTCTTAATGACAGCAACTGATAAAAGCAGGAAATGATGTCTATGATCTCATAGCCTTTGTGAATTTGCAAAAAGATTAACGATAGTAATTGGCTCTCTTATTTGTCCTTTGCGATAGATGCATAAAAGAATAGCCGTACTTAAGCTGTGAAAATAGAGAAGTGAATATTAAAATTCTAGCATCATAAATTAAAGGCATTTCTGTTTAAGAAACACCAAGGAATGCAATATTTTTTCAGTAGTGTTAGAAAAAAGAAACAGGAATCATCATTCACTTTGATATGTGAGATATCATTTATCTAAAGCAGGCAGCCTTAAAGTCCCATGGTAGGTCAAGAATACAAAAGTGTTTTAAAAAGGAGAGTTTGTGATACATTGTGGCCAGAAATTAAACACATCAGCAGAACAGACAGAGTTTCAATCTCTCAAGTCAAAATTCTTCAAGAGGGCAAAGCATCAGCAGGCACAGAGCGTTTCATACCCTAGTTTTGGAAATTGCTTAAACTACATACTGGTCATTGTTGTGTAAGGATGATTACCAATACATTAAATATCTTAATCTGCTAAAGTGAGCTTGTGAACTGATATGCATTTGATACCACACTGAATCATTCATGAAAGGTATGTTTCTTCCTGATTTCAATGACTGCAGTAATACATAAGGAAACTAAATCATTTTTTACCAACATGGAACCAAGAGAAATTAAATAAACTGGTAGACAGAGAGGCTGCTGCTGCTGGGACATCAAGCAAGGTACAATGAGCAGAATTTGGTGCCACACTTGTCTAATTGTGGAAGGCCAGTTTTTCTGCATAGAAAAAAATGTGACTGCTGGCCAATGAGTTTTCACAAGCTGCTCATTAGGCTTTTTGGAAAAAAGGTCTTTGAAACAGAAGAACAGTGAGCCTGTAGACATTTACACCATCAATAGTGTACCATGCACTGTAAAACAACCACAGAGCCACAAGTGAACAGGCCTGAAGCAGTCTTTGTTCAAGAGAGTTTCGCTTCTGGAAAGTAGAGGAAGGAAAGAAACTTAATTAGTTGCTCTGCTCATTATTCATACATTAATAAAGCTACTTGAAAGGTATAGTTTCATTACTCATTGACATCAATTTTCAATAGCCTTGTTCTCTCCTATGAATTCAAATTAATTGTGCAAAGGTAAATCAGCAACTTGGATTTGCAGAGGCCCTTGCTTTGTGCTATATAGCCATCCTCAAATCACAGCCCCACTGTTTATCAAGTGACAAGTAACTCGCTGACTCTAGTTGGTAATCAAACCATATAAATAAATGCTGAGATTTTCAGAATTTGTTCTGTTACACAGGGACAAGGGGTGAGGATTCCATCCACTGTTCCCATGCATTTAATCACCATCCCAAGAAGAGAAAAACGACATTAACAAACTGACAGCTGGGGAAAGTGAGTGGGGCATAGATAGAAATGGCAGCATGCAGATCTCCTAGGAGTCATGCTTTGCTACAGGTTTTCTCCATGGAAACCCAGCTGCATCAATCTTGCTCAGTCCCGCAGAAAGCATCTCAGGCTTGGAAGATTGTGATAATTTCTCTGCATACTAAGACAGTTATATTTTGCTGTTTTTATCATTACGAAATAAAACGAAAGATAAGAAATAAGATCTCTATTTCCTGTCTTGTCTTCGCATTATCTTCAACAAAAGACTCTCAAAAGAAATACTCCAAACATTAAAATACTACAACTGAGTTTATGGAAAATCCACAATGGTGTCAATAAAAATCATTTCAATGAACCTTGTGAAACAAAGCTTTTTCCCATATGTTGAGTAGGAGAAAGATCCATTCTTCATTAATGTAATGAAAGGGGCGAGTGAGTTTTTAAGTCAAATGCATGAGCAATGCATACAAAATGCACCAAATACGTTCAAGCGGATCAGCTTAAAAAGATACATTCCAGAACTGATCATTTTTCCCCCAGTATGATTCACTCTGTAGAGCTGACTAAACAATTCCATCAGTGTACGAGCTGAATAACCCATATGATTGTCCTGACACTTTTGAATGACATATGTAATTTTTTTCCCCCATCACTCACCCAGCTGTGCTTGTGAATACCACGTAGCTATTTGCATATTCCAGGATGAAAAAAACCCACTACTTTGGCTCTTAAAGCTAATTAATAAACCTGCAACCAAGCTGACAAGAACTTTGATTCTATGTAAGAACGCTGAAAGTCTAAATATGATTGTGCAAACCTTCAAATCCTCCTGAATCTTTTCCTCCTCCAATTTTGCTGCTTTTCGATCCTCCATTTCTATCTTCCATTTTTCTGCTACTATTCTGGCTTTTTCTTGAGCCATCGCATCCCGGAATTTCTTTGTAATTTCAGCTTCTTTTTGTCTCCTTCAGGAAAGAATTTGAAAATAAAAATAATTAAAGATACTTTAAAACACGGTTTTGGGGTTATTTTTTAATTGAGGATCAAATGTTAGTCAGTAGTACTAACATTTGGTTGCAACAAATAATTAGCGTAAGACATCATGGAAATACAAAAGAACAGAACCAAAACACATTTAACAAGAAACCTAGAAGAAACGGATTTCAGAAAACCATCTGGACACGAAACTTCATCAATTTTTTATAAAGGTCCCATTATTAATATAGTATCTTCTAAATTAGATAAGTGATTATTGGATATTTTCTAGTCATGACCTATCTTCCTCAGCTGAAAACAGATTTTTCTTATCAGTCTAGTAAACTGCAGGAACTTCTTGTCTGTCAAATAACAATGAAAATGCCTGCCAATTCTAACAGTAAACCATATATTACCCAGCGACAGCCTAAAAGAAGCACAGAGTGAAGTTTTAATCCCTGTTTCAATACACAATCATCAGCAGCAAGAAGAATCTGATAGGAAAAGCAATAATATAGAATCATCTGATATTTAATATGTTACTTCTGAGCACTGTACTGCAAAACTAAGTGCAGGAAGCGGGTGGCCTACATCCCAACAACATCAAGCATCAAAAAACTTATCAGTCTCTCAGAAAGCTCGAATAAGCCCTACTGGAAACACCAGCATGGCACTCCTAGTAATCAGCTTCTGAACTGCTGTGATAAGAACTAATACAAACAGTATGTACATAAAGCCAATTGGGGAAAACAAAAAAAAAAAAAAAAGGGCTATATGTACAAAATACCCACTGTGGGCATGAATGTGTGATGCAACAAAAATTTTCTCATTTCATCTTCTCAAAACCACACTGTTTACCAGAATCACAAAACGGTTGGGGTTGAAAGATGACTGACCCATCTTTTGACTAGCTTGGGGCCACAATTAGTGAAGAGTATTTCATCCTTGAAAACGGTTGGTCACAAACGTTAAGTATTGTCAGAATGTGATAACATGAATAAGGTGTGACTGATGCAAGGGATGATCTTCTCTGTTAATTTAAGGCTTATAGAAGTCTAGTAACGAGACATGATCCATTTCTTTATTTGCATGTCTGACTGCAACCTTATACATTCCACTTTCCACTTGAAAATTAGCAAGTAACATATTTATGTCAACTAAAAAGCATACCAAAAAAGTTGGTCATCTTTCCAGCAACCTTGAAACCTATTCTCAAATTCCTTTATCAAAACAGAAAGTGTGGTGGTGGTGTTTTTTTCTTGTTGTTGTTGTTTGGGTTTTTGTTTGTTTGTTTCCTTTTAACAGGCCTTTCATTATGGGGGAGATACTCCAGGTCCCCAGTCATTCTGGGGCCCTCCCCTGGATTGCCTCCAGCAGGTCCCTGTTCTTAAACTGGGGAGCCCAGAACTGGACACAGTACTCCAGGTGTGGTCTCAACAGAGCTGAGTAAAGGGGGAGAATAAACCCCCTCGACTTGGTCCCCCTTGGTCACACACTCTTGTTACACACCCCAGGCTACCATTGGCCTTCTTGGCCACAAGGGCACACTGCTATCTCATGGTCAACCTGTTGTCCACCAGGACACCCAGGTCCTTCTCTGCATAACTCTTCTCCAGCAGGTCAGCTTCTAACCCATACTGATGAGTGCAGCTATTCCACTTTCAGTGTAGGACTCTGCACTTGCCCTTGCTGAAGGTTCCTCTCCATCCATCTTTCCAGGTCTTGCTGAATGGCAGTACAGCCTTCTGGTGCTTCAGTCATTCCTCCCAGATTTGTATCAGCAGTGAACATGCTGAGGGTGGACTCTATACCTTCATCTGGGTCAACAACGCAGATGTTAACTATGACCAGATCCAGCACTGACATTTGGGCAATACTGCTATATAGAGGCCTCCAGATAAATTCTATGCCACTGATCTCAACCCTCTGAGCTCTGCCAGTCAGCTGGTTCTCAGTCCACCTCACTGTCTGCTCATTTATCCCACACTTCCTATGCTTACTTATGAGGATATTATGCAAGACAGTTTAAATAAGCCTTGCTGGAGTCAAGGTATGCAACAGCCACTACTCTCCCCATATCTGCCCAGCTGACCATGACACCATAGAAGGCTACAAGACTCATTGAGCATGACTTCTCCCTGGTGAATCTATGCTGACACACACGATAACCTGCTTCTCTTCCACCTGCTTGGATATGGCATTGCTAAGAGATGACATGCAGAAAAATCACCTTCCCAGGGATGGAGATGAGGCCTCCTTCTTTCCCTCCTGAAGAACAGTATGACACTGGCTTTCCTCCAGTTCTCAAGCACTTCTCCCATCCTCCATCACCTTTCAAAGTCAGTAGAGAGCAACTTGGCAATCATCTCTGCCAAAGCCCTCATTTTTATTTACTTACAAACTGGAGAATGGTTTAACAAAATTCCTCAACAAAAAAAAAAAACGTTCACTACAATTTTTTTTTGTGCAAAAGGATTTGTATGTTTTAAATATTAAAATAAAATTAAATCTTTCACACAATAAAAAAAACAAATGAAAGCAAATGTTGACAAGACATACTTACCATTTTCTTACCCACCATTACCTCACACCTTTCTATAAGGCCATGTGTCCCATTATGCCAAGTGGAACCTGAATTCAGATTCTTAAATCCTCACCATAGCTCTTCTGCCTCCTTCTGCGCTTGTTGCCTGGCACGTTCAGCTATTAGCTCCTCTGATATCTGTTCATACGGCTTGTCACCCGGGGCTTCTCCCATAACCCAGACCCAGACCTCACCATCCTTCCCACGCAGCCACTGCACATGTTTGCCATTACCTGCAACAGCCACCAGCAGAAAAAAAAAAAAAGGAAAAAAGCAAACACATCAGTGCAGATCCAAATCCTTACATAAATATAGAGAGAAAGACCAGAAAACTATCGTTTGGAAGCAATTTACTATTCAGAATAAGACATGACAGGCCTGATGAAATCTACATATCGGACCAATCCACCATGCTAGAAGTGGGGAAGAAAATATCGGTACATTTCAAAGCATACAGTCTTCCAAGACTCATGGCTCTACCAAAAAAAAAATAAAATCAGACATGAGTTTTCCAGAGTTTAGGGGACTGTGATATGTTTTTCGTTGCAGAAACTAGATTGCTTTGCTTAATTCAGCAAAGGATGAACAAAGAAAGAGAAAAAGAGATGGAGAGATAGGAAAAACCAGTAGCATCACAGAAGTAAGAGAGCTTTAGCCCACAGAGAATTCTGAGCATCAGGCATACAAAGACCTGAGCTGAGCCTTCACAAAAATCCAGGAATTCACTGCTTCCACTGTGTGGAGGAGGAGTTACAGAAACCCTACATGTTAGAGCACAACAATCAACAGTAGAAGCATTTCTTTTCCAGGAGGCAGTTCATAGGGATTAAGTTATTGGTTCGGTTTTCATGAAACATTCTATTGGAGGTGGTTGAGTCAACATCCCTGGATGTGTTTAAAAACCATCTGGATGTGGTGCTCAGGGACCTGATTTAGCAGAGGATTGTTAGAGTTAGGGTAGTAGGGCCGTTGGGCCACGGTTGGACTTGAAGATCTTTAAGGTCTTTTCCAACCTGACTGATTCTATGATTCCATGCAAAAACCTATGGTCGCTATGTTGGCAGTGATTTCACCGGCACAGCTTGTGCACTCTTTACAATACAGATATTTGGCAAGAATTCATTTCTAAAACATCTGTGAAAGGCTTCCTGCTGAGCACAAAGGCTACTTGATTAGCTCATATATACACCACTTCACTCTTGAACATTTAGTTCATATACTTTTAAGGTTTTTAGAGATTCATAAGAAGAAATCAGTGGAAGCACCTTTTGCATCCATTTCTATTTCGTGCTGATTTCTTGAAACTGTCCTTCACCAAAGGACATTCCACCACAAACACTACATCCAAGATATATAATGAAAATCATTTAAAAAAATAAGAAATACAGACGAAATGGCCACAAGGGATCAGCAGTTAATCTAACTTGCTCTATATTAAACAGGTTGTTCCAAAAGTAATACCTCCTATTTATTTCCATGGAAAGGACAACTGATAAAAAAGAACAAAAACACTATTGTAGAGAGCAAATCCTCAGCTAACAAATACCATTTTTCAACATAGTCACCACCATCAGCTAGGTATTTTCAACAGTCACGAACAAGTGCCTCCTGCATTTTGTGCTTGTACAAATTTGCATCAGCAGAAGTAACCAAACGTTGCTACTGTTGAAACACAACACCCATTGCCTCACTGCACTCACATCAATTGTTTGGTCTCTGTAAATGTTCAGCAAACCCCAGCAAACATTAATGGATGCCTTTTTTATTTTCCACACAGAGGAATTCAGTGACACGTTTTGCTTCATATGCACTTCTGTGTCAGATGCCATACTGTCAGACTGCCCCTCAGCTGCCATCTGTCACATAGCATCAAGACATAATGGATACTGGTGGGAAGATTCAACCTCTACTGCCATGCCACCAATATCCGCCTGTGAGGTTGTGAACCAACATAATAAAAGTCATTACTTTCAGAGCAGACCACACATTCTGCTGTATTTTACCCTCTTGTTTTCAAATTGAGACCAGTATTTTTTTCTGTGGCCACTTGTGGCCCTCCAGAAAGCATTCTGCCTCATTTCATGATATCAAGAATCAGACAGCTCTCACTTTCCTAGTTAGTTTTTCTCTGATCATTCTTGTAGGAGTTAAAATATATCCAGTCTTTTCTGAACCCTCATTTCAAGGTTTTTGGTTGTTTTTTTCCCCCCGCATCTTTATCTTCTTCATTAGCTTTGCTACTCCCACCATCTTCAACTACCTGCTGTTCTACAACAGGGAAACACCCACTTACCCAGATTAAGTTTTCCCAGTGTATAATCAATAATTTTGGCATCCCAGACTGAAGAGAGAAAACTGCAGAAGGGAATGAAGCAGGGCTGTAGGCAGCAGGCCACACCAGGGCCAAACCACATTCATAAATGTTTATGATGTAAACCGAAGGCAACAAACATACAAAATCTCTCAGTGAAAACTGATATTCTACATCAAATTTGAAAATGTGATTTGTAAGAATTCCCTCTGCTGGCCTAATGGTACTAACTTCCTAGAGTGGAAAAATTTAAGCTAGTAATGTTTTTCTTCAATAACCCCTAAACACTTGGTCCTTTCACAGTCTATCAGATTACGTCTCAGGATACAAACGTGAACATATTCTACTGTGGTTCTGTTGTGTTGTGCTAGCCTAACATTTACAATGTATTTTCTCTTACACAACATTTGAAAACCATCTACCAAGAAAAGATTCATCATATCAGTGTGTCCCTAAGGCTGTCATTTCACTTACCTGAGAAGTACAGAATGATTTCCTAGGGGTATTGTATCTACATTTGAGAGATGTAGATTTGACAGCCAGACCACTTGATGAGTAAGGAATTGGCTGGTTGGTGCATTCACAGTGTTTGCAGTCCATGGCTCAGCATCCAGGTGGAGATCAGTGATCAGGACTGGGCTATATATCTTCATTATCATTGTGGACAGCAGGGTTGAGTACCTCCAGCAAGTTTGTGGACAGCAACAATCTGAATTGCGTGGTCACCGTGCTGAAGAGAAAGATGCCATTCAGGCAGACCTTGACAACCATAAGAGGTAGCCCCATGGAAATCTCACCAAGTTGAGCAAGGCCTAAGTGAAAGATCCTGTACCTGTGTAAGGTGCTTCCTTAACATGAGAAAGTGACATGTGCTTGCACTCCAGAAGGCCAGTTGAGTCCTGGGCTGCATGAAAAACAGCATGGCCAGCAGGTCAGGAAGGTGACAGTCCCTCTCTGCCCCACTTTCATGAGGCTTCAACTGCACTACTATGCCTGGATCCCTCCAGGCACAGGAAAGATGTGGAGTTGTTGGAGCAGGTCCAGAGGAGAGTCATGAGGATGCTCAGAGGGCTGGAAGAAGGCTCAGGGGACCCCTTCTCTCAGGAGAAAAGAAAGCACTGAAGAGACCCATATCTGCCTTCCATTACCTAAACAAGCTTATGAGAAAGCTGAAGAGGGACTTTTTAAAGGAGCATGCTGCAATAGGGAAAGGGATAACGGCTTTAAAATAAAAGGTAGATTTAGTTTGGAAATAAGGAAAATAAATCTTCACTATAAGAGTGGAATGACACTGGAACATGTTGTGCACGGAAGTTGTAGATGCCCCATTCCTGGAGATGTTTAAGGCTAGTGTGGTGGGCTTTGAGCAACCACACATAGTAGAAAGCAGTTCATGACTTGAAGGTCCCTTCAAACCCAAATTACTCTGTGATTCTAAGATCCCAATAGGTTTCTCAGACCATAATTACCGAGCCACTTAAAACAAATAATTGCTTTGTAGACACCTACTGAGATATTCTTCTCTTTCTTCCTTTAAAACAATAGATCTCTCTTGTAAATCTACAGACAATAGATGTACAAGGCATTTTGAAAAACATCAGTGCAACATATGGTAGGTTAAATACTATACTATAGTACTTTATACTGCTATCTAAACAGACATAGCCCAAGTTGAAAAATAACAGAGCTATCAAACAATCCTGCAACTTGAAGTTCTAGCATTAAACAGATAGATTTCTACACATAAAATCTTAAAATGTTTGAATTTAAGCACATACTAGAAAATATCACCTTAAGAACGTGAGAAAAACTTATCAATCCAACTATCCTCCATTTTACTTCAAGCAATTACTCCCATGCAAATCTTACCTCAAATCTACTTGAGCTGCATTGCCCCATAAAGTTGGAGATTGGCTTTACTGCACAACCTGATCATAAAACCTTGCACTTCCTCAGCACAGAGTAACATCCAAAAAATGATGAATGGTCAGGAAAAGCAATAACTCAGGGAGAAGATCTGACATGGTGAAAATAGAATTCCTGCCATACAAGAGGCATTTGCAGCCTCAAGACCAAGTTCACAGTGGTCACCGTCAGGCATTTTGGGCCAACAATACTGAGCTTGCATTTTCAAACTGTAGAACCAATTGCAATATATCAGCTGAGAGCACAGAAAACTCTTTTTCCTCAGTATTTCTAAGAAACCAGCGTTGCCTGCCTTACTAGTGCAGAATTACTACCATTGAGGACTCATTATAATAAATTCCTACTTTAAGACACTTCTAAAGTATTACATTTTTCAGGATCTATATACCCTATTCATATAATTTATTTCTAAATGAAAAAATTTGGAAAAAAAAAAAAAAAGAAACTTGAATAAGTCTAAAAGGGAAAGACAGTTTCTAACTAAATAAATTTTAAGTCTAAGTGAGAAAGCAGCCAGGGAATCTCATTTTTCTTCTTCAGAAACAGAGACATCTGAGCCCAGGAACAAAACCTAATACAAAATCAGGAAACAAAATCAAATCTCTTGAGCCCCAGCCTGGTGCTCGATTGCAAAAATACCTTTTCCTGCAGAGACTGTGGCAGGCTGTGAATAGTTACCCTTAGGAATTACTGGACATCAAAATTATCCAGATGAGAAAGTCAGAAAAATGAGCATTTTAGAATCAAGAATTACCTTATCGGGAACACATCTACACTGCTTTAAGATCAATAAGTAGGTTTCTGCCACTTATACCAGGCAAATACAACATCAAGTATGCTAAATTCATAGCACAAAGAGTAAATAATGAAAACTTTCTTTAGACCTATGACTTGAAACAACGTCAACATAAAACTGCACTTATAAACACAAATGCACACACAATCTGAAACTGACACCAAATCATGTTTATTTTTATTTATTCAGTTAACTGCATAAAGACTACGTAAGTATAAAACAACATCCTACAGAGCAGCTCAGGCATCTGAACTGCAAGAACTGCTAAGTCTCTACCAGCAGTACCACCAGTCTCAAATACTGGAGCTCAACCACGGGCTGTGCATCACAACAGGATGCTCTTTGAGCCTCCCTTAGGAAACCCGCAGTGTACACAGCATACTGTTGCTGCCATGGCCCCTTCCTTAGGAAACCCTCAGAGTATACAGCATATCGTTACTGCCTTGGCTGAACACTGCCAGAGAACATGAACATCAGCAACCACATTAGATAAAAGTGAAAGCCATGAAGGGA
This sequence comes from Coturnix japonica, assembly GCF_054131305.1. NCBI lineage: Eukaryota > Metazoa > Chordata > Aves > Galliformes > Phasianidae > Coturnix > Coturnix japonica. The sequence continues at coordinate 2,819,292 of NC_140670.1, forward strand.
AGGGGCCTGGGAGGGGGATTCCGCTGCAGGCAATGCTTATTCTAAATCAGGCTTCAGCTGCGTTAGTTCAGGCTTCCATGCTGTGATTGAGGCTTAAAGCAAATAGAATTGTGCAAATCTCTATCTTTCTTTGCCTCTGCTGATCAGGATGGAGGAGCAGTTTTTTGTTGTTTTTTTTTTTCATGAGTTAGGTTTTATCTAGCTTCATTTTAAAACACACTTGCAATTAAAGGGCTTTAAAAATAGTAATAATCAGAGCAAACAGGATATTGTTGGAGTCAGTTCCACCCTCTGAGCTCATTCATTACTGTTTTAACAGCTACAACACCCCTGACAATTCCTATTTGTGATCCATCTCTAGGGTTTTCAGGGGAAGAGCTTGAAGGCCCATTAGAGGCTCGATTTGGTGTCAGGCCTCCCAGCTGTGCTGTTACTTCACACACCTGCCCACTCAGCCCTGCAAAACAAGAGGCACCAGCAATCCCCCTTGCCTCTGTAGCACAGGGAATATTACAAGCTCTGTCAAGTGCAAATTGAGGAAATTGAAAGATCACTGATTTATAATTTCAGAAGCACAGAAGGGCTTTCAAAGTCTACTAAAAAGTCACTTCCTCAAAACAGCCTACTATTTCAATGAACAGCCTTGTTCATTGGTTTGGCTTCCCACCACAGTGCTCCCACTTGGAAGCTACAGATCTCTGCAATAACAAATTTCTTGATTTCCTCACTAGCTGAAAAGCTTTGTAGCCAGATAAATATCTTTTGACCCTCTCTTTAAAAGTATTCCATCTCTCACTCTGCGCTAGAAGAAAGCTCCTGAAACTTATTCTGCATTTGAAATAGGCTGCATGCACATTCACTGCTATCATCCAGCTGATCAGTCTGATTTGTTTTTACCAATCAGAGATAAATACAGCTTGTGGGGGTACTTTTGCTGCTGTTCTTTGGGAACGCAGATACGTGTCACGCTCTACTCCAAGCACGATGTGTTTTATGTAAGATTTTAGCCTTGGCTTTCTGAAAAACACCATTTGTACATTGTTAAGGTAGAGACTTGCACATTCATTGTCAGCAGAGTCCATGAGGTCATGCTCAGAGTTTCAGGAACTACCAGACATACACTAGAAACACAGTGATGAAGATAAAGGATGAGGAAGCTAGGCTACCAGTTAGTTGAGCTTACCCACAGTAAGCACCTTATGAATACCTTCTTCAAAATAGTATCTCACCATTGCCCTTCTTTTTAAGGAGAAAATGCAGTCTGCATTTCTGTGAATGCTTCTGAAAGACTTTTGAAACAACAGAACATACTTTCCTGAATACTAACTTCTGTAGATCCATAAAAATACATATAGAATGATTAGGTGGTGTAGCACAATGGAAAGCACAGCAATGACAGCAGAGCAGCAAGGTCCCAAGCTGCAGCAAGCAAGGATTTGCTCAAACACAACAGCTATGGGCACAGAAACAAAGGGAATAAGCTGCTTACTTTCAGAAGGCCTCAGGTAGGTAAGGATCTTCAGCAAAATACCCTCACCTCCACCACCAACCCTTACATGAGGTTTGGGAAGGGGTGGATCCTGGCTCCAGCCCTTCCCATCACTCAGCTGCATTGCATGCACCTGAGCTCCCCTGGTTTGTCTCTGCTTTGCCACCAGGTGCTCCATCAATTCTTCAGGCCCTGAATTAGCACTTGCACTACAGGTAGTAATGATGAAAGCAATGCAAGTAGCATAATCCTGCAATAAACTGCAGATCTACTACAATTAATTATGTGGTCTGCTCCTGCTAGCAGTCATAGGACCATAAACCCACCTCTTCCAAGAATACCTTCCAAGAGTTACGTTTCTCCCAACTAATCCTTGAGACAAGAACAAAGTGGGGAACAATTCTAAAATTCTCAAGCAGCTCCCAGGCATTTCACTTTATACACTATCCAACTCCAACACTGTGTTGTGAGTGCCTTCCTATTTGAAGGAGGGTTTGGAGGGGTATGAAGAAAATTCAGCTGGTTTACATTAATACAACAGCAAGTGTTGCAGGATCTCAGCAGTGCTGAAAAATGAGCCTTCATGGCTCTCCAGCTGTTTTCTGATCATATAACAAACCCAATCTTATGTTTATGGAATTAAAGCCTGTTGCCATGGAAATAATTATGCTGCAATATACCCCTGCAGGATTAAATAAAGGAAGAGTGACTGCAAGAGAGCAAACATTAAGCAAAGAAACAGTCACCCAAATAAGACTCCGGTAATTAACAAATGTGGCAAAAATATCCATACATAACACTCAAAGGTAAGTGGGTTTGCAATATCAGATGGTACATTTTCAAGGCTTTCAATATTCAAACAAAAAAGAGGAAAAAAAATAAATCAAAAACAAGATAGCGCTTGATTTTCTATCCAGTATGCTCCAAATACTTTCTTGGCTCCTTGGGCAAAGCACGCTAATGCTTTATGTTTTGCCCACTTTCAACTGGGAATTAACCTTCAGAGCTTATTCATTCAGATGTTGCTGTAACTCTACAAACTACAGTTTAGTGGCAAGCTCAAGCCAGATCAGAGAGAAAGCTTATGAATTCATTTGCCTCATTAGCATTCATTTACTTTTCATTCATTAAGAAGAAAGAAAAAAGCACTATAGTTGCTGATTCCCAATCCCAGTTATCTTTTATACACAGTAAAAGGTATATGCAAGGCTTGTTTCTCACTAAGAGCTATCACAAAGCATCCGAGTTTACCTGCTACTACAGAATAAATGAAAGCACGTCTGCATGGCTACTTCAAGGGCTGATGGAAAGTCATTGGTATCCCACTGCAGTGAGATTTTCCATCATCATAGTGCAGGAGTGCATTGGAAGGTTAATGAACCATCAGCAGTGTCTGACTAAACCCATCGCTCTCTTGAATGCATCAAGTTTTCCTATCGTTTCCAAATCCTGCCTTCAAAACCCAATGCTTCTATTGAAAATGGGGACAAATAGCAAGAAAACAGAACTATTTTGGGCAAACCTCACTCTCCCCTTGGCTGCAGTGCTGTTTTATTTCCATATCAAGTATTCATGAGCTTGCAACCAGCCACAACCTCGTATCATTACCAGAGCACAACTGCATACAAGAAAGCCTGTCTACCACCACTGTGTCCCAGTAGGCTCAGCAGCACCGTGCAGCAAAGGAACACAGCAATTGTCTCCCTGCCAGTGACTCAATTAACCCAGTAGCCTCTCGGAACACACATGCAAGAGAAACCTTGGTTGATATAAGACCTAGGTAGCCAGCAACATTCTGCTCTTATGTTTTCTGCAAAATAGGGAAGTCAGCTGCAGGGCAGAGGATGAGACTAAATAGTACAGACTTAAGGGCTAATCCAAGAAGGGCAGAGAAGTCCCCCTGGATTTGTTCCATCTCATATACATCTGGGTCACATGGAGACCAGAGATGTTTCTAGCCCCAGCTTGAGAAAAGAAAACGTTTAGAAGCCATTGTTTAAGCATAGCTCAGCACACAGCCACACTCGGCATGAACCCTGAGCAGCTGAGTTCTGCCCCAAGGTATCTAATACTAACAAAACTGCATTGCATCACAGGCTGCTATACACGTTGTGAATGCTACATCAAAGCTTTTCCAACAATTTCAAATTACTTGGCTCAGATCCCTAATCAAAAAAATAAAAATATTCAAATGTTTTCATTAGATTTTCAGTCCTCTCTAAATTGAAAACAAATACAAGACTTGACAGAATTCAAGAGCACATACAACCAGAAACTTTGGAAATACTGCAGTTTGATAGTTTTGGTTAGACCTATATCCAGTGATCCAGGGAACAAGAACACAAACGCTGCTGGGAGCATGCCTCTGTAGTGTTAGCCAAGCCTTAGCTAAGCATTAACACGACGTGGAGAAGATTTACTATAAATGAGCAATACATTTCTGAATGTATTCTGAATACTTCTGAATGATGTATTTCTGAATACATTTCTGAATTCAGAAATGTAGAGGAATGTCACTGTGTACATCCATGCACCTTTAAATGCGCACACTGAAACATAAACTTGCTGGTCTTCACCTGCAACAGTGATCTATCCTCTAACTACCCATTTGTGACATTTGAAATACCTGCTTTCAAATTGCTTCATCTATTCTCCAATGATTTTCCAACACAAATGTCATTTAGATAGAGAAATTATTTTCTAGCCATGCTGTGATAAACCTACCTAATTTTCTCCCAGCTACGCTTGTTAAGGACAGGTAAATAACAGAGTTTACAAATAGCTCCTGTCTGAACTTCCTGAGCTGCGGTTCACAATGAGTAAATGTCAGCATAAGAAGCAGCAGTCCAGCATTGTCTTACATCCCACATGGCTCCTCTTCAGCTTCCTAGAGCTCAATAGGCTTTGAAATCTCATTTTAGGTATTCTGACAGCTTTGGATAGCACACGAGACAAAATCCAAACTGGCAGCGTTCTTTGCTTAGTCCCAACTCCACTATACTGGTTAAAGGGCTCCTGCCTAATCACATAAATGCACTTCATTGCAAACTGCAGAGCTGCCCGTCAGTCCGCTGGGAACATCCCAAAGGGATCCTGAATTTTTGAAGAGGCTTACCTTAGTAGTATTAGTCCAATGAGAAAAGGCAACCTGTTTCATTACAATGAAGAAATATCCCTGAAAGATCAGCAAAGGAATCATTTACAAATAGAGGATAACCTCTAAATTTCAAGAACTCTATTCCTTTTTCAAGCTCTTTTGGTACAAGCCGTCAGTCAGAATAAAAGCTTCAAAATAATTCCTGTAACTTCAAATAAATTCATTAAATACCGTTGTTTTGGGAGAACCCGAAAGCAGTGCTCATCTTCTACCAGTATGTTCTAGGAAAAGTACAAACACAGGCTTGGTAGAAACAGTAAAAGCATCAGAACAGTTGACTATCAGCTAAAGGAAATCACAGAATCACAGAACTGTAGGGGTTGGAAGGGAACTCTAGAGATCATTGAGTCCAACCCCTCTGCCAAAGCAGGCTTCCTACATCACGTCACAGAGGTAGGCATCCAGGTGGGTCTTGAATATCTCCAGAGAAGGAGACTCCACCACCTCCCTGGGCAGCCTGTTCCAGTGCTCCATCACCCTCACTGTAAAGAAGTTCTTCCGCACATTCGTGCAGAACTTCCTATGCTGTAGGAATGAAATGAAATATTTCATTCCAAAGAAACGATGCCTTCATATTACTCCCTTTTATACGCTGATTTAGATTTTTAAAAGAGAGGAATTTTAAGCTGTTGAAGACCCTGGAAACACTTCATTCACCCTTCAAAACAAAATACTATCTTGGCTCAGTCTGATATAAATCTCAATTGCAACCTTTTCTCAAGACACTTGACCCAACCAACTCAAACATAAAAACAGGTATGATTTAGCTGTTACTGAGAAAGGGTGATATTAGTTTCTGCAGACATAAAGACTGAGACTGATTTCATGCAGAACGCTATAAACTCTCTCAGCAATTTACATCAAGCATCTCAACATTTAACGGGACATTTAAGACTGCTCTTCAATATCCCTATAAAAAAATCACTGTACACATTGGGTCTTTGCTAGGTAGTTTCCATAAGAATTGAAAAGTTATCACACTGAGCAGCATTTCCCCAAGCCTGTGGATGATTTTAAATCAAAAAGAAAGATAATCTTTATTTGAGGTGCCGGTTTTTTCTTCCCCAACTCCGAGCTTATGATTTCTACATGACAACGTCTCTTGCTTAGTACATCAAATCAGTTACACAGCACAGCTCGCTTTGCTTCAAATCAGGACTTCCACAGAAGTGGAATGATGACACCCAGGTATACCAGAGTGGAGTGGCTCCAGCAGCCTGCAGCAAACAAGGCAATCTCCTGTAAGCTCTTCTCCAACAAGTTCCGAGTCCTGCTCTTAGAGAGCAGAAACCTTCTTAGGTTTGTGTAACCACTCTTCGCCTGACATCAACCCTCTCATTTTCACAGATTTCCTGCTGACGTTGTTGCCAAGCCAACTTCCATCATATTTGAAAAGTTACGGCTGTCACATGAAGTCCCTGGTACCATCACTTCCATTTCAGAAAAAAAGGAAGGAAAACCCAGGGAACTACAGGGCTGTGAGCCTCACCTCCATGCCTGGGAACATCACAGAGCAGATCTTCCTGGAAGAGATCTTGAGGCAATGCAGAAAAATCAAAATTGCACTCATCATCACTGCAAAATGTTGAGCAATCTACCCCTTTTGATTTGCTATTGGTTTTGCACGCAGAGAAATAAAAAGTGAGCTCTTGAACTGGAGGAAAATTGTGCCCAGTTGTTGCACAGGACTACAGCTGAAACCCAAGCACTTTCTGAATTCTTATTATCACCTTTTTACACTATCTCACCCTATTCCTCCCCCAAGAGGCAGAGTAAGGTTTTCACAAGTAACTGTTCTATCTATGAGAAAAGCAGAAGAATCATTAGATTAAAGCATTAGATCATGAAAGCTACAGTAAGTTTCCAGTGGAATCAAATGCCTGACTTCCTCAACCATTAATTCCAATAGATCTCTCCCAAAACCTTCTGTAAGATCAGTTCTCCTGTACAGTTCTGTTGGTTGTGGTATGCTTTCATCTTCAGTCAAACCAAAAGGATGACGCAAATTGTTCATTAAAGAAGGTACATAGGTCACTCCAAAAGTAATGCCTCCTATTCATTTCCATGGAAACTGCAACAGATACACAGAGCAGAATAACGCTATTTGAGAGAGCACATTCTCAGCTAAAAAACACTATTTTTCAACAGCCACAATCACTAGTTATACATTGTTATCAGCAGTGAACAAGAGCCTGCATGTCACACTTGTAAAAATCCGCCCCAGTGGAAGTGATCCGCTGTTTCACAGCTGTTGTTATGGCCTTGTTGCTAAGAAAAGATTGCCTATGCAGCCCATCTTCCATCAGCCCAGACAGATGGAAGTCAGAAGGCAGGTTAGCACAGTTCAGCCAAGATTTCCATTATCATGTGGCAAGAAAAAGGTTGTCTTCTATTCTTGCCACATTGTGGAAGTTCAAGCCTTTAAGCTTAGTCAGGGTTACGGTGTAGCAGTCAGAGTTAATGGATTGTCTGGATTTCAGGAAATCCAGAGGAATTACCCCTTTTCTATCCCAAAAGATACACATGGAGGGCTATGGCTTGAATTTATTCTTCAGCAGGAATCCATGTTGCCTGCTGTTTTGGCACTGGCTTATAGTAGTAACACCACGTCTCAACAATTCTAATGAAATAATTCAGGCAACTATCATCTGCAAACTCATATTTGTTCAACAGGTCCTCACAAATATTATATGCTGTTCTTTCTCCTCCTGTGTGAGTACTGTCACCAAAGTTTCCAATGCTTGGAAGCCAATAATCTGCTCCATCCATAGTTCCCTTGTTATAATCTATCAAATCACACAGATGAGCTGATCAAGACGCTCTTCATTTGGTGGTGTGACAGCTGTGTACAAAATGTGGCTTGTCTTTCACATCACTGCAACAAAGCCAAAACACACGACCAACTGCCTCACTGCTCTCACATCCACTGTTAGGTCTCCATAAGTACCCAGCAGGTGACAATTAATGTTGTCAGCTGCAATTATTTTCCACACAGAGGAATTCAATGACACAACCATGCTACTTATGCCCTTCCATGTCAGACACCACTCCATCAGACTGCCCCTCTGCTGCTATCTGTCACATGGCAACAACATGTAATGGTTATCGGTGGGAAGGTTCAACCTCTACTGTCAAGCCGCGAGCGCCTGCCTCTGACACTGTGGGACAACCAAGTAAAATAGGAGGCATTACTTTCAGAGCAGCCTTTGTAAAATGTGAAATAGAAAGGTGCTGATGTGACATTTTACTCTATGTGAATGTGAACCTTTTTGTCAGTACAAATACAATCCACAAGTTACTCTGTTGCTCCTCTCCTCTTCTAATTCTTTATAAATCAGAAAATTAATTACCCAGAAAATAATCTCCTGTAGTAGGAAGCTGAACAGGTTTAATTCATGGTTTATATATGGAAATTTAGATGTCAACAATGTGACAAATCATCACATAAATATTTTTGCAGCTAGATTTTGCTGCATCTGTCTTTCCCAAAGAATGAGCATAATGCAGATTATCCCGAAGATAAAGGGCTGTTTAGGTTTAAGGATCTGAAAGTCATTTTTAACATTTTTTTTTTCAGCTACAAATCAATCTGGATGAACAAAGTTATTGTGCTGTATGAGAGAAGCAATCCTGATGCCATTCTTTTTAGAGGGGAGATATTCACTGTAAGAAGACTAAGATGAAGAAAACAGAAATTAAACAGAAATTGGTTTCCCAACTTCTACTTTGTCATCTGTGAGGGGACACTTTAAAGTCACTATTGCTAAATAGGCTGTCTTTAATGTTCCTCCCTTACTTCAAGGCTACCATTCTTACCTACCCTAGAGTCATTTTATAGAGGCCCTAGCTTCAAGTGAGCCTTGAAAACTACTTTTGCTTTGAAACACATTTCTGTAGTCATAGAGTTTGAATTGCCAAGTATCTATCTGCTTGGATATACTTGGTACTTTGTAAGGCTCAGCTGCCCTAAACTTGTTAAGAAGTCTGACAACGGAATCCAATAAGTTATCTGCTTTCAGGTGCTCAAAGCAAAGCCTTCTACTGTAGGTATGAGTTAACAGGAACAACACTTGACACAGAGACTGCAGCTGTAATGAGCTACCTAGGATCATTAGTAATTTTGAATGTTCAGACTTGAATTGATTTAAAGATTGGATAAGATGTTCAGCATTTCACAGGGAATGTTTGACAAATCTCTGTGACATCTCCTCCCTGAGTGAGGAATGGTTGCAACTACATTTTCATGAGGAAATTGTTTTCTATCATGCATCAGTCTGACAACTTCATCCTCTTGATGAAGAAAGAGTTGGAAGCCACTGGCCCAAAAGAGACAACAAGGAAATACTTCTATTTATTCTAAACCACTTGAACCCAACATCAAATACTCGGTAACGACCAAGTAGAAAAATCTATTTTTTTTTTTTTTCCCATGACTTCACTTACTCTTTAAGCCAACACACATTCAGCACTCATAATAGTCTGAGGATGGAGCTCTGCAGCTGAACTACATACTCCACATAAACTCATCTTTGTGGGGTTTTTTTGTTGTTGTTGCTTTGTTGTTTTTTGTGTGTGTGTGTGTGTGTTTTCTGTTTTTATCCTATTTCCAACCACCTATTTGAGACTGTATAGCTGAACATTTAGACTCGTGTGATGTGGCTGTTCTTACGTAACATCTTATTCACAGTCGACCCTTCCCAAGCAACTCCACATTCATGAATCTATTATCATATAAACAATTAGTGGCAAGTTAAGAAACCTCAACAGCATAGATAAGCCTGCCTTTTGCTCAGCTGAGGAGCAAGAAAAGGGATGGCAAGCAAAGAAAAAAGCCCCAGTAGCGGGAGACCTGGTAATCTCCAGTTACCACTGATAAAATGGGAGCAGTGATTTCTGTCTGAGACACTTTGAAATGATTCCCTTTGCTCCCACACTAAACTATTCCCTGGAGAAAGAACCAGACTTGAGACATAAAGAGCAGGAACAGTGTTTTTGCTGCCCAAGCCTGTTTTGCCTATGGGGACAGCTGGCAAGCTTCCTTGTAATCTCTTTCAGAAATGCTGTATCACAGCCAGTTGCATGCCCATCTCCCCCAGCTCCAGAGCAAGCATAGGAGGAGGTTACAAGCTTACTTTGTTTGCGCCTTGCTGTTTTTGTCAGCATAGCCTCCTCCATTCGTGCTTTTTCTTCCCTCTCCTTCCAGCGCCTCAGCTGTTCTTCTCTCATCTTGTAGAACAAGATTTGCTTTTGCTCTTCATTCAGCTCTGCCAGGAGCTCAGGGTCGATATACATATCACGCAAAATTTGCTGCAGCATGACTACTCAAAAAGCAAAGAGAGAAACTTTCTCCCAACTATCTTCAGTACAGTGATGAAATCCCAACTACAGCACTCCAGAAAGCAACCTGCAGCAAAGGAATTCTCCTATGCCAGCTGGCCCAGCAGAAGCTCAATTCTTCTTGCTCTGTCCCTCTTCTTGCAGGCATATTCTGTTCCTCTTCTCTTACAGTGACTAAGTTCTCTGCTTATCTCATCCACCAAAGGTTGTGACAGGTGTCGAGTGAAACGAGGGGGGAGGAATGGAAAAGGATGAGGAAATAAATGAAAAGATCAAAAGAAATAAATAAGACTCTTCAGTATTCCTGACTGCAAACAGGCGAAAGTAAAAGATTTTTGCCTGCACCCATCATTTTTGCTCCCTTGAGTAGAAGGAAATTCAATATAATGAAAGTCCGGGACTTCTGGCTGAGGTGGTAATATGCTCCCAAGGGTGTCAGCGTTGCCCTGGGGGTTTAAAGTGATGTCATGGTTTAAGGTATCACCTACACCAACAATATCTATGTCACTTTGGGAACTGATCTCTTCAGATAAGGGAGAAGAAATGAGTTTGCATATTATTTCCCAGTGTAACCTGTTAACTGGTCTCAATGGGGTAGGTCATATCAGCTCATATTTACGTGGTGCTGACAAATATGGTCATGCAAAGCGATTAAAATCTCTTTAAAATTAAAAGCAGATGTAATAAAAGCCGCAAGAATCTTGTTAACGCTTTATAAATAGTAAATTAATATTAATTAAACAAGAGGTAGTTCTCAGCAGTTCATGTGGACTACGCACATCCTGCTGGCAATTCACTTCCTGCTTTGTGAATGAATAAAGATATAATACTTCTCTTCAAGCAAACTGTGACCTTACACTATTCAACAGAGTTTTCACCGAAGTCTAGAAAACAATATATCAGCACCAGGATCAAGTGTCAGTAAATTAGACGAGAGAAGTAAAAGCTGAATTTCACATTCAGCTCTCCCTGGGCACTCCTCTGAGGAGCAGCAACATGCTGTGAGGAGGGGACACTGTCCAAGAAGACAGAAGATGAGGCCATCCAGAGTTTTAACAAAATGCAGAACACATCTCAGGATGTAGCATCCCATTGAGTGATATTTGCACAGCCTATCTATCTTAGGGTTTACTACTAGAAGGTAGACTACATAGGGAAGATCCACACTGTGTTGCCAGAGTGATCAGAGTGCCACTCATATGGCATTCAGAACAGATCAGCGGAACTGCCATGAAACAGAACTGCTGTGAAGTCATCTTCCTTTTCCACTCCTTGTCATTAACAATTACCAGAAGCAAGATACCTAATTTGCAGTAGCACTAGATTGTCTGTAAGGGAAGAGGATCACAGATGATCCATCCAACATCCTCCTGTATCGTTTTTCAAATTAGATACTATCACTTATTGCTAATATGCTTAACCCCATCCCTCACCAGCAACGGCTCCTTACTGGCGTGCACAACAGGTGACAAGAAGATGCCTGCTCATGCAATGAATTAGTATCGAGTTACTAATTATTCCCGGTGCTTGCTCTCTCTCACACCGGAAATGAGAAGTTCTAAAGCTCAAGATGTACTCACAGCTGTGCTACAAAGACTGTACTAGGGGCAACAATACTTCACACAAAGTGATGCATTTCTCCTGCACAGAGAAACAAACCAGGGAAATTCACATGCAGATGCCTCCCTGGGGAGTTGCCTCCAGCTCCTGACACCAGTTCCTGAGCAGAGAAGACACAAAATTGGAGTCTCTTTCCTCCTTCCCGTACTCCCCTGGGTTCTTGTCTGTTTTCCTTGCTCTGGGAAATAAATGGAAGGATTAGAAGACGAGGGCACACAAAATTACCAGTCTCAACTCATCCTACTAACCACCTGTATACAATCAGTGACCCCTCTTCCCCTGTTAACACAGAAAACCCAATTACGATGGCAGTTACGCTGCGAAGTGAATCATCACTTATCTTAGCGACCTTCATTGCAATCACAGAAAGTTAGAACAAAAAAGATCACTCAGGAAATGCTAAGTTTACTTAGAAAAAATAATTGCGTAGCAGCTCAGCTTCTGTTTGCCTTTAACAGCACTATCCTTTAACTGCATGACATGCTACATTTTTCCTCACAAAGAAAATAGCTTTATAGATGTCTTAAACTCTTAAATGGCTTTCATGGTCCTCGTATTCCAAAGCTGACACTGTTATTGTGTTTACTCATGCTGAACTCCTTCAAAGTAAACTAAGTATCATAATTTCAGCAGAAAATGCTTCTGATCTAAATTAAATTTCAAGTAAAGAGACTGTATCACATGATAACAGAAACCTTAAGATTCTCCTTTAGCAGCGCCTTCAGCTGCTTCCTCTGTACAGAGTCCAGTTCACACTGCACTTCAGGTTATCTCTTACATACAGGTTTTGTGTCATAAAACAAAACGCTTCAATTTTATTTGGCTTTTGTTTGTTTGTACATTTTTGTTTTCCTTAAAGAAATAGAATTTGGCAAGAGAACACCTAGAGGAAGAAACACTTTGCTTCTATTTGTTTCTTCTATTTTTCTTGGTCAGGTACAGAAAGAGGAGAGCCTGGGGGATTTGGCCTTCCTTTCTCTGCTTTTATTCAATTATACCAAAACTGTGGCTTCACATTTTGGCACTAATTGAAAAAGACTCGCCTTTGTAAAGGCTTCAGGGCAAGCAGTTTTGCTGTTCTAACCATTTGTCATCTTCCCAATTTTATTTTACTTGACTTCGCAGAACAAAAAATCAAATTGTGATCACAAGCTATCACAGGGCAAAGAACAAACTTCATCAAGGACTACGTGCGCTTAAGCACGATAAGAAGAGCTGTTTCTGAACAGCATTCAGCTGCAGAAGTAGCTCAGGATGGAGATCCGAGATGCAAAATAGCATACAAACAAATCTTCAGGCAGAAACTGGTAATGTTAATGATCAATCACATAACAGTAACAGCAAAAGCAAGGAGATGAAATGACTACTTCATGAATAACCCACTATCTGAAGATTATTAACTCAAAACACACAAGAATGCTAACCAAATAATTGAGTGGAATTAATTTATTCCTCTGTGGGGTTTTTTATTATTATTTTTTAAGTTCACATTTGGAAGTGATTTATTGTAATTACAGAAATTAAACCACTAAACTTCTACTAGTTTAGTCTGACTTCTACCACCCTCGGTAAGAGGGTGAAGAGGAAGCAAAGCTGCCATGTTGCCTGTGTCTTCCTGATCATCCTGACACTCTGTCTTACTAGAGAGTCCTTATGCAATATTCTTTCCAGAATTTCTCTTCCTCCATTGGAATCATTTTAGACATGAATGCTCTCCTCACATTAAGCCTTTGATGATCGTTACAAGTAGACTTTTCACGGCCTATTTGACTTAACAACATCTAAGAGAGGCGTCTGACTCTATTCAAGGGATGCAAGGGTTCCTTCTCTCTTGACCGCCTCAGTGCACCCATTTTAAGTATGTGAAAAGTTTACCTACACAAACGTAAAACTGAATTTTTAACCTAGTACATTCTGGTCCTTGTCATATAGCTTAACAGATCTTATGTAATCCAAATTAGTAAACAAAGTCTCAAAGCCATTAAGAAATCACCATGTGTCCTTATCATAGAATCATAGAATGGCCTGGGTTGAAAAGGACCACAGTGATCATCCCATTTCAACCCCCTGCTATGTGCAAGGTCACCAACCAGCAGACCAGGCTGCCCAGGGTGACATCCAGCCTGGCCTTGAATGCCTCCAGGGACGGGGCATCCACAGCCTCCTTGGGCAACCTGTTCCAGTGTGTTACCACCCTCTGGGTGAAAAACTTCCTCCTAATATCCAACGTAAGCCTCCCCTGTCTCAGTTTAAAACCATTCCCCCCTGTCTTATCACTGTCCACCCTCATAAGCAGCTGTTCCCCCTCCTGCTCGCACGCTCCCTTTAAGTACCAGAAGGCTTCAATGAAGTCTCCCTAGAGTCTTCTCTTCATCAAGCTAAACAAGACCAGCTTCTTCATTCTTTTTTACAAGACCTGAACCTCAAAAGGCAACCTTGAAGAGACACCAAATCCAGTATTAAAAACTTCTCCCCTGACTGGGATTAATTCACAGTTTGAAATAGCTTGGCTCAGCAGATTCAGACAACTCAGATCTGGGAAGCTTGGGAAGACGACAGCTATTCCGACAACATGTGACATGAAACTTTATACCAACAAACAAAATTTCTCTTTCCTTCCTTTTTCAGACCTGATTAGGATATGGATGAACTAATGACTGGCAAGGGCAGGGAAAACTGAAGTAAGGACAACTGACTGTGGGCATTCTCCATTGCCTCAGCCTTTCTGAAAAGTTAAGGAGACAATGACTCATCCGTTACCCTTTTCACCTACCTCAACACTCCAAACTAAGCTAAAACAATTACAGAAGGATTATGCCTCAAGAGCCTATGAACAAAACAGAAGATTACTATCAGAGCTGTTCTTTTCCGGCAGTTGTTACCTTATTATAACTTCCATACAACTTGATGCTCTAATTAGTACTAGTCCAGAAAGGAGCGCAGAGCTGTTTAAAATTTAAGACTGGAGATTCCTTTAATCTTTAACAGCATCTTCTGGGACCAGACACACAGTCTCTGGTATAGGAGCTTTCTGGCTCAACAATGCTCAGCACTGTCACTGGAATTCATCTGCTGGGGAAACAGGGAAGAAGAGGAAGCACAGAAAGATGATTTAGCCCCATTTTAGAGAAAAGGGGAAAGTGTTTAATTGGCTAAGCCTTTCTCATCTCTTCATTCAGTTTCTTCCAAGCACGTGTACCCTCTATTCCCTGGGCTGAACAGCTCACTGGCAACGCTGATGAACGCTGAACCAGCAGAAGAGCATTTTCCTTCAGATTTTATAACACAGCTACCTAACCTAGTTTAGCCATGTCATTTACATAAAAATATTCAGCTGTAACCTACATACCATGGGGAAATATGCAGGAATAATACACCTCTGTCCATAAAGAAAGGAACAAAATAATGAAAGACAGCATAAAGAAAAAAAACATGGCAAAGAAAATGTGGCTGAACTCCACAGCCTTAATCTTTGTGTCTGTTTTGTACCTTTTTAAACACATTTTTCTTCCCCCAACCCCATCCAAGATGAAGCAGTGTGCAGCATCTGTATTTTTCAAGTCCCACTGCGTCAGCATCAAAATGAGAACAGAAGAAGCTGGAACTGAAAGGTGCAGGAGGGAGCTGACTGTGACACAGGAAAGGTAATATTCATATTTCGTACAAGGCTTTCTATACATGAACAAACCTGTCACTAGAAAATTAAGTACATTAGAGCACTCAACACAACAAACCTGTCCTGCGTCTGTTATGCACATTGCTGCCAATTAAAAACTTAGAAATAAGCAATTGAGAATTATCCCTTCCCCACCTCCTCCATCAGAAATGGGCACATTCTGTTGCATCCTTCCTCCTCCAGTTCCATAGACAAGTCTGTGGCTCCCTCTAAGGGCTAAAACAAGCAGGGACTTGGAACAAGCTCGTATAAAGCTGCCTGGAAGTCTACAGCACAAACTGCAGAGGGATCAGAATGATCAGCAGATCATTTCCCTGAAGCTGCTATTCCATTACAAAAGCATCACGTAGGATAAGGATGAGTGAACGTTTTCCCGGTCTTCCTCCTCCATACTGAGCTAGTACCGGTAAATGAGTTTCTTTCAGAGTATGGACTTGCTCTGTATGCTTATCACCTCTTCATTGGTTCAAGATGTGTATTTCTATGGGGCAATGCTTACGCCTCTGTTGTCTGCAAAAAATTAGACTATCCCAAAGACACATAATCCTTGCATAGATGCAGACTACAGAGCCATCTGTCATTATATCACGCCCCTAGGGTTCATTCCGCACTCTGCAACACCACTTGGCCTTCAGAAGTCACACCAGCTATTTCTGCCTAGCAGCATAGCAATCCTACTGAGCAATCCTACCTGAGGCCTATCCTTTTGTGTTCTGTGCTACAGCTGTTGTACACACGATTACGCTGGAGCCCACAGTGCCTCCACAGTTCAGCACAGTGTATCAAAGACTTGATAAGCTGGGTAGAAAGGACAGCACTCCAATTGTTCTTTGAAATGACAGCTGATGATGATGAAATTCTGGCCTATGTCACCAGAGTCAGAGGTTAACACAAGTTAGTCAGCTTTCTTAAGTTCAGTCTTGTTTTAATTTTAATGCTTCTATAGTAACAGACACGAATGCAACCCAAACTAGAACACTGCATGCTTATTGCTATTAATACACTCACAACAGCAAGAAGCATCAAAGAGCTGGCAAGTCCCATCACAGTTTTTCAAATGGAGAATGAAAAATCCACGTAAAAATTATTCTGAGTGAAAGATAATTAAGTAAACACAACAGAAAGAAGTCAAGGTTCTTTGACAGTCATATCCTGGTATGACAGCTTGCAGCAACAAAGGTCCCATCCCATAAGCCTAGTACTGGAAAGACTTAACTTGCAGGGTAGGGGCTAAAGAGGAAGGAAAAACATTCACACTGCAGTGAACCCAATCAGAGCTCTCAGTGCACCACTGTCCTCTCATTTGCATTGTGCTGTCTAATTCAGTTGGTGCCTTTGCAGTTATATGTCATTTACAAAACAATAACTAAGCTTTTCAGGTCAGCCCCTCAGCTCTGAGCAAGGTGTACTTGGTTGGCAGACAGCAGCTCCTGCTTAGGATGCAATTAGAACTCAGTAAGTGTCTGCAGGGATCTGTTCTGGTCTTAAGTAGACTAAAAGGCCCAAGGGCAACTGTCTCCAAGGAACATCTTAGTTAAAAATATATGCAGAATACTGTGCCCCTTGCTCTCCTATTTACACTTTCCCACTTATGTCAGGTTCCAATGTTACACCATGCTGTATTAGATACAGCATGTGCTTCCCCTGCATGATGCAGTTAAGCTCCATGCTACTTAAGTACAAAATGCATCAGTCCATCTGTTTCTCAGCAGAAATCTCTGTAGCTGAGGGAGGCCATTCGTGGCTCTTCAAAGCAGAATTGGTTGCCTTTCGACTCATGACTGATAAGCTTTTCCCAAGATCCTGCACACCTTTCCTTTTTATCTATTTACTTACTCACTTCTCTATGGTCTTTATAATGAACCGTTAAGCCAAGATGGGACTTCCAGTACAGACAGCCTCCTAAAAATACTGATCTTGTCTGCTCTTCTCTTCCCTACCCCTCGGCACACACATGGCTGCACAACAGGATACATTTCTTCAAGAAGGAATTTGGTTTTCTCCTCCATATGAATTATTCACTTTGTGTATCTGCAAAGCCCCAGAGACCTTTGAATACCATGACCCAATTACAATATTTAATTATTCCAGAGTTTGGTACATTTTCAATGAAATCTATTACAATAAGCTACCCAAGAGATACCGCATTCTAAATTATGTGAGTTTCTTCTCTCAGATATATATTAACTTTTGAAGATGTTCACTAAATTCACCTTTTTCCATTTAACTGCAAGTGCAACAAAACGTATCATGTGAGGCCTAATTTTCTTTAGTATACTGCCTGGTACAATGCACCCGCATTATGTATAATGCAGCAGTCACATCATATCAACTTCTCATCATATTAGACACTGCATTACGGCAGCTAAATTGATTACTGGTATAATTGAAGGCCACCGGTAGGAGAATTTTTAATCATTTAAATGACTCATCAGCTTTACATACATATTCCCTTGCCTTAGTGGCATCATGCAAGTGATTTTCCTTCATGACATGGCATTCTGATCATTTAAGCCACTTCTTATTCTTGTCATTTTCGCGGGCAATAAAATCCTACAGACTTACACAAGGCAATCTGGACAGGATTTCTTTTCACCAAGGGACTTTTGTTTGTGGGACGTGATAAATATTTCAGGTAGCACAAACTAGCTGCCATTTGCGATTATTTCTGTTTGTTGCCTTTGTTGTTTCTTTTTTAATACATATTTCAAAATAGAAAGTCAGACTACTGCTTGTTTCCAGATGTCAGCATTTCCACAAGCATTTTTTTCATTGTACTATCCTTTAAAACCATCTGTGAGTTTCAGCTTCACTCGCTGTCCATCCCATAAGAGGGAAAATCCTCTGCCGCAAGATTCCTAGCTTTCTGCTGCAGATCACATTCAACACTTTCTGTGTCCTGATGCTTAGATGATGGGCAAAAGGCTTAAAGACCAGCAACATTGTTCTGAAAATCCTCCTCTTTTACTTCGTAGCCTTTTTAAGACCTTCTCCATTCTTGTCATAGACTGCGGGACAAAGAACAGCTCAACACTGTTAGGACCTATTTTTTCTTTTTTTGGACTCTAATCATCTCCACACTTTCAAGCTACAAAACCTGGATTAAGCCTGCTGACTCATTTTCACAATACAAGACTTAGCAGCTCTGGTATTCCTGTCTGTATTCCATTTGCTCAACTGAGAGAACACATGCTTCAAAGCTATTTGCAAAATCAAGACAGATCCAAGTTTCACAATGCGGATGTGCCCCAACACTCCCTTATGATGAACGTGTGAGGATAAAAATAATAACTATTTCTCCTCATCCTCTCTTCTCTCACCATACCTTCAGCTTCTTCCAGCAGTGTCGCTCAAGGCAGTTCTTCACACTCTTATTTGTTGCTTTCTTCCAAACTTCTGCACTGGGTTCCCCGCTGCTGTTTTCCGTGCTAAGCCTCCAGACAGTTTTGACAGCTCCCTTCAGAGAAAGAAGACCAGCTCATGGAAAATCCCCCAGAACTCCTCACTGCAACAGAGCATTGAGCTCTCCCTGTGGCATCTCACCCTTAGTCCCACTCAATAGATAGGTGACATTCCTCTACATTGCCCGCAACTCAAAGATACGAGGGTTATACGCTACATTACATTGAATATTATACAGTACAAATGCAAAATGACTAGTGATTGGCAACCCTGCCAGTGGCAGGAGGGTTGAAACTAGATGATTAATCTGGTCCTTTTCGACCCAGGCCATTCTATGATTCATTCTATGATTCCATGTCTAATCTACTCATGTGACTGATGAAGTTTTTGCTCTGTCCTATACAAGTTAGTTCCCACGAAGAGACAATGATTGCCATATTTCCTAGCCATTCTTGAGTGAGAACAGATTCAAGCAGTTGATAGCTAGTGGTCTATGTCCCTTCTCTCCTTTCACTAAGCCATCTTAAGCCACCTACACATCTGAAGAGGATATCCTGGGATTCCCCAAAATAAGATTATAACCAATTGCCAAACAAGATTATTTCCATGTGTCCACCTTAAAATTCATTAAGTACCTACATAGCTTACCATTGGGCATTAAGTATGCCACCCAGGAAGGAGATAATACACTATTACTGTCTCACATTTCTCTCCTCTCTCTCTGCTACCTGTATAGAATGTACAAAATAGAATATAGAAGCCAAGTATAGAATGACAGAAGTTATATGAATTTTCTGCTACCACAAGCATATCCTTATTCTTCAGAGCTCTGATCTGGCTGCAATGGCTACAGTCTCCGGCTCGGAGTCGCTCACAGTTGCCTGCAGGCACATTCCCACTACAGCTGGAATGACTTGAGCTCCATAATGCTTTTTCACACATTGCAGGTTTGGATCTCATTACATTTTCAGGAATCCAATGGCTAATATCAAGTTTTACATCCTATCAGTAGTTACCATACTACCTGACCCTGTCTTCTCTTCCAAAGACCTCTCACCATAATGGCACAACTGAGTTGCTCAGAGAACTCCTTCATCCACAATGCCTTAACTAACTTTTCTGCTCTAAACTACAAACAGACTCATCTTTTTACGCTTACCTTTCTTTCAGTTTATTCTAATAACTCCAAAATCCAGGCCAGGACAGCGTACAATCTTATGACTATCTTCTGTGTAGCCTGCAGCCCAGCTCACTGTATTCACAAGGCTGGCCATCCCATAGAAGACTGTCTTATACCACCCTTGGGAGCACTGCTATCTTTCAGCTAAACCTGTGAAGCAGAAGAGCTCACTTGCACCTCCTGAGAGCACACAAGTAGATCAAATTCGTTTATGGAAGGGGAGGCATCAGAGCACTCAGTCATTCATGAAGTCTCTAAATCATCAGCACAAAGAGCCATCTGGCTCCCAGTCTGAGCTACTGAGTTGGATCTGGTCCCTCTGATTTGACTAAATGTGATTTTAACACTAGTACTATTGAGTCTGAACAGAGCCATCCAGTAAGTTAGATTTTACTGACACAAGCAGCAATGTTGAATCCATGATTCTGATGATTATCAGTTTCCACTGAGATTACTCATTCCCTAAAATAAAGCTAAAGGCCCAAGTTACCAGCTAATTTTTCATTCTTCTCCACTGACACCACAACCAGTTCTCTGCAAACCAAACTAAGCATGAAACCTGAGTGCTCGAGTGTGCTGCTAATTCCTGCAAAGACAGTCCATTTTCTCCTATGGAATTCATAAAGATCATACATGTGTTATTTCCAGCCTTGGGAACAAATGCTGCATGGATAACAGGGTGAAATTTAATAGCCTGTGATGATCAAGATGATCTAACAGTACCTTCTGACTTATTTACTGTAAATCTATATACTCACCCAAGAGTCAGACTGTTCCCAAATGGAGTCATCACTGAATAGCACAAAGCAGGACTAAGACATGATAGCTGCCAGAAGGCACCAGAGTAATGCAGTACATGGGCTGATTATTTTATTTAGTCTTTACTTTGATCATATAAAGTAATAATCCTTATAATCATAATAAACATTATAGAACTGAAAACAAAGTAGCCTTCTATCCCTCTCCAGGATTTATTGGATTTGCTTGCAGCTTTGTCACCAGCAGAGTGCCTCCTTTGTTGGCCCAGCTGTTAATGAAAACACTGACTGAAGCAAGCACTTAACTTCATTCAGTAAAGGCAACTCTACTGAAATCAATGGGATTAGCTGGAGTGTGCAATATCAACCAGCTTTGTAGGTCACTGAAGAATCAGTGACAGACCAGACGCTACTCTTTGATGAAAAGCCTAGGAAAAACAGTGATATAAGTGGGAGTATTAAACGATATGGAGGGGAAGAGGGAAAAATGGGCTGAGTTGTTACAGCTCTTCAGAAGCCCCACGGAGTACACAGCCAGCATAGCAAGTTTCCAGGAGACTCTCTGTCCTGCAGGCTGTGTCACTCTGTAGTCTCTACAACATCACCAAAAAAAAAAATCCAAGAAAACAAAAACATACAAAAAAAACCCCAAACTCAAACCAGTAAACACATCATCTCAAGGCAGAGATCCAAGACACAAACAGGATGCTGCAAACAGGTGGCTTCTTTGGCAAAGATACACATATATTCAGGTCCCTTTGGGCAACGATTAGCAAGTGAAACGCTAAGGCAACCTTGAGGCTTCCCTAGGCTACACAGCTACTTGAATTGTCCCAGCTTTGCTTCAGGCCTTTCCCACAAAACCCTACACAAACAGCTGTATACTTTATGTCCCAGACACTGTCAATTGTCTTTTATTCATTTCACGTTCTTTACTTCAACCTCAATATTGATTCCAAACATGTTCTGAGGCTGTATTTCTTTAGCTTTTATCACTGTTACCAAAACTCAACATTAGAACTTCTTATTTCCAGAAAATAAAATACATCATGGGCTAACATGGACAATATTTGGATTCTTCAGAAGTGATGCTACAGACATTCATCACATTGAACAGGAACTAAACAGCCTATTCAGGAAAAAAAACAAGCTGCAGGATGATGCAGATGTTTGATATAGGAAGTCATTTTCAAGTCAAACCTGAATTAAGAACAGAGGGGGAAATCATAGAATCAGGTTGGAAAAGCCCTTAAAGATCATCGAGTCCAACCATGACCTTAACATATTACCGTAACAACCCTCCGCTAAATCATGTCCCTGAGCACCACATCCAAACTGAAAGGAAGAACAAACATTATTAAGAATTGAAAATAAAACTAAGGAAAAATAAGGTATCCTGGGTGAGTAAGGTGGAATCTCATACTTTACCATATTTTAACAAAAGAAAATTTGAAAAAGCAACACAGAAACTCTTCTGCTAAAGGGATTCATTTGTAGCTTCAGGATGACAAGTGCTGGGTAAGGTAGAAGTCCTGAAACTGGAGCTGAAACCAAGGTCCAGAGTTAATGATGAGGGTCTTCCAGAAATCCATGAACTTACCACACTTGCAGCCTTTTCTCCATTAGAGTTTGTTCATTTTTATCACTGTTATATAGCTGTTACACTTCAACGAAGTAGCTCACAGCATTAAAGGTACCTGATCTCATATGCAAAGACAATTCACGGTCTTTGGTAAATGTTCAATAAACCATCATATACTGGAGTACGCTTCCATTTTTATATACTCCTTTGTCATATGAGCATTGTCAATAAATATATATACATATGAGCAACACTATGTGCCAACATATGAGCCACTACAAAAATAAACCTTATCACCTCATAACTTTTTGTATCTAAAAATACATTGTCATTGCTGAAGTGGAACGAGATGAATAAAGTCCACAGCAACCTTAGAATACAGGCAATTTTGAATACCAAGCATGTGCACATATACCCTTTTTGACATTTCTTTTCCTAAGTTCACGTGCACCAGCAATAAAACAATAAATCTTTCTCGTGGATTTACAATGCATCTTACAGGCTATCCTGTGTCCTACAAAGTCAGATGTTCCTGCAATCATGCCACAAGCCCTCTCCTAAAAAAACTACGCTGAATCCTGATGCAAATTTTTAGTTTTCAAGGAAGTTTTCAGTACCATAGGCATAATATACCAGCTGATCAGAACAGTTTTTACTAAATCGTGTACAATGAAAACCTAAATAATTCAGATTTATCAACAAGCATCTTTAAGAAAGGATAATTGGGTTAGGTCTGTAATGCTACAATGGGATCCAAAGTACCACAATAACAGCAGGGTGACAAAGTGTTTGGCTGCTGCAAATGAGAACGAGCTCACATGCAGCAGCCACAAACGCAAAAATGAAGGAAAAGAGCCACTTAGCTTTGGAAGGCCTCATGCATGTAAGGATGTCCAGCAAGAGAAACCCTCCCCTCCACCACCAATCCTTAAATGAAGTCTGAGAAGGGTTAGACCCTGGCTCCAGCCCTTCCGGCCACTCAGCTGCATTGCGTGCCCCTGAGCGGGCCCTGCCTTCCCACCAGGTGCTCCATCACTGCTCCAGGCCCTGACTTAGCATTCACACTAGAGGTATAAGTATGAATGTAAGACACTCATTGCGCTGGCCCTATTATCTATGTCTTTGAAGTACCTGGATTAATTTCCATTCAATCCCTAGTCTCAACAGATATCAGCCTGAATAGAATCTGCCCATTTCCACCCCGGCTTTACCAGCATAGCTGTATGTGTGTACGTGGTCTTCTAACTGAAATCCCAGGGTTTCCATTCCAGACATATCACCACAGAGCAAGTTGACTTTTGTGAAAACCAAAAGACACCAAAATCTTCCCAACATAGAAGAAAACAAGATGTCAAAACTTCAAAAAAAAAAAAAAAAAAAAGACTGAATCCAGGCAGCTGCTACTGTTACCACGTGTTATGAGGAGAATTATTTTCCTACTGAAGCAGACAAGATGAATGAAAAATCTATAGGTAATTTAAAATTTGCTAGGTACGCAAAGCACGTAGAACATTTTGCAAATGCAGAGTGGCAGAAGAGTTCTCCTAGATAAGAGATTTGCTCAGTAAGTCCCCAGATCATTGCTAATATGACATTTCCCAGTCTCAGAAATAGCTAGGAAACCCAGGGAAAAAAATCGAACATGCATTTATTCTTTTATTTCTTGGTGTTTGAAGAAATTATATCACAGTAAGACAGTGACAACCTAGGATTTCACATATGCAATGCATTACAGTCGTGGTATCAAGGAATGGAAATCAGTACCACGTCCACAACCTTAAGGGATGCCCAGGAAAAGAAGACTGCTCTAGTATCACACAGATACACAGCTGTTGTGTCAGTGAGCAGCACACATTAAGACTGTGTAGGTTTTACTCCCTTCCTGCATTTCACTATTAGATTTCTAATTCACGGTGAGCCAGTTAATTTTCTGCCTAGTCAGTTTGGCTTAAAAGTTCCAGGGTGTGAGCAAAGTCTTTTCCTTGTTTTAAGGATGGGCACATTAAAGACTGAGAAGAAAAGCATTTTTTTCCACAGAGCACATCAGGAGCAGAGCCCTAAATGTGCCTTACAAGCAGCCTGACAATATGCACCTCCACTACTCCTGTGCTGTACAAGATCAGGATCTAGCCCTGCCCACAGAGAACGAGAGGCTTGCTGTGGGCCTCAATGGGAAATTCCATAACAGCTTATTTCCAATCCTTTCCAAATAGTTTGCTGAAGCATGACCACAGGCTCCAGCTCTGTCCTCTGTTGTTCTCACCCTTCACTCCAACTCCTCTGCTTCCCCTTCTGCTTCCTTTGGTTTATTTTCATCATAGTTACAGAAATAACATCATGTTAAGTGAGTAAGCCAATGACAACTCCTCTTCTAAAAATCTTTTGACTTTCCCAAAATAAATGCATCTACCAGACCCGTGAACCAGACTAAAATGTCCTTCAATTTCTATTCTAAAGCAGAGAAGAAAAATGATAATGTGCATAAAAGCATTGCATATTCTCTGTGTAAAGAGACATTCCCAGCAAGTCTCCTGGCATTCTGGTGTAATGACCAACACGGGTGTACATCGCTGACTCTCTCCTGAAGATACAATCCATTCATCAAGAACACTCCTCTACTTATTCCAGATCGTTCCCTTTACCTTTGTATTTTCATTTTTAGAATGCTGTTCTACACATTTAGATTACCGCCCAGTCTTACTTTGCTGTAATCTGCAAACTGATCAGTTACATAGATAAAAATCACAGTTCATTTGACACAGGATTTCCATACCTGGCTGCTTGTTGGTGCTTTGTGCAGCATTATGAACCTCTTTTCCCATTAGCATTCACCACAGCAAGTTGATGAATAACACTGTAGATGAGTTTATCTGACGTGATTTCTTACTTGTCTTCACCAACTTACCGTACACCTCATTTTGTTTCCTTCATTTTTTTACAAAGGACAGCTGTTATTTCTCCCCCTATTATTATTGTTCTATATGTACCCATGAGTGTAATAAGTTCCTTGAAATCTTTGAAAATTTCCCATTAACTTCAGAAGGCACTGGAAACAGCCGCTATAAAGGCTGAACGTTTCTGGCATACATAATGCCATAGCAGCTTCACCACCTACTGATCCATGCTGTACTTTCTATTGTATCTCCTTTAGGGCTTCTCCCTTTAACATGCCTGCAAGCAGCTACCCTCCTCCCTTGCCTTTCAGAAATGTCATCGCCTCTGCCCACACTGACAGCCTGTGGTAGCTTGGTCAGCACCCTAAACACGACAGCAGTACTTGATAGATACCCCAAACTGGTCATGAACCAATTCATCTGGTACATCCCTGAACAGGCAGGAAAGTCTCACTGGGTTGGGATGAGCCACTCACTCCATGAGTGATCTTGTCCCTTCTTAAACAGTCACCAAACACACATGCGTGGAAGAACACCTTTACTGTCACAGAGTGATGGAGCACTGGAACAGGCAGTCCAGAGAGGTGTGGAGTCTCCTCTACAGATACTTAAGGCCTGTGTGGATGCTCACCTGTGCGACCTGCTGTAGGGAACCTGCCTTAGCAAGGGGGTTAGACTCCATGATCTCTGGAATTTCCTTCCAACCCTGACAATTCCATGATTCTTCACTGTATTTCTCCATTATCTGTGGAACACACTTTTCCCAGCTGCGATGCTACGAAGAAGTGATATATACATAACCAGTTTTCCCTGTTAGATTTCACATAGCAATCTTTACCTTAGGATTTTTATTTTCCAATTCATCTGCAGCTTTGCAAATAACCCATTATGACTGAGGGGAAAAGAAAAACTCATTCTGTTTACCCTCTCTCACCATAAACACAGCTGAAGAGACCAGCTTTTTAATTACCTAGGAAGAGAGTCAGTAGAAAGTCCCAACCTCCTTAACAGGATCCTCAGGCTCCAAACTCATTATCAGATTGCTTTCCATCTGTAAGAGTCAGCAATTTAAATTCCCCCCAGTGTTATAACCACCACAGTCATCACTGCACCACAGCTCAGCAAAGTTTTACAGCACTACAGACCCGTAAGCACTACAGCCCAATGCCAAACCTGCCGCAAAACATCGTGCTGCACTGGGAAGCTCAATCTGCTTGTTGGAACAATCTTTAAATAGCATTAAGAGGCAGACAGCGTTTCTTCCAACTCATGCTACAGCAATGCCGGGGGTTGTAGAGGATCCTGAGGAGAGCACAGTATGCACTTTCTAAGCCATCCTGTAACTGGCTTGTAAGTTAGAAGCCCAACTCTCTAACGGAATAAAAAGGGCTGAAAAAAAGCAACAGAAACAACGTACATTTTTGAAACTATCGCTTAAAATATATTGTTGTTTGTTTTTTTCTCCATAGCAATTAATCCTCCCGATATGCAAAACATTTTAAGTACATCCTACTTGATTTAAAACAGCCTGAAATGGGGCAAATTCAGGTTCTAATATTATCTTCACAAAAGAGAAAAAAAATATTCCCATGTGCTTCTGTCACACAAACTTTAAAGCAGAATGTAAAACAGAAGTTATAATAAAAACATGTTTGGATCAGACTTTCTCGAACGATCAGCTCCCACCAGGTGAGTTTCACGTGTTGATACGGTTTGGCTGGACTTCAGAAACTGCTTCAGGGTACCAAACACTCGTTAAACTGGCCAGGGTTCTTAGATACCGATCAGGGGTCCAGGCCATCTTGAAAATCTGCCCCTTATTAGATTCAATAATCACTCTTCCTGAATGACAGCAAAGGGAAATTCACTATAAATTATTCTGAAAACCTGAAAGGTTATTTCCCAGCATGATAATTGCTGTGTTTCCATTTCTGTTAATGACATCTAAGAACTGGAAACAGAAGCGGTGGTGGAGGATTAAGTAATTATGGAGTATTAGATGCATTTGAAAAGCAGGGTCACAGAAAAGAGAAGGGGAAAAGAGCGAAGCGTGCTGTGGGCTGCTCATCAGCAGGAAAGCTATAAAATATCACCCTGATTCACAGCTTGCAGCTTGTAAAGGAGAAAGACTCACAGCACAGACCAGCTATTCTCTACTGTCCCCACTCTGGAGAGCTGCAGCTTTTATGGGTAAGTAAAGCTTTTGTTAACTATAGATAGATACGATCTCTAAAACATGATTAATTTTCTTTGTCATATAGGAATTGCAAATACATGTGCTAGAAATAGCAAACTAATTTAGGGTCATTTAAATATAGAAGTGCAGCTCGACAATAAATGCAGTGCTATAGGTGACCTGAAATCTTGTGTGTTCTATTTCAAACAATGCTTTGCACTTAAAGTCACATGAAAACTAAGGTTTGTTTAAACAGCACCAGAAAATCATGAGGCGGGTGATGAAAAACAAAAAAGGAACTGGAAAATTATGAGTTCTTATGAATGTAAGTATTTGGAGGGGAACTAAAATGTGTCATTCTCTATTGACAGTACAATGCATACCAAAGCAAACCTGGTCACAAGCCTCTTATTCCACTCTGTCAAGCAGTACTGAAAAAATAGATGTGTTTACGTGGTCAGACTATGAATGATTCTCTATGACTCAACTGTTAACCTAGATACAGTCTGAGTGTAAGCCTTTAAATATAATCATTGCAAGTAAAATGAATGACATTCAGGTTGAATTTAAAACACAGCTCTGAGATTTCAGTTTTCGTTGCTCTTCAGTCATCAAAAAGTACCAGGTAACTGGATCAAAGGGTTCAAGCCTTCCACACTCACTCACATGGTGGCACCTTACTCCACAATTAGATCCCATGACATCAGCGGAACTAATCTTAGTATTACTCAACATGTTTAAAGGTGAAATAATCTGCCTCTAAGTGGAGTATGACAACTGAGCAGCTTTCGATAATAACCATCTTCCTAGGCAATTAAGTAATTGGTCAACTGCAGTTAAAATCTCAGTGGTTCTGGGACACTGATCAAAGTCCCACCAACGTCCAGGCAAGGCTGACTTCTGTGCAGCCAATTTCAAACCATTCATACAACTGTAGGTAAACATATTTTAGTTTAAAACAAGAACAATTATCTAAATCAAAAGTGTTAGGACAGACAGCCATATCCACCTACATGCCTTTAAAATCTGACCCTTCTTGTTGCACTGGTAACAAGCAGTCTACTGTTGCACTGGTAACAAGCAAATTACTTTATAGGAACCAATCAAGCGATCTACAAATAAGCAGATTTTGCTGAGCAACTTGGGGTTTGGAGCAGAGGTCTGAAATTCAGGGCATGCATTACAGCAATGTGTTACTTGCATTAAGCACAAATAGGTTTTTAAGGCCATATTTTTTAAAAAGCATTATACCTTGGAATGCTCCTTTTTCATTATGGGGTATCTTACACTGCAAAAAAGAAAATGCCATCTTCTGTTACTAACTGGGAAAGAAACACTCCTAGCATATCCATCACACAATCAACCTCAAGCTTATCTTGCAAGGGTCTCCTTCACATCTCCATGTACAGCGGGGCCAGGTTCACGTAAGGGTTCACATTGCAATACTGAGTACTCCAAAAGCTTCAGATGATGCCCACAGGAAAAAGCTGACACAATTTACACAAGTTGCCACTTCTGTCTTTTTTTAATTCTGAGAACCTCTGAGACTGATAAGAAACTGTGGTAACTGCACTGTAGGACTCATTAGGTGCAACTCTGACCTTCCTGAGCAATGAGGAGAAAAGAGTTTCCTCTAACAATGGGATTTCGCAAGTCTTGGTGGAAGCCCATAGGCAACCAGCAAGGATGCACCAGGTGCAAATAAAGGATGAGGTGCAGGCAGTGGAGTGTGGGATCTTATTGTCCTGCACTTGTTTAGGTAGAGCCCATGCAGAGAAGCCCAATACTTGCATTTGCTTTGCTCCCAGCATATGCTCAGATGGCTCCCAGACTACTCAGTTTCCTGACTGGCCCCCCAGTGCTCCCACTATAGGCTTTTAACTAGACCCTGTGTGACCACACTGTATTCACTGCAGTGATACTTTCTAGCTTTAACTGCACCCCAACATGATCCAGCAATGCTCATATGCCAACCAAAACATCCACAGCCAAGCAGGTGGCTCTGAGACCAGTCCCAGCGGACACCTGGCCCATGTGCATTGCCAAGCCATGGAAGAAACTCTTCTACAAGTAGGGTAGGCAGGCAGCTGGAAGGCAGGGATGGCAAACCTTCTAAAATGCTCAGCCCTCCCGTCCAAAGTCACCTCCAGCACTGGCCAGAATCTTTACTCATGTCTACACATGTTGGGGTCTGAATAATACTGACTATTTGCCGCTGCTGTGCATCCGTGGTCTCTAACTCCACTTGCACCCCCAAAAGACTATATAGCAGGAATGGTTGTGAGCTGAGCTGATGCTTTGATATCGGTGCAAAGGCTTGTTTATTCACAGCTGTTCTTTTACCCAGCTGGAAGGGAAAAAAAAAGACTTGCAGGAGTTGTCAGCCAAAGGAAATTAGTGTTTTCTCTGCTGTGAAGTCTAATTGGTTTTTCCTCTACTGACAGCTCTTCAAGCTAAATTTAGGGAGCCAGGGAAATTAGACTGAATGCTATTTGGCTGAGATTATGGCCTACTTCCCATACACGTGTCGTGACCAACAGAAAGGGCTCCTTTAATTCACTTTGTGCTGCAAGACTACAGATGTGAACAAACAGCAAGCCCATAATGTAAAGTTAAGCCACTTAAGATTTATAGATACTGTGACCAACAGTACCTTTAGAGCCCAAAATCACTCATAACCAATTCAGAGAGCCAGGTTTCAGGGAGCTAGCAAGACAGAGCTGGAACTACATTCATTTCCATAAATGAAATCAGTCAATTTATATTCAGCTGTCACCATTTGTCCTATTACTTCTCAGCTCATACTGCTGCCGAGTCAACATGTAGATTTGTCAGCTCTGACAACTCAGCTCACATTTGACAGTATTTGGTGAAATCAGCACCTCCTAGAACTGAGCAACTAAGGAAAAAGCTGCATTTGGATTTAAACCAGCAAGCTTTCTGACCTTGTTTACAAAGAAAAATCTGAGAATGTGACCCAGGTGAAATATTTTTAGATGTATCAGTCACTGCTTTTTAGCTGCACTGCTCACCACTTTTGAGCGTAGTATATTTGCTCCCGCTCCTGCAAGTCTGACTAGTAAACCTGCACGCTAGCATTCCATGCCTGCTTTGTGTAAGGGGTCAGGATACTTGGAAGCTCGGGCTCAAGATTAGCTTACAAAGCCATCATAACAAGCAGACCTACTCTGTGAGCACTGTGTGACACAATTCAATTGTCAGGAATATTAAAAAGGCCATCTTTGTGCACAACTTCCAACATTTTTATTCTTTTGCATTCCAAGTAAATTTTCTTCCTGTTTTCCAGTCCTCAAAATAGGAATAAGTTTAGCAGACCTCAACTAAGAAGCTTTTCATACTGTGGGTC
Organism: Coturnix japonica; assembly: GCF_054131305.1. NCBI lineage: Eukaryota > Metazoa > Chordata > Aves > Galliformes > Phasianidae > Coturnix > Coturnix japonica. The sequence continues at coordinate 2,849,930 of NC_140670.1, forward strand.
ATCCCTTCGGCACATATGTTCGCCCTGACTGCACTTGGCTGGCTTTCTTCTGACTTACCTCACTGAGCTGTTTCAGGTTATCCTAGGATAAACATATTCTCCCTCTTAGCTGTTTTCAGACAGGGTTCTGAAGCCATTCTTCCTGATGGCTCCACAGTGCACAGCATCGGCCAGTAGGAGAGGTTACCAGCCCCTTGCCAGCTTCAGGCCACCCTCCCACGCTTCCTGCACTCCCTCCTGGGTAAAATTCCAAGAACTTTTCTTCCCTAGAAAGAAAGGTTGGATTTTTTCCTGTACAACTTCATTTCACAGTCAGTTGTCATTTCCCTCCACAACAATATATCATATTTGTTACCATGCACTGGCAGCTTTGTACTTCAGACACTGCACTGCGAAATTCTATGCTTTGTCTGTGTAATGTGCACGTAAATCATGCAACATTCATTCCTACATCTCTACTATAGACACTTTCAAGTTCTTCATTCAGGTTTTCCTTAAGTTAGAAACTACACTTCCTGGACAGACCATAGGCCCAACAGCAGATGAATAAAAGCAAACCCCTCAGATTAAAGGCTGAGTGGTAGTAATCAACAGCTTTCAGAGAGACAGAGAAATAGTTCAAGGCCAGCTGATGCTTTAGACGATACTGTAGACACACCAGCACTGCAATAAACCCCCTTCCGCCCCTCATCCCCTTGCAACGCTCTTTTGTCTAAGAGATTTGTGTTCAGGTGTTAAAAATCCAACACTCCAGACATTGCAACAAGACGCTGACCCACTTGTGTTCATTATCATGTTTTTTCCACTTTACTGCTAGGTGTTCATGCTATTCTTCACCTTAAGAAAAAAAAATTGGCTTCTTTCAGACAATCAAGGCTTGTGCCTGACCCAAATAGCTGTATTTAATGATGAAAACTGTATCTTCGGGGATTTCAATCAAGGCTGCTAAGGAGGATTTGGGCTTCTTGCTGTTAGGACTGGTCAGAAGGAGAGATTTATATTTCCAGTTCACAGCAGCACTCCTGCCCTCTAGCATAACCTGCACTAGTACATCCATTCCTACTCCTTTCATTCCTCTGGAGGATTGCTTAGGGATATAAGGGCAAGAAGGAAGGCTACGTGTGTCAGCTACAAAACTGCCCCGGCTCAATTAATTTTGAGGACTCTCGAGTGTCATCCCAAATGACACTTAGCTTACAGCCCCATGCTGCCACACACGCACTGGATCACACATTCAGCCCAGTTCAGCTTAATTAAAGCGAGGGCATTCCAGTCAACACCCACTGAGAGAACTGCAAATTAAAATGCTGCCTCAAGCTTCAAAATACTTAAAAAATCCTTTTTCTCCCTTTTCTTTCATCTATGCTAGTTTTAATAAAGCCAACGTGTCCACAATGCCAAAACTATTATCTATCCATAGACATTTCCTTCCAAGTAAATTCATATGGAAAACAAAAGCAGAGACTCAAAGCAATCCTTAAAATTTGCTTTCATTGCAAATTATTTATGACTACAAAATAGACCTGAGTAACCTAACACAAAATTATATAGAGAAATAAGAGTTGAAAAAAAGGCAGGTGAGGAGTTGCTCATAATTGTCAACCTTTGGATGCTGGTTTTAGATTCCCTCCCCAGCAGTGAGAGACAAATGCTATCTTCTATCATGGCTTCTCATGGAGAGACAGATAGAGACAAACCTTATGGGGAAGCAATCTTACCCTGCGTTTACAAGTCTGAAGAGATGGAGAGTTTGTTCCTCCCATACATTATGCATCAAGGAAAGAGGGTCTGACTGGAAATAATGTTAGTCAGTCTAATCCCTAAATGCTTGTACACCATTCCACTGCTGAAGAAATGCAAAACCCTTTCCTCAAACTGAACTGCAACTTCCTTGTTCTTGCCCCTCTTTTCCATACTTAACGGCAGTAGCTTTTCCTTCCCTCAGTTACAGCAAAATTGCTACGAAGGTACAGCTGCACTACTCACTGTGGGCAGTAAAGCAAATATTTGACCTCATGTACTCTATTTGCTGTTAAACACACTTCCCACTCCTTAGAGACTTCCTCATCTCCAATTAACATATCCTGTTTCTTTATCAAGTCAAAATAATATAACACTGACAGATAAAGAGACATGGAGCTCAACTTCTACTGCTACTTCTGTGTGATATACATTTACATTTATGGGAGATGTTGCATCTCCCACAGACCAGGCATTAATTTAATTGCTTCAGGAAAGACTTTCTAAGAAGTCACTGAGCAAAAATGGAGGTTTAAAGCTACATAATTTTTCAGGTAACCAGGAATGCAATTAAGTTTTCATTTCTTAATTATTCAACTGCTAGAGATACCCAACTGCTATTTAGTGGCTTTATTACTTGAAATCTCCATTTCTTCAGGACTCCTCTTGTGCCTTTCAGCTGCTCTTAACCTGCAGAGCTCTAGCAGCTTATTAACATCGACTCCTAGCTCGTATCTCTTACACTGGATACCATTTTAGTTCACCACAGAAGCTCATGTTCTCTGCACCAATGATAAAGTATATTTCCCCCCCTCCCCTCCCCTCCCCCCCCAAAAAAAAACCAAAACAACACAATTAAGAGGTCAAATGATGTCCTAAACAGAAGGAAAAGAGTGAAGCTCCCCCTCTCTCAAACCAGACTTACTGGGTGGAACTCACCACTGTTCTATATTCTGGCAGCAAAAGGTTGAATAAGTTTAAGCTAAAGACACTCGTGAGTTTTTTTCATTAATTATCTATTACCAGAGATAGACTGCATCGGGTGAAATGGACTCTTGCTGTACAAAATTACAAGGTCTTTATGTTAAAAGAAAAAGCCATTAACTTACTGCACAGAACTGAATAATAATCAAACCCAGTGGAAAAAATCTTCTATAATGTGTAGGTTGATCCAAAAGTAATTCCTCCTCTTAATTTCCATGGAAACAACAGATAGAAAAAGTACAATTAACACCATTTGATACGGCAAATTCTCAGATAGAAAACACAACTCTTCAGCACAGTCACTGCCACTAGCTAGGCATTTTTGACAGCAAGGAACAAAAGTCTGCATGCTGCGCTCATACAGAACCTGCATCAGCAGAAGTGACCCACTGTCATCACTATTGAAACGCACCACCCACCACCTCACTGTGCTCTCAGGCACTGTTTGGTCTCCATGTATGCTGTTGATGAATTGCCAGCGGGTGCCATTTTTTCCGCATGGAGGAATTCAAGGACATGCTTTTGTTTCACACACACTTCCACGTCAGACACCATTCTGTCAGACTGCCCCTCTGCTGCCATCTGTCACACAGCAACAACATGTAATATTGGCAGTAAGGTTCAGCCTTGACTGCCATACCACCAAGACCTGCCTTTGACAACGTGCACCAACATAATCACATAGGAGGTATTACTTTTGGAGCATTCTTTCTACATTGAAGGTAAGCAGCTAAAAAACTATTTGAACATATTAAATAACTGCAGTAGTAAGACATACACAGATGGCTAGGCATGTCATGGGAGTAAGTTACTTCAGATCCACTGAATCAAGCTGGCGTGTACAGACTTTACACTGCTCATGCTTCAGAGACAAATACTGCTAACCATTACAGAATAAGGTCCATCTACACTAGGATTAAAAAAAAAAAATAATAAAATAAAAAAAAAAAAAAGTAGAAGATAACGCCTACATATGTGACAAGCTATAAAAAGAGGGAAAAAAAACCCAACATATCCCCCCGCTAAAGCAGGTACCCTACAACAGATTAAACAGGTAGGCATCCAGGCAGGTCTTGAATATCTCCATGGAAGAAGACTCCAAAACCTCTCTGGGCAACCATCACCAAGTGCTCCATCACCCTTACCACAAAAAAGTTCTTCTGCATGTTAGCATGGAAATTCTTATGCTCAAATGTTAGGCCATAACTTCTAGTCCTCTGGATACACACCACTGAGAAGAGCCTGGCCCAACCCATTTGCCTCTCATCTCCCTTTAGATATTTATAAACATTCATCAAATCCCCTCTCAGCTTCTCCACAGGCTGACAGCCTCAGGTTACTCAGCCTTTCCTCATATGGAAAATGCTCCAGGCCCTCCATCATCTTTGTGACTCTCTGCTGGACTCCTTCTAGGAGATCCCTGTCTGTTTAGAACTGGGGAGCCCAGAACTGGATAAATGTGGCCTCACCAGGGCAAAACAGAGGGGAAGGATCACCTCCTTCGACCTGCTGGCCAGGATACCATTGGCATTTTTAGCCATAAGGGTGCACTGCTGGTTTACGGCAAACCTGTCATCCACCACGACCCTTCTCCTCAGAGCTCCTCCAGCAGGTCATCCCCCCTACCCTGTACTGATGCATGTAGTTATTCCTTCCCAGACGCAAGACTCTACAATTGCTCTTCTTACACCTCATCAGGTTTCTTTCTGTCTAACTCTCCAGTCTGTCCAGGTCTTATTGAATGGTAGCACAGCCTTCAGGTGTATCAGCCAAACCTCCCAGCTTGGTGTCACTGACAAACTTGCTGAGGATGGACTCTAACTCTTCATCCCACTGTCCATGTCACCCATAAAGATGTTAAAGTGCACCATCCTCAAAACAGACCCTCCAGGACACCACTAATCATTTCTCTCCACCTGGAGATTCCTCCTTTCTCACTAATTGAGGACTTCCCAAGTCAAATTTGTTTTGGGAACTGACTTAGCAGTCTGTCAGGGAACGTGAAGAGCTCACACCAGACCTCATAGCTCTAACACCATAGCAGAGGCCAGATAAAATTGCATGGATGCATTATGTTTTCTGCATTATTTTTTTTTTTCTCCATGATCAAAAAGCCAGTTCACACAGCAAAAGCATGAGTCCTATGCCTCTATTCAGTATCTGGTGCACTGATCTGTGTGAAGTAAACTAGACCATCAACTCAGAGGAAAAAAAGAAGCATAAGAAAAAAACAAAACAAAACACACCTTTTGTATTTCAGCCTCCAGAGACATTCAGATCCTACAGGTCATTGGCAATAAAGCAAGATTAGTGCTTTTCAAATCAGAGCTGGAGTGCATTTCCCCCCAGTGCAACCCAACATCAGCTAAGTCTGATCAATAGCATTTTAATGAAAAATGTCTATTCAAGAGAAGGAAGTGATTCCTCAAGAACACACATTTATTCTCCTGAAACCCTTCCCCAGAGATAATGTGGGCAAGCTCCCAGGGCCAGCCAGCCCAGCCAACCTTCTTCAGCCCACTGCCAGCTGGGGAAGAGGATTTGCAAAACTGAAACAAATTGTTCTCTTCTGCCTCAAGTTCCACAGTGTCAACATTCGGTTCCAGCAGGGGATGAAATGAAATGTCAGCAAGCCAGAATTTTCCACAGAACAGAAATACCCTTTTCTGGCCAGTTGTAGTTACAGCCTTCATGTGTGCTGCTATTATTGCCTCCCCACAGAACATCTGTGCTTCACAGCATCTGCCTCCTAATTCCACTTATGAACTAGAAGGCAATGAGAAAAGTGGAACCCTTCTCATGTTGATGAAACAAGGTTTGATATGTAGCATACAATATGAGGAAACTCTGAAAGCGTGAGGAGGCTTATTATTTAAGACTGCAAATAGTTAAATATGGCCTCCTGCAAGACTCCTATGAAAAAAAGCTACTGCGTATGGTACTGATTTTAACACACAACAGACAAACCAGATGGGTTATCTTTCAAGGACTTTGTCTGTCATCACGCACAAGGTGTCACTCTGTTGATCTGTTCTCTACAGGAATAACAAAGCACCTGGGTTTCTAATTACCATTATTCCAACCTAATGAGTGACAAGTGAGGTAGACTGTACCCTGCTATTTGTAAAACCACCCCTCACGTCAGAGATTTGGTTGACTTCTCATTTTTCTAAGTAACTTAGCTCCACTCAAAATTTAGTTGAAAATATCATTATTGCTCTCACTGGATGAATATTAGAACTTAAATATATCACCTCTTGCTAATGCATTCTGTGTCTTGATAAGGAGCAACTCATGCATTTCAGTAGACCACTTACTGTCACAGGGACCAGATTCATTTCATGCTGCGTTGTAGCCTCCTACTCAACAGAGATCCAGTTTAACACAAAAGCTGACTGAACTGTTAGGTTGCCCAGGTGGTATTACTTGATTTTATAAGAAAATGGCTTTCTATACATACTTGATTCACACAAAAACCTTTAATCAGCAAATGGTAGCAGCAGAAGCCAACTGTAACTGAAACCAGCAATTAACATGAATTTATAAAGTAGTTCAAAAGAAATGATACTTCTTGTACAGACATAAATTGTAGGTGTTTTTAAGTCACCAATGAAAAGGCAACTAACCCAAATACACCATTCCTTTAAAAAAACACACTGATCTCCCATCAGCTTTATGGCTGTATTGCCTTTTGCACACAACTTCGAAAAGGCCAAGAAAAGACAGAAAGATAGTTACCTTCAACTACAGCACCTTTCCAAGAGACATAAACACCTGTAGCCCCAGTTACTTACTCAGAATAACAATTATGAATTACCTTCCCCCACACAGATTTTTAACCTGATGAATGCAATCATTTTTCTGGAGATGGCAACTGTAAAGCTCAGGAAACTAAAACTGTTCAGAAACAACTGCTTTTAATTGAGCCGAAAGAATTTTACATCTCCAGGGATAACAAAAACATTCAGTAATGTTCCAGTTCCCTTCCCTTTCATTCCACCTCTTTTTCCAACAACTCAAGACGCTTCCGGCTCCTCAAAACAAGTCTGTTTCTACCTGTATTAAATCCACAAATCGTAATGAGAAACAAAACAAAAATCTTGCGTTAATTAATAAATGCATTGAGGAGATAGAGAATAGTGAACCTATTAAAAAAAAAAAAAAGATGGATTATTCACGCTATGAGTGCACTGAAGAATCTCCAACCCAAGTGTCACAATTCACCTCTTTCAGTTTGCAAGTCACTGTTTTATTAAAGCTGCTTCAAAAACAATGTCTCCTATTTTATGATGTTGGCCCACAACACCAAAGGCAGACATTGTTGGGATGGCAGTACATGTTGACCCTTCCTCCCAGAGTTTCATTACGTGTTGTTGTGTGACAGATGGCAGCCAAAATGCAGTAAGACAAAACCACATCTGACATGGAAGGTCACAGGAAGCAAAGGTGCGGCACTGAATTCATCCATGCATGAGAGATAGTATCCATTAATATTTAGAACTTTGCTGAACGTTTCTGGAGACCAAACAGTGGGTGTGAATACAGTGAGGCAGTGGGTGGTGCATTTCAAAGCAGTGGTGGCTGTGATTCAGATACAGATACGTGTTATTTTAATAAGCACAGGATGCAGGCTCTTGCCCATGGCTGGTGAAAATGCATGATTAAGGGTGGTGACTTTGTTAAAGGAAAACTGTTTTGTAGCATGTGCTATACCAGCAGTGTTGTCTTTCTATCTGATTTGCTTAGGGGAAAAATAAAATAAAATAAAATAAAATAAAATAAAATAAAATAAAATAAAATAAAATAAAATAAAATAAAATAAAATAAAATAAAATAAAATAAAATAAAATAAAATAAAATAAAATAAAATATGAGGCATTACTTTCGGAGCAGACAACTTACCGTAGTCCTGTTAACATTTACTTCTTAAGTAAATTCAGTGCTTCAGCTACTGGTTTTCCAGTGTAATTCCTCACATTAATTTCAACACATCAAGATCCTTTCGTTTCCAAGGAGTATTTAGAGAAATCTTCAGATTGGAAGGGCAGAAGACTATTCAGAAGTCATTAAAATAAATGGTAGCAAGTTGTTAGGACTGGATGTTGCGCCCTAGAATTTATAAGGAACTAAAAAATGAATTGTCAAATCATTAACTGTGATGTTCAGGATGGGATTTAAATCAACTGCAGAACTACTGAGCTCAAAAGCAAGAAGTGGCATGAATGTACAAAAGCACAAGGAATGGGGGAATTTATAGAAGTCTGATCTATCATCTCCTTGTGCAGAAAAGTACAGAAAAGCACAAAAACTACTCAAAAACATTAAAAGAGAGACTATATGCCAATTGCTCAACTTCCCTCTCTACACATTTTTAAGGAGGTGGTACAAAGATGAGTAGAGGAGATGCTGTTAACAATGCCTTTTCATCCCTACAAACCTTCCAATAAGGTCTCTCTCTCTCACCAAAGCTACCTTTGTATCTGAGATGTAAGCTGGTGAGGCCCAAAAGGTAGAATAAATATTGTTCTTACAACAGAAAGCCAATTATTAATAGAAGAAATTTCCATCATTATATGCAATAGAAGTTCATACAAATGTGGTAAGTAACCGATATAAATAGTAGGTAAGTTTTTGAAGCTCAAGGTTGCCAGTAACCAATGGAGATCTTGCGTTATTTTATGTCTGCTGCTGACCGCTATCAGAGAAATATATATAGTCAGTTGAACTGCAAGTGCTATTGTTATTATAACAAGATATTTTGAGGTGACACATTGGACTCTTCTGTGTCTCTCTCCCCCCTGCCCCAAACTGTGCCATTTATTATATATAAATTGATTTTGCCGGATGTAATCTTTGCATGCTGATGCTTGCATGAGAACTACATGTTATCTAAGAAGTGGAACAAGAACCTTGCCCACACACCTTTGGGTGAAATGAGTTATTTAAGGAGCACATTTAGGACATAAGCTTATAGTCATCCATAATAACTGAAATGTACTCCAAATATATTTTCATGCTGGCTCAGCACTTCTCCATCCTGTTCTGTTTAGAAAACCTGAGTCATCATCTGGACTACCTTGAACTCTGTGGAGATGACCTCGAAGCTGAAGAACAGATCACTGAAAGTTTAAATGGGATTCTCCAGGCTCTGACTGAAGACAGCTAAGTGTCACTCCTCATCACTTTATCTGTTGACTCAATATGAAAGCATTCATTAGAGCTTTTCATCTTTGCGATAGCCTGTATTACAAGCAATTGCCACTTGAACTATAGATCTTTCCAGTACATTTTGTTGTTTTCCTCTCTTTCAGCCTACTCTCTGAACTGTGACCTAATCAAGTCATGAAAATACTTTAAGCTGCAAAGAAATTCCAAATTTAGTGTTCAACTTATTACAAAACAAGCTCTCCTAGGATTAGAACTGGAGTGATCCTATCAGAATATACGCTTAATAGAAACTGACTACTGTGAAACATTAAGCTCTGATAGATATGGGTGCAGAACACACTGACCTCCAGAACATATTTCCAAGAGTTAATTAATGTGAATTTATAAGTAACAGATCTGGAAGAAAAATATTAAGTTGCTCCAATTGTGCAAATTACTTTATCTCTTAAATACAACGGGCTTCTCAGAAAAGAAAATCCATAACTTGTGCAATATAAAAAAGCTGTAACAGACTTAAAATGCAGTGAATTCATTACTGAACATATTTCAGTTTACCGCTAGTTATGCAGCACAGCAATCATTACGTAGATGACCAAAAAATGACTTCCAGAAGTAATTTTCATATGAACAAGCACAAAGGTTGATGTTCCTGAAAGATTATACAGATGACTTATTCAAATACAGTCAAAAATTCCCATAAATTAGAGCAAAACAGAATTGAGTCTATTCATTTCATCACCCTGCTAATAACACCAGTCATTTGTTTTTTGTACATCTGTTCATTCCTTCCTTAGACTTCCAGGGAAAAGAAAGGCTCCAGAAAACTATAAGTAAAAAAAACCCACCATAGACAAAATAGGCAGGAAAGAAATTATATTTGAATTCTATTTATTTCAGCGAAGGTGACAGAGGAAGCTTTGTCTGTCCCTTCACTCTTAATGAAGAATCCATTCACCATCAGCTCACTAAGAACCCAAATATGAAAAGCCCGGTGGTAGTAACCGCTTTTCACACGTCTCCGATCTCATCGTGCCTTCCATTCTGACACACCATCAGCTCACTAACGCTATTGCACAGAACTGCACAAAAAGATGGAACGAACCTGCTCAACCTAAAGGCCTCTTCAACATACCACAAATCTTATCTGCAGAGTCAAACTCAGCACTTGAGAGGCTAAGAATTGGGACAGCCAAGGGGGTAATGGCTTGTTAACTGAGATCAATTTATTGTATCCTTCAGTGAAGAAGGTAGCTTTACCTGTCAGCATCCACGTGGCAGCAGTCCTTCCTCCTTCCAAGTACAGGGACTTGACCAGTGGCCACGCTGGCATGGCCACACGCATCACACAGCATGCATCAACACCTCTCAGCTCACAGAAAACAAGTTCAAAAAATCTGAAGAATAAATACAGCATCAGCGTCTTTAAATATTTCAGAGGCATTTCAGGTGATGAGATGTGAATTTTCACAGGCATTCACAAATCATCATGGTCTTTCCTCATTAACCAGACTTCCTAAATGATTTTATTTGCGTCCAGATTAAAAGGTCTCCAGTGATATCCATGGACTGTTCAGTACTAAAGAGGATTTATTCCTCTAAGCAAGATACGTAAATTATTTGTGTATCTGTACTAGACCACATCTGTAGTTATGTCAAATGCTTGCAATATTATTCAGCATATTTTTAACATAGACAGATGTGCTCAGCATTCCAGGCCAAGAAAAGCACAGCAGCCAAATTCAGCAAAGATATTAATAATGCTAAGAAAAACTTCATGTACTGAATAGTATTTGATTGAGCAAATAAAGTAGGTAACCACAGCTATAACATACCTTGACAGTGACAGTTATGACAACTTGCACACACTAAGTCAGACCTGAACTCTCCTGTATTTATATGAGTTCCTAAGATGACTTAGCTCTGCTAAGAAAGCTTATTAACTTTTTGTTAAATTATTAAGTAATGATGATGCAAGTACATTTCCATATTATACTACTCCTTTATGTAACCACTTCAGAAGAAAACATTTCTAAAAAACTAATCCTAGCACCCCTTTATCTTTTATAAACAGGAAAATTAATAGGGACGTTATTCAGTGGTCTCCCAGGGATAGTTGGTTGAAAACCAATTAATTGACTGATCTACATCTCAAAACTACATCAGTGTGTCCGGGTTGCATAATAGTCACATTGTATGTGTAGCAGTCAAAGCAAAATAATGAGATGTACAGAAATGGATGGCACTGCAGTTTTATACAACTAATTACCGCTTCCTGTAGACCTTCTACAGTGATACAACTTCTCCCATATCTAAAGCGATCAAAGTCTGTTTGACCTAGGAAATATAGTATCTGCTCTAAAAGAGAAGCACATTAGATGGGGTCCTTCAGTAGGTTGCTACCTATGGTATCAGAAAGATTCTAATTCTCATATCAAGAAAGCTCATCAGCCACTTCATTGGTCAGACAGAAAGTCATCCATCACACACATACTGACAACAGAGGAAAAAACTCAATTTCATTTATGTTGTCTAGGGTCTGGGCTAAGACTTCCACCACTCAGACAAGAATTAAGTAATTAGTTTTTACTCTCCTTAGGAGAAAATCCTTAAGGACTCTGCATATTTTTCAGGTATGACAAACCTGCATTGATTTGAATGCTCTGGTGAATGGCTATTTACTACTTTTAAGGACAACTAGCCATGCTTTTGATGCAAAAAGCCTAATGGAACTGGCTGTTCTAATTGCTGGTCTAATAAAAGATAATGTGCATACCTACAAAATTAATGGCTAGGCCACGTATCAGGAATAGAATCTTAATCCACGACTTCCTATGTCTTACGCAAGCATCTTTTTATAGACAGAGAAGATGAAAATGCTTTCCTCTTTGCTTTGCCACCTGTGCTTCAATTCAGCACAAAACAGAATAATCAGCTGGATAGACACTGCAATTTAAGCAGACGGGCATTCCCATATATTTAGACTGGGGCAGACTAAGCACCTTGTTAAATCAAAACCTTGGCTCCCAAAGATATCCTCTCACGACTCCAGGAAACCAAGCAAAGCGTAAGCAGTTCCAAATCTATAACAAGTATTGTAAGCACTCTTATTGTTACAGAGCACAGAACCTTGAGCCTAATCAAAGAGAGCGGGATCTTCCTAACACTGGCAAAAATCCTGAAAAGCAAACCGCGATGTGCAGTAAAAGCAGCCCAGGTGCTTTCAGAGATAGCTAAGAATGGTAAGTTCCATTTTAGCACATACGTTACTGCAAGGCACAATACAGCATGTTAGCTGTGCTTTTCCACTGCTTCATTTAATGCTTGCCAGTTATTGGTCTAGCAATTACAATTCTTTTATTGGCAAAAACTACAGTCCCTCTCCTTTAACAATGCAGATGAAATGAAGAAACCATGTATTGAAGCAGATTTGGTTCTGACGTTGATACCTTTTCTGGAAAGCACAGACCAAGAAATGTTGCTTCACGCTGGGAGGGCTATTGGTCGTATCTGTTATGATAACCGTAAGTATGTACTTCAGAGAACCCTGTTTTTCCTATCTATTATTAAGAATGACAGGCTACAATTTTTTTACAAGACCGGAGCATGCCATATACTTCAACCTCCTCTTACACAGCTCACATATTGCCAGGCTGAATGCACCCCAAACAACTCATCAACTCTAAGTCTACCCATCTATTTTGACTGCATGGTGATACATTTTTGTCAGACCACAGACTGAATGCTCCTGATCTTCAATCAAACAGTAACAGATTCATAATATATCTTAATTAGATTTGTAGAACTGCCTTGAAGCCAAATCCTGAAGGTCACTGACTTCACCCAACGCAGTGTTTACAAGACAAAGCATTTCTTTAGAAGTGTGTCACTGTGAAAAACTAACAATGACATATCTACTTCCTCATTAAAGAGCATTCGTTGAATACTGAAAACCTCTGTGATGTAAAGCTTTCCATACAGTCAGTATACCAGCTAGCCTGCTGATCTAGAAGTTGATACTCTTTTCATTTAGTAGCTTTACCATGTAGCTTTACCTAGAAAACCACAGCTATGACTCCTGTTCTGTTACTATGAAATATAAACACATATATATGCATGTATATACACTGGTATATATATGCTACTGGTAAAGCATCTTGTTTCACAAAAGGCTTTGTCTTCCTCAGAAATAATTATCACTAACAAAGAGCAGGTGTGTCCCTGCCCCTCAAGATGAAAGAAGCAAATTGATCATACAGCACAGCCTCCTACTCCCTGAAAGAATTAATCCAATAAGTGGTCCTCACTCAATTTTAGGATAGTTATGAAGAAACAAGTCCATCAGAACTCACACCACAAGCTGTGGTACTAATCAGTATACTCATTCAACCACTTACACATTCAACCTATTTTTTTAACTACTCAGGTCCAAGTAAAACAGGGAGGCCTAGCAGAACTGTCCACAACCACTATTTTCCATGCACACATATTAGCCTGAACTCATGACATGAAAGCTGCCTGAAATCTTGCAGTGCAAGAATGAACTGGATTATCATGCTAGAAAGCAACTCAGTTGGATCCTCTTTACTTAATTAATTGGTATCTAATTAACCACCTTTAACTTCTGTACTTGCTATTACCAGGTGACCTTCAGGAAGAGCTGGTGAGGGTAGGAGTCATCCCATCACTGGTCCGAATATTGACCGATCATGCAGAGAGTGAACCACTTGTCCACGTAGACCTATTGGCCTTATGCAATCTTGCAGACCTTGGTAAGGAAATGCTTTTGCATCTTGCAGGAAACACCATCTGTGCACCATCGCTATCTCTCCTTTTAAGGGCAGAATGCCCACATAACTGGGAAGAGTTTTGTTTTGTTGGGCATTTGTTTGCTTCTTACCTTACACAAAGTAGTGACGGAGGAGAAAGATCAAACAGAAGTTACGTCGCTTTCTATTTGGTCTGATTCTACAGTTTCAACTGCTGCTTCCTACCTATAGTGGGAGATGCACAGAAGGGAGTTCAGTATTATACAGTCATGCCATCCTCCTGTCAGGTCTTTGCTTTCTGGATCTATTATATTACTTAATTGCATATTCCATTCAAATGCATTCTATGTCTATCATAAAGGAGCTTTGAAACGTTTGATTTTTGTTAACACATACCTTGCAGAAGTTTAGGAACTTATCCAGATTAAAATCATTCAACATAATCAAGGAAGAAAATATACTGCTAAATCAAACTGCCATGTGGCAAGAACCATTTTGATAAATGAAATAATCATATTATAGATTGATTTATAAGGGTAAGCAGAACTATGGTTAGGGTTAATTTTACAGCTATTATAAATCTTATCTACAGAAATAAAACAAAAACAGCATAAAGAAAGAAAAACAAATAAAAGAAGGTATGAACAAATGAGAATACAACAGTTTAGCTGTTGCCATGCTATCCAAAGTGATATAATCTAAAAGAAAAGATGAAAGGCTTTCGAAATCCAAGTCATTACTATCATTTCTGATTATAGGAAGACAACTTCAACATTTTATCATACATAGATTAAATTCCAATTCTGATTTTCTCACATGCACAGATACAGCTAAAGAAGCTCTAAGCAAGACAAAGGTCGCTGAACAGCTGGTGAAACAACTGAGAAGAGCAGAGAACCACGAGAGGTTAGAAATCATCTTTGAGGTCCTTCAAGCACTTGCAGAAAATGGTAAGGCTTCTATAGGTTTGGTGAAAGGAGGAGTGAAAGTGGTGCTTAGCTTCAGATCCCAGTTTGCTGCAGGATCTTACCAATGGAAATCAGTAACCCTTTCAGCAGAAATAAGCCAAAAAGATTAAGACTTGGAAGTTTAATAGTTAAGATAACCAAAAAATGCAGGTGAGAGCAGTCATTTCCACTCTACTGTGGCTAAGTATGAAGAGAATATCACTTCACAACAGAAAAACAGACTAAATTCTTTTCACTGACAAACTTTAACGCAGTCTGATAGCAATAGGACAAGGAGGAAAAGTTTTTAACTAAAAGAGAGGAGATGTAGATAAGGGATTAGGAGATCTTTCACTCAGATTGTGGTGAGACATTGAAACAGAGAAGCTGTGGGCACCCTATCCCCAAAGACATTCAAGGCCTGGTTGGATGGGGTGCTGGGCAGCCTGACCTGTTAAGTGGCAACCAGCCCACAGCAGGAGGTTGGAACTGGATGGGGGCTTTTAAACGGCATTCCAACCCCAGCCATCCAGTGATTCTACGATGATAAGCATTCAAAGGTATCTGTGGTGTCATCCCAGCACCAACATGTCTATTAAAAACAAAATAAGAAACAACCAACAGGAAAAGATCACAACTAGAGAGAGACAAGCTTAAGTCAAAGGATTTATCTTTCTAGTTTGAGACACTTGAGAAATGACCCAAATGACCCAATTCTTAGGGTGCTTTTCTGACACCTGCAGATGCTCTGAAAGTTCAGCTGGTGGAAGCAGGTGTGCAAGAGGTCCTGTCTGACATCCTGCTGAGGCTCCAGGGCAGTTCACAAGCTGAAGACACGTGCGTTGTGAAGGCTACATCCGATCTCATCGTCTCTCTGCTTCTTGGAGGTGAAACACACAGACAACTCACACAGTCCAGATACTTTAAAGAGCATCACCAAATCCCATTGGAATAGGAGTTGCCATCTGCTCATTTGCTTCCATTTCATTAACAGGGGCACATCTGCAACTTGTTTTGTAATTGCAATGCAATATTAAAGCATCACCTTATTCTTATTTAAAGCAGTTGAATGCTCACATTTCTATGTTTCTGTTCAAGTGTCACCCATATGCTGCCTCGAGCCATCTAATGCTACTGTGACTGCTTCTGTGCAGAAAATGAATGCAGGTAGAATTCCAGGCCATTGCAGCTGTACCCAAGGCTGGTCGGTCCACAAGTAGCTTCTAACACTGCTTTGCCTAACAGATTGCTTTAAATTTAAAGCCAATAGTCAAATTAAAACATTTGTGTGACCCACAGCTACTCCTTTTTTCCCCTCACTACTTCAAGCCCACGTATACACTTCAAGCATTTGGATTAACAAATCAAGGTAAAAATTTCTTTGTAATATAAACAGTGCATCTGTGAAGCAGAAAAAAACCCACCATCATTCCAGACCATACACACAGCTGACTTAGATTTTTTTTTGGCTACCTACAAACAGGCATAAGACGTACTTGATGTCTTCCATTGATTATGCCTCAGTTAAGTCCCTCGCTAATGGATGAGGCATTCTCTCTCAATGCTGGAACGTTCCTCATATCCAAACATGCAGATACCAAGTCAGGACCATCTGGTTATTGCCAGTTTTACACAAACAATGGTAAGGCTGATTGCTCTCTGCCCATCATACCTAAAAAGCCACTGTTTGTGACTAGAAAGATGAGAAACACTGTTAGATTTCATTTGCTGCATGCCTCTTAAACAATAACTTGCTTTTCTGCAGACTGGAGGCTTCAATACTTTTAATTAACAGAAGCTAGATGTTGAAATAATCTAAGGAACAATGGTCAAAAATAGGGAGATTGGGGTGCAAACATAAGTACTTAGTTTTACCTAAATCCCATATTAACAGAGGTGAGACTTTAGAACTGTTTCATAGTAAATTCATTTGTTAAAAAAAAAACACAGACAAAAATCAAGCAAGTGGTTTAGATTGCAAGTTCTTTTGGGGGAGGTGGGAGAGGATTACTCAGACGGATCAGGGGAAGATATACAGCAGTCTCAACCGAAGTCACCTTTATCTTCCATGCTTTCCTATTTTAGAGAGCTTTGAGCCTGAATACCATGCAGAGAGAAACAGAGAAACTCTTATGGACTCCTGGGAGGCCTTATTGCGCTGTATCAGTCAGATAATGTTTTCTTTCCATTCCTCTGCCACTGACAGCTGCCGTACTGGGATCAAATAGGGTTCAAACAAAAAGGAGCCTTTTCAGTACTGCTTGACTTTCTCCATTAATTTAATTATCATAAAGGATTCCCTCAGATCTCTGAATGCTCAGCAAGATAGCAAGCTTTAGAAAAAAATCTGTGACTGCCATGTGTGTTTCTCCCTACTTCTCTGCTACATCCTTCCTATACATCCTTAATCAGCCATTGTGTGTGGCTGACTATGAAGCCCTCTGTGCCTTTCAGCTCACTATCTTCCATTTGCTCAGCTGAATGGCTTGCTTTGTCACTCCCTTGTCCTCCTCCATCTCTCCCACAACCCCAGCAGATATTTCTTGGGGAAAAAGTGAATAATCCTTTCCAGATCCCAGTTTGTGCCAACAGTGTATGCAAAGCTTTAATCTATGAAAAGAAATCCCATGGAAACCCAATCTCAGATTCAAATGACTTGAAGGCAGTAAAAAATTACACCTTTTGCAGCAATCAAGGCAGTTGTTCCTAGCAACTTCAACCACTGAATGAGCCATTAAATTCTGCTATTATCCAAGCAAAAATCCATGAGAGACGGAACCATCAAAGCAAGGCAGTCACTACTGGGTTCTGCCTACCTGTACTTCACTACAAGAGCAAAAAGACGCTCAGCCATTCATTGATTTGAAAGGTTGGGGAAGTTAAGTGAAGGTTAGTCTGTATGGAAGCTAATGCATTTTTTGCCTATAGAATTCTGTGAGACTAAAACAGTCTAATTTCAGAGATCTTATTCCTAAAGAGGGCTAGGCAACTTTTCCTTTATACTGTAATCTCTTAAGATCAGGACCAGGCAAGAGAATGTGTTTTTACTCGTGGTTCTTCAAAGATCATTTTTACACAACATAGGCATCAAACTGTAATTAAAAACATTTTGCACGAGTAAAATTTGAAGTGCTTCTCTGACTAACAGTTTACTCATGAAAGTATCTACTTACATTCAAATACTTTACATTTTTCTTGAGCACACAGAAAATTCAGGGAGAAAAACATACCAGCAGCTGAAATGCAACAGCAGAAAAAACGCTAAAAGAAGAGTGGTGTTGGTTCAAAAGAGAACATGGAGTAGTTTCTACTATTTTGGGTTCAAAACAGCATTCAGACCAGCACAAGGGCTAAAAACTGTGTCCATTTAAGCAGTAAACACAAAAAAGAATTAGATCTTAGTATATCTTAGGCACGCATCTAGCAACATAAGAATGAACATAATCTACTTCTGGCCAAATATGTACTAAGACAGCATTAGCTCCATAGGTAATTCATTACCCCATGTGAAGATGTGATCTTCCTGAGTAGCACTGACAATTTTTTGCCATCTTTCAACAAAAAGCGTTCATACAGTGAGGACAGAGCAATAAAAGAACATTGACTGGCGTCAAGAAGATGCTTGCAATGTGATTAACTACACAGAATAATCAAATAGAGAAAAATATCTGCTGAACGGCATCTTCAAAACACTCCGTTCAGAAAAGACATGGAGGGTAGCAATTTCCTTCAGCTCTTTAAGAGAGCACAAAAACATATCATATCAAAGGGAGCTAAAGAACTTGTGATAATGAAAGGGCTGTCATCTCTGCAGAGCGAGTTCTCAAAGAGACAATACTGACATACAGATACTCACAAAGTACTGTGGAGCACACACTGCACAAAGTCATGGCTCTTTGGAAAGTACAAACCCACTCTTTCTCCAGCTCTGAACACATGAGAACTCTCTAAAATCAAGAGCTTTTTTTCTACTTTCATGAGCACAACAAAGACTTACTTCTCAAGCCACGTCGTAGTAGAGGGTGTATCTCATCATCAGTTCACAAGCAGCTTACATCCACTTTTCTCTTCAAATAGTTGAAGCTTGTAAAAACTACTGCCAAAAGCTTCTGTCTCAATCTTTTCACAAAGTTAGAAGAGCCCAGACAAAGACTCCCTGAATTCTCAGTTTATATTGTATAATTTCCATCACTGATTCTCATCTCTCACACCTGCCCGGTCTCTTCTCTTTCCTTAGATGGCAACTGTGTTCGAATGGTACAGGTGGGAGTCATACATCAGCTTCTGGATCTTTTGGAGAAACACGTGGAGAGCGAAGACATCTCTGTTCAACATGCAGCACTCAGTGCACTTCGAAACCTTGCTATCCCAGGTACAGTTTGCAGACAACTGATTTACTCTGATTCTTTGTAAAGCCAGGTCATTTAACGGAGATCTATGCAGATGACTTGGACAGAACAAGTCCAGTCCTATGTATTCTGAAGGACAATTGATTTTTTTCCCCCCTGCTGAAAGATTTCACATAGCTCATCAGGAGTTTCCAGATATACAAGGGATCTAAATATAATACAGTCTGATCTCACTGTCAGCTGCTAAAGTGATTTCATATTAAAAGCATAGAGATTAAAGACAAAAATGCCTAACAACGCCTGTAACTTCACCCTATGTTACGTATTACAAGCTGCCTCACCTCTCTTGGCAGATATTATTGTTATAAATTTGTTCTTCTACAAAGGCCATATCCGCTGAAAACATTGTGTGTTTGAGAGTTTTAGAACTCCACTCTCACAATCTTTAATAAATAAACCAGAAAATTGTGTTACCTCTAATCTCAAAACGGCAGGTTAATAACAAACAGAACAGCCCCCACATCACAGGCCTTGCACTGATGCAGAGCACTTCTCAGAAGAACATGACACCAACATTATTTTCTGAAAATAAAAGCATGGAGTTATCTGCCCATTTTATTATGTAAACTAGCCAGCATGCTTAGTTTAGTAAACATTTCTATGTATAGTCACTTCTTCGAATAAACAAGAGCCCCACAACATACTACTTGCTAGTTGGCTTCCGCTGCTTTCATGTTGGGATATACCTTTGTTTCTTCCCTCAGACACCTCTTCAGAACTTCACCTATTTATTTCAACCTGCTTTTGATATACTCTCAAGTAGCTTAGTTTGGCCTAACACTGCAGCATGATAGCCAGCCACGTCTGCCTATTTAGTCTTCTAATAAACTTATTTTATGCAATAAACCTTTCCCTACTTCTGCATGTATTCCTCTGTAAAGCGGTTTTCCAACATTTGTGTAGGCATAGAGGGGAAGTCTTACGTTAATTCAGACAGTTATCTTAAAACTATAAAATATGTCATTATGCTCTAGTAACTGGAATCTGTTTACCACTGAAACAGAAAGGCTACTAAGAACAAGTTATTCAAGTGTCTGCTTCTCAGCTTGCCCAGCTGAGAAGAAAGACAGAACACATATCTTCCTGATTTCACTGCTGCCTACATCTCATGCAAGGCATGTGTAAGACTGGAGGAGAACTGCTCTGGAGGAAGCAGCTTAGGTAGCACAGTTAAGAAGCATTAGGACTCTTTCCAGACAAGCTTCTGATTATTACCAGGGATTACTGCACTAACAAGGGGCAAAGACAAGATTTCAGAGAGGAAAGAAACAAAGGCATGGACAACAGAGGATCAGTGAGCTCAAATGAAGGAAACATCATACGCAAGAAATAAGGCTAGCAAGTCATTTTTGCCACTCAGTTTAGTTAACATAAGCGACAACAGGAAAAGCCTTGATCATGCAAGCGGGAGAGTGGATAGAAATCTATGACAAGAAACACAAAGAAAAACAAGAGCATTCTGTTTATCGTCTGTTTTTTACTGTATTCTGGGCAGGGTCGAGATCAAAAGATCCCCAAAGTCCTCCAACAGCAATTTCTTGAAAGCTTTTAGCTCAAAACACAGACCTAAATAGTCGGTCTGCCCTGACTTTATCTCCAACTTTCCTACCAAGTTGGACCTTTCTGCTGAAAGCATCATGGAACACTAGATTAAGAACAATGATAATATTATGTTGTAATTGTATTTTCAGATGTTTGTATAATGACTTAACTTCCCATTAATTCCTTTTTATTCACCAATTCCATTCATTAGTTGTAAACAAGGTTCAAATGCTGGAGGAAGGCGTGGCAGAACGGATTCAGGCACTCCTACGGTCAGAGATGCCTCCCGTGCAGTTCAAACTTCTTGGAACACTACGAATGTTAGCAGATGGCCAAGGTAGGGAACTGCTAATGTTTACTGATGTCAACTCTACATTCTTCTCCTTCCTGTGTCCCATAGGGTGTATACAGGGAGAAAACAGGCTCATCATCCAGCTAACCTAATTCCATAATTCCACTCCCTCTGGTGAGGTTCCCACGGAGACCACTGTTGAGGGCCGAAGAAGCCTTCCCATACCACTCTCAACCAACCTCAATAAATGAGAATTGTAACAAATACAACAATCTGTAGTAGTGAGAAATGCCAAAGGCCTAAAAGAAAATGTTTTCTTCATTTTCTTAGTCGAATATACACATATATAAAAACAAGCTGCTGCAGCTTTTTATAATAGAAGTACAAGAGCGGTCTGAAGCCACCAAAGAAGCTGCTCTAGAACACTGATCAATTTAGTTATCAAGGTAAGATAAAGCATTCATTAGTTTGCACCAATTCCAGCCCTTTTGAAGAGCTGCTTCCTCTTCATTTTCAACACAGCAACACATACAGGAGCTCAGCCTCTTCTTAGGTTCTGTAGGAAGTCAATGAAATGTCATTTCTCTGAAGTTGCATCTTGACTGTGAGAGGGGAGACCATTTATCTTTTTTAACCAAGTCCTAAGAATAATACAGATCTACATTATTAAATATTATATTATATATTAGTACTATTTTTTAAACTTAATGCTATTTACAAGCCCTAGTAAAAAAACATTTGGCACAAAGCTTCAGAATATGAAGCAGTACTGATACCATAATGAGTAGGACAAGATATGGAAGATTACTCAGTGTTTACCCATTTACG
Organism: Coturnix japonica; assembly: GCF_054131305.1. Classification (NCBI taxonomy): domain Eukaryota; kingdom Metazoa; phylum Chordata; class Aves; order Galliformes; family Phasianidae; genus Coturnix; species Coturnix japonica. The sequence continues at coordinate 2,871,606 of NC_140670.1, forward strand.
TCTATGAGCATACACTTCTCCCACCTTTAATTACTTTCTATTTTGTTTACCCAAGAGCAAACGGTGCCCTTAATTAACTCAGTCTGAGACACTTATGAATACGCATCTACTAACAAGTCCACACTAAATTAGTTAATTGCCTTATCTACGGTAAATTAATTACTGACAATCGTTGGGCATGCTGAGGCCTACAAAATAGAATAGAAAAGGGAAGTTTCTTTCCAGCTACAGAAAAATGCACTTCAAGGTGTCAGCTTTGTTACACTAAAAAGAACATAGCCATAATCTTTGCTTCAGAGCTGCAGAAGAATTTGTATACTTCGCTACACGGTGAAAGGACTTGCAGCTGAAATTATATGCACAGTTTATTGAAGTTTGGCCTTTTGTAAGCCAAGAGGTCCTTCTGTTCCTGTTAACGATGACTAATTGGTTTTTGTCTCAAGAAGATCTATCACTGGTAGACATCAGGAAATCCCTGACAAACTGGGTCAAGACCCCTTCTTTGAACAAACCTCTTACACCAGTTTCATTTGCCACCCTCTTACCTTTGTCAGCTTTCTCAACTAAACTGGATTACCGTGATCTGCTCAGACTAACATATAACATCTGACCTAGAAACAAAGCCTTTCCATTACTAGAGTTAATCATACAACATGCCACTTAGTTCAAAACAAACCTGTGCGTAATGGGGAAAGCTCAGAACAACCAATTTAAAGTCAAATATTAAATTCCTCAATCACAAGCAATAAAACCAGACACTTAAATTTGAACTATAAACTATAAGCACAAAGTATTCTTGAAAATAGAATACACCAAACGTAAGCATCAGTCCTAAGACTAGTATGTGTATTAAACTACATTAAGACTCAAATGGAACTGTATTAGATTGATGAAATACTGAAATGGAACCTTCAGCACTAATAAGGTTTCCTTTGCTACTGAACTTCAAGAGTTTGCGGTTTCGGTTGTTTGTTTTTTTTTTATTGGCACAAGCCTTAGCTCATAAGCTTCAAGAACTCCTCCAGTAAGTTTTTTCCAAGCATCAATCATACAGATTAATGCTTCTGGGCAGCCCTGAGACATGGCTGCCAAAACATAGGGAAAAGTAAATTAACAAGTTCCTCCAAACTTACGACAAGTTTTAGTGATGTCTAATACACAGTTCAACAACTCGAGAGTGTAACTAGAGACACGCTGCAATTCTGTATTAAGCCTAGGACTTTCCACATGATACCAACCATAATCGTCACCATTACTTAGAACAGTGAAATGGCAAAAACAGATTCCAAAAAGCTTGTGATGACATTCCTACAGGGCTCAAAGGGCAAACACAAGAAACAAAGAGAAACAGACAGCCCACATAATAAGTTTTCAATCGAGTACCTTAAGATTGGCTTTCTAAGATGGGAATTGATCATTTTAAGCCCTGCATCAGCACGCTATGAAAAGGTTATCTTTGCAAGAACAGCTTGATTTATGTTTTTACCTGCAAGAGGAAGGAGTTCTAGAACAACTGACATTCCATAAGCAAAGATGTCCAAGATCATTCAAGTCCAATGCTTTAGTTACAGCTTAAACCACAAGATGGAGCTTAGTATCCTTTGTAAATTTGGCATTCCTATTTCTGGGACAAAGACTGAGATTTTAAATGTCTGCTGCTGTTGTTTGTCTCTTCAGCTGATGCGGCTGAAATCTTGGGCCAAGACCCCATGCTGCTCAACAGACTGGTGCAGTGGTGTGACGTCAGTGACCACACTGACATTTGTGGAGAAGCAAATCGGCTCCTGGCATCGATCTTGCGTCACAACAGATCCCAAGTATGAGAGCTATTGGTTTCAACCTTGTCTTTCATACATTTGTTAAAGCTTGTCCATGTAGCTAGGAGTAAAATATTGAATGATATGTACAATTATATACTTAAAAAACATCCATTTTTTTAGTTCAACGTATCTCCAGTCAGCATCTGTACCAACTGGACAGATAGGAGCAAATAAGCAATGCACTGCATAGTTAGAAATCATGAACACAATGCTAATGACTGTCACTTGTTGACTTCTACCCTGATTAAATTAAGTCTTGACAGATGTTAAGTAGGTGACACCATTCTATTTACATAAACAAATTGTTTCAAATATCTATTTTAAATGGTGAAGATAAGCCAGTTATTTCCTGCACATCTTTCACAAGTTCCAGACAGCTTACTTGTCTATTGAAAAGACAAATCCAGTGTGAGCTGTATCTGCTGGCAAAATAGAACAAGCTTCTCTTCCTTGTAAATCACAGTATTATACACTGACATCCAAATGTGCTTTACTGTAAAGCTGTGGAAAAGAAAGTACAGACTAACTGCATAGGCTTTGAGTATAAATCAAACCACTACAAGTCTGAAGGCTTGAGAGAAAAATCCTAATAGATTTAAATTGAAACTCTTAGAGACCAAGCAAAGATACTTACGCACACATGTCCTCCCTACATACTTCCATATACCAAGATTTCAAGTTAGAGAAGCCTTAAGCAGACATGCACAACCAGTGCTGAAGAGTTCTCTAGTCTTATGATACATTCATTTTAATATCATCAGCTCATACTACAAAACATCTCCATCTCTTTGGAGACAGAAGAGTGCAACCTCTCTCCCCTTCCCATTCTAATCACAGCCCTGTGTCCTTTCACCTTTGCTCTAACAGGAAGTGGTCAAAGCAGTGCAGGAGGCACAAGGAGTGAAGCACCTGGTTTCCATGACCATGAGTGAACATCCTGCCATGCAGAACGAGGCTCTGAATGCCCTGGCAATAGCATCTGCTATTGATTTAGGTAGTGTTCTCCTAAAGTATTAATCTGTGCAGAAACCTAATTTTATTAAGCAACATTCTAGCTTTAGATTTTACTTGCAAGTAAAATAGATAGAACTCATCAGATAAAGCAGTTCCTCCACCTAGAAAATGACTAAGAACAGAATTCAGGAATTGTCTAGATTTTATTTTTTATTTTCCGCTGAATATAGAATTAAATAGTCAAATAATCAGGTTGTGTGGACAGGCACAACCTACTGAGTATCATCCTTTGTTAAAAACCCTATGAAAAACAAAGAAGAATACAGAAAGTAATGAGTAAAGGCCTAAGTGAAGACAGTTATACAGGGGGTGGTTACGGGCTTGAATGATCACTGAAACCTGTAAAAGGATGAAAATTTTCAGAAGATAGTTATCTGAATGCAGGAGTACAGGAAAAAGGCTCTGCATAATCTGAACATCAAAAACTGAAGAACTATAAATTCTGTGTAACTATTAGCAAGCTCAATTTTTTGAGAGACTGAACACGATAACTTCACAGGTTTACCCTGTATGATTGATCATATTTGAAAAATTGGGCTCTATGACAACAAAAATAGCCACCACAAACTTACATATATGTAAAGAAACTTAAGGCCAACTAAATTTAGAATTTTCTATACCAACAAGAAAAGCAAGATAGTAAAGAACCCATCTTCATGCTTAGTCTATCTCTAAGCATCTCCAACTCAATTTAATATATTATGTTGTCCTATAGAATCTATAGCATAAAGTTTCCATCGTCCAGCATGATGCCAGAGAAAAAATTCTACAGATCACACACACATTCCCCATAAAAGACAACGTGCTCTAGACATCTTAGTTTATGTAACTTGCTCCTATACGAAGCCAGTTAGTAGTCTTTTTTAGGAAACAGCAAGCATCTTCACATCCTATCATTTTATCACATAACAGCTCAGGTATTTGATCTCTTATTTTTCAGAAACCCTTGAAGAATCTTTCAAGGAATCCCAGCTAGTACAAAACTTACACAAACTTCTACAAGATGATAATACAAGTGCCGAGGTGAAATATAATTCAATGACTCTTTTGTGCAGTCTTCTTAATTCAGGTAACTTCATTTTAAGTAATCTTGTGATGCAAGGATGGGTGTTGACGATGAAAACATTTGTTGTTTCTGAAATGTACTTTCCTTGTGACGTTGCAATCAGTGAACAGTGAAGGATAAAGAGGTTCATTCTTCACTGAGCGCTAAAAATCCCACTCGTGGTTTTATTTCATGATAAACTGATTAAGCCATTAATTAAGCTAAAAAAAAGAGAACAGCTTTATTCCACTGTTTTTGACATAACCTATTCCTGAATAAGCAAAACCAGAGCCTTAGAATAAATTCACTGTGCACCAGTATCTGGCAGACTCAGGCCCTGCCTATATCATAAGATTTTGGTGTTCAAAGAAGGATGGCGTTAGCATCACTTCCCACAAGTCAACATACCTTTATTCTGCCAACACTGCAGGCAAACCAGAGGTTGAGATAAAACAGCATCTTTCTATCGGCCCTCGCTTGAACATACAAGAAATCTCATTAAAACAGATAAAGGGTATGATTTCAGTTTCTCTCTATCCACAGTCAGGGAAGATTTAAAAGGCTTCCAAGCAAGATAAAACTGATCCTGGAAGCATGGCGTCAACTGAAAACAATCATCTTGAAACCAGGAGTCTAAAGATCTCGTGCTACACTTTACTATGCCTCTATGTATAAATTATGGAAACTGAAAGCAGTTACCGTGCTTAGGCAAAGATCTGCCACAAGATGAGCTGCTTGTGGTCCTGGCATTGCCCTGTCCTTGGCAGACAAGCTGAATTTTGCAAAGCATTCATATTTCCCTGTAGTCACACATGGCTCAGGGCTATGTACCTGGATCTTTCAGTGTGACTATGCATCATTCACACAACAGATCTGAACTGCGAGGCTTTTTTCCAGAGATGCATTTCACTAACACTTTACAGACTTACCTGTAACAGTAAGAATTGTGTCTTACCAATATAAAAGGGCTAACAAGGCATACAGGCAAAGCCAATTGAATTATAGCCTGTATTATATTTTCAAAACACTTTTCTGCTGTTTAAGCTGTTCTTGGAAGAGAAAAACTGAGGAAAGCACTTTCAAAGGGCTACAAGATACCAATTGAGAAGAAGGTTTTTAATTAATGTTGGGAAAAACTGATTGGCTGCAAAGGTGGTCAAACACCTTCCTAGCAAGGCAGCTGATGGCCTGTGCCTGTGTTCAAGTGACATTTTGACAATGCCCTAAGTAATAGCATGCCTTAACTTTCCAACTCAATCATTTGTGAACGTCCATTCCAAGTGAACAATTCTATGCTAAAGCAGCTCATTTTTAAAAAGCAAATACTCCAAATTCATATGTTGCAACAGTTGGGAACCACTAATGCACATGGCTAAGTTAGCATTTGTTCTCCCATACAGGCCACCTGAGACAAGAAATAGAAGATAACAAGATCAAAGAAACACTTGAACAGCTCTGCAGTCACAGCAATGCAGATGTGGTCAAGGAAGCTCTTCTAACACTGCAGATTTTGAAAGGAGAGTCACCCTACTAGCCCCTTTCCTCTACAGAGCAATTCTGTGCTTCTGCTGAAGCAGATGCAATAAAATGCCAGCTCCGCCAATGCCACCTTGCATTTGTCATTCTGCTGCACGGATGCTATTAAAGACTAGGTACAACCCCTGCTTTTAAAACTGCACAAACAAAGATTTGGCCGAGATCTCTATTACTGCTATTCTTCACTGAGCTACCAACACATGCAGTAGGATAAATTCCATCAAACAAGAGTGTTTGTAAACATGATGTGAAAACAAGCAGGCAATTACCACTTCTGTATTTTAAGCTGCTTCATTTTCCCAACTCAGAGTCACACAATTTTTATTTGAATTATTTCAAAACCACTGTGATTTGAAAATGATTATAAAAATCTAAATCTTGGATGACACAACCCAAAACAATAAAGATTTAGTTTAGATGTGAGCCACTGATTAAACAAAGCAAAGGGCTAATTGGTACCAACTCAGCTCCTGCACACTGTGAGTATAACTGTGTACCCTGTTGTTAACTGGAAATCTCACAACCATCCAGAAGGCTGTACCTTCAAACCAAACCCCTCTCCTCTTCCTCCTTTTAATTTCTACATTAGAAATCATTTGAGCTTGTAGCTGCTAATATAACAAGCTTCACTGCTAAGCGCCTGAGGTCACCAGGTCATCCTGTGGTCAGAGATATGGTTGTTATAACCTGGAATTACATGCAGTCCAAACAGTACTTGGACAAGACTCAAATTAAATCCCAAGGAGGCTGTGGATGCCCCATCCCTGGAAGCATTCAAGGCCAGGTTGGATGTGGCTCTGGGCAGCCTGGTCTGGCGGTTGGTGACCCTGCACATAGCAGGGGTTTGAAAAGAGATGATCGCTGCGGTCCTTTTCAACCCAGGCCATTCTATGATGCTATGTTTTATGGGTTAAAGCACACAGCCATAAGGGCATCCTATAACTTTCCAGTGTCAAAATACAACAGTTTCAGCCAAGCTGAACATCAGAATGAGGTACGGACCTGTGTCTAAACCAGGCATTAAGATGGAATATATCAGGATTATTACAAGCTTTTTATATCTTCTATATACACACACCCCTCAAGTAGCCACACACAGGTTGCTGTTTTTAACAGAAGTGATCCAGCCTTAACATTCTACAGTATTTATCCTAGATGTATGAATGACAAAGCCATTATCTATTGGCTAAATGTTTCTGATACTTTGAAAATTCAAAGCATGTTTTTGTCTTATCGTATTCAAGTCAAAATAATCAACATAGATACACCAAAATATTAAGTAAACATTATGTTTAGACTTACTAGGTTACTTCCCTTCTGTACTCAGTAATCACAGGATCATTGCTCAGGCAGAACAAACAAGACTGTAAGTCACTGAGTGATACCTGGACTAGTGGCAGCCACAGTACAACCATCAGTTTCCATCTTAACATATGTCTGCAAATTGCATCACTGTTTCTCTGCAAACTGACTTTCAACTTATTGTTTTTTTGCATGGGTTTCTATTAGGAATGAAGAGAAAAGCACACAAGTTACCCATTATTCAGTCAAGACTGAATAAAAAAAAAAAGAAAGAAAGAAAGAAAAAAAATCAAGAATTAAGCTGATTAAAAAAAAACATATGCAAGTATTAGCACTCCTTACCCCCACAGAAGAAAATAGCAGTAGTGACTGCAAGCAATAAATGTTAGAAACCAAATTCCAGCAGTACAAAACATTTATTTTATTTAATCAAATGTAAGGCTTGAGGAAAAAATAATATTTATATATACCAAAAGTCACTCAGAAAAGCCATCTCAGAAGAGACAGAACCTCTCCTTCCACGGGATAAACATTCAAGCTGCAAGAAAACCCATAGGCATTATGGGAATGAAGAGGAAAGGGTAGAATGGAGAGACAAAAAGCAAGGCAATGCTATTTATAAACTAAGTGCCACATGAACCTCAATGTACTTGATGTACAAATCTATCCACGTGGCACTGCACAAGAGTTAATAGAAATAAAGACCCCTTGGAAAGTAATGTTCAGACTTTGAAGAGGTGACCGAAGCTCTCTCGGTCACTGCACTCTTATCTGTGCTCGTATTCATCCTCCTTTTTGTACACAAACCAACTGCGTTCAAACACACATAAGAAACAAGAGCAGTTGCACTGTCAGAACAAATTGAGAAATAAATACATTGCTTCACAGAAACATACTGTGCTCATTTCTGATAAATAAAAGTGATCACACATTGAAAAGTTCCCTTTGCTCAGTCCAGTTGTACAAGTCTGATCTCGTATGTGAAACCTTCATTAAATACCTTGTTTTCGTTGTAGTGTTTGTGGAGTCGTTCCAAATGCAACCAATAAAATCTCAACATCAACAATTTATCAAACCTCTTCTTGCCAAACTGTTGATTTGCTTCTCCTCCAGGGATTCAAAGCAGGCTCACACCCAACTTCTTATTCTGACAAGACTTGTTTGAACCATAAACTCAACTGTTAGGCATGAAGTCACTGTGGGTCCATATAAAAGGTGCTAAATAAAACTTTTAAGTACAAAATGGTAAGAAAGTATTCCAAGTCTGAAATTACAGTAGCCACATGTACCACCACCAAAGGGTGTACTTCAAATCACTTAGAACGTAAAACAGCCTACAGCCACGGGATTGTAAAAATTTTACTCCATAAATGCAGAGAAGTCTATCCACTGTGAAAAAAGAAGTGTTCATGAACGTAAAGAGCCTCAGATACATTGACTGAACTTGCCCTCCTGAATTCAGTTCTAAAAGATCCCAAAGAGTAATGATACAAAGCTGGTGTTAACATGGCCAAGGCCACTATGTACAAACTGTGTTAGGACAACACTGATACAAACCCAAAAACTGAAGAACCAAAAGAAGCCAAGTATCCATTTGTCTTCAGGCATCTTGGCAAGATATGCAGACAGGGAGATTCTGATTGATGGTGCAGGCCCTTGGTAGCAGCTAACTTCAGTGCATGAACTCCATTCTGATCTCACTGAAGACACAGTGAACTCTTGAAACAACCTCCCAGCGCTATGTGCTTTGTATCCAAAAAATGACCAAGTGAAATGTACTCCCATGACTCCATTTTCAACACGATGTTTACAAACAGAAAGCTACAACAGGAAGGATCCTTCTCTGATTTTACATACATCAGATTATTACACAGAATAAAGCAAGCTGGTTGACAAGGTGTTGTAATAGTTTTGAGCACCAGAGTTAAAAGCAAAGGTTACTCAACACTGCTTTGATGCTTGCAAAGAGGCAGTAAATGCAGCAAACATTTGGCTGCTCCTAATGAATTACATTCAACAAACGGGTAATAAAGACCACAATTTCAAGGCTCTGCAGAAGAAATGCATCTTGCTTCATCTCCCTTCATTGATCTACTGCTATTTTTCCCTTGTTGCATAAGGAAGCTAAAAAAGTATCACGGTGCACTTGAACAGATTTTACTTTCAGGTTTTTCAGACGAATAATGGTGGACTGTTCTCTGTACTAAGGAAATCAGCCATCCTTAGACAAGCTTCCTTTTCTTCTTCTGTCTCAATCACTGGCTGGAAAAAGAACTAACAAAGCTGCACTGAAATACACATGAGAAGCACAGCATTGCCTGTGAAGTGTTTCATGGGCTGAAGAGCTAGAAGGACATCTGGACAACTGACACAAAGCTTCTTACTGCAAGTCAGCTTCTGCCAGTAAAACGTTCATTAACACATGCACAATACGAAAATGGAAATGAAAGATTTAGGAGTCTGGTTTCCTTAGAAGGTCATGTACTTTGGAAATACAACAATCAAGTCCTTCACACAGACTGCACGTAGTAAAAAATCGTTAGAAAAATATATACTTCTCTAAAATTTACACTCTCAGGCACTGTAAAAAAAAACAAAAACAAACACACAACAACCTGCTCTCCCTGAAAAAATGGGTGCCACTGGAAGCAGTAAACAATAACAGTTAGACAGCCTACTGTAAAACCAACAACTACCTCCTAGAAGTTTCCATCCATATACATCCATCTTTGATAGATTAAAATAGTACGCCAGGCATGGCCGCGCTTTTGCAGCCACTGCAGTCCTAATCCAAAGACTTTCAGAGAATACTGGGCATCTTACTGAGCTCCAGATCAACCACCAGGAAAAAAGGATGGTAAGAAGAGTTCAGGTTTCTTCTGGTAAAAGCAAAAACAATAAAAACCCACAGAAGTTGCTCAAGCAGAAATAATTAAATTTGATATCATAACAAAAATCTGTGAAGAAATGGTTCTTGCCAGCACACTGTGATTGGCCTTTGAACCATGTATTAGAATACCAACTGAATTGATGATTTAGTAACTTCATAGAAGATTCATAAAAAAATTCAAAAGCTAGTGTTCTTCTAAATGCATACTTTCTGATTTAAAAAAAAAACAAACAGACTTCAGTAGTGATTAATGCTGAATCTGAATGTTTTCATCAACTTCAATACTAGCAATAAAGGGCTTCTAATGATCAGCAAAGCAAATGTGAAAGAAACCAGAAGAAAGGAAAACAAATCCAAAGCTAGCATTAGCATGCCTGCTAACTACTGGAACAAACAGCACTCGCCAATTTCTGTGGGCAGCGCTTAAAAAATAGCACTGAACAATAAAAAGCTACACATTTTTAAAGAGTTGTTTTTTTTTTTCTTTTTCTTTTTCTATAAATAAAGACTATTTACATTTTTTCCAGACAGGAAACGTCATTAGGGATTCACATTCCCTTGCCTGAAATGGAGATTGCTAACATATAATGCTATCGAGTCAAACTTTTCCCCTCATGCATTTTCATAACTGCTTGGGTTACTCAAGCTATCCGATGCTGAGCACAAGTTTCTGCTTCTGAGACTTCTACATCATTCTCAGTCAAACATATCACCTATTTCTGCACAACCGAGAACAAAAGAACTAGAAAATTCATCACATGTTGTTCAGTTTCCAATGCCATGATGATTATAGTCATTGGTCATCTTGCCCAGCTGACCGCATGAGTCTGCTGTAGAGATTAAAATAGCCTCAATATCCTTAAGAGATCAGTAGGCCTTCTGAAGAGATTACAACACTGAAAGTGATGACAGTTCGGAGTAAAATCAGAATGATCTTCGTTGTCATTCTTCACGGAAGGAGCTTCATTTCTCCTTCCTACACATTTAAAATCAGTTCTTCCAGCTTGGGAAACTCCATTTCTTCCTCATCAGAGTTCAATTCTGACGCACTGAGGTGTCTCATTAGAAAAAAGGCAGACAGATGCGCTGGAGATTCTTTTTTGTACCAGCTTGTAGCAAAACTCATGAGCAGGTAAGATCCACATAAGGCATTCAATACCAGGAGTATTTCATGGTCTGCGCATTTCTTTCCACTTTCATGTCTGATCAAGAATAGTAAGACATACTTTTTGCAACGCACGTTTGATTTTATATTCAGAAGGCATTGCCTGCCTTTACAGCTTCAATATCAGAAATCAATGTCCTGGCTAGGAAAATTCCAAAAATCTAAAAAGAAAAAAAGAACAAAACAAAACAAAGAAAAACAAATGTGAAATGTAATACACGCTATGTACCAGTCTGCAAGTAGACTCTGAGACACAGAGCCTATTACCATTATTCATCATTGCAGAATGAGAACCAGCTCATGTGTGCAGTGCACTTCACTCAACACAACTACTCTATTGTGATTAACAATGCATTGATAAGGCATTTGCAGGCTCAGAAACCATTTCGTAGCCAGGATCGTCTGTTACAGCATGGCTACTGCTAAACAGTAATGAAGCAACAGAATTTAGTGGAAGATGTAACTGACGAGAAAAAGATGACTTCATGTAATGGTTAAGAAGTGCTCAAAATAATATTCAATCTCTACATGTCCAACAGCTGGAAGGAATTAACTTAGCCAAGTTTAGTTGGGTCTCACAACATTCAGGTTTAGCAACAGGTAAATTTCAAGTATGTCAAATCATTCCATAACTTTGGTTAATCCAGTCAGTTTTCTGATTTGTTCTTTTAGTAGTTATGGAATGTGCAATTACCTGTACTGAAGTTAAACTCTTGTCTAACAACAACTAGAGAAGTAAGAGATCATTGGGACATTTATCAACTTGGAAAATACCATTCATTTAAGTTTCCTGGGAAACTTCCCTTTAAAAATCGTAGAACAATTCATACCTCAGCAAATATCCTGAACCATTCTTAGAAAAATAACAACATATTTTGGTGAAGTTTTGGAAAAGCGAGAAGGTTTGTTTTGGAAGCAGACATTATGTCTAACCTTCAGTCCCGCTATGAAATAACTTAATGCACAAGACAGATCCCATTTGAAAATTGTAACATGAAGGCAGTGTCACAGACTCTCAATATGAATAAGAACACCATCGAATTCAACACACTGTCAAAAGGTAACACATCATACCTTAAACATCCTAACTAATGGGAGTACTCTCAGGTCAGGATTGCTCTATAAGGGCACGGAAAGATATACAGATATAGATACCTATGAAATATCAGTATTTTTATGGGTGGAAAAAGGTATTTTGCTAGAATTATACTCGAATTTTCAGTTAAATGGAAAACATTTTGTAGCAGATTCACAACTTTGTTAAGTCCCACTGAAGTGAAGTGGAAAGCAATTAAGTACAAACAACTGACACCGTGAAAGCGACATCTACCCTGAAACTAATTTGATACACTCTACTGAGAATTTTGATTCATTTTCTTTGTTGCAGCAAGGTTGCATAAGGTACTGTGAGAAGTCTGAGGAAGTCTATCTAGTTCTGCCAATACAACATTTGCAACTTCTTCACCAGCTTCCCCGCTCTTCTATTCTTGATCAGCATGCTATGTATTTGTTCGGGATACTCAAATATGCTGAAAGGCAGCCATAGCATAAGAAATAAAATTGGGTTTTAAGTATTTTTTTTTTCATATTTGCAATAGAAGGCCATAGCAATGTTGAACAGATTACCTGATCTCCTCTCTCTTCTGATATATTGAACTATTAAAATTAAATCAATTTTACACAAAAATAGAATAGTATGTTCTTATGTTAGTACACAGTAAAACACATAATTATAATGTATCATCGTATATGTATTATTGTCTATTTAATATGACCTTCATTTCTTTGAGTATAGTTTTGGCATAAGGAAATCAACTGACCTCAACTTCAACTTAAGTCTCTACAAACGCTTTCTTACCCTGCTGTCTCACCTTAAAAAAAGAAAACCATAACAAAAACAACTAACCTGTAGCAGTGAGATAGCTATGAAGACACCTGCAACAACGTAGATATTCCGGGGCAACCAAGCTTCCAGAGCAACAATACAACCTTTGATGAAAATCTGATCATCCCACTGACTCTTGCTCTGAACGAGAAGAATTCAATAACATTAACTTCTCTGCTCAAGTTTTCTGTTACAGTCAGTTACATGTGAAGAGATACAGTAAAAGTGACGCAATAATATTATAAACCGAATTACAAAAATACACAGAGATGCCCAAATTAACTCAAAGGATGTCAGGACAACAATATTAGTATCTCCCCACAAATCCTATTACTAGAATACTTCAGAATCAGTAGAGAGTGGAATTCAGAATTAGAATAACAGAACTAATAACAGACATTCAAAACGGAAGTCACATCCCCTTTTTAAATGGGATTTTGTTATGTTTTTCTACTTTCTGAGCTCTGAATAGAAGAAAAACTCTACCATTCTCTACTAGTAGCAGCATGTAGGGCTGTCTGTGCTGACTTGAGTATCAGCAATTACCATTTTTATTAATAACATCTCTGTAGAGAGCAGGACAGACAGAAAGATTCCAGCACCATACCTTTTTTCTGACATCATAGCCACACTGTGTATTCACAACTTTTTGCTGAAAAACAAGGAATGAATATATATCAATTGAATTCTACTTGTTTCTTTTCACAGTAAAAGTTAATAGTAAAGCAGCAAAACACTGGAAGGGTGTAACATGCAAGTGGACAGAATGTAAACTGGGAAGTAAGCACCCTCCACTAGAATTTCCAGCTTCTCCCATTGGTTTTAGCAAGGACTACTGAACATGACATTTAACAGCTGTACTGACAGCCTTCAGATAAAACATCTGTACTTCCAATATCATTTTATCTCTTCCACATAACACCTAAACACTGAGACAACAAAGGTACTACGATGATTTATTTACTTGTGTAGTAGAAAAGAGTATTCCTTACAATCCTACCATTTCACGTGGCTATCCTCTTTAGTGAATAGTGACTAGCTACCTGAGTGCCTTCATAGTTGATAAATCAGTCTCAGGTGACTAAGCTACAAGATAAAACTACCGTAGACAAAAAGAAACGCTCCGTTGTAAATCTCAAAACAACACCACTAACACCTTCCAGATTCCAATTCCACAAAACCCAACAATGGTATTAAGCTTCAAAGATGCTTCTTTTATGATACTTCTGTTTGTCTTCCACATGAGACTAGTAAAACCTACTGACTACACAACTACATAACTATTTACACAATACGTAGTAAATTATATCATAATGCTTGGAGGAGCAAGTCAAATTAAAGAAGCTTATGCCTAACTACGTCTCTTTCAATGCAACACCAGCAAGAGGAAAGGCCACAGTGCAATAGCACTATCCTGAAGTAGAATAAGGGAAGAGTAACCCGAGAATCTGAACTTGGAAAAGTTTCCTGACAAAAATCTTTCCATGGCCGATTCCAAGACAATCAAAAGCTTTAGCATAACCTACCCATGATTATCTCCTTTATGTGAGGACTGCTGAGTTGACCTAAGCCACAAGTACTACCAAGCATTAGTGAGCACCTATCTCTTTCTGCTTCCATTGAAGGGATCAGATTCCTAAAGGTTAATAAGCAGATCCAACCAATGAGTACCTAAGAATTGCCAAAAGCAAAGAATTAACTCACTTCAAACTCAGTTTGTGCATGAGCACTTTACCAGTTCTGACAGGCACAAAGCAAACAAAGTTACTCCTACTAGTCAGGCAGAGGGGTGCTGTACAGCAACTCTAAGATGGGGCAAATGTGCTGCTTTGACAGTAGATGACAAGAGTTTATGAAATCAAGGCCTTTGGAATAAAACAACGTCAATAGCCAACATTCACAGACTTCAACGACATAAAAACAGCTGTTCTATCCTCTGGAAAGGATAAAGTAGAAACAAAATTAATATTAAAATAATAACAAAATTAATATATATTTCTTATATATTCAGAAGACTTATTTAAGCCCCAGGCATCATAACATATTCAGGAAGTACTTCCTCTCATAACTCTTTAATAAGATAATGATATTAAACAAGGAAACAACTTACAGCAGGATCGGGTATACAACAGGAGAATGGAACACCACATTTTTCACGACTTTTGCTTTCACTGCTGCAGTTGAAGTATATGTTGAAATCCCAGTCATCCGGACCTTGGGCACCACAGCAGTGGTTCTGGAAGACATAAACAAACACTTGCTATTGAGGAGATATTTTATAGATAATGTATCCATCGAATAGCTCTTTGGAATAATATTCAGTCAACTCCGAATGGCAGTAAGGAATCAATGGCAATGCAAGAGTATAAATAGAATAATCAACACAGCGTCTCTATGAAACAAACAAACAAAAAACCATTTGGCACAATGTTCTTGGAAATAGTTGCTAACAAGACTAGAAGCATCATAAAAATTGTCACTTGAAATGTCATTGTCCAACGTAATCCACATCAACCAAATCCAAAAGAAATACGAGAAAGAACTATTTCTTTAAGTTTGCGATTTGATTTCTAAGTCTTCACGAATCAACGAGTTTTTCCCCATTTACTCAGAAAAATGGATCAAAATGTTTGTGAATACACTTACCGTCTTCTAAATTTTCATACCCATGTGAGTTAAATGACAGAGCCTTATTCATCTGAAGGACAGACAGCTCTGTAATAGTCTCACAATAAGTTCCTTGACCTAAACAGCATAACGCAAATCCCATAATTACAGATCAGGAAAATCCAAACATTTCAAAAAGCTTCCAAGTTCTGGAACGGGTAAAAGTTGGTTTCCAATTGAGTTATGCTTCACAGTTCATTGACTTGTGTCATAATTTGCGTACTTGAAATGTGTTACTACACATTTTCCTAGTACCTCTTGAAGTTTCCTACTCTCTTAAGACATTGCTAGCATCTCTACCATCTTTCCTCTGCTCCTACTCATCCATTATCCTGTACTGACTTATCTGTGAGACTGCCAAAACTTGGATGAGTCAGTAAATGGATTCAGAATTTAATCAAATGATGACAGGTAAGTGTTAACGCAGAAGACTACTGACACCTAGTTTTCACTGTAAATATGATAAATAAGACAAGAACAGTGTAGTCATATTGGAAAAAAAATCACAAAGAAAAAGTGATTTTATACCACGCATATTTACAGTGAAGTGAGCAAAACAGATTAACTTCTGGTTTTCTAATCCCCCCACTTCTTTGTGCGTCTGCACCCCTGTAAAATGTCACAGAAAACTGTGTTTTGAGGCTACGAAGTCGCTTCCAGGCCTGAAAATAACATAATTAGCCAGGGCAAAGAGTTGCCTACAAATAGCTCTCTGGCACCTCAACCACAGGCCACGACTCGCTAACAAGATGGATGTCAGTGAGGCACATAAACATACTGTTGCACCTTGCTGTTCAACTCCTGAAGAACTATGCCTAGGAACCAGTATTGCGTACCTTGTCTATTTCCTCAGTGCTTTCAGATACAGGTTAGTAACAGGCTGACTTAAAGATTTTTCTGCTCTTAGATTTTTTCAGTTTTCTTAGTTAAGTACTGTTAGTGCAATCAATTAATGAGGCTAGCATATCCCCTTCACAATGCTTAGCCTTCTCTTTTTTGTTGGATATTAGGTAGGTGGTGCCTGCGTGCACCTGGGGTGGAGTCAGGGAGGTCACGAGTGTCTGCCAGGGGCAGTCACCTGTACACCTATATAGGGTTTGTTGCAAGGCATTAAACTTGTACTTTTGGCGTTACGCACTGTGTGTGAGTCCCGTCTGTTCCCCGTGCGTGGAGGCACGGTACAGTCACTAGGCAGCCTTGATTTGTCGCTGGATTGGGAGGCAACATTTTTATTGGAAAAGTACTTAGCTGAAGTTTAACCATAGATTAGCTTAACACATGAGCCTGGTTGAATGTTGGAAGCGGCCAGGAGAAGCATCACATTCCAAGAAGGTGCCCTTAGTACCTAACCCCAAAAAAAGCACTACTGAAAACCATCCAGGCAGCTCAAGTCAGAAGACTGTTTGACATACCACGTTAACACATGCAAGACAAAAATGACTAAATATATACAGCTGCTGGTAATATACAAGAGTCCATACTAGTGTACAGACTAAAAACATGTTTTGCTATCCAAGTGAGCTGCTAACACAGATTTTAAAGAATGATCTCCTAAAATAAGTAAGACAGACAAAAAAGCAACATTCCTTTACATGAGAAACAAATTAGAGAAGAAACAACAATTATTACCTCTTTGTGAAGTACTTCCTTAATTTCTCTCCATATATGCAGGCATAAATTAAACATCAGAAGAATCACCCTCACTGACTGTTTTTTGAGCATGACTGCAAGTGAACATGACCGAAAGCCAGCAAGCCCTTAGCAGCACAGCTCTTGCCATCTCTTCTCCTAACAATTAAGTAATTTAGGACAAAAAGAGCATACAACTATTTCAGGCTTCTTTGAGTACCTACGGAATAGCTTTCCACAGTTAAAAATCTTTTTTGCTTTAAGATGTGATGCTTCTCGTAAGTGATAGCCAGCATGGCTTCATCAAGGGCAGGTCCTGCCTGGAATAATCGCACAAGTGGACAAGGGAAGAACCACTGATGTCATCTGTCTGGCCTCTAGTAAGGCCTTTGACACAGTCCCCCATAATAGTAATAGTAATAGTCTCGTGCGGGTTGGAAGGGACCTTAGAGATCATCGAGTCCAACCCCCAGGATTCGAGCCTCTGTGTAGCAGAGCGGCACTTCTACCACTTGCGCTGCAGAGGGGATTCGAACCCCGGGCCCTGGTGTTGCAAGGCGGCGTTCCTACCACTTGCGCCACCGGGGCACACACAATATCCTTCTCTCCCAATTGGAAAGACACATATTTGATGGGTAGACTGTTAGATGTATGAAGAAATGGTTGCAAGATTTTACCCAGAGAGAGATGATCAATGGCTTAATGTTCAGACAAAGATCAGTGAGGAACCGTCGTCCCTCAGAAGTCAGTACTAAGACTGGTGATCTTAAACACCTTCATTAATGCCACTGAGTGGGATTGAGTGCATCCTCATCACGTTTATAGATGACACTAAGCTGTGTGGTGCTGTCAACACACCTGAGGGATGGGATGCCATTCAGAGACACCCAGACAGGTTGAGCAGTGAGCCCAGGCGAACCTTGCGAGGCTCAACAAAACCAAGTGCAAGGCCTTGCACCCAAGTCAAAGGCAAACCCCAGTACAGGCCAAAAAATTTAAAGATGGAGCACAGCCCTGCAGAAAAGGACCTGGGGGTATCTATGAATGGTAATAGCTGGACCTAAGCCCGCAACGTGCCCTTGTAGCCCAGAAAAGCAACTTGACCCTGGGCTGCATCAAAAGAAGTGTGGTCAGCAGGTTGAGGGAGGTGATCCTGCCCCTCTACTCTGCACAGGTGAGACCTCACCTGGAGTACTCTGCATCCAGATATGGAGTCCTACATACAGAAACTATGTGGATCTATAAGACCACATCCCACAAGAACCACGTAGAAGAGAAAGTTTCTGGAAAACCTGATAGCAGCCTTTCAGTATTTAAAGGGGGCGCTATAAGAAAGAATAGTTCAGACTCTTTAGCAGAGTCTGCTGCAAAAGGACATGGGGAAACAACTTTAAATTCAAAGAGGAGAGTTTAAAATTGGACACAAGGAAGAAGGTTTTTGTTTGTCTGTTTAAACAGTAAGAGTAGTGAGGCACTGGAACAGGTTGCCCAGGGAGGTGGTAGAAACCCTGGCCTCAGACACATTCAAGGTCAGGCTGGCCCAGGCTCTAAGCAACCTGAATGAGATGCAGATCTGGAGTTGAACTTGAGTATCTTAAAGGCTCTTTCCAACTCAAAAAGGTTCTACAATTGTATAAAGACAAAAGGCCCTCTACTGTAACTCCATGAAAGAACGCAGCATCTCCTAAAGAAGTGCAGACAACTAAGTTCTTGTTTTACTGCATAATGATTTTTTATTATTTTGTACTTTTGTTTTAAGATCGAGTTACTTCGCTCGCTTTTAACTGGACGTGGTGCAACACTGATCAGAACAAGGAGCAAAAATCAAGACATCTGCAGTTAGAACACCACTGTATCTCTGATGTCTCACATACCTAATGCTCTCAATAAACAGCAGAACAGCAAACCTATCCAATGGCACTACTAGCTAAAGTCGTGACAAATCTGTAACACAACTGAGGGAAACTGCCTTAACTACATATTCTCCTAGAAAACAAAAGAAAAGCGACAGGTAATGAACTTACAATTTTCTGTAGCGAATCAATGAGGTTCTGGAGGTCAATATCATCTCGGTAGGACTTAATGTTATTCTCAAAGAACTCCTTGACTTTGTCCCTCACCCAGTCCTGGAACAAGACAGCCAGAACTGCCACTGCCAGCTCCAACAGAAATATGAACACGATTGTTCCACAGAACTGTAAAAGAAAAAGTCATGAATTAGAAGGTATTTATCCCCTTTGAATGCATCCTTATTCTATTAGGAAAAGACTAAGACATGCTAAATCTCTTGCTCAGTATAGATACCATAAAAAGAATGGACTAAGTGAGAATTTAATGCAAAACTAACAAACAAACACCCTAGAAATAAGGTTATCTTTTCATTTTGGTTGTGTGAAGTCAAGAGTGAAAATAAGCACTAATCCACAGTCATTACACATGGCAGTTGAATTATTATTACATAAGAAGCTGCAAAACACAAGGCTTTGTGGGCTCGTCTCATTTGTATTTGCTCTTGTGCCCTGTTTAACTGTTTCTAATTTTCAAGAAAGGAAATCTCAATACAAAAACATGTTTCAGATTATTTATGTTAGTCACATAAGCCCCCAGTTTGTGCCCACTAAAACCTTAGAAGAGATTAAGCTCTTCAACAATTTTGTTTGCCCAAAGCCACAACATGATCTCCCTTCACTAACTTCCAGCTATGTTTCAGAACATCATTTCATGCTTTTATATATCAAATATGTTACAATCTGAAATACATAAAAACATGGATGTGCTAGCACAACGAATGAAAAAAAGCAAGAAACATTCCCTAGGGGCAGGAGTAAAACACTTAGGTTTAAATCTTTTATACTGTCCCTTAAAAAAGTTTGTCAGGGACTGAGTTCACCATACGCACTGAAATAAACCAAATATCAAGAATTACTTTTTCCTTCACCCATGGTTTCACACTTCCACATACACCTTGATTCACATGTATGACAATGTTACTCACAAATTTCAGCAGGCAGATGTTTTCTCTCAAGGCTCCCACACAACCAGCAAATCCCAAAGTAAACATCACGACTCCCACGACTAAGACAAGCACCACTGGATCAAGACCATGAAGACCAGTCACCTTCGTTAGGTCAGATAACACACCCTGGAAAACAGAATGACAGAAACATGATCACTACAGTCATTTCTTATTTCATATTTGTCATTGTGTTGATTTTTACAAGACTCCAAATTCATTGGCTGCAAATCCTTGAGCTTGCAAACTGAGAAGCACTTGGAAAGGTTTGATCACAGAAGGGCTGTTGATGAGATGGGTTTTCTTTATTGCACAAAGTACTAACACAAAGTCAAAGACATAAATTCTCTTAATAAGTAATGTAGCGCAGCCTAAACGTTTCAGACTATGTCTATTTGTCAAACAAGCTTCCACCAGGTGGTGCCAAAAGCTCAATGCTCTGAGCATCCTCATAATTTGGAGACAACAGAACTAACAATTGATATTAATTTAAAATGTATCTACCAGGAAAAGAGCAAAGTCATCAAGTAAAATAATACCTTTCCAACCTTGAAGCTTGGGTGGTAGAAACAAAGAACACTAACCATGTGGAAAGGTATGGGTGATGCCAGGTAGAACTTCCAAGTCTACATTAATGTACGATAATACAATGAATTCATCACCCTCTCAAGATTATTTCACACAAATAGCATTTATACCAGCTACTATTAAAATCTCATCAAATATATGACACAATATTTTCAAGTCATGTGCAAGAAAAATGAGATGTAGATGTGAAAAAAAACCAATAGACTAACAGCTGAAACTGTTTAAGTTAACAAGAATACTCTGTAGGGACATTGAAGCAGCCTTGCATGGTCTGAATGTATCCTCACAGGCTGAATGTTTTAAATAAACACATTCCCTTTAAAAGAGGAAAACAATGAAAATCCCCTTTGTTTGATTTATAAGATATATATGCTCGCACTAACTACATTTAGCATAAGATATTGAATAGACTTCTGAAGGCTTACAGTTTGTAGAGGTAGTCCAACAAAGTACTTCAAATCCTCATTGTGCTATTCAGCTATTTGTACTAGAGGCAAATGCAAAGAAAATACATTCCAAGAGGACCTTTCCAAGGTATTCCCTCACTCTGTATCTGCATACTTAGCTAACAAAAATCGCATAGTGGACATAAAGCATTAAAAGAAAAAGTTAACACTGAAAAACTTCATCAGCTGATGAAAAGATTCTGGCTAACAGTATTCTCGTGATAGTCATGATATATTCTCACGATACATATGAGTTGATCTTCTTCCACAACACGTTCCACAACAAATCTTGTCAGAGCCATTAATTTGGTTATAGCAAGACAGCAGAGATGTGGTGTTCCTGTTCTGTTTGTTTTTAGATCAAAACTGACTGAAGGGACAAAAACCATAATTGAACAGCAGAATTCAGTATTGCCTTGCCACTGCTGGTGACTAAGAGTTGAAATAGCCTATTAAAAAGTGGTCACGGTTTAGAGATTACCCATCATTTGAAAAGTCCTGGGAAGCAAAGACTTCTAGTTAGTATAATCAGCAACATTATTATCCTTAGGAACTGTGAAGCCTCAAAGCTAACTATCATATCTGTCTACTGTTGAAATGGAGTCCCACCTAATCAATCACATCCATGCCTCAGAAGTGCTTGTCTCAGATGTCATGAACAGGGAAGACGTGTCAAGACTAAGCGTCTTCATGCAAGCAATAAGAAATGAAACTAATCACAGTATAAACAGGATGCCAAATGTTTCAGAGCCGTTTCCAGCTTCCCACATCCAAACTCAAGTTTTTCTCAGAGGTCTTTTGGAAGAAAACTTCCTCTGATCAAAGCACACTGTGAAAAAAAGGAGACAGGAACTAGGGTCTATTATTCACCCTGGGTTCAAGACAATCTCTTCAAGTTCACATTTGAAATTTACACTGTTCTCTTGTTAGAGTGGAGTTTCTTGGTCTAATAAAAATACACATAGTACAAAATCCTGAAGGAAGTCAGTCAGTCAATAAGCAGTTCAATTCAAGGGACTATCTTCATCCCACCTTACTCACCAAAGGACGCTTCTGCCAGTGACAACTGAAGGATGGTATTAAGACTCTCCCTCTCCCCCCACCAATAATTAGGCATTTAAAATATCACTAATGAGCAAATAAATGCCATTGAATTGGACTTGGGGAATTGTTTTTTGTTTGAAGACATAAGGGAAATTCTTTCAATAAGCAGGTAGCTCTACGTTCTCTTCATCCCTGCCCCAGATAAAGCCTCCAGAGTAAACAACATAGTTGGAATAATCTTCTTCCCCAACCACTGGCCACACAAGTGCTAAGACAGCCCAGTAGGTGGATGGCTGCCTCTGACCTGAAGGTATGCTGCTGATATTCAGTTTAATAACAGACAGGAAGCCAGGATTTTTACTCCCAAACCTGCTTTCTACACAGTGAGCCCCCATCTATCTTGTACTGATTCCAGAGGTTGCTCCATCTCAGGGGCAGGATTTCAAACTAACAGAAAAAATGCTTTAATGAGGTTCCTATGAGTCAACTTCTCCAGGCTCTGAAAGTCACTATAACAGCCCTGCTTTGAAGAAGACTGCTTTTTCTCCATTGGTGAGGCTAGGCTGACCAGCCTCTAGTTAACCAGACAGACACTCATGTGTCCTTCCTGAAATGGTTTAAAGACAAACAAATGAACAAATTGATGGCTCAGGCTTATCTTGCTTCTAATAACAGAATCCTATAGTCATACTCATTTTCTCTTCATAACTTCTGCAAATATCCCTCAGGCTACATGCTAACATCAACCCAGCTTTTATGGATGTAAACTTAAAACATTATGCAACAACTTTTATGTGACCATTTGAAATAACAAGAGCCACTTAAGAGTTCATAAGCATAGCCCAATTAGATTTAAAAAATAAAAAGGCTGCATTTGACTCATAAACCTGATAATGAATACCAGGGTGGCTAGCTTCTATTTTTTATTTGCAACTTCCAATACTTGACAACATGTTCCTTTCGATATGTTATCAGCTCAAAGAGATACACAGCATTTACCTCCAGATAAAAAGAATACTCAGGAGTCAATCTGAAGTCATAATGGAAAAGATGATGACAAAAAAAGCCAACACATTAAAGAAGTTAAAGAGATCCACGTATTTGGCCCTACACTAAGAGACAGGATGTTTAAAACTCTTCCGTACTGCATTCAGTTTCCCCTTGGGTTCATCACTGCAGCTTTTAGAATGTTTTTCTTTTACTTCCCTTCTATTGTTCGCTGAAGCTTATCTGTAAACAGACAGGTCCACACAGACACATACATCCACTATTGCTAAAGAACAGCACTAATATCTAAGGGTCCACACAGGGCAACTGACGTGAAAAAGTAATGTACAGATTTCAAGAGCCATTCAGAAGTTTAAGAAGACAGGAAAAGCTTTCAAGTTCTTAGTTGTAGAACAGACAGTAGAAACAGTTCAGGCAAAATTCAAGAAATAAAGACAGGAAAAGTCAACAATTATAGCAACGCTTTCATTTTCAGTAATGTTAGTGTACCATAAAGGTCATTTGGCAAACTGAGCTAGTCATTTCCAACCGCAGAGATCATATGTGCTTCATACAACAGCTGGAAGCAGAGGAGAGTGTATGAACATTACAGAATACAAATGCAAGGCACGTTGGACACCTTCTGAACACAACTTCCATAAAGGATTAGAAAGAAAGTTTCTTTTATAGTGGGAGATAAACACCATTTGCGCATGGAGTTAAGCTACTTCCTAAACATCTGTGATACCACTAACCTAGATGAGATTAGGAAAAGGGAGGAGAGTAAGCCTCAGCATTTAAATAATCATAAGACACCCCCACTTCTTAAATGCTAATAAATCCCAGAACCTTACTATGTGGTCAGTTTACTGATGCAAAGGCTCTATGGAAACATTACACAACGTTGGCAATGAAAATGTACCCACTCAGTAACATGCCAATTAAAAAGTAGATATGTCTGACAGCCACCGTCACTTCTTCCTTACTGCCTACATTCAAATGCAAGCCATGCTCACCATGGGACAAACTAGTCATTTCCACACCTATAAGGCCTCTTGTAAGACATGAATTACACAGATACCTGCCCACAGCCCTCCCTCCATTGAGGAAGTTACTCAGCTAAAAGAAACTTCAGCAAAACAAAAGGAAGAATTACCGCGTTGGACCATGCTCCCCCATTTTCTTCCTCTCTATGGTCACATAATCAAGTCTGTAACACCACAGGAAGTTAAGTGGACAACAGATGGTCTTAAAATGAAAACGCTACATAAAGATGATCTTGCAGACGCACACTAATTTTTTCTTATTACAAAGAACTTTATTGTCCCTTCCAAATGCTCATTATCTTCCCCAATCCTTTTATTAGAATTAAGTACATGTTTAGATGAAAAGCTTTCAAATAAGAGACAACCCATAAGGACTGTACATAAAGATTAAATGTGCTCTTTAATTCTCTGAAACCCAGCTCTTCCAAATCCACAAAGCCTAAACTTAAAGGGCCTCAGCCTTATACCCAATGACAGGCAAGAATAAAACAAGCGCTACCTTCCATTAAGAAGACTTGACTGCACCATCAGAGCTCAGGTTCACAATTAAACCTCACTACTTCCAGAGAAAATCAACTGTTTTACTGGGGCAGTAGAGGGCAGCCATCAAACAATGCAATATAATTTTATCCTTACCTTTTCACTCCATGCCCACAGTCCAGCTGCAAGGAATGCCATGCCAGCTAGCTAAAGCAAAGAAGGAAAAAAAAAAAAAATAAAGAGAAAAAATAAATTAGATTTAGTTATCAGTGAGAAAATGCATTCTCAAACACTTAGCCAGTAGCACTATGATTGAGTAAATATTGTCCGCTGTCCCGGATAACAGTAATGGAACATTCCTCCTCACGAGTCAAGCTCATTCAAAGAGGATCTACACCACTTTTATTCTATTCAATTTCTGCATTGTAAGAACTACTTTTAGCAGTACTTAAAACTTCATTACTTATATTTATTTCACTAGTTCACTTTCAAGCTATTACCTACTACCAACCCCAGACAGTAGCCAAGATTAACTTCTCATAACTTAAGTGGCAAGGTTCAGATGAGTTTCTTCCCTAATTAGATACAACTTCTCTTCTAACACTTCACCTTTTTTAACTCCTCTAAATTTAGCGAGTCTGTCTTCTAACTTTCGATATGCAGCAAACACAACGGACAACAGACAAACTCCACACCAATTCGAATACCAGCATATTAAATACTTCTCAACTGCATTCATACGAAGTATGAGACCCTCTGCCTTCCTTCCCACCTTCTGTTGCTTCCCTCCCACCCACCCAAGCCCACATACACATGGAAAAGTCAATTTCAACACTCCAAAAAACCCTCAAACAGGGATCCTTCCTTCCAGGAAATGCAGCGCCTTCCAATAAACGGGCATTAGAGGCAATTCCCTGCAGCGCAGGCAAGAAGCAAAAATGAGACTTTGTTGCATTCACCCAAGGAAATAGGTGTAGATTGGAAGTGTTGCTGGGTTCCTGGTCTTCAGGCTTTGAAACTGCACTCAGACAAAGCCAGAAGGGCTACAACTGTCATTCCTGCCACTAAACCAAAATCACTTGGGCAATGAAAGAGCTGTGCCCACGCATGCACTATGTCATATGTTGGCACTTAAGAAGAGAGGTGAACTAACCAAATCCACCACTAATACAGGAAGAGTTACAAATAAGCAAAGTAGCACTAAGCAGGTTAAATTCCTTTATGTTGTTTAACAAGTGTCCTTTTCAGACTGGCTGTCTTTCATTATAACTACCATCCTAATTCAACTGGAATAGGTGCTTATCTATCGCTTAAAGTATATTCTGATCCGCTTGCTTCTTTTTCATCTTTCAAGCTCTTATTTCTTTATACAGAATGTTCAGTTCCACAAACCACTATTTTTGCAAAATTATTTCTGTCAGCACCTATGCAAATTAGTTGCAAGAAAAGTTGAGTTTACTGGCAAAAAAATAACCTCTGCAGATTCTAAATAGATAAATCTAAAACAGAAACATCAGTCTTCAAGACTGTTCAGCTCCCTTTGGATGCTACTTCTGTGGTGTCAACTGCATCCTCAGTTGGTGCCCTCTGCAAACTTGCTCAATCTCTTAAGCTATTTCACTGATAAATATGTTGAAAAGCATTGATTCCAAGACAGACCAGTTCCTCAGCGTAAGCAGTGCCTGCCCCAAAGCAGTGGGATTCCTTACACTATGCTAAGAGGATCGCCCTATGAACTGAGACATGGTACCAGCCTTGCCATTTCAGGTGTTCCTAGAATGCAACCCAAGTAGCAAAAGCTAAGCCCAATACTAATCTGGTTCTTTTACTTCTCAAAACTGAGCTTGGAAAAGTATTCCAGAACTTATGAGAATTTTTGCCCATCATCATTATGTTCAAGGCAAAACCACTAGCCTCCTACAGTAGGAGTCAAAATCGCTTTTTTTTCCCCCCTGTCACTAAAAACCCTTAAGAAGCACAGAAGCTAGAAGCTATTTTACTCTCTCCTATCAATTTGAGATGGTGAACTTGCATACAGCCTGGAAGGTTTTGGCAGACAACACATGCAATCCTTCACTTAAATAGGCACATCCTAGCTGTGGTATAACTCTTGGACTACCTTGAAAGCTTCAACTAGAGACAGAAAAGCAAACAAAGTAGATAGGTGACTGAAGTGCTTCCTTTTAGTCCATAGGTTTTATAAAGCAGAAGCTGAAGGCTCAGATCAGAGCAGAACTGTACAACACAGGGCACTGTCATGCTCCACCCATCCCGCTGACTACTCCGGGGCTTTCACAGCATGATTAACCCGACTGCAAAATGAATCAGCATAGAAAGGTGCCAGAACCAAGCCCTTGCTCTGATGTTATCGCAACTTCTTAATTTCATTACACCAGATGAAGCTATCAAAGTGGGAGGACAAGAGAGGTAGACCCAAAAAGCCACTCTGAAACTCAACACAAGATCCAGTCTTTCTGTACAGGTGATTTCACTTCTCAGCGCTCACTGCAGGATGCTGTCCTGATGGTTTCATTACTGCCTCCTCACTGCTCATTAAATGAGTATACCTGGAGTATAGTCATTTATAAGTAAATGAGTATACCTACCTTGGTCTTACTAGTATGATTTAAAGGTAAGAAAACAAAGGAAATGCACATTAAAATTGTGCCTAAGACAAGCCTTCCCGTAACCTCCTTTTCATTTCTTACAAGGAAAAGCCAAGCACAAAGAACAGAAAAATGACTCTGCAAGTTAGTCATACACAACTACGTTTATCAGAGATCAGTTTCCTAAGGTTTTCATCAATTTTCCTAAAGGTTTCACAGCACCCTCAGTTCTCCTTCGACATCTATCTTTTTTTACTTAGTTACGCACAGCACTGATTTGTTCAGTTGAAGAAACATTAGACTAGTCATTTCGACCAGCTTGATACATCACAGGCTCTTGAACCACTGTGTCAGTCAGAAGTCACGCATTTGCTTATAGGAGCGTCTACTCTCCCACTCAACTTTTTTACATATCCTGTTCTACAACCAAAGCTGTTTTACCAAAAGCGTTGTAATTACACCACATCAGCATGGTAACTTCTCAGCAGAAGCCTCAGACCATACACTGGGTGAGCTACCGCGACTATTAACACTCACTCAGAAAACGAGCTCTCAGTCAAAAAACTCAGCCAAAACCTACAAATGGTATCTCAAGCTCTCCTCAGTATTCCCAAATGTCTAACAAAGAACCTTTATGAGAAAGAAAAATTTCTGGACCTTCATCAGTAACTTTGAAGGATTATAAAGAATACATAAAATTAAATGAGAAGTAACAACTATTCCAGGAATTCAAAGAAAACAGGAGGAAAAAACATGAATTATCATGAAATTGCAGAGAATGCCATTGATAGTCTATCCAAGACACAAAAACAGTATTTGTTTTGAGCACTGTTTACCTAACAAGCAGTACTTTGTGATGCATTCACTAGAAAGGCAGAGTAACAACAAGTAATTCTGTTCATTTCTTCACATATCCCCCACGCTATCCGCTTTGGAGCATCCACTCAGTAATGATTTCCCTGAAAATCGGAGCTATAAAGAATACTGCCAAATAAGGCTCCTTATCACACTACATATCGTTATAGGTACACAGGAGTCATAATAGACAAAGAAGGAAAAAACAAGTACAGAGTCATCCGAGGACCTGAGTTATGATGCATGGTAATTGTAACCATTAAAATAGCAACCCTTAAATGCTAGGGGAGGGAGAAAATAGCACTGATGTTCTACAAACTCTGGCTGTATAGCAATACTGTGGCCAATTAACATTCCCTGGAAAAACAGCTCTGCACAAACATATACCCGTTAGCTTAAAGCAACAGGATCAGGCTAAAACAGTTCAATAGTAAGCAGGAGGTGGTGACAACAGCAAAAGATTCTGTGGTACTTAACAGCATCCAGACACTGCTGTCTCAGTTTTTCCTCAGCTCTCTAACAATTTCAGGCTGACTGAGGACAGCAGAAAAGGAGCTCATGAGCTTTCTGGCTCTCCACTTGGAGCAGTGGTCCCCTACACATACATAGCATCTTGCTTTGAACAGCAAACAGAGCCAGATGATTTCCGTAAGTTCGACGTTTTTCTATCATTCTCTCTCAACTTAGCTTTGCCCATCACTCATGCATTTTCCAAAGAGACTATTCTTTACCTTGCACACTGCAAAAGCAGTCAAAAGACACAGGAACGCTAATCCAGTTTATCAGAGCATCACGTGGGTTAATCAAGCAAAATACCAAGTCAATGTTAACAAACACAAATAAGAACCTACAGCCTGCAGCTTACATTCAGACTTACATTTCTTTTGGCTGAAGTTAATACAGATTTAGGTTATAATTATCTAAACCTTAAACTTACAGCCTAGGAAAATGAGTTGACTTAATGAATAGTGACAGTGAACAAAAAGAATTAATGCAGTCTTTACAGATCTCAGACAGCCAGGATCAAGGAAATCAATTTTTACTTTCAACTTACACAAGCTGTTCCAACAGCACACCATTCTTTCATTATTACTATCTGACCCTTCTGGCTTGGAAAAAAAAAAAAAACCTTAAGTATTTCAAAGAAGCCATCCAGACTACAGATGGATGTCAACTCTGAATAAGAACATTAACCCAAGCTTCTAGCATTGTGCCATCAAGTTGGCACATCTGCTCTTCATCATAACTACCTACGCCTTTCCACGAATTCAACTTCCATTACCTCAGACACGAACTCCTCATGTTTGACCCACAAGTTCTGAGAAGAATTATCAGGTTTAACTGATCGGTACCTTTGCCTTCACCTCCCTTCAAATCAACATTAATTATTTCTAATGCACTCCTATGCATTTATCTTTGAATAGACATCTCTCCTGAAGTAGCTGGGTACTTCAGTCATCTTGATCATCGTATTCATCTAAATCCACACCTGATATTGCACTCCCTTCTAGTTCAGGAAAGCAAAGATACGCCTACTTGACAGGCATGCTACTCCCTAACTTTTTCAAGGCAAGTAGAGGCAGTTTTGTTGCCCTTGGAGCACAGCCTTCAGGACTTTGACTACACTGAAATTCCTGACAAGACTCCAATGTAACACCAGCTGTTGACACATTTATATGCTGCACACATTGAAGTAATGCTCCAAAACTAGGATTGAAGAAGACCTAAGGATACATTCAAAGACAATTTAAAAGGGAAGCAACCTAACATAGCACTTCAGTGCACTTAACAGCAAACAAAACATTTCCCCACACACCACCTGTGTCTAGGGCTCTCCATCATTAAAAAGATTTCACCAGCAACAGCTGAAACTATGTTCTTTCAACAATGTCTTAAAGCAGCTCTTGCCTTTTCTCATTAAAATAAATAAACAAATACTCTGCTTCACTCATTTACCTTCACCCACAAGGTAGGATAGGAGGAAGGGGCAAGGAAGACTAAGATGGGGGGAGTTATTATCCAAATCATCTTCAAGAGAAATCAATCTCTCATATGGGCTAGGCTTCCACCCTTACAAGACATACACTACAGATCATTCTCCTGGTTTCAATTAATGATTTTAATCTGTTCTTGAACAAACATGGAGGAAACTAAAGAAAACAAAGCACTCCCAAACTATTCCAATCTGGACCTTTTGTACTCACCCAGAAGACAATGTTGTAGCTGAAGAGCAGATATTTGTACCAGCAGCTGACTTCTGCATTAGAATATCGGTAATAGTGCATCTTCTATAACGCAGCGTCTGCAGACAAGAAGAAATCAAAATAAACAATGAAAAAATTTTAAGAATAAAAGATGATTTTTCTCCTGCTCTTTCACTCTGTGAAGAACAACCTGTACCGTACATTGTTCAGGAACTTACAGACTTCTGCTTCCCTCAAACTCCTTCTAAGTATTTGTTGCTTAATAACCTTATCTTCTTTAAGCACACTTACAGAAACATCCAAGAAGGAAACCAGCTAAGCAACCAGCCTAATATCTGCATCAGCAACTTCACATTCATCAACCTTGTCACTCCCTCAAAGCCACTGCATTTACATGGACAGCTACTTGGACTTCTGCAGAAATCTAAACACACACCAACAACCCAGCTAACAGGATGTTCCAAGCACTTATCTGCAAAATCTCAGCGTCTATACTACTAAATGCAACAGGCACTCAGACTTCTCTGTACTTAAACGTTTCTTTACCAAAACAGCACACGGTAAAAGGATATATTTTCAAGAATAAAAGCAACACAATTAAGCAGCTCATCTGCTCCACAGAGTTCTGCTTTCACGCTCCTTAGTGTACACTGGAGAGATAAGGCTGAATCACAGTTGTTGCTCAAACACTTCGGAGAACTGAGGCTTTTCAGAGCACTGTAAGTAACCCACCTCTGCAGACAGGCCACGTACAGAAAACAGAGGGCAAGCTCTTAATATGAAAGCTAAAGCTGTAAAGATGTAAAGACAAAGCATGCACCAACCCAGCCAAGTTTCAGAGGACTGACTGCACAACATGTACTGTCCACAACAGACAGCAAGCAGCAGCTCCACATTTCAGTCCTCCACGCGCTGTTTTCTTCCCTTACAATGTTTGGGAAGCACCTGCAACAAAAGCAGAGAGTTTTCCCAACATGTCCTATTTAACAGATTTCAAGGACTAAGTTGACCTGGGCATTCACAGGTTAGCTACAGCAATGAGAAGGGAAACTTGCTTCTTTCAGACGGCCACCTGTAGTTGAATGTATAAAAACTCCACTGAAAGAGAAAGGACAGATCTACAGACAGACATTTTCAGCCCAAAAGACTTCAGACAGAGATCTCAAGTAGGTTTCAGTTTTCATTCTAGAGGCCTCCCAATGCCAGCTTGGATCTCCCCCTTCATAGTCCAGACACATACGCTTCCTCAACAAAAAATACTGGAAGGCCATATGACTTGGTGCACCAAATATGACTGAAAGACTTAAAATTTCTGTTTTTTCCAAGCTAATATGGATTAAACTTAAAAAAAAAAAAAAAAACGGGGGGGGGGGGTTCTCAGAACTTGGTGACATTCAATTTTTGTGCTAAATGCCATGGGTCAAAAACAAAAAAACAACATAGATGATGTGCACCACTACCAGAAGTAGCTGCACTGAGCACAGGTGCCACAGCGCTGGTTCGTCAGGCCTTTAGCCAGCCAACATCCACACCAGAGACAAGTGAGAGCACACACAGCCAGCATGTGCTACAGTTCAGGTGTGAGACATTCACAGACTTGAATCCTGCTTTTATGACATCAGTTCTGTCTTGAGAAAGCTACAGAGCTTCTGTACCAGTATCTAAGGAAGGGTGCTTCCTTAAGATAAAACTGATGCCACTAATCCCAGTTCCTACTTCTTCCCTAAATCAATGCTGCATTCACAGTATCAGCCAGCCCTCACATCTTATCAACAGGGCAGGATGCAAGGAAACAGATGCCTATGTTCCACATGCTATGACACTCAGAGACTCCACACATTCTTCAGGACAATTAGCAGCCACACCTTCAAAAGCCTGCTATTGGTTTTGCTACCATTAGTAAGAAGTTAGAGGCACAAACACAGAAGAGGAAGGGCATTTTGTTAGCACTACATTTTGATATCAATACGTAAAGGACTACTGGACAAACACTATTAACCAGAAACCTTGCTTAAACACTGCTAGGAGAAACTGAGAAAATGCCACAAGAAACGGAGTAAATTTGAGGTAAAGCCAAAACAGAAACATTTTCCCCTTCAGTAGCTCCTGAAGAGACAGTGGCTGCACACTATGAACTATTTCACTGGTTTCAGAGAAACAACAGAGTCAGCAGCAAGATGAAAGGAGCTACTGGACCTTCTTACAGAAAGAAAACCAGCAAAATATCTCATGGCAGAGCCTGGATATGCATCACTAACACCTGAGCTTGGTATTTCCACAGTACAAAAGTTTCATCTCATTTAGTTTTAACCAGATACTGAAAACAAGTTTTGCCTTCTGAGGTTCACCCTGAAACTAATGTTAATGCTCACACTTCACTGATAACAAACTAAAAACTGTACAAACACCATGCCACACCAAGTATGCACAGCCTTTCTGTTTTAACAATGGAAGTCCTACTTTATGGCAGCGTGGGCCATGATTGGCCACGACTTCTTAAGAAGTAATCCAGGCATTCACGTAAGCCGAGTTTTGCAAGACATGTTCCCAAGACGTAGACAGTTCTGCTTCCTCATGCCCTGCTGCAGCTTCACAGCCATTTTCAGCCCACCCAGTTTCACAGACCACATTTAGCAATCTTACACTCGCAAGATGAAGTGAAGAAAATTGGTTTGAATACCACTTTACTGGCATTCTTTTCTAAACCTGTAGCTAAAGAAGGAACAAGTGTTTAATTTTCCCAGCTTGAACTCATCTCCAGCGCATACAGCTAAGTCTCTAACTCCAAGTGGCAATTTACATTTCAACAACCAAGGTTCACGCAACTCTCTAAGTCAGCAAGTCTGGTGGACACAGGGAAGGGAGGGAAAAGATTCTAGGAAACAACAGCAGCCTCTCAATATGCAGCACAACAACTACCAGTACAAACAAGTTCATCTGTCACAGGCACGGCAAGGCCTCCACTGTTGCTTGTCTTTACTCCCCTAAGAAAATGAGAATCTTGCAAGGGACGAAAGCTGCAACCTTAAGCTGCACATAGTACAACTAAGAAATGTTACTTTTGCTGCTGCAGGTGGCATTCAGCCAGCAAAGTGCCTCACACCCATTTCGTAAATACTGGGGTCTGCTAGACAGACCTCAAAAACACAGTCTGAGGTAGAAAGGAAAGCAAACAATTTCAGGAACCAAAATACAGAGACTGAAGTACTGCTTTTTGTTGGGTTGCCCTCTCTGACATCAGTTCAAAAGCTCACCAATTGCTCAAATTTCAACTTCAAAGAAAGTAGTAAGGAACAACAGCATCGGAAGTGTTCTTACTGATAAGCACCTTAGCCTGCTTAAGTCATCAACTGAACCAACAGCTTGCGCCAAATATATTTCTCCTCACTTCCCCATACAACTGGCAGGAGGACCCAGCCAACATCAGCCACAGGACTGCTGCACAACTACCAAACACTTAGAAGCTTATTGTAGCACAAAGGCAGCACTCATTGGTACCTTTCTCTGCTGTATTTCTTACAAAGCAAGTCATGTTGTCTCAGCTGACAGTCATCACCCACTCACAACAAAACCAATTGCTCAAAGTTACACAGAGCTCAGCTGCTTTGGTAGAATTTATAACTTATTGTTTAGAGCTTTCATGAGGAAAACGTGTTGTTTAAGAGACTGCTGCCATTTCAAAAACATTTCTATACCTACCAATTTCACTTTTAGGTTTCAAACACAACAGCAGTGATACTGACTCTACAGATTAACTATTATCAAAACAGCTGTGATTTATTAATCTCACCTGGATACATAAGGAAATCCTCAAAGATAAAGTGTCAATCTAGAACTGGACCAACTGGAACACACATCTCTAAATCCAAGCCCACAAACTTTGGAACATCAAGAAGCATTGGCTTCACTGGGAAGACCTAAGCCAATATTCATGCTTGGCAATTTATGCCAGCATTGCCACTGTGTGAAGTCCCTTGCCCTGTCCTCTCCTAAAATCCACAGCCGTTCATCAGCATATGGGAACAATCATACATCGAACCATTAAGCAAACATTCAAATCAATCCTGCAACATACTGTGAAATACGCTAAGAGTGCGGCGTTAAGTCTTCTGATTCATCTTGCCAGATCACACTAATGGCAGCAGTGGACAAGGCTGGGAGCCCAGAGCTGTGCCAGCTTATCCAGGGTGTTCAAGGAAACGCGGTACCACTGTGATGTGTGCCTACACCAGCATTGTAGGCACAATGTTAACATGCTGAAGCAGACAAAGCAAGGGGACAGGGGACAAAACTAAGACAAAAAAATTCACTTCGTAAGCCAGTGGCTGTCCCACATCAATCATCAAACCAAAGCATTAAGCCCACATGAAGATGATGAAGCAAATGAACAGAAACAAGAATAGAGCACAGAGGATTGAAGAGAACTTAACAATGCAATAAGAGATGCACTGGGACCTGCTCCTTTGTTTGCATCTGCCTACTCGATGCCATTCTGCTATCGACGCCAACTCCATACTGAAGGCATCAGTTGACTGATTTGAAATACTGTCATTGGAAATTAAAAAAAGCATTTTTCTTTCGGAGGAGTTCCATCAATAGAGTTTGGGATTCTCTATTAATTAGTTTTGTGTGTCAAACTGAAAGATGGACATAGCCCCGACCTGGACCTTCTTAGCTCCAGCCCAGATTTTCTTAGTAGTTCTCGTTTCAGATAGCACTAAAAGGCACATGTAGGCCGCTCTTCCCTCATCCCAGAGATAAGCTGACCACAGTCACAATGTTCAGTAGAACATTCAGTAGGGCATCAACTCTTCACATACAAAGACTGAGCCCGGAGGACAAGGAAAAGAACGGACAGGACTTCAAGCTCTTACAACTTATCTGTTCCCAAAATCAGAGACAGTAACACTTGTTATGATTCAGAATGCTCTACAAGAATGTGTCATCTTCATTTCTGTAACATTCTATCCCAGGAACTCTTACAGAGGTCCCTAAAGAAGCAGAAGTTTGTCTTAATGAAATAAGGGTACAGTAATTTCACTTCAACTGCAATCCAGAAGAGCAGAATCATGTTTGCTCATTGTTAGGGGAAATGTGAAGATTGCTCAACGAAATGGTTGCTTTCATTGTTTAAATCTGAAAGATTCCAGATGCACGATGGACACTGTGAATATGTTACCTCTATCATGCTAGAGAAATAATGGCTGGTAACAACCTTCTGAAATTAATGGGAAACATGACTAAAACCAGACAGATTTCTTAAAGCATTACCCTGAAGGCTTTTATATCTGTACTGTGCTGAAGATTCCAAGCCCTCAAACTGTTTGAAGAATGTTAGTAACACAATTTGCTCCAACACAAACTCTACAAGACGATCCTTAGATCAGAAACAATTTGCCAGCTCACACTGGTGGCACTGTCATGTCTTCTACCTGGACTTGTGCAAAGCCTTCCATGTGGCCATGCACCACAGCCTTATCTCCAAACCGAGGCTGGTCACAAATGATATTCCCAATGAGTTCCACCTTGGGACCTGTGCTCTTTAACATCTTAATGACACAGTACAACTGAGTGTGCTCTCAGTATGTTTGCAGATGACAGTAAGCTCAGAGGTGCAGCTGACATCACAGAAGGAAGAGACGCCACCCAAAGGGCCCTAGATAGGCTCAAGAAGCAGGTCTAGGTCTAAGAGAACTTTGTGAAGTTCAACAAAGCCAAGTGCAAGTCGTTATAGTTTGGTCAAGGCAACCCCAGAGATGCTGAAAGACTGAAAGGAGAACTCACTGAGAGCAGCCCTGAGGGGAAATACTCAGGGGTCCTGACGGATGAAAAACTGGACATGAGCCATCAGCACAAGCTTGCAGCTAGGTAGGCCAACTGCATCATGGCCAGCATTAAAAGAGAGGTGAAAGCAGAGTAAGGGAGGGTACTGTCACTTTCTACTCTTCCTCTTTAAACAGTACTTAACACCTGTATTCCATTACATTTTGTTGCTGTGTGGTAGATGGCAGCGGAGGAGCAGCCTGCCAAAAGGGTGCTTGACATGGAAATGCACAGGAAGGAAAGGTGTGGAAATGAATTCCTCAACACAGGAAAAAAATGACCCCAACACTTGCTGAACAACTATGGAGACCAAAACAGTGGACATCAGCACAGTGAGCAGTGCATTACAGCAGTGGCAACAGCAGGGCACCAGCAGTGGCGCAGATTTCTATAGGCATGGCACATAGGCTTTTGTTCAGTGCTGGTGAAAACCCATAACTGATGGCAGAAACTACACTAAAAAACATTGTTTTGTAGCTGAGAATTTGGTCTCTCACATAGTACTACTGTATTCTGTGCATCTAGTGTAACTTCCATGGAAAAAAAATGCATTCACCAGGCAGCCCACGGAAGCGCCATTCACTGTCCCTGGAAGCTTCCAAGGAAGATGCAGATGTGGCACTCAGGGACGTGGTGGTGATGGGCTGATGGCTGACCCTGATCACAGGAAGACAGATCTTACAAAAGACTAATAAAGAAACACGACCAAGTTTTTCTTTCAGTTGAATGTCTGATTACAACTCCATACATCCCATTTGAAAATGCGTATGTAAAGTAATTAAGTCAAATGAAAATGGTGGCGTGAGTATATAAAAAAAAGAGGGTGACTTCTCTAGAAATCTAGAAACTTGTTCTCAAATTCCTTTACCAAAATGGAAAGCAATGAAGCACAGATTTTACTGTTTACAGGTCTGAGTTCAGTCAACACATCAAAGTACATGAGATTATTTTCCGTAACTTGAGCTGGTTTGCTGGGTTGTCTTCAGCAGCTACACCAAATATGTTGACAAGGGATAAAGAAAATGACTTGATTATCATTTTCACAGCTTCTTATGAATCAAGAGATTTAGCTGTGCCTTTCAGTGGCACCAAGCAGCCATTTATTCAGTGACATTACATTTATTATCAAGATCTCCAATGAAAATGGCAAGTTGAGCCTTATCTGTAGTGCCAGCACTTTCAGCTATTGTCAAAGCACAACATTTGCAATACACGGGGAGGCGGGGGAATGGTTTTCTGCATATTCGTTCTTCATTTTTAAACCAGGGTACATTGCATCTACCACGCTTTCCAAATGCTGCTTAATAAACTCACCATCAGGAAATGGTTTTGATTTTCTTTTCTTTTTTTCTGCAATCAGATTTGCAACTATGTCACAAGCTTTCCTAACAGTCCATTTGAGTTCTAACTTATCACCACAAAAGATTTCGTTGAGATGACAACCATTTTTTTTCTGTTCTATCTTGTCTTTACAAAGCATTCCACAATGCGCCTGATTTAGCAGCGTGCTTTTACAGTTGGAAAAGATAGGATCTGCAATCTTTGAGAACTGATACAGTTTACTCACAACACGAGCATAGAGTCATACTGTTTGTCTTGACAAAGAGTACTCATCTGCCTATTTCTAACTGGACACCCTTCCTTGACCTGGGATTTTTCCTTTTCTGGGTTCTGCTTTTATCTGAGACACCAAGAGGTAGGTTGTAATACCAGCATTTGCAACCACTGCATTATTCTCCAGTAGAACAGTAGAAAAGGGAAGCTGTTTGGCTCTGTATTAGTATTAAAGAATGGCACACAGGAAGAATACAAGATATAAAGCCTTTACTGATCCTGCCTTCTAAAGCAATACAGAATAACCCCTGTCCCTGCAAGTTAAAAATCACACTGACTACACTAAGAAAAATAAAGTCAACACTACACACTTAGTGCAGTTCAATGAGTGTCTCCTTAATCCCTTGGAAATGCTTGGAATCATGTTTCATGACTATGAGAAGCTTTCATTGAAGCTATTACATTTTCCCCTAATTAGAAGGTTACCTACACGTAGTAACTTATTTAGTAGAGACACAAACCACAAGCTATATTTGCCTTTTTTCCTTCACAGAAAACTCAGATAGTGTCCAACAGAAGTGTGTCAGTCATGCTCACCAGGAGCTGATTCACTTCAGGGAGCAAAGCCTGTTAGAACAAGCAGCTGACCAGAACTCCTCAGCTACTTCCTACTGCCTCTCTTGAGAGCAGACACACATCCACTCGCTATATATAACATGAACAGCAGCAGGGCAAAACTTCTAGTCCCAGATTGAAGTCATTACGCAATTGGATTTATTTTTTTTACTTGCCTTGCAATAGAAAGTATTGGAATTCTCATCAAAACAAGTGTTTAAGAATCCAGGAATTACAGTTTGGGCAATCTAGAAAGAAGGACGTGGTGAGGGACCCTGTCAAAGGTTTTGCAGAGGTTCAGGTAGATGACATCCATCACCCTTCCCCTGTCCACCAAAGCCATCACTCCACCACAGAAGGCCTCCCCCATGTATTTTTTTCCACAGAGACAAACAGGAGGTTGATTACAGTAATGCACGCTGAAAGAATGACTAACGTATAATTTGTTTGGTCGCTGTTCTATTGCCTTTTTTTGCTTAAGCGTCCCTCGCTTTGGGTACAACATGTAGTCTGTCTGTACTTGCATGACCTTTTTTAGGCTTTATGCTGAATGTCTCAATCAATTTAAACAAGATAAAAGTATCCCCATTAAAAGTAACAAGTGTGTTGAACAGCAAAGTTACTTACCTGCAAAACTAATTATGGTCACCATTTGTTCTGCTTTAACAATGCTGTGTCCACATCACAGACATGACACAGAGCAGCATCCATAAGAGATTCAATCCTGCCCTTCACACCCCCTCACCTCCCTTAAGTACCAGGACTTGTGTCATTCCTAAACCATCCCTCCCCACACACCACAAAAATCAACTTATGGGGGTGGTTAAAAAAAATACTTTAGAACCTGTATTGTGTTTGGAGTCCTCATGCAAAGCCTGTCCCCCATTGCAGCCCTGACCAACACCCAGGAGCACCTCGCTCTACGTGCGGGTAAAGCGAACCTTGAGCCCACAGGCCACAGGAGAAAATAGCTCTTTGTGGCTGCATAGACAGCTCAGACATGGTATGACAACCACGCTTCCTACCAACTGACTTCCTAGAAATAAAAAAAAGGCACTTGTTCGACTTGCAGAAAAAGGAGCAGCACGCAAACCTCCAACACACAACACTGGATAACATTAGAGAAGGGACAAAAGAGCACTCATGGAACACCTCCCACACCCACCCACTAGCAGCTCTATGGGAGACTACCTGTCTGGGCTCAAAGAGGTAGAAAACGGTGAAGGCTTCAGGAGATGCAGCAGGTAGGTTTGTGCAGCACCCTGCCCACACTACCACAAGGTGAGGAGAAAGAAACCAGCTGCTCTCGGCTTCAAAACACTCCAGTCCTTCCTCCAGTTCCAGCTATCAGACAGGGTCATGAAAAACCTTCAATTGTTTTGCTGGAACACTCACATCCTCCCCAGGGGAAAGAGGAAAAACGAGCTGTCCACCTCACACAGGGCACACCAACAACAACACAGTGCAGCCAATCACAGCAGTGTGGACCAGGCAGCAATGCTGTATGCAAACATGTTGGGCTCTGTGACAGCAACCAGCAGAGGCACCAGGAGAACCCACAGGCACCAAGGTGGGACAAAAACAGTCCCATCTGCACCTTTAAACAGAGGAGAAAAATAACTGTGGGGATAGAAAAAACTTCGTAACACAGGAAACTGCCATTGTAACACACTGACAGTGTTACACTGGCTACACAAGCAGCGCAGCCCAGAAGGGGAAGAAAAAGCAAACAAACCAGAGCTCAAAGACACCTTCCCTGCCCATTCGTCCCAGATTAACAAATCTTACAGCTGAACTCCCTCCTGCTCTGCAGAATCAGACCACTGCTATGACCACACTGTCAAAACAGCCCACATAATCTCAGCATGCTGCTACACATTTTGCAGCCCCCTCACTGTCTTCTGCATGTCCTCTGGCTAACTGCCTACCCATTCGTTTCCAATCACCCCACTTTTTAAGTGAACCTTCTTCCTCTCCAGGCTGGCCATGCACTTATTAGATGAACTTAATGGGCAGGAAAGAAAGCTATTCTCTCTCTCTCTTTTTTTTAATCCTTTATTAAATTCAGTTTTCTATCACTGCATGTCCTTCTCATATAACACTAATAACATTTAATAACAAATGACAGAGAGGAAAAGAGCATCAAGAGAATCAGCTCCATATCCCAACCACCAGAAGCTTGCTCTCATGTCACATTTTGGTTGCTCACATCTCTGATGCCTTTCTTCAGAAGGAAGTTACTTGAGGCTACTCCATTTATCCTCTACTCAAGAGGTTCCCAGATGTCAACATTCATGCAGCAGCACTGGTTTTATACCCCAAAGCAAGAGCAGACAGCTCTTGCTAAGCAGAACAAAAGTCTGCCTTTCAGAAATACTCACACAGCATCCAGCTGCCTCTGAACACCATACCTCAGCCTGCTTCCTGCAGCTGCATCTTACCAGAGAGAAAGAGATATCAAGCATTTGGTCTTTAAGGAACACAACAGAAGCCTTTAAAACAGTGAAGAGATTACTGGAAAGGGACTCAGAGCCACAGTGATACGTGAGGTTTTACACACTACTAAGCTGTCTGAAAAAACTAAGGAAAAAAAAAAAAAAAGAAAGAAAGGAAGAAAAAGAACAGCCCACAAAATTGATCCAAAAGCTCACCAGCATCCTCAGAAAACGCCTGAACTTATTAGGGCCAAAGGAAGAGACCCAGCTCCCTTGGTGAGCTTCAGTACAGGTCTTCAGAGGGACAACCATCAGCTCAGTGATCCTGACTGAGAGTGCACAGCTCATGCCAAAACCAGGACAACACTTAACACTTGTATGTACTACACCCTTCACCTTGACAAAGGCTGCCCTAAAGCTTTCTCACAGCTTTTGTACAGACTTAAGACAATGACGCAGAAACAGTTCTCAGGAAGAAAAACATGTAAGCAGACACTCTGAGTGGAAATTCACTCATCATATCTAAGTCTCACTACAAGGAAAGAGAAAAAAACTACCGTTCTCTTGCTCCCCAAAAGGACAAGAGACAGGAAACACTAAAGGAAAAGCAAGTGCTGGTGCCCCATCACCAACAGGTGCTGAGGCAACATTTGAACCACACAGGAAAACAAACTATTTTCTACATCCTGCAAAGAGGCCCGAGTATGGATGCATTTCCTCACATACTCTGCCTATTAGATTTTCCACCACTCTAAGCTCTCTGCACCATATAAGAACAGAAGTGTGAAAAACCACGCAGAACAACAGCTCTGTTTCCTCAAAGACAGGCTTCATTTCCAAGAGTCAGGTCAGACCTGTAAGCACGGCCATTCCAACCAGTGCTTTCAGCTGCTAACGGCAGCATCTCTTATCCTGACAGCTTCTGAGGATCACTACTTACCACAAGTCAAATCTGCTGCTGTCATTCTCACCTGTATCACACAAACCAGAATTAACAATGATTTTTCATCTCACTGGCCATACTGAAGTTTTACTCAGGCATCCAGTGAAGCTCACTTAGAAAGCAAAAGAATTAAAATACAAGACCTGCAATCACAATTAATACTGTTTCAAAATGAAGCTGTGCAAAGCCAGAACGTTTTAGGTTTTTTTCCCCTCCATTTCCATTAAAGTAATTTTATGAGACCCCAATTATTAAACTTAAATCCATACATAACAAACCTTGACCAGCTTCACTCCAGTCGAGTGAAGTACGAGTACAAGTCAGAGGGACAAGGAGAAAGATGCTGTTCAGAACTAAGGACTGTAAAGCTGCACAGGTCCCCTCAAGCAAGCTAATAACAACACCTCTAGCAGAGCCCTAAGCTTTAGGGCTTTTAACACTAGGCAAAGAAGACGCCTGCTTTGGATTCTTTTAGTTGCTGCTCCCACAGCAACTTTCTGCAATACCTGCTCCAAACTAAATACTTGTTTGGGTGTTTATTTCCTTATTTCAGCAAAAAAACCTTCACAGAGGGACACAACAATCATGGTTCCCTCATGCATTTTGTGGACTACAGCCTCTCCTCTCAAGACCTCTCTTTCAAACCCCACCCCTCCCCTCCTCTCCTCTCCCAACCTCTATTCTCCTCTCCTCTCACTACCTCTCCTCTCCTCACTTAAAGAGAGGATCTCTAAAAGCAGCTTTGACAATAGCTCTGGGAACTCCACTTCCCCCCCCACACACACAGGAATGGAATTTCTAATCTAACAGTGAGATTAGAACAAGAACACCATTTATTCATGTTCAGCATTGCTCAAACCACACCTAATACACAATGAGAAACTTGTCCAGTTGACACTGTTACTCTTCTCACAAGTCTGTCAGTGCAACACCCACTTAATGCTAACAAATGACTTGCAGCTACACAGCAGAACTTCATAAACCAGACCATACACCAAACAAGTGCCCTCATCTGACTGAATTTCAGAGCTAAAGAGAGAGAATTGACGATCATCATACACACCGTGCCTACATCTGGCAAAAGATAGCTCAAAGCGTAACATATTTCAGTTATGCAAGAACTTATCTGACAGCTACATCGCTCCTAACACAGCACTCACAAGATATTTTCTTCTAAGGGGACAGGGAGGGAAGGAAAGAGGTTTGAAACAGGAAAGCACTGTAAGATAAATTACTTCACACTGCACTAAATGCCAAGTAAGACTTGTACTAATGCCCAAAGATAAGAATTGAGGCTCCTTCTGATTTCATCTCCTCACTTTACCAGGGGAGTAGAGACAACACTTGAACACAGAAGATCCCAACTACACCAGTTTACACTGAGTAAAGATCATACAGAACACAGACTAGACAAAGAATATCAGCTTTCAGTGACTTAGATTTAGTTCTAGATCCCATCCTCTAGCAAGGCCTTGCCAACCAAAGAGTAAAGCCACTGACTAATTCAAGCAATAGCAAAAAGTAACCAACACGCACATTGTCTTTCAGCAAATGCAATTCCAAACTTGGGATGTTACTTCTAAAATCTGCTGTTTTCATGGTAGTGTAATTTTGATCATAAAAATCTACTAAAAATAAACAACTTCACCACGCTCATATTCACATGTTCAACTCCTTATCCCCAAGCACTGCCTTCCTGTGTCAAAGACGAGTGGAGAAAGAGTCCCATTCAACACAGGTGACCTGAAATAGTTTAAGAAACACACAAAAGCTACAAAATAGCTTCCCCCCATAGCTTATTTCTACTTCACACCAATCCATATCCCAGAAATCCTGCTTGACCTCCCTTCCACACAAAACCTCTGCCAAGAAGATAAGTGCTGCTATCTCCAATCATCATCCCTACCTCACTTATCTACTGTCTCACAAATACGTTGTTAGCATAAAGTTGCTCAGAAAGTCACGTGCTTCACTCACTGATAAAGGAAAGAAAATCATCACCCCACTGAGCCCCTTATCAGCAAGATACGGGGCATATCTTCTCATCCCCCATGGGCTTGCGCTTTG
This sequence comes from Coturnix japonica, assembly GCF_054131305.1. Classification (NCBI taxonomy): domain Eukaryota; kingdom Metazoa; phylum Chordata; class Aves; order Galliformes; family Phasianidae; genus Coturnix; species Coturnix japonica. The sequence continues at coordinate 2,915,265 of NC_140670.1, forward strand.
TCCAAGGGGTCACAAGTGTTATGACCTTTGGGGAAAGGTGGAAACCAAAACGAAACACAACACTGGAAAAATCTGATAGTGCCAAATCACAGAATTATCTGGATTGAAAAAGACCACAATGTTCATCCAGTTCCAACCCCCTGCTGTGTGTAGGGCCAACCAGCAGACCAGGCTGCCCAGAGCCACATCCAGCCTGGCCCTGAATGCCTGCAGGGATCCCCGCCTCCTTGGGCAACCTGTTCAGTGCGTCACCACCCTCTGAGTGAAAAACTTCCTCCTAATGCCTAACCTAAACCTCCCGTCTCAGTTTAAAACCACTTCCCCTTATCCTGTCACTATCCAAATATCTTAAAACACCCTCCCCAACACCTGCTATGGAAGGAAAACCCAACAAAAATAATGTACATGCTCACACTGCTCAAATGATGACTCAGAAAGGTTATAAACGGAGCTAAGAAGTATACATGAGGTGCACTCGGCTATATGCTTAGCAGCTGCAGGCAGATACTCCGAAAGCACACAGTTGTAGCATATACAGAGAAGAAAGATCAGTACGGAAGTCAAGCAGGCAGCACAGCATGGGTTTTGCTTTCTATATAGCGCTCAACCAGCCCGGCTCGGAGCCTCTCCCTCGAACGGCAGGTAACTGCCCTACACCGGTTCTCTCGCACCGGGGCGGCCGGAACACGGCAGCAGTGACCTTGAGGCCGCCCGGCTCAGCACCGACCCGGCCCCAACCGCAGCCCCGCGGACACCTGCGAGGCCCGGCCCCGCTCACAGCAGCCCGCCCGCACCGACAGCCCCGTGCGTCCCAAGGGAACCCAGCGGTACGGGAAGTAGTGGCAGCGCTCCTGAACCCCCCGCCCCGCGCACGCCCGGGGAAATGGCTGCCCGCTCCCGGAGGCGGAGGAACCGCGCTCTCGAGACACAAAATGCCGGAATTCTAAGGCAAAACAGGGAAAGGGCGGCGGCCACGGAACACGGCGCTGCCCCGGCCGGGACTCGGACTCACCCGGGCGGCAACCGCTCGCCAAGTTTCAGCAAGTTATAAGGAGAACGAGGGGACGCTCAGCACGCTCCGGATTCCCTCCGCCGCCTCCGCTAGTCCATGAGCACAGCCGAGCCGCCAACAGCACGCAGCCCTACGACCACCCGCACCCCGCGAAGCTCCAACTCCCCGCGAGCAGCCGGGCGCCGAGCAGCGCGGAAATGCACCGCCAGGCCACGCCTCGCGCCCGGGCACGCAGCCGCTCACACAAAGGAGCCGCACAGCTGCACGTTCACCGCCCACCTCAGCGCTGCCCCCGGCTCCCTGACCTCCACAGCCGGCCCTGCGCTGCCGAGAGCCCCCGGGGCCGGGCGGGGCGCTGAGTTCCGGCAGCCCCACCCCGGAGCGGAGAACGGCCTGTCCGCAGCCCTCGTGCGCGCCTCAGCTGGCGGAAACCCGTGCTTAGCTTAACTATGGCTGTTATTAGTGCTTCCAACGGGTTTTTGGCTGAGGTAACTGTGCTCACACCCTACAGAGATACGGTTCAGGTCGCGGGTGGCAGCTGACAGGGTGGGTAGCTGAGCAGCCTCGCTTCCTCCGCAGTCTTGCAGACTTTCATAGCGAGAACGAGCATAAAACAATTCCAAGGTAACCTCCAAGGCACAACCTGAGTGTTTCCTAGAAAACCTGGAGATGAAGGGAGAAAATCAATAAATAACAGTCTAAATTGCACTTTGAGCCTCCAAGTAAACCAGGGTTTTCACATCTCAGGTGAGGCCCTCGTAAGGTCTGTGTGAGGGGAGGAAGTGGCTGCCTCATGGTTTCTCACTGTGCACTGAGCACACAGCTGAAGCAATCACCCCCTGGGCTTTGTGAGCCTGTCCTCTAGTGCAGCCCTTCCTGGGCAACACAGCTGCTTATCTCAGCTTTTCCACACTCTGTCTGCATTTTCCATCCTTTCCTCCCAAATTATGAGAGATAAGGCACTTCTGACCTCCATATCACTCCCACATAGATGAAAAACACTAAGGCCTGCTTTGTAAAAGGGCTTCAGGAAGTGAGCTGGATGTGATGGAGGGCATGTGCTGAATAACAGCCGGAAAGCTGAGGACGGGGACGGGAAGGAAAGGCTTTCCTCTGCAGCAGCTCTTTATACCCCAGCTTCTAGCTTAGCTCCTGACTTCCACACACTTCTGCTGTTCTCTTCTTCAACAGGTTTCATCTGTGAACGTCTTAGTTGCCAACACTCTGACTGCTGGCTTAAGCCAAAGGTAGGAAAGGCTGAGCACCTTGAGAGCCTTGGCTAGGCCCAGCTGCCCTGGCCTTCAGGTATATCACGTTTGGGAATGGATAAATACTTTTCTAATTCTGCAGATTCACCTACAGAATGTTGCATGACAGTGGCTTCACTGTTGCTTTGCAGACCTACCCAAGCTTGCTCGAGGATGCTTAGGCTAGAAAGCAGAGTAAAACTGAATTGGCTGGTAAAGCTGAAAGAAGATGCTTGAAGAAGGATGTAAGGTGGAATGATACAAAGATGATGACACAAAGATATTCAAAAGGTTGTTTATAGAGGAAAGCTCACTGATATGGATGCCTTCACTGGGAAATGCTGATGCAATCTCCACCAGGGAGTGATCTCCAAGAGACGCTGCCTTAGTGGTGGTCAGCCCTTAAATGAGGTCTAGGGGAGGTGGAGTCAAGCTCCACCCCTTCCAGGAGTACAGCTAAATTACCTTCACCTGTGCTCCCTCAGCTGACCTGACACTTGCCTCAGCTGATTAATCAGAGCATACCCCAAAATTAATGCATTAGGAGTAGCTGGTGGAAAATGGTAAGACCAGAGCTATTCACCAGTTCCACTGTATCTGATCGGCTTTAGCATGACCAGCGTCTGCAATTTGCAGTGGAATCTATTTCTGTTTTTATCGGAGATCATTTATCCAGCGTATAAAACTACAGAGGGTCGGACCAAACTGGCGGCTTCATTTCATTCACCATTCCGCCACAGCGCCCTCTGCTGGTACCAGCTGGTATTGCAGCTGCCTACTCCTGCACCACCGAGATGCCATTTGCGCACCGGCGGTAACTAGAATTAATATTACTAAAACATGAAACGTTGGTGAAGATTACAACGAGTCAGTTAATAATCCATCCCCTCCGCACTCATTTAGAAACATTTATACGCCGCAAACCCCATCATAGCTTTCCTTTATCATTTTAAGAAGGTTAAAAGGTCCGTACAAGGAAAAAGACTGCAGAATAAATGTCTTTCCTTACAGCTTTCTTCTAGACTAATCCGGACCAACAGAGCCCTGTTGCTGGCGTCTTTGTTATGCAAATCTTCTACTGCAGAAAAAAATCGAGTCTTCTGCTGACCTTCACTTCGGCTTAGGGAAGCAGTGACACCCAGCGGCTAGGGAATAAAAAGAGCTTTCTCGTTCTCTTATTTCTTACACAGCGCATCTCAGGAAACACATCAGGGGGAAAAAAAATGGCAGGGATCCTTCGGCGTTCCCTTCTGGTTGTGCATATTTGCATATGGCACCCGTTACGGGCAGCCTGACAGCCTGGGAACGGATACCCCAGCAGGGAAAATAAAATGCAGAACAGGAAACAAACAGAAAACACCCTATGAGGCAGCTCATGGTTCTCATGCATTTAAAAGGACACCGCAGACAGGAAACATCATTGGTATTTTTCAAGTATTACAAAGGCCTTTTAGTCAGTAAAAAGCACTTTCCTGTATCACACCTCGGGCCCTGGCTTCACAAAATATTCCTTCTTAAAAAGGTTTTTTTTTCCTAACCTTATTTCTCTACCAAAGACAAATGAAAAAATGAATGGCAGGCCTTTGAAGAAACAAGGGCAAGGTGACTGAAAAGGAATAGCTAGAGGGGAGCCTCCTTGTTCAGTATTTTCATTTATTAGTGTTCCCAGCATCAGAGGCAACAGAGAGTTCCTTTGTGAAGTCCTATTCGGTGCACTAACTTAGTGCTCTTGTGTTCAATGAACAAAACATCAAAGCATTAGATATGAGTAAGGAACTGGGCCAGCAGAGGTAGCTGTTGACGCAACAAAACCAACTACCATTATAAATAGTTTTGTCAGTGAAGACATATAGAAGAAAACATTCTTAAACCAGGTATGCAGACCTTGTACAGTAGCTGCCACTGGGAATTCACCTGCGATTGAATGGCTCCTCCCTCGCTTTCTGCCCCTTGGATTTCCTTGAGACTGCCCTTTTCATAGCCTTACTAACTGCTCCTATCTTCCCACCTCTCCATTTGTACTCTGTCAACGTGGAGTTCAGAAAGAATGAAGCAACCCCAAATAAACCTGAAGCTGGCTTATTAAAAGAAGTTTATTGAGTACTGATTCTTCCCAGCATTTGCAGACATCATTTGTACTTTCTGTGTCTCCAAATTTACACTGACCTCTGAAAGGAGGAGAAAGTTAAAGGATTTTTACACTTGAGTAGATGTACATACCTTCCAAATCCAGAAGCGCGCTGTTTACACTAACTGTTGCTGTTAACAGTGACAAAAGGCACGTTCCCATATCTGGAGGTCTCATGTGATTGCTGTACGTGTGCCTTGGCTGATGCCGATGGAGCAAAGAGAACTTGCAGTCTCTGTCAGCATTTTAATAATGATCTCCATCCAAGGGACTTCATGTGTCTTACTAGAAACATTTCTGTGCTAAAGGGTATGCTTTGCCATGTTATAGCATTAACGATGTACATAGTTAACAGCCATTATACTTTGGCTAGATGTCCTAAATGCTAGACCTAGCAGTTTCCTGACTATTTCCAGGACCACAAAACAATAGCCTTTTTGTTGGAACACCAGCAGGGCTGCAAAACAGTGGCATCCATCTCATAACGGAGGACCTTTTGGGGTCAGACTGAAAGAACCATGGGCAAACTCTGCCACAGAGGGTGAGATTCAATTGCACGGCCAACAAAACTTAAAGCACATTTAGCAAGTTCTAAAGTACTTGACATTATCTTATGTTTCTCAGAATGTATCTGTCTTCCAGCCCATACTCCAAGGACTGCTTATGTATTTCACATTTCATGTTTATGTAAAATGTGTAAACACAGTGGAACAAGGCCTGAAATCCAGATCTCTCTGAGCTCAGTACCTTCTTGCCTGTCTTCTGGCAGTATCTCTGTGAAAGACAAAGCCTACCAGTTCCCACTGCAAGGAAAGCATAACTCAAAACTTAACAAAAGTTGTGATACAGAAGTCTGCTCCTGTTGTTTGTTCCTATTAGAAGCATCTTGAAAGGTAAAAAACAGGAGCTCCCAGCCATTTCTTCCACCATCTCTTTTGCATTTCCTACCACCTGCACTCCAAAGTGACAATATGCCTATTGAAGACAACTGTTAGGCAAGCACTCATGCTATGGAGTACTCCCTTTGAGCAATGACAAGCCTTCAGATACAATTCTTACTTCCTGAGGCAAACTCTTGGCAGTTGGTCTGGCTGCTCTGAACTCCAGCAGAGCCCATCTCCACTCTGTCACTCAGTGTCTCAATTTTTAGGCACCATCACAAGCATCAGGTACTAAAAAAACTAAGAACCTCATACGAATGCTTTTTGCTCCTAACCTCAACACCTTTATTCGACACCAGGGCACTTATTTTATCCAAGCTCCTCAACTAACCAAGACAGTCAGCCTACCTGAGAACATGCACATAAAACTAACTAAATTCTGTGAGACAAATGTGGTAGAAGACACAGACGAATGCAGATTTTGTCCCCAGATCTTCACTGCTAGTGCTGTATTAGGCAACAGCAAACAATAAACTCTGAAGGGTGCGTATAGTTAAAATTAGGTCAGTTTGGCATTCTTTTAAGTCAGGATTTTACCCATAATGATGCAATTATGCAATTGCAAAATTTGTGCAATTGATTTTATACATAACAATACCAATCCTTAGTGTTTGTGTAGTTTAGGCTTTTAGTTTTGATACAGTCAGCATCAGGCATGACCACACATACAAGGTAGGCAAAAGCACACACAGAAACAGGCTTATTACCAAAGTTTCAGAGCTACAAAGAACCCCTGTCCTCAGTATCAATGATGCAGCGAAGTTTGATACATTTTAAGGTCAGAAGAGAGTAGAATGACAAGAGTTGTATCCTGCCAGGACAAAACATTAATTAGTTAATTCTTCTGCTATCTCAATAAGTTTTAGCCCACATTTTTTTTCTCCTCCCCCCCCCCCCCCCCAAGGTTATCTAATACATATACCAGCTAATTAAGGATATCCTGTGACACTTGATTCAGCACATTTGGAAAATCCACGCTGTCCTGTTCACGCTTCAATCTAAGTACATATAGACATGATTATGTATGGTAATGGCTCCTATGGATCATACTGTGGAACACTACATCTATTGCTAGATGCCATTTCTACTGTAGTACTCAAACTGAGATGGAAACTCTACATAATCTGTTTCTTCATACTGTTACCCATTTTTTAGAAAAACAAACACAAAATGGAACTTGCTTTCCTATCACAGTCATCTTCTGGAGTGAACACTAGACGTCTTCTATCTTCTTTGCAGGCCATCACACAACGAGCTGGCATTTTCAGAGCCTTTAATTAACAAGAAACTTACTTGTGTAGATGTAGCAGTACTTAAAAATGCAGCAGAATGCCTTGAATGCAGAATCTCTGACTAATCTAGACTAACAGGATTTAATCAGGACTGACTAATCTAGATCGACAAGATGAAGGACCTGAGGGAATGGCATGAAGCTGCACCAGGGGAGGCTCAAGTTGCTTCTGGGAAGCAGTTCTTCACCAAGAGGGTGGTCACAAACTGGAACGGGCTCCCAGGGCAGTGATCACGGCACCAAACTGCTGGAGATCAAGAAGCGTTTGGATGATGCCCTCAGACTTAGGGTTTGAATTTTGGGTGGTTCTGTATAGAGCCAGGAATTGGACTTGATGATCTCTTAGAAATACAGACGTATTTATGCAGTCAGGAAAAAAAAAAAAGTGAAGACATATCATCTACATAAAATTTTATTACCCTTCAACCTTAGGCTAACACTCAGTTTCTCCAGGTTTAAAAGGTTTTGCTCCCCTAGGTAGACAGGATTTCAACTGACTGTCTCTGACTGAAAACATCCAGGCTACGTCAGACTTTAGACCCAGCCTTTCATTAATACAGTCAGACACAAAAAGTCAGCTGAAATTCTGACCACCTAAAAGACAGCAAAGCCATAAAAAAATCCAGGAGGGTTTTCATCAGTATTACATTTGAAAAGAGAATCTTTCCTCGGCACTGGTCACTAAGTAGTTAAAAAGCAATTAAATTGCACATTCAAGAAACAGATGTGTTCTACACTGCAATCTGCCATCAGAAAAACGTGCAACTATTCTTCAGCTTCCGAAGCCTGAGGCTTTATCTTCTTGGCAGCTTCAAGGACAGATGGAAGGCTGACTTTGTCACCAAATTCTTTCTCGCGATGCTCCAATAGAACACCCTATATAAAACACACACACACAAAAGTCATACACTAATCCCAGGCTGCTCAGAGGAGATCAGCTGATAAGCAACTGAGTAATTCCAAAGGAGAAGCCTGCAGGTAGGTTTGTAGTTACCTGTCTTCCCGCTCCAATCACATATACTCCTCCCAGGGTGAACCCTTCTCCTTCCAGGTTACCACTAAAACCATTTTTCCAAGCACGGAAGAAATTTAGCCAGACTCCGATGCGGAAGAAGCCCGACAGCATCATTTTTCGCTTGCGTGGGCCGTAGAAGCTTCTCTGCAATGAAACAGAAAATATCTCAGCAAACAGAAAAGGACTTCTCCTCCCAGGTTAAATTCAGGAAACATTACAACCCTGTACCCTTTTCTGCCAAACAGAAAAGCCAAACAGGCAGAGCTGTAAAGAAATTGCACCTCAACTAATTTCTAACTCACTACATGGCCATTTACTTCCACACAGCCAACTATGATTACTGCCACCCTTCACGTGTCTTTTCAAATATGATCCACAGCTATTTAATGATCTACATGACCATCAACATTGTTGAGAACAAAGAGTGCTTTGTGATAAGTGCCTTTTATTTCATTTTGGAACTATGGTAATAAAACTGCTGGTCGAAGGGGTGCTGAAGTCCTAAAATTTCATCAGCCATTTTTTTTGCTTAAAAATCAACGTGTTTACTCTAAACAGCCAGAGTGGGGATGGTAAATAAAAGCATCTTTTCTTTGATTCCGAATATTAGGCATTCTTTTTCTTCCAGAAGCCAAACGCTTTCTAAATGTGTCCTCTGTGTTAGCAAATAAGCAGATCTGTAGTTTCATAGGACATCAGACTGTCTACACACTTTATCTATGTACTGGGACAAGCCACAATGTAATTCAGGCTGTATATGCTGAACTAATTGTCTTCTACCTTCAGACTTTGATTCATGCATTGTTAACAGCAGCAAGTCACAAGGACAGTGAAGAAAAGAATAAATATGAACAGGCTGTATAAAATGAAGCGGAGGGGAAAAAAAAATCCTCCAGGAACATGCTATCAGTGCATACCACAGGGCAGTCTGTAAGCTGTGCAGGATATAGGTAGAAAAGCAAAGCCAATTAACTGCTTCAACTAACAATGTTTCTAAACCCCTTATCATTTGGAACACATTTTATCTATACCATACAGGCTCTTCAAAGAGGACATCCATACGCTCGCTATTATAGGGGAAAAAAAAGGAAAAGAACACCGACTTCATGATACCTTTTCATCCAGAAAGATTTCTCCTTTGAAATAATGCTGAAAATCCTCCACTTCGGTCCCTATCTTCTCTTTCACAACAGCATAGAGAGGAACACCCAGCTGGGACAGCTGAGGTTTCAGAGAGGAAAGCTCAGAAGCCTCCTAAGGAACAGAAAAATAGGTACATTTCAGGTGATAGATGGAAGTTAAAAAGCTTCACCTTGAATTCTGGAGGATCTGAAACACGTTAAAGATCCACTCATAGGCCAGTCTTTGTTATGTTCACTGAAATTTTATTCACTAAGCAAGAAAGAAAACTTTTGGAGCATTCACTGGAAAAAATAATAATAATATCTTGGAGAAAACACAGCGTTAATTCAAAGTTTTATGTGTTTGCTTTGCTTCTGACAGAGCTTCAACTATTTTTTTTAAGCATCTATCGGACAGTGAAAAGGTTCAGCCTGCACATCGCTTAGCTTTTCCAGGCCTGAATATCACAACGTTTCTTTTTCCCCAAAAAGAAACACACCATAATGATGCCAGCCATTGTGTGAAGCACCTGAGAGCTCAATGCAGGAACATCGTATCAGTCTACAGTAAGTAATGGAGTGAACACGCTCTCCCCTCCTTAGATTTCCCAGTGAAAACGAACAAGGAATTTCTTCATACACTTCCAGTAGCTCAGAAGCAATATTGCTTTATTGCTTTTTGTGGTGTATAAATACATATGGTATCATCACTCATCTGCTTGCCTTTTTGTTCTGCTGAAGAAACCCCTGTTCCTACAGCTCATACAGAGGTGGTCTCCAAGGCTTCTCCAATTGAGATAATTCATTTTTATTGGGCCTCAAAAGAAATCTACACTTGTTACAAAAAAAAGCAAGGGTGGGGGGGCTGGAGGGGACATGTGCTTGAACACCCTCAGTCAGCTAAGTGATATGCCTTAACTCCAAGGTCTGCAGGTTATGTTATCCAGAATTTAGGGGCTGTAAGTACATAGACAGGGCAAACAGACAAAAGACATGAGAGAAAGATATCAGTAGCTGAAAGGGTAAGTGTGGCACTCCACTAATGACTCGATCTTCTTGAGATGAAATGAAAAGGATGAATCAGCATCAAAAGGAAACAGTGAGTAGGAAAGTGTGAGACTCAAAACATCATTGTTTGGGCTTGTCTCACCTTTCTCTTTATTGATCAGAAATATCTACTAATTACTTTCTGTTTTTCTTTGAACAAACTGCCTTATTGTTCTTCCTAACAACAACTATGGAGAGGTGAGAGGGATGGCTAATAGCCCTTTTAAGTGGATATTTTTAATACCATTCAGAACTCAAATAATCAAGAAAACAAAACAAGTTTGTACTGGGAATTAACAGCCTACGTGTCTGAGAAATGATGTTCCCATCTAGAACAAAAGACTCCTCTGTAACATAAGTTCTGAGTTCAGAAATCTGATGGATTTCTGCCAGTCCAATCTTTGATTGCTTTTGACCAGGGAGTACCTGGCTCAATGAGATTTATTTTGGACATAGGGAACATGACTAGCTCCTGGGACTCATTATTAACTGAGTTTTGGGTAGTCTCCATTTCTAATTACTGTCTGCTAGATCTCTGGCAGATGTAAAAATGAAGCATTAATCTCCTTCAGAAGGAAAATACTCAAGACACAATCTGTATAAACCTGCTGCAAGGAAAACCAAAACTAATATATTGTTATCCAGTAACCAGTTAGTGCTAGGATCATGTCTTCCAGACACTTCAGGTGTATATGATAACTCCTGTTCACCTCTTCCCTTTATTCAATGTGAATCTACACAAGCAAAGCTTAACTCTTCCTAATTAGCCCCCGAACTCAGCAAGTACCTCTCTGCACAAAAATCATCCAGGTCTTCGCACAGCCATGATCACTGCACCATTCCTCTGCCACAATTCACCTGCTTTGAATTTTCTTGGTTCTGTTTAGACAGGAAAAACAGCATCAACAATAATATCAGCCATCCTTAGCTACCATGGTTAATCCTTTAAGGAGCTACTCAAAGCATTGCAGAGAATTCCACATGCAAATACAATTATAAACCTACAATTCAGACAAGTTTTCCATGTGTAAAAGAGTATTATTTGCTTTACTGATTTTATTCCATTTTATTCCTGTGTCTTCACATACACTGAAAATTATACACATCAACTGTATTACAATTTGAAATAGACCTTCCAGAAACACCAGCTGAAGTTGGTTTTCCTTCACCAGAATCATCTGCTATCGAGGACACTCAACTACTTCCTCTAACTAGGAAAGACTAAGAGAAACTCTTTAGACACCTCACGTGGTCTGCATGAAATCTTGTATCCCCTACAGATAATCTTTGACGAAGGAAAATTTAACCTTCTACGCGCACTTCACTGTTCTTCAGCATTTCCCAGCCTTGGTCATACAGAGGTCCTTTCCTTAGACCGCAGACCAAAGAACAATAGCTCAAACATCCAGAATCTTACCTGATCCCAAAGTTTTTAGCTCTATCCCCTCCAAAAAGTCCAGTGTTGCTTTTTCTGGCTTAGGCAAAAATAAGTCAGTGTTGGCGAGGACAATCCCTGTTATGGCTGCACCAACGGCTCCGAGACCAACCGACCACATGCCCATTGTGAACATCCCAAAGTCCGGTAGCAAGGACATTTCTGGAAAGAGAAAGAAAAAAATCAGCTCTAGCACTGAATACTGATGATACCACACCAGGAGGAACTGGTAATCTTTCCTGTTCCCTACAGCTCAATGTTAGAACCAAAGCAAACACAGAGCCAAGGTCAGAAGAGCTCAGCAGTCATTCCTACAGAAAGAACTATGTAGACTTGCAACTCATTTCAAACCAACATGCCCTGGACAGCACCTTCTGCATGCTGACCAACTACCACTTACAACCACAGATCACATCTGGAACTAACAACCTGACTTCACACCCACTGATCAGAACAGATAACGCTCCAGTGGAAGCCATTACATATGCTGGCTCACATCTTAAAAGCACTAACTGCTTATTGTTATCAGTGACTCTGGTTTCATGGCAGTTTCATGACCCAGTAGTCATGCTCCCTGCTGAGGACTCCAATACCCCATCCTGACCTTTGCATATGTTTCACAAGACTGGGGAGGGCTGACAGCCACCTTCCAGAGAGGGGAGAAGGAAGCTTAGCCCAGGACAAAACTCAAGATCCAGCTGTGAGCAAGAACTGGTACAAAAGTCACTGAGTTTTAGCAGGGTGAAAAGTCACTGCTCATTTACATCACAGCAGTTCGGTGTTACAAAATTTCATCAGTCATTCAACTTTAGTTTGACTCTATGTATTGCGTGAAACATTTCCAACAGCCATCTGCAAGACCCCATTCCCTGATCCGCTCTCTTGGTGACTAGTGCTGCCTGTATATACAGCTCGATGCAGAAAAGATTTCTTTTTCCCCTATAAACATAGGAAAAATGTTACTGTTTTGAACTGTGACTGGCAACAGACCAGAAACACACACCATGTTTGCTGTAGAGATAAATGGCAGCTATAATTCCTAAAGCATAAAGCAGGAGTTGGTCCCACTTTTTGGGTCAGACACAATACCCAGAATTTTCCAGGAGAAAATGTCTATTTCCACCCTAAGAACTAGTTCCAGAAAGCCTCTGACCATCAAACACAATGAACTGCCTGCCTACCTGTAGAGATGGTTAGAAAAACACTGAAGAGATCTTATTTCCCCTTGTAGCACCATATAACACCATACTTGGTGCTGAGGAAGACAGGACCACAGTACCTAGAAACACGAGAAACCCAGACCTGAGATAGGCTGGGATTTCAGATGATAAGCCTAAGCAGGAAACAAGGGCAGTTTACACAAACATAGTGCAGATAAGTGAACCTAATTTCATGGCTTATTTTTAACACAGGGAAACTTTCCTTGTCCTTATCTGCTTTGTCTACATACTTTTTCAAGTGCATAAAATCATACTTGTAAGGACAACTTTTGATTTGTGCATCCAACTCGTATCAGAGACTATCCTGACCCCAGCTCTTAGTGCAACCAAAACACAATTCAAAGTGTCGCCCTGATGCTCCATCTGCATGGCACACCAAAAGGCCACAGCCCCTCTCTGCTCCCTCCCAGACTCTGCAGATCCAGATATAGTTTCCAGACTTGTCTGGTGGAGATATTCTTCTCGTAACTCTTAGTTACAAGAAGGGACGGTGATAAAACCAAGCTGTATTCCCTCGTGCATTTCATTTGTGTACAGAAGGGCTGCCAAGTTTGTGACAACTACTAAACAAGCAACTTCCCGCATAGCTTTTCTTTTTATCAGCATTATCATCAGTGTTGGCACCATTAGCACTGCCAAAAGCCAGCTTCCCTCCACTATTTCACATCCACCCAGCTGTAGCCCCGATATAGAGATCATGATCTCAGCCAACACACCTCTTCAATCGAACGGTGCTCCTCGGGCTCAGCTAACTGAACGAGATACTCATCCAGACGCGTGACCCTTCGCTATTTGAACAAACAGGGAGATGGAAGAAGCGGCCCGGCACAGCAGCACCGACTTGCCTCCCCTACCAACCAACACCGCAACCCTCCACCACCCCAAACGCGCCGCCCATCCATCCTCTGCGACCACCCGCAGCCAGCACGGGGCACCCGAACGGCTCCAACGCCCGCGGGCGCTCACTCACCCGAAGCAGCCCGCAGAGCCCCGGGCAGCAGCCGGAGCCGGCGCAGCGCAGCGCAGCGCAGTGCGGGACGGGCGGGCAGCGCCGGGCTCAGCCCCGCCGCCTCCTCGGAGCGATGCGCTCCGCGGCGGCACGACAGCGGTGACGCCACAAGGGCTGTCCAATCCCCGGCCAGCCGCGCTTAACGCTTCCATCGCTCCGCTCCCGGGACGCTGAGAACGCAGCTGCGCTCAGGTTTGTTTTTAGAGCCACGCAGTTTTACAATAAGCGTCTTTCTTCTGTATCAGCCCCTTCTACTTCTAACAGCGCCGCTCCGCACGTCCAAACAACATTAACAACCGTGGCAACAACGAAGGAGACACAGCTAACAGCCCTTCGCTGAACAGCCTCCCTTTCTCAGAGCTATCAGGGCTCTCTCCAGCCCTCAAAGCCTCCACGAGTGCTGGAGCACTATGCTCAGCAGAGAGAAGCCAAAGAAAAAACTACCTTTATTTTTTTTTGGTGTGGTTTTGTGGTGGCAGTCAGAGATTCCCAAGATACCAGCGAGTCGTTTTCTGGTCTGTCAGTACTTAGCTAACCCAAATTTCAACAAGCCAAGTCTCAGCCCTGCTGTCAGAGCTGGTTGATGGTCTTCACCTCGTGTCAAGAAGACCAATTGAAACACGGTTCTCTCGATGTCTCATTTCCCTGCCACCCACAAGTGGAGAAGAAATGGGTCATTAAGAGGATAGCTATCCTTAAACATTTATTTTAGCTGCATAAACATGACCTGCTGCAGCTGTGTCAAAAAACACTGGAAAATTTGTGTATTCCAGTTATCAGTCATGGCAGCACACACATTTACTTGCATACTTTTCCTAAGAACAAGGAGGAGTGGAAACACTCAGCCAGCGCTGCAACATCACCTCTCATCTCTGAAGGGGTAGATAACAGCAGGACAAGGGGAAATGGTTCTAAGTTGAAGGAGGGAAGACTGAGCTTGGGTGTCAAGGGAAAGTTCTTTACTATGAGAGTGGTGAGGTGCTGAAACAGCTGCCCAGAGAGGCTGTGGATGCCCCGTCCACCCCTAGAGGTGTTCAAAGCCAGGTTGGGGTCCTGGGCTGGTATTCGATATGGAGGTTGGTGGCCCTGCCTGTGGTGGGTTTGAGGTTGGAGATTGGTGATTCCTTGAGGTCCCTTCCAACCCAGGCCAGTCTGTGATTCTGTAATCTCTCTTCTCACAAGCTGGTTCTGACCACTGCTGCTTCATCCCTTCTCTTCCCTCCCATCCTGAGCCTAATCGTCTTTCCCAGAGCTTTGTCACAACTTGCATATCCCAAACACAGGTCTGAGCTGATTACTTTTTATGAGACATACCGCCAGAAGTGAGTCACCAGATTACAAATATCTCAGTAATTAGCTCCTTTTAAAGAAAATTTACAACTCACAATAACCCAGTGACAAGCTCATCAGGATTTGATGAGCTTTTAAATACCTTTAGGGATTGCAAAATACACCGACCTATCCAACTCCAAAAGCAGCCCTGCTTTAAGCAAGGGTTGAACCAGAGGTCCCTGCCAACCTGCATTGTCCTTTAAAGGCCAAATTCAACACACACAGCACCCTCCTAACGTTCTGAAGGTATGAATTTAGGTGTGTTTTTTTTTTTTATAATCTCAGTGACTCTTTTTCTTTCTTTCACTGCAAAGACCCTGCTACAAATCACTCCCCAGATCAAAAGCAACAGCCATCTTTCCAGGTTTCTTCCCAACCTGCACATTTCACTGCTCTACTCAGATGGGTTGGGTTTTAAGTCTAAGTTGTATCAAGCAAGAGAACCATCCTCCTTCCTTGGAAAGGAAGACCACCATCAGGCCATGTAATCTGCCCCCTTTGGAGACCGCTCTCAAGACATGCCACATCTCGACTACTCTGTCCTTTCAAGCAGCTCTTACACTTGGAAGAGCTTCCAATTTTCCACCTTCTAGCGGTATTCAGAGGGAATGGGCTGCTCAATACTGTGCCTAGGAGAACTCCAAACTCTGCTCAGCCAGCACGTACAGCTGCTGTGCAGGTGGAACAAAGCACTGAAGCACAGAACTGCAACAAGTGCTTATGTGCAGACATTACAGACTGAGCTCACAGCTGGGTCTGCTGGGGTCCGCAGTTACAAAGCCAAGCACTGCAGAGGTCTGCATAGGAGCAGAAAGTAGGGGAACACCAATAGATTCACAATGGAGCCAACCTGTGCTCAGCAAAACACAGCAAACACATCATTCTCTCCTGGTTGAACCCTGCAGGAACTGCATAACCGAGCTCAAATTAAGACTTGTTTCACCCACCCACCCAGCCCACCCCCACTTTTATTTTTGCTTTCCTTGTACTTCAGTTTCCACATTCCTCATATCACACTGTTCCAACAGCAGATCACTGCTAAAAGCACAAACACAGGATAATCAATACAAGTTTCTATCCCACCCAGCAGGGCAGCAGCAGCACAAGGCTCCGGGCAGACCCCCATTCAGAACCCAACGCCAGCTTCTGCTTCCTGCCCCCGGCTATAAAGAGCCCAGCGGTCGCTGCACTCGGAGCAGCACAAGGGGCACTCAGCGGCTTTCCGAGGCTGGGCAGCCCGAGCGCCCCGGGCAGCGCACCAAGGCGCTGGGAACAGCGCTAAGAACAAAGCACAGGATCCCTTTGTCTCTCGCTGCACCTACTCATGCACAGTCTCAACGACGCAACACAGCAGGGATCAGACCAAACATTACACCGCAAGGACAAGCAAATCAGCCCCGCAGGCGCAACCTCCCGCAGGGCAGCACCGATGAGACAGCAAGGTCAGAGGGCCGCGGTGGCCGCGTCCCGCGGGGTACGGCCGGGCTGACAGCCGGCACCACCCGCACCGCTCGCCTCGGCCCCGCCGCCGGACGCCCGCACCGCCGCCCTGGGCCGCCCCCGGCCCCGCACTCACGCAGCCGCCGCCGCTCCGTGCCGCCGCCTGGCACCGCCCCCGGTCGCCCAGGGGCCACGTGCTTCGGGGTTCGCCCTCCTCAGGCCGCCAGCGAAAGCGAGGAGAGCTCCGTCTCCATCCCTAATCCCTTCTTATCCTCGTTAGGACTTTAATAGCTTGTGACGAACCAACGGGAAAGCCCCAAATGTGTACTGTATAAATACGTTTAAGGCAGAGAGGAAAAAAAAAAACCAAAAAAAAAAACCCATGAGCAAAGTCCAAGAATGCAGTGACCTTATCATTCCAGCAGTTTGATTAACGGGGCACTTAAAATGCTTGCATATACATTGCATTCAAGAACGTACTTGCCCAGATAAGCCTGCCAATAACATGTCACAACAGCATCTAATGAGCAAGCTGCTCCTCAGTCGCTCGTGGTCACCGGGCAGCTCTCCAGTCAGCAGCTCTATAAGGGACTATCTCCTCATGGCTCCAGTACTGGCAGCCATTTACCAAAAAGTAAAGAGGAAAAGCATTAGGCCCCGGATCATGCTGTGTCTGAAGGGTGCTGCACTGTTTGTATGCAAGGCAGCCCTGGACAGCAGCATCACAGGAACAGAACGGCCTGGGTTGAAAAGAACTATAATGACCATCCAGCTCCAACCCCCTGCTGTGTGCAGGGTCACCAACCAGCAGCCCAGGCCCAAAGCCACATCCAGCCTGGCCTTGGATGCCTGCAGGGATGGGGCATCCACAGCCTCCTTGGGCAGCCTGTTCCAGTGCGTCACCACGCTCTGGGTGAAAAACTTCTTCCAAAGATCCAACCTAACCCTCCACCTGTAATGGTTTAGTTTGTCCATACAGACCTTATATGCACATTGTTCCCGTTCAACAAGAAGACAATAAAATCCCTAATATAAAATAACATTACACAGAGTGACAGGCACCAACAACGTCTAGTTCCTGAGAATTGAATGACGATTTTTAAAACCACACTGAGTTCTCCTCTTCCTGCTTTCATAATCAGATGGCATAGGAGTGTCACAGAATCACAGACTGGCCTGAGTTGGAAGGGACCTCAAGGATAATGAAGCTCCAACACCCCTCCACAGACAGGGCCACCAACCTCCACATTTAACACCAGCCCAGGCTGCCCAGGGCCCCATCCAACCTGGCCTTGAACACCTCCAAGGATGGATGGGAACCCACAGCCTCTCTAGGCAGCTGTTCCAGCACCACCCCGTTCTCCTAGTAAAGAAACAGCAGAATTAAGAGTGTAGTTCTGCCAACTGTCCATCAGCCAATTAAATCTCCCCAGCATGCCAGCACATAAGCCACCTTGGCATGCACTGTATCAGTATCTATGCTAAAACATGACCGTAGCATTACAAAATGTTCAATTTATGCACAGAATGACAGAGCTCTGTGTTACTTCAGAAGTTAATTATTTGTTTCTTGTTGGATCATGCTTCTATAGATCAGCTTTAGATGAAGGGTGTTCCAAGACAAAGGGCTTACATAACGCCTGTCTTTTTTACCAAGAAATAGAGGATCTCAGGAGCAACGTGGCAACACAGTGGTAGGCTAGGGCAGAATCTAGGGCCCACCTCTGTAGAGGGATTTACAGGTTAATTAAGTTTGGACTAATTAAGATGCACATGTACAAACATATGGTCTATAAAGGTTTGAACTTTTCACCTCTGTCCTTCTGAGTGCCTATTTACACAGACGCAGAGCGACCAAGTTTTCAGACAGAGCAGGCAGAAGTCATCTTGTTTGGAGGCTGTACAGTCTGGAAACAAAAACACCCATCTGTTTATAGACAGAGTGGACACAGGCTTATCTCAAGTTAAAGCAGGGCACTGTAGTCAATGAATAAAGCAAAGGACCTACAGGTATTCAGAAATGTTTTACCCAGATGAGCAGTTCACAGTGAAAGATGAGGCAGAGATTGGTGCAACACCAGCCATCTGGTCAAGAACATGAATTACTAAGTCTTGATGGATATACAGATATTTACACAAATCTCTTTCTGGCAATAGCTTAATAAACATCCTGAATCACAGAAGAGCCTATCAGTTCCTGTAATACAACAGGTATCTTTTGGAAAGAGCTGATGAGGTCATCAGTCCTTCTATGTGTTCCTCAGTCCAGCATCTTGATGCCAGATGGGCTTTGCTTTGAGCCCCATTTTCTATCACCTTTCTTCCATAGGAAGTTTTCTTCAAGGTATCTGATGTTTTACCACCCATCCTCTATTTTCTATTCATTTTTTACTGTTTTGGCTCCAGCTGACTTTATGAATACTAATACTCTCTAGGGGTGTCTTCCTAAATGAATGTTAATGTGTCAAACACAGGCTCAGAAGCAAGAGATAAAGGAATCAGCTCCCACAAAAGCAGGCACTCATAGGTACAAGTAGGAACATACAATCAATTCATTAAGTCTGGCACTGTAAAGCACACAGTTGAAAGTCAAATACAGTAATAAGGAATTAAGGAATTTAGGACAGAGAAAAGTAATACACCATCTCAAGAGATGCCAGCTCACCTACTAAGTTCATAATGCTAAGTTCACCTATTAAGGAAATAAACCTCCAAACCTAAAGCATTGCAGAACACGTGAAGATGTGGTGAAAGACACAAAGTCAGTACTAGTCTTTGAATGTCTTCCCACATCAGGTAGGACATTAAGGTCAAGTAATAGGAGTTACTATTAACAACTCATCAAGCCACAAGAACGATGATCAAGCTGCAGCCCTTTAGACAAAATCAAGTTCTTGAGCATCCCCAAACACCCCTGCTGATATAATGAAAGAGGCAGTAACTCCATACTTCTCAAAGATCGAGGTAGTGGGAAAAACAGCCATTTCACACCAGTCCGGGTTAACTGCCCACAGCTACTACATATCTTCTATTTAAATCTCAACACTCAAAGTGTTTCCGCATTATTTCCCTTTTCAGTTGATGGGGCAGCACTGACAGGTTTAATTCCTCACTATAGAGCCCAGCAGTAAGTCAACGTATTGCAATCCATACAAGTCATTAGTAAGGATAAGTCAGCTTGTATTATCAATACAAATCAAGTGTCCTACACTGACTGATTAGCTGGGCAAGCTGTCTAAGGACAAATAATTAATCTTAACAATTTGGTTCCATGAAACTAGCAATACTAGTATAATATATATAAATACACACACACTAGTATAATATATATATATACACTAGTATTATATGTATATAACATATTATACTAGTATATATATATTATACTATATATATATATATACACTATATGTATATATATAATATATATGTATGTATATATATACATATATGTATATATATATAATATATATATACACTAGTATTATATGTATATAACATATTATACTAGTATATATATAATATATAACTAGCAGTACTAGTATAAATGTTTATATAAATATATATGTGTTTTATATACATATATATATACACACACACACATATATATATGCATGTAAAACTTGGAGGTGGCCTATTTGTAAGGTTTAAAATCATCTGTTGATTTAGCAGTTTGTTACTGAAAATTAATGGTTCAAGCACTAAAGGAACGGGGCTTTCTCTAGCAAATTGATGCTATGAGCAGAACTTGGTTTATAAAAGCTCAGAGAAAAATTCCATGACCTCTTTTGCTAAAGATCAGTGTTAGAAAAACAAAAGGCCACCGCTATGAAAAGAATCTGGGTCATTCCAACAAAGCTTGGCCAAGCATCAAATACACATCCCAGAAAACTACTGTTGGTAAGGTGGTAATGAGTAGTTGGGCACAGTAAACCTCTCATCCAGAAGAGGTACAGCCACACACTAACTACAGCCTTAGAATTAAGCTCCTAATCCTCTTATTACACTGAACTACTTGCACATGCAACTTTCATCTGCTAAAGTAAAACAAGTATGTTTTACCAGCACACTGAATTTCAACATCACACACCTAAAGCTTGTATTAGCACTTACTCTTGGCCTCTGTGCAACACATCAACCCAGACAGAGCCACCTATTTCTATCGCACAATTTTAATTCCATTCCTTAAGAAGCAGTTGTGCTCATCTTTGGAACATGTACCGCATCCATACTGGCTTCTAACTGGTGTCGTCTTTGGTAACTTGCATCCCCTGTACTCTGCACTGGTGAGACCTCAGCTGGAGTACTGCATCCAGATGTGGATTCCTCAGTACAGGAGAGACACACATCTGTTGGGGCATATCCAGAGGAAGATCACAAGAATGATCCAAGGGATGGAACATCTTCCCTATGAGGACAGGCTGGGAGAGTTGGAGTTACTCAGCCTGGAGAAGGCTCCAGAAGACCTGATAGCAGCCTTTGAGTTTTAAGACCTCACACCCCAACCTTTAGATACTGAAGAATTAAGATAAAAGAAAGATTTAAGACAGAAGAAAGAAGCAGACGCTCTTTAGCAGGGCCTGTTGTGACACAACAAAGGGAAATGTTTTCAAATTTAAGGGGAGATCTAGGTTGAAATAAGGAAGAAATATTTTCTATGTAAGGGTGATGAGGCACTGAAGAGGATGCCCAGATAGGTGGTGGATGCCTCATCCTTGGAGAAGTGCAGGTAACCAAGTAACCTGATTGAGCTGTAGGTGACCTTTAAGGGTCCCTTCCAACTCAAACTATTCTATAACTGCCAGTAGAACATGATAAGGGGCGCTTTCAAACAGAGCCGTAATAATGTAGAAAAATTCCAAAGTTACCAGCTGCTCCCTTGCACCACGAAAAGCAGACTTGTAAAATCAATGAATGCTCATTTATCAAACAGATTAGGCTTAAAACTCCAAACTACTGGAAGGGAGGTTGATTGAACAAGCAAAAGGGGGAAGATAAGGCTAATTTCATTTCAAGCCACAACTCTTCAGGAAATGATCCATGCCATTCCCATTTCCTGTGGTTTTACCATTACGATTCAGGAACATTCACAAACCCCATTAGAATTAGCTCCCTGATACGATTTGTCAAATGCTTCTATTATGACTCCTTCTTTTCCTAATAACAAAAAACCTCCACAGATTCAGGCCAGTTTGAGGAGACTACAAAGAATAACAGACTTAGCGAAGTCCTTATTATGGTGTTGTTACATTCACTCGAGACATTAAAAGCTTATAAGTATTTACAGCATGTGAGTGCAAGTCACTTCAATTAGGAGCAAAGGAGACAGGCAAAGGTAAAAGATTTCTAAAAAGAACTACCAAGCAGATGAACAGTACCCTAAATGCTAAAGAAGGGCAGTGAAACAAAACCACTATGAATCTAATGGCTACAATTCAGAAGGAAACCGTTATCTGAGTTATTATTGAATCAGGGGAAGCCCCAAGTAAGCATATTAAAGATGAGTCAGACATGGCTATGAATAGAAGCAACTTCTAAATGAGTAAATGCATTTCCTAGTCATCTTAATTAAATACCATGGACTCAACTTTGGACAAAAGACTGAGCAAGTAGGAAAGATTTCATTTCTATTTGGAATTAAGAAACATTTTCAGGCTTACGTCAATTATACCATTTTCGTAGTTTATTGGATATTGTTTATCAAGCGACTCAGCTTAAGAACCACAAGATATATTCAGCTAATTGCTTAAAACAGCTAACTTGGCTGTTGGAGTCCTTTAGATGGATACGTCTAAGTATTACTCCTGGCTGTCAAAGAACTCTACCACCTCTTCTGGGAACTTCCTTAAAACATCAGAAACAATCTATTCATACAATAAAATGACAGCATATCCTCCCAACCCCACGATTGCATTTCCTTTATATGAATGCAAATAACTACTACACAATGAAGTCCAACAACTTATTTTCTGGAGATGTTTATTTTGTTAAACATGAAGCAAAAATGTATTGAGTCTTTATGATGTATACTAAGAAATGGAAACTGCCTACAGCTGAGAAGGACACAGCTATTGCTGCAGTGGTCTTTATCTCATCTCCAGTTAAAATGCACTTGAGGAGTCACAAGTGACTTCAAATATCACTGCTGTTAAGTCAACTACATAGGTCACTCCAAAAGTAACGCTTCTTATTCGTTCTCATGGTAACTACAACAAAGAGCACAATAACACAACATAGAGCAAAATCACAACAGATACAAAACACTGTTTTTCAACATAGTGCCACCATTACCTGTGTTTTTTCCAGGCATGAACTGCAGACTGGGCCTTACAATCACCTCCCTCTCTCCACTGGCCACCCCTTTTTTAACGCAGCCCAGAACACAGTTGGCCTTCCTGGCTGCAAGTGCACATCCACTGTCTGGTTTGCATAAACATTCAGCAAGCATCAACAAACAGCAATGAGTGCAAACTCTTTTGCATGGAGGAGCTCAATTCCAAATCTTTGTTTCATAAGCACTTCCACGTCAGACACCACTTAGTCAGACTGCCCCTATACTGCCATCTGTTACATGGCAACAATGTGTAGCGGAATATTAGAGCAAAGATTCAACTTGTACTGCCATACCATCACTGACCTCTGACATGGTGGGCCAACATAACAGAACAGGAGGCATTACTTTCCAAGCAGCTCTCAACATACCTCCATTTCACCATCAAGGTTCCCGAATGTTCATACTGAAGTTATATTTTGAGCTCTGCTTCATCGATACTATTAGCCAGGTTATCTTTCAGGGAAAGTTTTAATGCCACTGGGATGATGCGTTCAGACTTACCTGAAGCACACTGTAATTACTTGCAGGTACACCCTGCAATTACTTCCTTGTATTTCTCCACCTGGGTCTCTATTCTCAAATATTGAAAAGATTCATCACTAATTATACAGAACACCTGACCAAAATAGATGATTCACAGTTACCCCAAGTAAACATGTACCATTGGAAGCTCTACTATTAACTAGTAAAAACAAATATACCCAGCTTATAAACTGTCCAGTTTTGTTCTGGAAAAACTTCATGTCAAAACTCACCATTAATTGAAGCTTTTCAAGCCCATCTCCACACCAGTCAAAATCCACAACGATGGACAGTATTTCATAACCACAAGGCATCCTAAATACGGTAGGACCAGCTGAGTGCATAAAGGGAACAGAAGAACCACCAAAAACATCTAGGACTTCATTTAGTGTGACTTTTAATATAAATCTGAATACAAAAATAAGCAGAACATCCTACAGCAACCGCAAACCTTCAGACTTTCTTTTACTCAATTCCCCGACAGTTTGGCGAGTGCTTGTTTCCTCTGCTCTGCAGTCATATGCTCACAAGCTTCTAAAATATTGACTATAATTAAAGTCTGTTGAACTGTTTTTGCTTTTACCCATATTCTTCCATTCATTCCCAGCACCAGCTCAAACGGGTACAGCTGTGACAGCTCCTGGATTATTTCACATTTGGGAGCCAAGAGTCTGTAAAATAAGATTAGAAAGGGTTGGAGGAAAAAGTGAATGCTCACGTTTGCTAAGTATTACAACATTATCAGCCAGCAGGTAAACAGTAGCACTGGAGTTACAAAAGCAACTCCAAAAGTTAAGACGATTCAAATTGCATATCCAGCCATATCAGAATTGAAGTTCTCCTCCCAAAACACATGCACCTAAAGAGAGCACCTGTGCACTGTAGCTGTTTTCCTAATTAGGCAGAAGAGTTACCAAGAACAAGGCTGAAAAACAACTTAGCTGTTCACACTGATAAGACACATAAACCAAATTACTTACTAAACCCAGGTATGACATAGCTACTTGTTATCTCCAAGAACAGATGCTCACCTCTCCTCCCTCAACATCAAAGCAACAACTAGTCTGACCATCTCTTATCACTATCAGCTGGTATTTTATGATAGTCACACACTGTTTCTAGTTCAATGTACACGCATCCTTTCCCCAGTAAAACTGGCATAAATGCAGCACAACAGCCACATAGCAGTTACTGGCTAGTTCACACTACTTGAATTGGAGACAGCTGTGCATATCCTACCTAAAAACAAAATGTTACTCTTCCAGTTTCAGCTGCACACAATTGTCTCTCCTTCAGTGCCTGCTAAGATGCTGTTCTGGTTTTAGGAGAAAAACAATGATAATACACCTGTATTTCCAGCTGTTGCTGAACACTGCTGTACAGAGCCAAGCATACTTCATTTTTCCCCACTCTCTCTTACCGTCCTACCAACTGGGGGATGGGGAACTAACAAGGAGCTCGGAAGCACAGGGCAGGGCACCCAAGCAGCTGGGAAGGGATAGAAATAAGACAGCTGACTTTAAGTGGCCAAAGGGATATTCCATACCATATAACATTACGCAAAAGGAAAGTTTCGAATGGGACATGAGTCCTTTTTTCTCTCTCTCCTGCTGCTTGGGGCCTAGCTGGGCATCAGTCAGTGGGTAACTTCCTATATACATTCACATATATGTATTTCTCTTAAGTAGTATCGTGTTTTCTTTTCTCTTTGTAAACAGTTTTATCTCAACCCATGAATTCTACTTTGTGTCTGTTTTTTAATCGATTCTATTCCCAAGCCTATAGGGAAAAGCAGGACAGGGTCTGGAGGGAGAGGAGCTAATGACTGTGTGTTGTTTAGACACATGCTAAGTTTAACAACCCCAACACTTTAGTACAACTGGCTTTCTTAGTACTTACTTTCTTATCAGACCTAAGGAAACTTTAAAGAGGAAGCCGTCTTGTCCAATTACTCCCATTCCACTTGCTCTTCCACTGCTGTCTATACAGACCATCTCTGGTTCCATGTCTTTATTTGCTACAAGGAATTGACCATAAACAAGGTCTCCCACCTAAAGCAAGCAGTGCCAGAAAACAACAAAAAAAAAGAATCATTAGAGAAGATAACACTTCACATTTGTAAGAAACATTCAGTCCATAAAGAGACAACAAAACAGTTGTAAACTGGATGAACACTTGGACAAGAACCAGCAGCGTACACTTGCTGCTCAGAAGGCCAATGGGATCCCAGGCTGGATCCAAAGAAAGATAGCTAGAAGGGTGAGTGAGGTAACTGACCCCTTTATTCTGCCATTGTGAGGCCCCACCTGGGGTACTCTGTCCAAGCCTGTGGCCCCTGACACAAGACCATTGGAATGGGTCAGAAGAGGGCCAGAGCGCCTCTTGTGTGAAGAAAAGTTGAGAGAGTTAGGCTTGTTGAGCCTGGAAAAGGCTCTGGATAGACCCCATCGAAGCCTTCCAGTGCTTATAGGGAGTGACTTTTTATATAGCCTAGTAGTGACAGGACAAGGGGGAATGGCTTTGAATTAACAGAGGGGAGATAAAGGTTACATGTTAGGAAACGATTCTTTACTCAGAAGGCGCACCAGAAGCCATACCAGTCTATTCCATTTAAAATCACAGCCCATTTTACACCATGCTGACAGTGTTTCTGGTGAACGCACATATCACAAAACAACTTGTAAACGCTACAAAGCAAACCCTCCTCTACCAGCACCAGCGTTCAGAGGATGCTTTAAAGCCTCAGGGTGGCCCCTTGGGACCCACGTTACTGCACGAGTAGCACCTGCCACTATTAACCGATGGGAAAGGTGTAAGGTCAGAAGTGAAGAAGCACAAAAAGCTCTGGAGAAAACAGAAAAAACTCACGGCCTCATCGGGACACCCCGTACAGGCCATGATAAAAGCTCTGTGAAAAAAGTCACGTTCCTCGTTTATATGGTCCGAGTGGTAAAAACACCGTTTACAAAGGCAAGCTCCCGGCGGGCAGCGTTACCTGCACGTTGGGCCTGTTCCTCTTGGTCGCGCCCTCGAAGGCCAGGTATGACAGCGAGGCCTGCTCGCTACCACCGACGTCCAGCCGGAACACGTCCCCCACCTTGCCCGTCACGATGCCGATAACGTGGTCTCCCTTCACCGGCACGTACTACAAGCGGGTACAAGCGATCAGCGGGCTCGTCCCGCACATCACCGCCCCCCGCCCGCTGCCGCCGTACCCGCTTCTGCTGCGAGTCCACCCAGTAGGCGCCGCCCGCCGCCGCTCCGCCGCCCGCCTGCCGGTGCCGCAGCAGCCCGCACTTGGTGACCAGCAGCCCGCCCGCACAGCGCCGCAGCCCCGGCCCGCACAGCAGCCTCCCCCGCGGGGCCGCGCTGGTGCCCAGCGGCAGCTTGTCGAGGTCGGGCTCTCCGTGCTCGGGCAGCAGCAGCACATCGCCGGGCAGCACCACTTGTCCCACACGGGACTCCGCCGGCACGCCGCCTCCGCCCGCCATCGCGTGCGGCCCTTCCGGCGGAAGCAGACGCAAAATGGCGGCGGCGATGGAAGGGCCGAGAGCGCAACGACAGCGACACCGCCCGGCCGCCTGACGCAGGATCCAGCCGGGAGCGCGGTTGCCCGGTAACGCGGTTGGACGCGCTGTGCGATCGGGCCGGTAGGAGCGAAGCGGTAGGGAACGGGAGACAGCACCGCTACCACCTTCTCATATTAATTGCCTGATGAAATGAGCTCTGATAAAACCACCAACATCACACTGGGGATGTGATGCAGTCAACACTTCCTCGAACTGCTGTCTGAATTCCGATATCGGTGACTAATATCTGTCGGTTTGTCAGTAGGTGAGAATGGAGTCTCAATACCTGAGGAGATGCCTGGGAAGCTGCTTGAAAAAGGGTCTGGCGGAGGTTGTGGAGCGTCGGCCCGCTGACCCAATAGAGTACCTGGCACACTGGATCTACAACTACAAGAAAACACTAGAAGAAGAAAAGAAGGTGGGTCTACCTCGGGCAAAGCATTTCATGTCAGTCTAACTGATGCTGTATAATCTCTCTTTGTGTTTTGTTTCCTTTTTTTTTCATTGATTTCTTGTTACCTCTGAAATAGAGAACGTTGGAAAGGGCCAAACTGGAAAAAGAACGGCAGGCAGCCCTGGAAGAACTTGAAATGTTAAGAAAAATGAAGGAAGAAGAGCTACTGATACAACAGAAACTTGAAGAACAACGGCAGGTTAATAGTTGTTCATAATTATAGTAGCGTGTGATGCTGGGGCAACTTGTAGCTCTCACTACAATATTAGTCATTATCAACATAGAATCATAAGAGAATCAGAATGTTGGAAAGTACCTACAATTGTATTCTGATCTTGAAAGGGAAAAGATAACAAAAAGTGTTTAAACATTGCGTTTTGAAAATATCATTATTTCAAAAGGAATTAGAAAGGACAGTTGAGCAGCTGGGGAGAAAAACTGCTACATGACAAGATGTTACCAAAAATGAAGAGACTAAGCTAAAGAGAAACTAACTAAAGATACGTTAGAAAATTAGATTAGGATAAGTAGACTGTCTTCTGCAGTTAACTATCTTAGCTATTTTTTCCTCCCATAGAATCTATATGGATTAGTCTGTCTATAATAGATGCTGTGCAAAGCTTCAAAGAGCCTAATCCAAAGTATAGGAGATATAAATATTAACTACTAAAGAGCACGAGGAACTGAGTATCAAAAGCATATACGCTATCTTCAGCTGTCTTCTCTTTACAATAGGAACAAGAACGTGAGAGGATGGAACAGCAGAATAAAGAAGAGAACACGCAGGAGCAGCAGAAAGATCCAGAGGTTTAAGCCAAAGCTTAGTCAAGATAAAGAAATATTGTTAATCATCTCTCTTATTCAGATCCAGTCCCTAAATACAGAACACAAGGCAGAAACCTTGAACACAACAAAACAGAAAGCTAACATTAGGGAAGAACGTTTAATGCTTCTTTCCAGCCTAGGTTTTAGACTTGAATTCTCGTCTGTTCTATTGGGTTTCTTTAGCTTTTATTCAGAACAGAGCATAAAGTTATTATAAAATGTAGCTTAAGTTCAGCTTTTTTTTTAATTAATAAAATACTAGAACTTGAACGTGTCTAACATGAATGCTTAGATACTTACATTTTACTGCCTGGCAACGTGAAGCCCATTTGCCACACCTGGAAAAGGAACCAACACTTGGAGGTGGGATGCCTCTTGATTTTGTGGTCTTCCATATAAATACATAGTCATATGATGCTGTTTTGGTAAAACTGATTGATCATTGACACTTAGACGTGAAACATTTCCTAACTTTACTTGGAGCAGAATAGAGATATTTTTAGAGCACTGTGTTGAGATATTGATAGCACATAGCTAGAAGAATGACTGTAAATGTAACAGAAGTATGCACGTTTATAAACTGAAGCAAAAAAGAACCCTGAAACCTTTGTAAAAACAGTCTTTACATGCACAAAGACCCCATTTGCACACTAACACATTTGTGTAGCAAGCATCTGAAGTATTGTCTTTACATTCATACTTAAACTACATTTTCAAAGCATGTTCAAAGTATCCACTGTAGACGATTGCTCATGACACGGAATACTTCTAATTGAAAATGAATTTCCACTACAGGAAGATGAGAAGACAATAGCTGAACTTACAGATAGAGCAGGAGCACCTAATTTGCCCACAGTTGAGGAAGTAGATGAGAGTGGAGTGTCTGAGGTAAGTGTTTGGAAAGAAAAAGGTTACATGGAATTAATGCTCAAACATTTTCTTGCTGACAAATGGAAGACTAAGACTGTTCTAGTTAACCCTATACCGGTTCTTTACTACAATCTGAAGGGATATTATTTGGGCCACAGTCTTCATGCTGTCCTTAGGCTGTACATTCTGAAAGGCTGCTTATGTGGTGCTGAGTGAATAAAGTGCCAAAGATTTAAAATGCCCCTTTATAGTCATGTGTGTTATGAATGGATGTATTAATATTCTCAGACAAGAAGCAGCCTTCCTTCGCCTTTTGAGCAGGTGTCAAACAGGACACAGACTCAATCACAAACACTGTCTTGCTTCTGAATGAAATGACTTACATTATTCTGATTGGTCTGAAGTACATTGTTCATGCAGCAGAACGCAGAGATATCTGAACAATTATTTAATGTAAAAGACCAGGTACCAAGCGCACAGTGCTCAGTGCAGCAAAGACCTGCTAAGAATCAGGTTATCCAAACCCTGTGCCAGCATGACAGTACTTATTCCAAAACTACAACTATCAATCTAAATTGTGATATGCAGCCATCTTCTACACCCCTATTTTTTTATTCACTTTGTGCTTGACAATCCTAGTACATGAGAGGGTATAAATCAACTGTCATTGACTGTAAAGCATGGCAGTACATTAAACAGATGATGCTGCTTTATGCACATCACTGGAGATAAATATCAGTGTGTTTAGCTTTTTTCAGCTATGATATTCTAGGTAGTGTGACTTGGAATTTGGCTGGACTGGTTTTAGTACTGAAGCTGAGCCCTTTTTCCTTTGTTAGCCTCAGTCATTTGCTCACTTGTTTTCTGATACTGGTAGTATAATCCCAGCTCAGAACTGAAATTTGTGGTATTAGCACACTTTTGCTTTAGTAACAACCTGTTTTATAAAAGCCCTGCAAATACATTTGTGAATGTATTTATGACTAGGGCCAAGTTTCCTCAATTATTTGGATTTTGCCAAGTGGTAAATGTGACAGGATCTCAAGGCCTTGCTTAGTCCTGTTTTTTATTATCATTTTCTGGCAACCGAGTATTAAAAGCCATATATGAGGCTCTGGGTGTATTTTACACATCCTTAATGAAATGAATTGCAAAACCAGAAGTGCAAATGAATCAAAGTGTGCCCCGGTGGCGCAGTGGTAGGAATGCGGCCTTGCAACATCAGGGCCCGGGGTTCGAATCCCCCCTGTGGCGCAAGTGGTAGAAGTGCCGCTCTGCAGCACAGAGGCTCGAATCCCGGGAGTTGGACTCGATGATCTCTAAGGTCCCTTCCAACCCACACGAGACTATTACTATTACTATTGAACCATAGAATGGCTTGAGTTGGAAGGAACCTTAAAACTAGTTTAAACAACCCTGCCACAGGTGTAGTACTGCAGATTACGCCTACAAGGGCAGAGTAGAGGGGGACAGTAATCTCCTCCACCCTCATTCCTCTTTCAATGCAGCTCATGACACATTTGGCCTTCTGATCAGCAAACAGACTGGTCCCAAGATGAACCTCTGGGGTCCTCCACTTGTACAGAGAACGGTCAACCACAATCTTCTGCCGGTGGCCAGCTGACCAAATCCTTATCCACTGAACAGTCCACTGATCCATTTCATATCTTTCCCATTTAGAGACAGGAATGTGATGTAGGACCATATCAAAGGCCTTGCAGCAGTCCAGGTGTATGACGTATCTATTACCTTTCCTTTATCCGCTTGTCATAGAAGGCCACCAGACGGGTGAGGCACAATCTGCCCCTGGTGAAGTCACGCTGACTGTCTCAAATTACCTTCACGTATGTCTTCCACATCACCCACAAAGATTTCATGCCTAACGTTGTTTAAAGTTGGATTACATAAACCCTTTCATGATGTCATCGCAGGTTTTGCAGTGCTACAATTTTCATATGAAATCACAAATTAAGATCAATAAAAAGAAACTATAATCACCTTTAGCATTGAAACTATTCTGTTCTCGGAGTCATATCACATCATCCAAACTTACTGGATCTTAGATCAAGTCTGCTGATAAAACTTTGTCATATTTAACTGAATGGAAGGATACATATTTCTATTTATGAACAGACTCATCTACCATACGTGATTTTTCCTTCTTTGTACAATGTAAATGCTAACAATTGATATATATATATTTTGTCTTTAGACTGCAACTGATTGATTTAACACCAGAGTTTGAACAAGAAATTTCCAGCTGATCTGAAAGCAGTAAAAATAAATTCTACACGTTACCAGCTGACCCTGAAGGGCAATGCATTAATCTGTGTACTTGATATAGAGAACTGATTACATATATACCTGTTATTTTGGTTTCTTTGCTTTCTGGGTGTTCCTATAAAGCCTGTTAATTTTGGCATGCTGTGCTTCCTTTCTGTTCTTTAACCACAGTAGCTGGCATGGCTGACCTGGAGGAAGGAAACTGGAAATGGGATAAAAGAAATAAATGTATTTTTCGTTGATTACCTGTTGATTCTTGAAGTGGAAAATATATATATATATATATATATATATATATATATATATATATATATGACCATCTGCTTTCAAGCCCCTGCTACAGCATGCAGGGTTGCCAACCAGCAGAACAGGCTGCCCAGAGCCACATCCAGCCTGGCCTTGGATGCCTCCATGGATGGGGCATCCACAGCCTCCTTGGGCAACCTGTTCCAGCGTGTCACCACCCTCTGGGTGAAAAACTTCCTCCTAAGATCTCAGTTTAAGGGTCTAAGTTTGAAACCATTCCCCCTTGTCTTAACACCATCCACCCTCATAAACAGCTCCCCTTCCTGTTCATATGCTCCCTTCACATATTGGAAGGATGTAGTACAAAGCTGTACTAGAAGATGTCAGTCCATCAGAAACCATGAGGTACTTGTTATGACTCCAGTTGTTTGCTCTACAGTTTAAAACCTTCACTGATTACTGTGCGATTGCAGGTGAGCTACAAGCACCAGCACATTCATTCTGTTCAGTCAATTCTTAAAATAATCTCTCCTGCATTTGCATGTTAACAAACTGTGTCAATTATCTGTACTAAAGATCATTAAATTAATCTAATTAAAGTATATTATTAACGAATACACAACAGCTTCTTGTGCCAGTCTTGAATGGACTAATGGGATAAAGAGATGAAGGTTTTCATTTGAAGCTGTATTTATACTGCAGTCCTTTTATTTAGCTATGTTTACCAGACAAACTTCAGCCTTCACATATATAATTAGGCAACACGTTTAAGTTCTAAGACATGATTTTAAACACTCCAGTAAGTACTTCTCATCACCTATTCCAACAAGTTACCTATATTTCCATAAGGTTTGCATCCTCATTCCATTTTGCTAAGTGTCCACTAGAGTGCATCCTAAAAAAAAGTAACAGTGGTTGCATCAGATACAAACCCTTCCTCATTTTGTTTCAGCTCTTTTTAGCTGCCTTTTCTTGTCGACTTTGAGTTGCTTTTTCTCGTTCTCTTCCTAGATACAAACTTGAGTTTCCCAACAGAAGGTTTTACCAGAAAATTCCTTTAATGACTATCAAAACTCAGTGGCAGATTCTAGCTTACCCATTCTTTTGCTGTAGTATTCATCTGACGGTATATAAAGACATAAAGTATCCAGATATCATTTGAAGGAATTCCAGTCCTCCCTAATTTGACACGCACAGTTGTAGTGCTCAGTTTGCCTCTCGTAGCTTTACAAGAACTCTTCTCTTAGATATAGGAGCAGTTTGTGTCAGAGCTGTAGGTGCAAAACAGCTGTAGGTAATGGAAACATCACTGTTGTTCACAACTAAGATAATTTGGCATCTGAGTCTGGAAGTAAATGAAGACAGCTTAAAGCTGTTACCTTCTCCTGCTGATCTCTATCATTGGACAGGTTCAGAACAATGGAGAAGGCACTATTTCATCTTTATTACAGGTTATGTGACAGTTCAACCCTTGCATACTATCTAAAAAATACCCCAACAAAATGCAATTACCTAATGGGAGTTAATGGACAGTTTGCTTTTCCACTAAAAACACTTATGTGAAAAGGATAAGATGGAATTCAGAGGTAGAAGACAGGAAGCGTTGCTGAAAATATTAAATACTGGCAGAAAACTTCTGGATTTATAGTTTTCCTTCAGAACAGGAGCAGACTTGCTTAGGTTATTATAAGACCCCAAGCACAGACCCTCCAGAGAACGTGCTGATAGTGACATGCCCAATCACAGCTGTTCTCATTCCAGCAATACTGGAGCATAAGGATGAAAACAGATATGAAGCCCAAAATAGGACAAAATGAATCAGTTTAACTACCAGTCGGTTCACAAAGAGGCTCTGCAATGTGAAAAATACTTCTCTTGGGAGGAGAAATACACATTGCAGCAAGCACATTTTTATGCTATCATTTAAAAGAGTAGGTTTTATTAAGCATGAAGTCCCTTACAGTGGTGATTCTTATTCATAGCCGAAAGAAACATTTTTCTGTAAGCAAAAGCTGTACACAGTGACTTGCTAATGGCAGTGAGAGTTGGATGAATTAGTCCAGATTAACAGTAAAATTGATTTCCTTGGGACTTTGCTAAGACAGTTACATGTATTTAAAGCCAGCTATTATTTGCTTTACTTCTTGGAAGTTGTTCCTGTTCTTGGGTTAGATAAAAAGCAGTTTTGTCTATCAGCTACAGCTAGAAGAGAGACTAATCCTGCTTTTTGCTGATAAGGCCCAAAGTACATTATAAAATACCCTGTTAGATTTTGGTTTACTTACTAGATTTCATTGGTTTGTGGCATAGCCATTATAAATGTTCATGAAATCTTTGAGCTTTACACTTGTGCGTTTCCATTGAAATGAAGGTAAAAACTAGACTGTCATAAACATTTATATGGCTATTATGGGGCTAACAGTGGTGGAAAAAAAGGCAAGATTAGAGGGAAAAAGTCATTCAATTGAGCTGTCACTGCATAGGAAACTTTTAAAGCAGAGGACTCTGATTCACAGGATTAGGGGTTACTACCTTAAACAACAGTGTATACCATAGATCTGAATTGCTGGTGTTGATACCAAGTTTTCTTTCAAGTACTTCATTCCAGAAGAGGCTTTGTCATGAAAAATGATGTCCATTAAGGAGACTCTGAGTGCTTCCAATTTAGCTTCATATGTAGGGCACCCAAAGCCAATGGCTGTTTCAGGAACAATTTGAGACCACTAGTTTGTCAGATTACTCTGATTTGCTCAAAATGAATTAAATTTGACTGTTTGAATGAGAGTTAATTGAAGGCAAGGTTCAAAAAAACCCAAAGTGTCTTAGTGAAGCCATTTTATTATTAATACCAAGAGTAGCTGTATTACTACAGGAAAGTTAAGCATCAGGGAAGTGCTGATGTTACAAGTAGAAAAGGCTCACCGCTGCTGTCTTGGTAGTTAATCGTAAACAAGCTGTTATTTATTAAAAGATTGTATGGATGTTTCCGTACTGACAGACAACCACATACTACACTAACAAGTCAAAACCCTTCCTCCCCATTGTTTTGCATCTGGTATATGTTAAAATCCCAGCTGTACTTCAAAACCTACATGAAGCCTGAGTCTGCCTTAGAATGAACACAGTTAGGAATATCATAACCAAACTCACCTCAATTATTGTAACCTCCCTGAAGGCTATTAAGAAGTTTTAAGAGTCCGTCCACAAACTCACCAAGGAGATTTTGCCACTTCTTGAGGAGTCACTCTTGGGTCTAATAAGAGGATATACTGTTAAGACATTTTTTCCATTTAATTTTGGCAAAGCAATAGTGAAAAATAGTGTATTTTAGTTGAATGCAAAGCCCGCTGGTGTTTGAGTTGAGCAAAACTGGTTTTGGACAAAGTAAATGATTTCAGTGAGTGGTTTGTACACAAATGCAACATCATCTTGCAGATTCTAGATGATGTTCACTTCTTTTCTGAAGGAGGAGGAATTGTGTCTAAACTCAATCAAGTTATCTTAATTAGTTTGCCTTTTTTTTTTTTTTTTTTTCCTCCTTTCTTGGTGCAGAGAGAAAGTGACCCACTTGATTCTCCCTGAAACTTCTGCAGCAATCAGTAAGAGGATTGATCTCTACCTGCATAAGCATAAGCTCTGAGAGCTCATCTCTTATTTACTCAACTTGTAACGCACTTAAAACAGCTGATTCAAACTACTTGTAGGGAAAGATCCTGCAGAAGGAAGAGGATTCATTATGCTGAAAAGGGTGGGGGAGAGAGGGAACATTGCAATAAATGATAGCTGAGGCAGCAGCAGGGCACTGCAGCTCCCCTTCGCTCAGTTTCAAGTCGCATTCCTGGGAGTGTGTTGGGCTTCTCCAATCATTCTGCTTGGTTTCTACCCCACCTCCTGACTGTACTTTCTTCTAGAAATGACTGGCTGCACGCAGACACACCTGTATTTGGTTCATTGTTATCTTGAGCAATTTTGGTTTTGCCACTGATGTGTTTAGAAGATAAGTTTAAAAAATGCTATTTACCTAACTGATAATTGTAACCCTGGAGACAGGATTTGCTGTTTGTTTCGTTGTAAACTTAGCTGCACTGAAAAGCTACCCTTAGGCACTGACAGCTGAAAATTTCTGGAGCTGGGATTGCTGTGAAGCTCTGAGGCAGCTGTTCTTCAACATTTTTCAGTGTTTGTATGTGTCTACATAAGCACAGCCTATAGGAAAAAACACATTATTTTTCTCTCTTGGGCTACAGTTAAGTTGTTGCAATACTTTAAAACTACACAGGCAGGTTTCTTAACAAAAATACTATGATAAGCAATTGCCCTTCTACTCTCTTGATAGAGCTTGTTTATATAGACACTGATTTCTTAATATGTTTAGAAATAAGTTTCTACCATTTTTCAGGCCTACGCCATTGTTAACTTAGGCACATATTCCCCTTACCTTTCTTATGCGCATCTTTTAAGGGTTTTTGTTTGTGAAATTCAATGTATTTACACAATATATGCATTTGTTTCAGAATTTGTCCAAGTGTTGCATAATAGAAAAAGAAAACCAACCAACCAGCAAAGGAGAGTACAAACATATCGGTATATTATTACATATTTGGTCTGACTGCGGACCCACA
The DNA here is from genome assembly GCF_054131305.1 of Coturnix japonica. NCBI lineage: Eukaryota > Metazoa > Chordata > Aves > Galliformes > Phasianidae > Coturnix > Coturnix japonica. The sequence continues at coordinate 2,951,228 of NC_140670.1, forward strand.
GCATAGCACTGTTTCCCATTATTTGCTACAGATTCTTTCTATGTCAACACAGCACCTACAACTGTTGTCCTGCTGTTCTCAGCATATAGAAGCTCTTGCACCTGGGGCCAACACACCAGTATTATTTCCCATACTTCCTATCGTAAAAAGAACATCTAACTCTTAAAACAACTAAAGATCAGTTGACTGGCCTATATTATGCTTTGCATAGGAAGACAAGAAACTTCTTGATATAACATTTTATTATTCCGGTTTTGTAGACTGCAAAAGTCCTTCCGTTTTGAATAGGTTCAAATACTTGTGAATTTGAAATCTGGAAGTTAACTTCTTATTCTAGTTCCATTCTTTCTAGAGAATATTTATTTTCTGTGGAGATCGGCTCCGTGCTTACTGAAGTTACTGGCAGGGCTCACACTAGAGTCCTAGTAAAACATTTATGCCATTTGTGGGAATCTATGCATGTGCCTTAAAAATAATTACACACTGCAATCTCTTTGCTGACCTCGCGTCTAAGGATTCACAGAAGCCCAGAAACACTACTTTGTGCTACTGCAGGTGGGGAGAGGTGATGAAATAGAACTGATCATCCAGCATCTGAATACTTCATGCTTCGACCATTGTTATTGGAATGCTAAGGCATACACAGCAATCTGAAATGGTGAATAGAGATGAACTGGAGACATGGTGCTTGTTTCATTAATAGCTTTTAGTTCCAGAGGTAAAAACAAAAGAACACCTTAGAGGAGTTGATTTATGGTAGGTGCTACTTCAGTATTTTGAAAAGAAAGTACCTTGTGCCTAGGAGACAGAATTAATGACTTTATTATTATTATAATTTAGGAAATTAAGCACCTCTAGAACAAATCCATCCATAGTAAGAATTAGAAAGGGTAGAAAGTGAAGGAATGAGAAAATATTAGAGTAGAATAAGAAGCAGATACACCAAAAAAGAGCACTTGTTTAACCTTGCAAATATCTACCCATGTAGGGTAGCGTTCAGGATGTAAGAGAGTAGCTGCTTCTTTAGCCCTTCTCTGATTCTGCCTAGTAGAACTACAGGCTTCAGCTTCCCTTAAAAGGACCAAAACAAGTTAACTTCCTTGAGAAGATCTAACGTCAGTCACATTGAGCAATAACATTTTGCAAAGAGCCTAAGCTGAGGACTCAATCAAAAAAGAAACAACGAACGAACACTCCTAACCCTAGAATTTGTAGTCAGACTAAATCATGAATAATGATACTAGGTCACATTGGGGTTCACTTTTGTTTGTTTTATTACTTATAGTATGGTTTGATACAAAAGGAACAACACTGTAATGTAAAAAATCCCTAAACAAAGTAAAGACCTAGGCTGCTGCAGATGATGATATACTCAAACAAAACAGCCACAGACACCAAAACAAAAGAAAGAGTTTGCTTACCCTTACAAGGCCTTAAGTAGGCAAGGATCTCCAGGAAGAAACCTTTGCCTCCCCCCTTCTAACCATTAAATGAGGTCTGTGAGGGGTGGATCCTGGCTCCAGCCCTTGCAGTCACTCAGCTGCATTGCGTGCACCTGAGCTCCCCTGGGTTGGCCCTGCCTTCCTACAGGGTGCTCCATCACTGCTTCAGGCTGTGACTCAGCATTTCCACTACAGCAGGAAAGGTGTGACGTTCTTAATCCTGACATTCCCCTTCATTAAAAACATTCCTATTGTTAAGGGTCACCTCACAATTCCCACTTTAGTTTTTAGGTAGACTTAGTGCCATTTGGCAGAAGGTTAAATATTTGCTCATACAGAAAGACAAAACTGTTATGCATCTCGAAGGAGTGTCTGGGCAGACACAGAGGACATACAGAGTAAGAAACCAGTCCATACATGCTCTTTAACAACCAATCGTTTTGAAAGGATCAGTAAAAGATTATCTTTTTTTTTTTTTTTTTTAAATTGTTTTTATACTTCCCAACTTCGATAATTTTATGTTTGTCTTTTTAAACATTCCTTTCCAGAAGGCTGTTATTTGCATTTCATTCTCATGATATGCATTCAGTTGCAAAAACAATGGCATGGAGAATATGACTCTGTTGAGTGCTCGGCATAACTGTAATTTAGTGCCTAATTATTCTAAACACCTGCAACTCACACATGTCATTTCAGCATGTGTTCATGATTAGGTGCTTTCAAGCAGCCTGTGATGTCAAAACACTTGTGTCAAAGTGAAAACAAAGGAAAAAAATTCTTCATGCTGTAGAAAAAAACCCGCGAATGTATGTAATTACATCAATGTGAATATAAAAAAAAAAAAAAGATGAATATAAAAAAAGAGACCTTTTACCTCTTTTCTTTCTGGTTGGCTATGGAAAGATTTTTAGCCTCATAATAGTATTAATTTTTGGAAGCAATAATGGGGGGAGGAGGCTGATCTCGCCTTGTGGATACTGTGAGCTTTTGCCCCAGAGTTTCATCTCCATGATGTATTTCAAAGCTAATGAAAAAATTCCAGCCAGCCTTTGTGGAACATGATTTAAAATGTCAATAACGCACTGTGAAAAAATCATTGCTTTAATTTTTATTTATAAAATCTGACTGTATTGAAAAAAAAAATATCATCCTGAGTCTTAGTTTCAGGGCAGAGGGTTTGTAAAACTCTGAGAAGCAAAATAAACAACATGACAACTATGTCTAGAAACCTGACAATCTTTTTGGTGGTATTGAATGTTTCCATTCTATATTCTGTCTACAAACAGGAATATGTAGAAGTATTCATCGGCATCAGTTACTGTTTGCATTTTTGCTGGGTACCATTTATGCCCCTGCGCTGATTGATGCCACATGCCCTTCATCCATTATCTATCTGGTTAAGTAGGCATCTAGGCATGTTTTGGCTGTGTTTTATTTAAGACTTGTTTATTTGCAACTGCTAAATGACTAGGTGTGGTGAAATCTTTCAGACATAGATGAAAGATAATGATGTTTGTTGTTTGCTAATATATTTGCCCAGCTCAAGTATGTGAAAATAGTACTTGAATGGCAACCTAGCTGAACCAACTTTGGTGACAAGGTCAGGCTGAGTGGGTTTCTGAAATACATGACCAGTGAGGTTGTATACTCAGGAGTTTCCTGCACATCTCAGGGCACTTGTAGCTCTTTTGAGCTCCATTGCAATGATGATGGCAGCATCCTTCTATATTATATTGGCCCACAAAGTCAGAGGTAGATACCGATGGTATGGCAGTAGAGGTTGAACCTTCCCACCAATACCCCATTGCATTTTGTTGCCGTGTGACAGATGGCAGCAGAAGGGCAATCTGACAAAGTCATCTGACATGGAAGTGCACATGAAGCAGAGATGTATCATTAAATTACTCCATGCAGAAAAAAAATGGCACACTGACATTCTTTGGCACCTTCTGGATGCTTCTGGAGACCAAACAGTGGATATGAGCATGGTAAGGCAGTGTGTGGTGCATTTCAGCAGTGGTGACAGGGGGTCACCTACGCCAGTGCAGATTTTTACACATGTGGCATGTAAATCTTGTTCATCCCTAGCAAAAATGCCTAGCTAATGGCGGTGACTATGTTAGAAAATAGTGTTTTGTAGCTGAGAATGTGCTCTCTCAAATAGTGTTATTGTGCCCTTTGTATCTGTTCTGATTTCCTTGGAAATAAATAGGAGACATTACTTCCAGAGTGGCTTATGTAATACACGTCAAGGCAGTGAAGAAACAACTTTAATGTGATCCTTAGGAAATAACTGAAGTTACCTTGATGACTAAATTTTGCTTTCATTAAAGCTAAATGCAATCTTGATTCTAATTTCATTGGGAGCGTTATTTCCTCAGACCTGTCCCACAAGGCAGAATTTAATAGTCCTTTATTTTCTGTTTTCTTTGTGTTAAATTCAATAAATTAACCCATTAGTTGTTGAAATTATACCCTGGACAGGACTGAAAAAAAAAAGTTCAATTACAAATGGTCTCCCTTTTACCCTACAGAAAGCATCTACGTATCCTACGTTTTTTCAGTTGTCACGGTCAGTTGTTTGGTTTGGGTGACTGTCATCCGACATGAAACAGAGCCCAACCCTTAATTTTTGTTGCACGGGGTGTGATCATACATTGGACAGACACAAAGCTACAGTTCCTCTCTGAGTAAATAGTTAGGACTCCCTGTTGTTAATTGCATGGCTAATCACCTGTCCAGACTAAATCCCACTACGGTCATAGATATGTATCTCAAAAACAATTTGGCTAGGGAAACAGCTGCAGCTTGGCATCTGTACAATCTTCTGCATTTACATGTCTAGTGACATTATTAGTGTATATATGTCAACCATTAGTATTTCCTCAGTACTTTAGGGAATAGACTGATGCACTCAGTTAGCCCTTACCCAAGAGTTTTTGCAGTGGAGGTTCATAGGTGTTTACAGAACAGGTGGTCTTCGGACTTTGAAACAAATATTGACTCTAGTACACGAAGTCATGTTGCAGAAACCTATCTGCAGGAACACAGTTGTGGAATCCATTCTGGCTTCCTGACAAGGAACATTAGGTTAAACTCAGACACTTTTAACTTATTCTGGCTAAATACTGCCAGAAAATACTTCTGTTTCTTTTGATATAGGACTCCTTCATCATTTACGCTTGATCACTCTGGAAGTAATATCTCCTATTCATTTCTGTGGAAAATACAACACATGCAAAGAGCACATTAACATTATTTGAGAGAGCAAACTCTCAACTACAAAACATTGTTTTTCAAAATAGTCACCACTATTAGCAATGCATTTTCACAAGTGATGAGCAAGAGCCTGCATGCTGCACTCTTAAAATTATCTGTATGGCCATCTGGGATGTGACTTGTCTTTCACTTTGCTGTCACCGCTGCTGAAACGCAACACCTCACCGTGCTCACATTCACTGTTTGGTCTCTATAAATGTTCAGCAAGCACTGATGAATGTGAGCAGATGTAATTTTTTTTTTTTTCTGCTTGGAGAAACACAATTGTGTGCCTTTTCTTCATATGCACTTGCATGCCGGATGCCATTTTGTCAGGCTGCTTTTCTGCTGCTGTGTGTCATGCAGCAACAAATATTGGTGAGAAGTTTCAACCTCTACTGCCATACAACCAACATACGTTGGTGGGCCAACATAAAATAGGAGGCATTACTTTTGGAGCAGCCTTCATATATAGTAACACTGCACTGAGGAACCTGCTAAAGCATGCTCTGCTTTGGGAAGAGGATTGTATTAGAAACTTCAACTGTTCTGTGAATCAGGGTTGTATCAGAGTAGAGAATTTGAGGTCAAAGAGGTCTGAAGAAGGAATATATGGAGCAGGTAGAAAATTCTTTCCTTTGCTATTTGTTGTGGAAGAACCTGGAAAGCCTTATTAGAGCACAGAGAGGAATGCAGATGTGAGATGTTGTAGAGAATGACTGATAAATTAAAGCAGCTTTGGGCTACGATAGATAAAATGAACACTAACAAATTGCTGTAACTGGCATTGATATTCACAAAGAAGAAGAAAACTCAATGAGATAATAGCTGAATTGCTTATACTGATGTGCAGAGGTGACAAGAGATCCCGTGTTCTACTGTGTAAAAAGGAGGTGATAAACACCCAAATCAGAACACAGGTTGCCTCCTATTCTTCTATAGTAACCATCTGTGTTTTTTCTGTCCAATAATATTTGACTTTGTCCTGAATGTCCATGGGCCAGTGAAATTCTACACCTGCATGTCTGAGAGGCCTTGAACAACATTCATTTTCAGAAAGTAATAGACAGAGGTGGGAGTTTTGAAGCAGGTGTGAGTTCTGTGCTGAGATCCTGCTATACCAGCTCTACTGCTCTGCTTGTTGTTTTTCATGGAGAAGAAATAAACCCAAATAAACAAATCTTCCATATGCTAGCTCTGAAAACAAAACACCCACCTCCCTCAGTGCAAACATACTGAACAACTCAAGTATTTTCACCTACAAATAAAAGGCCCTCAGAGTCATCCCAGTGAGCTGCTTTTGCAATTTAGAGCATGTTTCTATGAGGAAAAGAAGATGGACTGCCGTAACTTATTGAAAATGCACCATTTGTATTTTAAGAACTACTCCTTGTTAACAGCACTGATAAAATTAGCATTGGAGTTCTTTACTCATAGGGTTGGAAAACTCTTCTTTCTACATATCCCATGTAAGTTCCTTGCATAATTTTGTCAAGTGAGAGCAAAATGGCAAGATGAGAAACTGACACTGTTAGCTTGTTAGACAGGTAATTTTAGTACAGGAGTATCTGATGATAAAGTTAAGAGAACAAAAGTACTTGGAAGAACACTTTAAGTGGGCTCTATTTGCATGAGTGAAGTATTTCTGTGTATTTTTAAATCTAAGTGTGGTTGGATCCTTTAATGATCCTGGAATGTTATTTATGAAGTCTATGCCCTCAATAAATCAATTTGTTTTTCTACGCTTTCGAAAGCTGTGGTGAGAGAACTAAATTACAGACTTTAAGGAATGGTATTACCATGACTGATTCTAATAATGTGGAAGATCTTCTGAGTCCTTGATATGGTTTCCTCATAACTCAAAAGAAGTCACTTCAAAGTGACTGCTGCAATGAAGCAGTGTGAGCGAATGGAGTCTAAACATGTATTGCTTCCAGAGAAAATATGGTTCTTTAGTAGGTGAAGTGAGGATGCCTAGATCTGGAGGATCTTCCTTCTTCTTCTGCAGTCGTAGTTTTACATGTAAGCTATTTGACTCAAGCTCATTTGATTTCATTTCTATGGAATATAATACATCCATTTAGGCTCTGTTCTCAGAGGTTTATAATGAAAATAAGACATTGGTAAAAAAGTGTAAGGAGAAAGTAAGGAGTAAAAAGAGTAAGTAAAATGGAAAAAGAAAGAAGAAAGGGAACACATCTTAAACAAACAAAAGAATATAAGCAAGGCAAAGAGAAGGGGGGCTATGAGGGGTGGAGGAGAAAAGCTGATAAGGGCATGAAAGAGGAAGGCAAGCAAATGAAGTGAACTGATGAGCCTATGTCATTGATAGTTCTAGGGTCAAAGCAATTAATCAGTCATATCTACCTAGAGAATCAGCAGCATCAATTGTAGTCAGCTGTAATTTTCTAAGTTAAATCTTGTTCACTTATCTCCCAGGCTTTCTCAAGGCTGCAGTAAAACCACGCATGCCTTCTCACAGGTGACAAATGTTACATGGATCTAGGAAGTAGTTAGAGGAGAAGTAGTTTCGCTGAACTGCTACAAATAAAAGTAACAAGAGTGTGGAATGATACCAGATAGAAAGCATCTTAAAATGAGCAGGAAGAGCTGCCTTGCTATTCCAGTGGTTCTTGATAACATGAATAAATATGTACAGCAATACAGAGGACAGTGCTATTTTTGCCTTTGTTTTCCTATCTCTATCCTCATTTCATAGCACTGAAGTTACACAGCTTGAGAAAATTCTGCCATTAGATCTTCTGAGTAAATGTCATGAAATATAGTTTAAAGATAATGCAATGATGAGCCATATAGGATTTATGAAGAGATCTGCAGAGAAACTCACTGTGTTAGAGCTTGGCACCACAAAACTGTTGTCTATTGCAGGACAATTAAAAGAAACGTTGGAAGCCACTTGCACTGGTAGCATTGATCGGTGAGTCTCTATCTGTAAAATGCAATGGGGAAAAATGCTTATATCCATCTTTTGTTTACTATAAACTTTTTTTTTTTTTTCCATAGGCAGAAGATCTGTGCCAAAACTGTCTGATGTTAGAGCTCTATCTTAGCTTTTCACAAATATTTATCAAGTCAAATTGTCTGGGAAGTGAAGCCAAATTAAACATTACCTAACCCTACACTCTTTTAGAGTCCTGGAAGATGTCCTGGAAAAGAGCATGCTGAGATGCTTCATGGCCATATAGCAAATGTGTTGCCCTCAATAGTAAAATTGCAACTGGAAGCAGTTCCAACTGAAGGTTTTACACAAGCTACGTAAAATGCAGCTGTGCAGTGCTTCTAAAAAGCACTATTAGTGGAGAGACTATTAAATGAAGGCTGACCCCCCAAAGGTCTCACGGACCAACGTGTTTAACGAGACAGAAATGAGTTCAAAAGGAGAAACTGAAAAGGCAGAAGAAACAATGGACCCGCAAATGCACTACTTGTGTGTCCAATTAATTGCACTAATTAACATTGTAAGAGCTTGTGATCCTTATTTTCATATGGGATAAGAGGATTGCAGGTTGAGAATAATCAGTCTTGTCTGCTTTTGCTGGAGGACTGACTACAGAATCAGAATGAAAACTCTCATGTTAATGTTTTTTTGGTCAGAGGCATTTCATCCATTCTGTACTTCCATAGGAAAAAACATTTCCATTTAAGAACACAAGCACGTTGCTGACATTGTTTTACTTTAGTAGTTAATACAATTTTTGAATGTTAGCCATTAACTACAGTTAACATAATTAGTTACTCTTTGATTTTCATTTCTTTCCTTTTTTTTAATTATTTATTTATTTATTTATTTATTTTAAATAATTCCATCTTTCTATGCAATATCAATGCAGGATTTATTCAGGCTGGGATGGAATCTTAGTGTCAGCAGAATGATGACAGTTGACTGCAGTGCAAGATATGGCTCATGTTATCTGGTGTGTGAATTCTGCATTACTAAGAGCAACCGGTAGCTTTTTTGTCCTGTGACATGGATTCTGTGCAATAGAAAACCAAGGAAATGTGTTTTGAAACAGACTAATCCATGTCAGTGATAATTAGAGTTGGACTAGTGCTACAGCAGATCACTGGTGAACATTCACAGAAACTGGTTATTGTTTTCAGGAATGTAGGTAGGAAGTGAAAATTCTAAGCAGTTCTTACATAAATGTGTAGCAAGGTAGAAATTTAAGTCCAAGGGACCGTATCCGTATTCTAAAATAACACGAAGAGCTGGAAGTAAATTAACTTTTTAAACAGAAGAGAAGTGGGGATGTCGGTGCTGTCAACATTGCAGGGCTATGGAACGTGAACTGTGTTATTCAGTCTGAATACCATGTGCTGTATTGTAACGTGATTGATTAAAAAAACAATTCAATATTATTATCATATATATTTTTTAATGTTTGTGATGGTGAAGTAGTGCTGGGAATGGTCTGGGTCTGCCTCAGTGGTATGTTAGCATTTTTTTTTTGTATTCAGACTTACAGAGGTATATCCACAAAATGCAGTCTGTCTTCATACCTGTCATGCCAGCAGCATATTCCAGACATTAGCCATTTGACTGAAGACCTTTTTGGTAGTGAAACTGAGTGCTGAGTTCTTAGCCAAGGCAGTCAATTTCTAAGGGTTACAGAATGTAATGTGAGAGTATTATTCAGTAAGAGAATTAAGATGGGTCTTAATAGACAAGAAGACAGATGAAAAGGGGAGCAAAGGTTGAAGGAAGAGGTCTGCATAAATGAGAAATCTGTCATGTGCTGTATCTTGTCAGATGTTCCATGTCTCAAACGCGCAGGAGTAATGAATGAAAATGAGATAAATATTTCAGGAGAGAATTCTACTTTTCCAGAGGTGAAAAAAGGAAAGGAAAATACAGCTACAGAATGCAGAATAAACTTCTTCCAGTCTCTTTTATGAAAGGCATATGCATTTACCCTTTTTTTTTTAATCTACCCCTGTGAAACCACAACACACAGCTGGAAACACAACACAGGTCCCAGAATTAGGGGAGAGGCAAACTGGAGAAGCAGCTGAGCTGAACCGTCACCAGCATCCCAGGATTACTTCACGCTCATTTGAATTCCTACGATCCTTAATCTTGCACAGGTTGAATCCAGAGTGTTTCTAAGAACTGAGTTAATTAGTGAAATATCCCCCACAATAACTAACTCCCCTGCTAAGAAATGGTCTCTTCCATTTTCCTCACATGATTTTCTAGGCACTTTCACTTTTCCATATATAGGAGCAGCCCAGAGACTGACAGATCAAGCTAGGTAGGGATACAGACTCCAGGCACATGCGTACTCCTTGCATGCATACACAGATACAAGCCCATGCTGATCTCACAGACTAAAATTTGAGTTAGTATTACAGATAGTGAGTGAACACAGTGGCAGTCCTGATCAGAAAGAACCTTCAACTTCAACAGAAGGCACTAAAGGCAGAAGTCTTCAACCACTTTTTAAAATAATCCATCAGGAAAAGCATCACAGCCATGAATGGGCCGGTGGATGGTTTATGTGACCACACGCTGGATGATGAAGGAGCTTTCATGTTCACATCAGAGTCAGTAGGAGAAGGACATCCAGGTAAGAAGCCACTATGGCAAATGCATTAAAGGAAAAAAATATATATATATACTTTCATTGAAAATGATTTGAAAAGTCCAAAGATGAATGAATCTGCTATTAGTGTTACAATGGAACATCTGTTTAACAGAGCGCTTTTTACATTATTTCCATTAGACCTTTCCATATAGACTATAGAACCGCTGCAACTGGAGTTCTAACAGGAGCTTTTGTGCCTTTGCTGGGTGTGTTGCCCTGTGGAGGGCAGCGGGGTTCCTTGTTGCTACTCCTTCCTTTTCATCTTATTTGCTTTTTTATACAGTATTACTGTGGAGACATTACTGTACCTCTGATAGGCTCAGGTTTCACATATGGATAAGAGTACATAACTTGCCTCTCAAATTCCATATCCTTATGGGCACTGTGAAACAGTCTTGCATGTAGGCTGTGCTCTAAAACTATCACCCATAGGCAGTCTATTTTAAAGACTTGAAAAATCAGTGGTCCCTGCATCTGTACCTGTCAAAGTTGCCGATATGTTTTCCCCCATTTCGTTATCTGGGTATTAATGCAATAGATGGAATTGCTTAAGCAAATATTGGGCAGTTATTTGCTAAAATGTACGTATGGTCAGCAGAGATAAGTTCAATTTCATTGGAAACAAATGGTCATCTGCCCAAAACACGTATTTTATGTTAAATGAGTCCAAGGGACAACAGACTGTTTGACGTCCTGAAAAGTATGTTTGTTTTAGAAGGCGGTGTGGCATCACATACTTTTTGCTATAGCAAGGTGGTTTTTTGTGTGTGTGATTATATCGTAAATGGGTGGGAAAACATAGAGAACATAAAGGTCAGCAGTGGGAATATAACGTCTGTAGTTCTGATATTCCTCTATAATATTAACTTATTAGTGCAGGTCAAGTCTACGGCTGATGCAATTGAGTCCACTGCTGTCAATTTCAGGTTAAGCAAGTTGGAGTTCTTTCTGATGTAACACCATCAGAAAATGACAACCATATTCAGTCCTTTGGCCGTAGGTCCGTCTCCAATTTGTATATAATTACATCCAGCAACCACAGAACAACATAGTTCCATATGAACATTTGCGTGCTATGAGGTGATTTTAAATTGACAGGGTTTTTTTTTTTCTGAAGATGGCAGGTCACAACTGATGCTATTCTGATCATTTTTTAATCTCTTTGAGGCTGTGACAGGTAAGCCTCAGAATAGGAAGAGAGATAGTTGAACCTGAGTCCCTAGGTTTTTATTTGTCCCTTAGCTTCTTTTCTTTATCAGTTCCCTTTTTGTCTTGGTTCCTATGTTAGAATATGACCCAGTTTACAGTTGTTACTTACATTTTCTTCTTTATTTCCAAACACTCTATTGGCTGTCTCTTCTTTAAGTCCCGTGGACACTGTCTGTCTCTGAAACACCTGTTAGGCCTTTGTGAAAACGTTACCATCAGTGAGATTTGTGAACATCATCTCATTTGCCAGAGACTACTGGATCTCTGGTACTTTGAGATGCATATACCTAAAGAGCTTTATTGTAGAGGAGTGAGTGTAAATTTGACTGTAACTTTTTCAGTGTGTATTTTCCTAAAAAAATAGACACTTAGTTACACACCTGAGAGAAAAATAATTATCCATATTCTCCAGATCAAGCAGAACAGTGCAAGCAGAACAGCTTGCAGCATCCGAGGCTGTAGTTGGGCTTTAGATTATGTTATCAGTAGTGCTAGAAATTTATTGTGAGTTTTGAGTACCTCTGTTTGCTGTCAATGGATAATTTGCATGTTCCTGATTATTTCCTTTCTGCATGTGGTAGTATAGTTTTGCTCAAAGGCATTCTGTGAAGATCCTGAACCAGATCCTCTCCTGGCAGAAATCTGAGTTGGACTGATTGCATTAGTCGAGCTGAATGCTCTCCTATATACTTTCATGACAAACAAAGCAGAAGAAATTACATGCTTACTAATTTATGTATAAAGACAACTGCCTTCTATCTGTGCAGTGCTTTTGAGCTATGTGTAATTAAGAAGCCCAGGTACTGTAGAAGCAAGAAAGTAGCTGGCAATAATTAATATACACAGGCATTATATATGTTCCCCAAAGAAACCCAGAGATGACTGTTTATCCCATTATTCCCAGACCTACTTCTTCAAAATGATTTGAGCATGAAGTTTCAAAGTTCTTTCCAGAAGGTCTTTAATCCTGGCATTTAGCAGGGCAAATTCCAAACTCTCTGCAGGCTTACATGTAACCTCCTCCTTTCTGATGTAATAAGAGCAAACAAATAACAGATTTTCTTTTCTTAGGTGTTTTTTTTTTTTGTTGTTTGTTTGTTTTTTGTTTTTTTTTTTTCCTTTTTTCTTTTGTGTGTGTGTGTGTGTGTGTGTGTGATTTTTTACTTTGCTTCACAGAACTGAAAGGGTTGGAAGGGACCTCTGAAGACCATCTAGTCCAAACTCTCTGACAAAGCAGGTTCTCTCTTCATCCAGGAGAAGTGCCTGTCCATGCTGCACAATGGCTTCATTGTGCTTTGAAAGACATTGTGTGTTACTCTGACCCACAGTGTCTTACAGGTGCCAAACTACTTAGAATTAATTCCCTCCCCTTTCTGGCATGGCCCCAAGTGGATTTGTCTGCACACAGAATGTCATTCAGCTTTCCTGTAAGTATTAAAAATATGAGAGGAAACATTTGCTAAAAGCACCCTCAGACTCTCAACCATATTAAGAAATACATTAATCTGAATATTCACAGAAGAAAAATCACCCCCAAGCCTCTCCCTTCAAGGAATCAGAAATTCCAGTCAGTTGATGTTCACACAACTAATGTAACCGTTCAGTAAACTGCATACTGAGCAAGAGAACGTGTAAGAAAAGCTGTTTTAACAGTGCAGTGTTAATATTGAAGCATGGCTGCTGTTCCCAGTGAGGACTCCTCAAGAGTCTTTTAACAAAGGAAAATGGAATACAGTGGAATTCAGCCATTCAGATTCTATTCGATGAAACTCAGTTTTGGTAGAAAGCTCATTTTTCACTGACAAGCTCAAAATAAGCATTTGTGTTATCAACTTCTAATTTTTCACAAACAAAACAAAACACCAAAAAAACCCAACTCTGAGAATTGCTCAGTTTACCATATTTTGAATACACAATTTCACCTTCTGGTGCTGCTGACACAAGAAAGGCACTACCCCATGTTATTTTGATGATCACAGGTTTTTAAGAAAATAAACCTTACCTGTTGAAATTTTTGATGTTTATGATATTTGCTGTGTGATTAAAGCTAGAAGTGTGGTCGTACCTGTTTGCAGTTTCAAAGGGTGGTGCTTTTGAATTAAAGTTTTAGCTGTTGCTGTTTGCCCTTTTTATTTCTGATGAGTGCATGGAGAGTCCTGAGAACCATCTCCTGTTACAGAGCATTTCTTTTTTAAGGAGATAGCACTTATGATTGCTCTGTTAACGTAGTCTAGATTCACATAATAAACTTCTAGTCAAGTTTTCAAAACACTTTGGAGATCCTCCCAGTTGGTGTAGATCACCTTTGCTGCTGAAAACGTTCTTTATTTCATAGTTTGACAACTGAACATTTCAGTACGGTTTATCATCAGACCCATTCATCCCTTTTATAGCTATCATGAGCTGTTTCTATGGCTGGTTGGCATCTCTGCCACAAGGCTGGCTCTGTGGTGTGATTGGATTTCTAGATAAGAATTCACGGTTATCTAATACCTTCCTGTTCAGTCAAGAAATCCTTAGGGTAGACATTGTTTTTGCAGTGAAAGGAAAGAATGGACAGACATATTCTGCCACATTCAGCAGCTATGAGAGAACTGTGACAGTTGAGATGATAAATTTAAATAACAGAATGAAAAGCGCACAAAGCCTGCTAAGCATCACTAAAAATAGAAGTGCTGGGTTTTATTTTACATTAGAGACCTTTACTAATAGACATATGTGTTAAGCAGCTGATCATCCTGCTTGATTTCTCATTTGAATCGTGATGGTTGCCTCTATACGTGTCAATGAAAGTATCTAACTGCACCGGGACTGTTGGTTCCTGTACCAGCCATCCAGTTTTGAATGAATTACCAAAATGATTTGTCTCAACCTACTATAACCCAAAATTGGACCACTGGCGTGATAATATAAAACATTCTAATTGATTTTTTTCAATGATTAAAATTCCCATGAGCATTCTAAAGTGCAAAGGGATCTTCTGGTAGAAGCTGACACACAATATCATCAAATATTGAAATATCATCAAACAGTTCTTCACACAAGCCACTAAACCACAGCTGAATTCCATTCCTGCCTTTTAAAAAGACATTCAGTTTTTAACTAGAGTCTCGAAGGAACCACGAATCCTATATAGCTCTATACAAACAGCTTCAGTGGTTCCCTACTCTTAAGATTTGACTTTTTCAGTCTTTATCTGTCTTTCTCTCATCTCCAGCTGTCAAATATCTTCACATCGTTGTCCATCAAACAGAAACTCTTCTCAGTGTATTATTATCACAGTATCACAGTATCACAGTCTTGTGTGGGTTGGAAGGGACCTTAGAGATCATCAAGTCCAACCCCCAGGATTCGAGCCCCTGTGTAGCAGAGCGGCACTTCTACCACTTGCGCCACAGGGGGATTCGAACCCGAGCCCTCTGGTATTGCAACGTGGCATTCCTACCACTGCGCCACCGGGCCACACAATTATCTGCCAGGACTTCAGAGCCCAATCCAATACCCACAAGGATTTCCTTGGGTAGCTTACCTTTCCTTCAGTCTTTCAAGAACTAAGTTGAGTTTGAATGATTTAATCATGTAAGATAATTTTTTCCTGATTTTGAGATGTCTTTCTCAGTTTGTCTACTGTAGCTAATGTTCCCTTGTGACTTACAGTTTGCTGCAGGGCTCTGGACCTGCACAAAGAAGGTCATCCTTTCTCAGTTACTCTGTTGACCCACCCAGGTATTAAAAACCAAGTATTTTCTTGGATAATTTTTTCTTTAATGCTTGAAAATATGGCATTATTGTTCTAGAATAAATTGGAAATATGAAAAGAGCAAGCATTTAAATTAAAGTCCTCTATTTTTATCCCTCATCTTCCTAAGCAATGCTCTTTTGGGCTTCTAAATAAATGACAAGAATGGTGTCTGACTCCTGTTTGGTAATAGCAGTAATACATACTCTATTCTTGAGAGGCAGAATGTTCAGATGCGGCTTACCTTTACTAATCATCTTCTGTATTCATTCTTTTCATCCAGCAATTAATATGTGAAATCACAGTGTCATGTTAGCGATCTAGTCTGTGATTTAAACTCTTCATCAGGCTTTATCAGCTGCCGTATTCAGGTGCATTCTCACTTTCTACTGGTTAATGGTAGAAAATCATCATCTTTTTATCGTACTGCTGCTGTGGAGGGTGTGCTGTATTGGTTGGGGTAGCAGAGAAGAGGTAAGGAGTAAAGCCTCTTAGCCTTTCAGGTAACTCTATGAATAACGTACTTGCTTTCACAGTGAGGTGAAGTTATGATTAGTATTAGTTTACAGCTATTAGGTACATTCCTTGTTCGATCTGTCTATTGGTCTCGCCGGATATTGCATGTGACTTTCCATTTAGTTTGCTTAAATACTTCAACAATAAGCAATTTAAGAATTCCTGTCTACCCAAACAGATGCAGAGTCTGCATTTTGTCTTGAGATTCCTGTTTTGAACAACAGTTTTAATGTCTTGCAGATAAAATCTGTGATCAAATCAGTGATGCTGTACTGGATGCCCATCTCAAACAGGATCCAAATGCCAAAGTTGCCTGTGGTAAGTCATTTGCTGCCTTGCCTTCAGACACTGATCTTTTATCTTCAGTGTTGGCAAACAGCGCGATGTCATGTGCCAAATCATTTTACTCTCAGAAACAGTACAAAAATAATAATAATAAAAAAATAATAATAATAATACAGTGTTCAGGAGAATGAGAGATGAGGAGAACCAGCAGAAGTTCTCATAAAGGCCAAAGCAGCAGAAGGTAGTAACTTCCAGAAGGGTGGGACAGTTAATTTTCTGTGTGGACTGAAGATTAGAAGGAAAAATAGATTGGATTTCATAATGGTAGATTTTTGTAAGGATATTTGAATGCCATGTTAACAGTACATTTATTATGCTTAATAAAGTTCTAATTTTCAAGTCTTAGTCCCCATGACTGCTTATTTTCACATTATCTCATCAGAAGAAGTTGTGCCATCATCCCCTGCCTAATTTTCTCAGTTCTTTTAACTAAACCTCAGCTTCAAAGTCTCCTTGGGCTGGAGGCAAGTTCTCAGAACAGTTGGTCACTGATGAGAATTATTTAACCTCAGTTTGGGTCTCAGAATGACTAAGCAGATATAGAAATCCTGGTTTAATAGTACATTTCCCTGAACCTCACTAAATCTAACTCAGTTATGCCAAATGCTTGATTTTTTAAATGGACATAATTGCCTTTTTTGTGCTTTCACACATGTGGTAAAAGAAGTCGGTTGTAGAAGGAGGTTAACATTGCCAAAAATACACATAAAAATACTGATGTGGCACATACCCAGTAGATTTCACTAAAACACCGTAATCACAAACATAGTTATGTGTCTCAGTGGGCTTGTTATTCTGCTACTGTAATGCTGTTTCCATCTCTGTTTTCAGAAACAGTATGTAAAACAGGAATGGTGTTGCTCTGCGGGGAGATCACATCTCGTGCTATTGTGGATTATCAGCGAGTTGTCCGAGATGCAATTAGACACATTGGCTATGATGATTCAGCTAAAGGTTGGTGAAAAAACTCATGAAACCCTGGAGAGCAATCAATAGGCCACTGCAAACCAGGTCTGTCAGCACTTCCTTGTCTGGGCTTTAGCAAGCCTGATAAAAACCTCAGTATCCTGTGTGAAAGCTGATTACATGGTGCTACACGAAACGCTTTCTGGCTTTATCCCAGTAAGTAGAAAAAACATTGTGTATTTGTTAAAACTGAAAAGGAGCAGGCAGAATATACTTCAAACTGTGAACATGAGCCATGGAATCTACCACTAACGTAAGCTTGTGACAACTTGAATCTGTTCTGTGGCAAGCTGGTAGATGCATCTTAGTGAGGAAAAGAGAGAGGAAACATAGGCTCTGTGTTACATGCATATACTGTGGTGGCATCCAGACTTATTGGGAGACCCTCACTGTGCAAAGCATGTATTTACATCTTTTACATGCATATCAGAAAGCAAGTTCTCCAGTTGCTGAAAGCATCAGCTCATAGGAATTTATATAGAGGTTTTAAATACTGTTTGTTTGGGAGAGGCTTATCATTTACTTGTTCTTTTTTCACTACTTATCTCTAATTAGCTGTTCCTAACTGGCACTGGGTGCCAATGCAAGAGAAAACAAACAGTAACAATCAATAAATGCAACCCTGCCTAACGTACCACCTCTGCCACAGAATTAAGGTCTATTGACAAACAGTTATCAAGAAATAGCAGTTAGATTATGAACTCTGGATGTGGTATCCTTCAGAATGAAAACTCTTATCTGGTTCCGTACTACCACACACTGAGTTCAATTCCTGGCTCTACACAACTGTGACAAGGAAAAAAGAAAACAACAAAACCTGAAAACCTGTCACTATTCTTTCTTATTTTTCCAACTAGGTTTTGACTACAAGACTTGCAACGTTTTAGTGGCACTGGAACAGCAGTCACCTGATATTGCCCAGGGAGTTCATTTACACAGGAACGAAGAGGATGTTGGTGCTGGAGATCAGGTAGAAGCAACATCACACCTGATACATCCAAAATGTTTGAATGCAAAGTGCTTACATCATATCACTACTATGTTCTCTAAAACAAAACCCATCTGAAAATTTGCACACTTCCATTTTGTTCTAGCCCAGAATAAACAAAGCATATCCTTGTTAAGACAGTTGGAAGTTCTTTGCAGGCAGATTTTCTGTTGGTTTCTATTACAGCACTCCACATAAGCCAGGAGAGTATGTAGTAGTTAGGATGCATTCTGTAGATCCTCACAAAGGTTTTCGCTTACGTTTCTCATACTGTTGATGACTGGCTTTGGATGCTTCCGACCATTCCTCTTGCAGCCAGACTTGTTTAGTAAGATGAAATAAGCAAAGGGCCTTAGAGCTTGCACAAAGCTCATGAGATTTTACACAGCAAAAAAACTGGGCAACATTTCAACTGTCTGCAGCATTAGTAAAATGAAGGCAAATATGCCAGAGTACTTTTAATTCTCCCTTATTTCCCAGAGGCAAAGATCTGTTTTATTATAATAGGTATTCCACATAATTAAAGTTGTCCAAGCTCCATTTCTGCGAGCTAAATAACATGCGCAGATAATTACAGCATGTTCCCAAGAGAAAGATGCTAACATAAAAACTCCATAATCTGAGCAATGCCTGTATGAATGAGTTTAACATTTACAGTAGTTATCATTAGTAGTAATATCTAGCTTGCAACAACGCTGTTAAGAACCATAAATGGAGATGTCAGAGTCAAGGAGCCAAGCTAATATTGTTTAAAAAGAAACAACCTTGCGGACAGAAATTAAAATGCTTTTATGCTGTCACGGGGACAAAAGACCACATAAGAAGAAAAGATTTCTGACTTCCTTTAGCACTTGCACGGTCCCCTTTCCCATTGTATCTGAATAACTACCAGTCATTACTTTAGTATCACAACATACACTGTGTGAGGAGAAAGAAAACGCTACCTAACAAACGGTAACATGGCACAGGACTGGGTCTGAACAATAGTAGAAGCTGTGACTAGAAGCATGCTATGCTGCACTGCAGCAACTGTTTCCAACTGAACATGCAAACCACCAAGACTTGTGTGAAAAATCCTTGGAACGCCGTTTGTTTCTCTTTTTACCATAGCATGTTGGAACTTGATCTCAATTCAGGCTCCATAGATTGCAAGGTGAAATAGTACAAAGTAAACCAGAGGGTGCTGCTTGCTTTTTGTTTCAGATGCAATCTCATTGCCTTTGGTTGTGGTGGTTTTTAACAGTGACTGAAGTCTCTTCTCTCCTCCTGCAGGGTTTAATGTTTGGTTATGCAACGGATGAAACAGAGGAATGTATGCCTCTAACAATTATTCTTGCTCATAAACTGAACGCCAGGTTAGCAGAGCTCAGGCGCAGTGGGGAGCTTCCTTGGCTGAGGCCCGACTCTAAGACACAGGTAAAAGTTGCTGTCTTTATTGTTTCTCTCCTTTAAAACACAGTAGCAATCCAACCAGCTACTGATAGCCCTTGAAAACCATCCTATTTTACTTCTCTAAAATGTTAGATATTGTAACATTAAAAAAAGTAAACGGAGCTCAGAGTACCACGGTTGCTACTGAACAAGCGACAAGTATCAGGGAAAGAGTTCCCAGTGCTTAACATAGTCCCCTTGACTGTTCTAAAATGGTTAGCTTGTATCAGAAACTGCCAGAAACACTTCACTATGTACAAGTAAATAAATGTTTTGTTGTTGTTGTTGTTTTTTTCCTTCTCCCTGCTTTGTTCAGGTCACCGTTCAGTATGTTCAGGAGAATGGAGCAGTCATACCAGTGCGTGTTCATACCATTGTGATCTCAGTACAGCACGATGAAACCATTTCGCTGGAGAATATGCGCAAAACCCTGAAGGACCGTGTGATTAAAGCTGTTGTCCCTGCAAAATACCTGGATGAGAGAACTATTTATCACCTTCAGCCTAGCGGACGTTTTGTTATTGGAGGGCCCCAGGTTTGCATTTCTTTCGATGCTTCTATCAGCTTGCCATTGCCCGCAGGCGTGTGCATTAACAGAGATGCTCAGCTAGCCTGGCGCATCCACTCTCAGTTGTGAGAAGCAAGCAGTCTAGCAGAAGTTCTAACTGTGACTGTAGAGGGGAGATTCACTCAGGGTTTTATGTGCTGTACTCCAAAGGAGTACAAGGGCACAGTTGCATCATTCTCTGCATTGTGACTTAAGCAGATAAGCAGAGTCAAATGAATTATCACATGTACAAGCCCAGCTCTGGGTTTTTCAGGCCTGGATCCAACACTGTAGGAGACAAACAAACCACTCTCATTGAAAGCACACCTCACAAAGAGATGGACAACAGCAGGTTTACAACTCCTACAACGAACATGATTTTCAAATCTGTATAGCTTGTACATTTCTGCCCCATACCAGTGAGAGCTGAGGTGCCCATCTGTTCTGAAAACCTGCTCCCTAGAAGGCTGTGGACACCCCATCCCTGCAGACATTCAAGGCCAGGCTGGATGTGGCTCTGCTCAGCCTGGTCTGGTGGCTGGTGACCCTGCACATAGCAGGGGGTTGGAACTGGATGGTCATTGTGGTTTTCGTCAACCCAGGCCATTTTACATCTCTATGACAAGTTCTTCTGTTGAGAAAGCTAACATAGCTTCTGCATTATCTAGATAACTTGGGAACTAAGGGGGATAATTGCATCTCACACTTGTAGAGGTCAGAGAGAACTTGCACACACTGTAGGATCAGAGCTTTTGAGATAAAGATTCTGAAAACAGTTTCTCAGTTCTCTAAGTTCTTGCCTTTGTCATGGCAAAATTTCAAAGCTCCTTTCTGAAATTATTTGGTGTTACTGCTAACTTGGATCTAAATGTGAGTTGTTGCCATCATTCAAATTCATTCATTCACTCACTGGAATTTGCCAGAGCCAGTTCTGTGGCTCTACACCTCTACATTAGTGCCATAGAACAGGTGGGAAAATATTGAAGTTAATCACTGTTGCTCTAAAAGTGTATTTCTGTGGAGCTGAATTGATAGCATTACTATAGCTGTATTTTGTTGTTGTTTTGGACTATGGACAAATGGACAACCAAAACCATACTGTCACTAGGAGAAAAATCAACCTGTGTAGCTATCATACATATAAGCTACAATGACAACCATACAAATGAAGTTTCTGCGGTGTGCACTGAACTGTACCTACTTCAAAATGTAGCATTACTACCTGTAAGCCAACCTGCAATCTCTTGTTGGGAAACTGTATTTCTTATGTTTGCACACACAAACTGATACGTTGCGGTGTGTGTTTGCAAATTTCTGAACCTAGGATAAGTTTACTTAGTTTGGGTCAGTCAGCTTGCATGTCTGTGGCCTTACAGTTGTTATCAGCAGTGGACTTGTGCAATTTATGATAGCACTGTGGCAATCAAAACGTAACTATTTCTCCATCTGTTACATCATCAGCATTCTGGGTACCAGTAAGTTTTGTTTTTAAACAAAGCAAGCTATGGAAGTCTGTCTTCAACTTCACCTCAGCTTACCTAAGGATGAAAATTAAACCTCTCTTGTGATCTCCCCATTGTTTCCAAGTCCAGTGACACACTGAACCCTGTGCTTGTTTTTACTGGTGTCACAGTTTTCCCAACAGCATCACCTGATGGTGGTGTGAGGACATGACAGTTCTCCTTAAAGCGTCTGCTGCAGGTTTTATTCCTGCACTTGCACCCCCTAGAAAGACAAGTTGATCAATATCCTTTTTAGCTGTCCATTTCTCTTCCTCTCAGTCAGTTCTGCAGTCAAGTGATCATGGCATAAAAGGTGTTCACACTACACCCACCCGTGCTGCCAGAAGCTAAGGTTTGAGACCAATCATAAGAAATCCAGAAGGTTCCTTCATCTAAAGTTCTTAACAGAAGAGGAAAAATAGTGCCACAGGTTTTCTTCTGTGCGTATGCTTAGTCTTTCTAAGAACAACTTTAGCTTTCCACTTGTTTGCTATGCAAACATAACAGCAGTTGAACTTTACTAGCATAGTCTTCTCTACAAAAAGAATTCCAAGCCTGCCCATACAGGTGGAGGCCAAATATTGATTGTTTAAGCATTCATTAAGTCTGGGGTCAGACAGCTAGTCAGGGAAAGATCTGTAAACTGAGACCTAATGAAAATTAATATTAATATTTTCATTAGTACTCATAAGCATGCAATCAAGATAGCTTAAACTGCCCATTCTTCCATACCCATCATGTGTAGCTTAAATAAGTGAACAGACACAGTGAAGTTGGACGTGTGTTTCTAGCACATAACTGACAGTAACTGACAGTTACTGCATCACAAGTGTTGAGTGTCTGCCTCCATGTAATGGTGTATAAGGTTGCATAAGCATATCTTGCAATGGTAAATAATTATTATACTGCATATTATTCACACAACTTCAGATTTTGTCCTACAGATATGAAAACCTAGTCTATTTCTATATATACATTCAAGAACATGTATAGCCTCTGTTGCAATAGTGAGATGAGTTCATCCCTTCGGCTATCACACAATAATCTATAAGTGGAGAACATCCTCATACATTATCATCTTCTGAAGACTGCATAGCCTTGTTTCCAGAGTTACGATAAAATGCCCTGTAAAGTGACCCAATTCTTTTACTGATTCAGGGTGATGCTGGTGTTACTGGTCGAAAGATCATTGTGGATACATATGGTGGTTGGGGTGCACATGGAGGTGGTGCCTTCTCTGGCAAAGACTACACAAAGGTGGACCGATCAGCTGCCTACGCAGCCCGTTGGGTGGCCAAGTCTCTTGTGAAAGCTGGTCTATGTCGTCGTGTTCTGGTGCAGGTATGATTTGTTCTTTGCGTTGCTCTTTTCAAAAAGATCATTCCTCTCCAGCTTAACCTTGAATAAACATCATACAAGACACTGTACTAGAAGTTGTCTTGGTGATGGATTGCGGCAGAAGAAAGGAAGGCTTCCTGATAACTGCACTACAGCTTCTTGAGGCTGGCTCTTATTGCTTAGCTTCCCTTTTATCAACTCCTTTTCCAGACACTTACTGATCTTAACCATTGGACACCTGCTGTCATAGGAACAATCATGAGAAACAGGGAAAAAAGTTACATCAGTGTTTTCCAAGATCTGTTTTCTCTGCAGATACAGACTGTGTCAAAACATGACATAGTCTTCCTAAGAAGGATCTCAAACAAGTGCTTGGATATTCCTGTCTGCTGAAGCACCATGCTTATTTGTTAACCGTGGCGTACTCTTTCCCATAGGTTTCCTATGCCATTGGAGTAGCTCACCCACTCTCAATTTCACTGTTCACCTATGGGACCTCCCAAAAAACAGAGAAAGAACTACTGGACATTGTGCACAAAAACTTTGACCTCCGGCCTGGAGTCATTGTCAGGTATGAAAACTAATAGATACAGAAATACCTTGACGATCACAACCTGAACAGATATCTTGCAGAACTGTTAGATACTACAGTGTGATGATCATTCTGCTAAGCCAGCACAGAAAAGCTGCATGCAATTCAAAAGAGACATTTTGTCAGACTGCACAGCTGATAGTTTGCATGTAGCACCAGCATGCCATGATAGATGATGCTTTAAACTTACATATGCCTTCAGCCTTTTACCTTACATACAAAATGGCATTATTATATACAGTACTACAACATGGTGGAAAGCACAGCAAAGAAAACATAATAGTAAAACCCTAGACTACAGCAAAAGAGAATATACTCAGATGTGACAAATATGAAAACAAAAACAAAAGAAAAAAGCTACTTACCTTTACAAGACCTCAAGTACACAGCAGCCTCCCACAAGACATCTTTGCATCTCCTCACCCCTCCCTGCCAACCCTTAAATGAAGTCTGGGAAGGGGTGAATCCTGGCTCCCGCCCTTCCGGCCATTCAGCTGCACTGTGTGCACCTGAGTTCCCCTGGGTTGGCCCTTCCTTCTCACTAGGTGCTCCATCACTGGTTCAAGCTGTGACTTAGCATTTCCATTACAAGATAAAATATATATTCTTTTGCATTTTTTTTGCACATTTTTTGCATAATTTGCTATCAAAAAGTAAGAGTTTCTATTTTATGAAATTAGTGTAATGTATTTCTTTTCTATTAAACTCATTATTCTCAATAATAAGAACATTTTTCTGCAGCCCTAAAGGAGTTCAGATGTATGTTTTGTCAACAGTTGTATTGCTTGGGTGCACTATGCTGAGTGTTACCAGATGGTTGATGGAGGTGCTCCCCTGCCTTTACTCTGCCCTGGCGAGGCCTCATCTGGAATTCTGTGATTCCATGGCTCAGTTTACATTTGGACACAATCATTGCTATGTTTACATCTTCAGAATATGCTTCCTAGGTGGACAGTAAAAGCCAGATATCTATGTATATCAATCTTATTGATAAACACAATGAATATTATAAGGTGAAGACATTTATTTATTTATTTATTTATTTATTTATTTATTCATTCATTCATTCATTCTTTAATTATTCACACAGGGATTTGGATCTAAAAAAGCCCATTTACCAGAAGACTGCATGTTACGGTCACTTTGGAAGAAATGAGTTCACATGGGAGGTGCCAAAAAAGCTTGTCTTTTGACCCTTGTCATCTGTCTTTAAAAACAGAAAGGAAGAGAGGTTCACTAAGATGAGAATGCTTCCAGAAATCGTATTTGAAAGCTTTGTATTCAACCAAAGGAATTTTAGATTTTAAATGGAAAGAAAGAAAAGGATATTTTCTTGGAGATTGATTTGTGGGTTTTTTTGTTTTGTTGGGTTTTTTTTTTTTGTTTTTTTGTGGTTTTTTTTTTTAGCCCTTAGTATCCTTTTTTATCTAGAAGACAGACTCTTGTTTTTAATCAACATAAGACAACAAAACACAGTTTACTTTTTATTGCTGCTCCATTGGTTCCTTTGATAAAGGTCAAATATGACTCAGGTACTCAAACCAATGGCTGAACCTCAAACCTTTCATGGGCATGGATGATTTTCCCAACTGACTATGGATCAGCAGATCTCTTGCCTCTAATTAGATGATGGGAAATTCTGGGGTCCAATTTCCTTACTGGAGTTAGCATTGCATACAGCTGGGGGATGCTCTGATGGGAGAAGGCTGGATATCGCATAACTGTATCTTGGCCTCTTTTGTGGAAGATGTTACCTGACACATAATACTTCTTTACCAAGTATGTGCTGTTACTGTTGTGTTTCAATTACCTGTGTTTTTGAAACATGTTCTCCTATAAAACAATCATACAATAAAAAGCTTTTTCCTACCTTGCATGCAACAGTGTCTCTTTTCTGTTTTCTGACGTTACAGTATAACTGGAGGTCCTTTTCTCTTAGCCTCAGATACTCTTGTAGGACTTTTGTTTATTAACATGATTGAATTTTAATAGCTTTTTGAATTGTGACATGAATTTCTATTTCACTACATCTGTGATTATTGTTTAGTCCTTCTCATTAATAGAAACTTGAAAATGTATTAGATTTTAAACTCTTAATTTTGCCCTTGACAGTATTCTCTAACATAATATTTGCTCCCAAATGTTAGATTCATTGCATAGCTTATTATATTTTACCTAAATTTGAAATAAAATTTAAAACACAGAGAAATAACTGAAGAATATCAGGGAAATGCATATATTATATGGTTAAAATGTGAACCGCTGGCCTATCCAGCAGTCTCTCATCAAAGAACTAACCACTAGATGGCTGTGCCTCCCTCCTCAGCTGAGGGAGCAAATCTGCTGAAAGCATGTCAGCATTTGGGCAAGTATTCAGCTGCTAAATCTGGGTACCAGCACCCTCGCTGCTGCTGGAGATGGTGGCTGTTTTGCCTTGCACCATTTCTGGGTACCTGGCGATAATGGTGGGTTAGTTGTGAATGAGAATGACGACAAGGGTGTTCTTGCTGTGCTACTGCATTATGTTGTCCTATAAAGTACCAGAGTAAGTAAATTGTTTGCAGAGGACCACAAATTAATTCCAGTTTAGTTTAGTCCAGGAGGACGTGGGACCTTTGTCCTCTGTGACAAGATTTGTTTGTCAACAGGCAACAAGGACGAACTTAATGTCACAGTACAAGGTTCACCTGCTTATGGCCCCAAGAGTCACTAAATTCTAGTTTTATACTTTAAACGGCAGCCTGTTAGATCTTCTGCCCTGGGCAAGTCATATTTCTCTCCAGATTGACTTTCATTGCATAGCATCACCCAAATAGATGTTGAGGTGGAGAGCACCTGACTGTCATGATTTTTAAAGAAAAGCTGTCATTTGTTCTCTTCTTTAGTCTGTCACAAACATAACTATGCTTGCTCAAGCCAGAAGCTTTTCCACTTAATTAATCATGCCAGTGTGCTAGGTGAGCTGTGAGCTGATCAGAATAATTAGCAGGTTTGTGTGTAGCATCCTATCTCCTTACAGCATTTATCAATGGCCCTCATCAGACCCATGTACACTCTTTGGCAGACAAATACTTAATGTACAGTTGCACCTTAAATAACTGGAGAAAATTTTGAAGAGACCTGTTTTCCAGCTGCATATTGCTGATCACACAAGGAAGAAGATTGCTGCTTTTGTGTGTAAGCCTCAAATATGTAAACTTGCTTGGCGCCAGGTCCTGTCAGTCTGCCTACAAACACAAACTTTGGCTTTTGGTATTGAGAAGTTGTTTTGCTAATGAACTTATAGGAATGTATACAGGTTTATTTTTATGGTTAAGAAGGCTGTCACCATTCATGCTGACACAGAGCTATTCTGTGGAAGTGTGTTATGGTTACCTGCGTTCCTTTATCAAGGCCTCTCCGACACAAGGACAAGAAAGCACATTTTGTCAGCAGAGTGGAGGCCCTGCCATTAGCTTCGCTGCTTCAGGATCTCATAATGGGTTATACTGCAACTAAGAGAAGCGAACGAGGAAACAAAATAAATACAAAGACACCTGAAAGAATGCTGCGTAAATAAATACGTTTCATAACCTGGCGTGAAAGCAGAACAACTCTGTCACAACCAAAACAAATATCAGGTGAAAAAAAAAAAAAGAACTGTTCTATGCTAAGAGTAACAAGAAGAACCATTGAGGAATTTGGTGTTGGTGGCATGCATGGAGGGTTGTTATTTTATATCTTAAAATGCCTGTGTGTTCCCTAGGATAGGTGATGTAAAGCACAAAACTGTAGGTTGGCTACATAATATCGGAGGCCCAAGAACAGACTTGATGTTTAAAGTGCTGGGATGTGCAGCCTTCTGGGCTTATGGGGTTGGTGCAGGTCTGTGCACTGGATGCACTGGATGCAGTGGACAGTGGATGCGTGTGGCAGGTGAGAGGCCAAGCACTGAGACCTGCCCCTGCAAGTGGGTCACTCAGCCAGTCACTCCCAGCATTCCAGCAGTACCTGGATTACTGAAGTAATCTGCTAGTAAAAGGCAGAAATGATCAAACCTGAGTGGCAATTTTGCTAATTAATTGGCGACTCCTGTGAATGGATCTAAGTGTGTATGAAGCTCATGGACCTATCAAGAAAATACAAACTGCATCTGGAAACACCATGCTACTGATCTGGTTTGCTTGGAGAACATGTTCATGCTCTCAGGATTTTGTGTTTTGTTTTTTTCCTGCCTGGGCCTCCACTTTGTTTAGTTTGTATTTAATAACCTGGAATTGAAACCATATGGAAACAGGAAGCCTACCTTACTAAGTAGCTAAACTCTGGATGCTAGCAGATAACAGCACACAGCCCCTTGATCCAAATCTATTTAGCCATTATCTGCTGTCCTGAGCTTTCTCTTTCAGAGCAAGATACAGGGTTGAGGCTCTTCAGCATAATTATGTCTTTTAAATGGATGTGCACATGTGAGACAGAAAGACACTAACTCAGGAGACTGATATAGCAATAGAGAAAGAGAGAGGAAGAGAAGGAAAGCATGTGCTAACCATGTTTATAATTCAACAGCAATTAATCCAAAGCCAGCCCATCTCAGTGCTGTAACAAGACCCTCCCCTTACCGTTCTCAGAGCGCTCTGCAGATTGCCCAGTGGCTTCCCAGCAAGTTGAGCAACACTGCATCCACACTGGGTGCTAGTGCCAGATGCAGTGCAAACAACCAGCCACCTACTTACATGTAGCGGTCTGTCTGATTCCAGCACTTAATCTTCCAGGCTCCACCAGCAGCAGGTAGCCAGTCCCTGATCTTCTACAGCAAAAATGTCCTGTCCGTTCTGGAGAATGCTGTTTTTTGTAAGTCTAGCAGGGTTTCTTTCAGGTGAGGCAATATTGTTTTTTGCTGTGAATAATAATGACTTAAAATTGACTATCTTGTGGAAAGGAAACATCCTACTTGGGAACCCAGCCCTGGGTAGCCACCAATTTGCAATTAGATTGCAGACTGTTTGTGCAGTTTAGTCCCATTTAATACACAGTTGCCTCAGGTATGCAAGGTGGCACTAGAACAGCAGCTCAGTGGCACAATTCTCGTAAGCAAGTACTGCTATGTGAACTTTGGGGTTCATGTGGGTGCCACAAGGGTTCATTAACCAACTACTTAAATCTATCTCTGTATGCCTTTCAGATTTGTCTGAAACTGGAGCTTTTGCCAGTCAGGGTGACTGCGACAGTAACACCATAGATAACATGACTCTGAGCCTTCAGGTAAGAGGACCAAACCATGGCAGTTCCACTCACCCCTTCTGCTGGTGGTGGGGGTAGCAGGGCCCTTTGGGGCAGGCACACATGGCAGGATTATGAGTACAGACATTGACCTGCTGTGTCTTTGATCCTACTACAGTTAGTAAAAAATGGTCTTATAGATGTGTTTTCCAGTTTTACTTTGCTCTGCAGAGGCAAAGGGGTTTTGCACATAAACAACCATCTCTTTTATCTCTTGTGTAATGTTTTCAACCCTCAACTTCCACGAATGTCTGAAAGCTGAGTTGCCCGTTGTCAACAAGTGCTTCAGGCTGAGAGCTGGCCTTTTTCTTATGTTTAAGTACACACTAATCAGTGTCTGTTATAGACATGGCAGTCGCTTGTGGAGTTTCCCACAGTTTTTCTCTATCCACACACGTGTGTAGGCACTTACATATGGAGTGAAAGATATATTCATGCTTATAATAGAGCAACGGCTAGATAAAACTACAGAAACTTCTTTGTTTACACACTTTCACAAATACCTACATTTGCTTACACACAGGAACTCTGTGAGACACTAGCATTCAAAGGCAGGAGTAACAAACCAATGTATTATGCAGAAAGGATGTATGTACAACTGTTTACAAAGACACATTTTCTCAGCCCCAATATGAAGAATCCTATCTATTCCTAAACTAATTCCAAGGCTTTTCCTACTCAATGTATTGTTTTTTCCCTTCTAACTCCATAGAAATACTCAACGTGCCTTCCTGAACTGGCAAAAAAAGATGGACGAGATTCACTCAATCGCCTTATCTGGATACTGAAAGACAGTCTTAATCTTCTGCAACCTGTTCAAGACAAATGTGAGCCCCCCACTGCAGCCACACTACTCTTTTTTGGATGTTGAACACAGCAGCACCAAAGATGCCACAGGAGATATATATATAGATAGCTGGAAAGTATTGGTAATGGTTGGACTGGATGATCTTCTAGGTCTTTTCCAACCTTGATAATTCTGTGATTCTGTGATATATGTATATAAACTGCAGTCAGCATGAGTTAAGACCCTGCATTTCTTGAGGAAAAAAATCAGAAAGAAAAGGAATCACAGCAGGAATCAAGAAAGCAGGGATGCTTGCCACTGCATCATGGGGCAGCCCCATGGTGGTGCTGGGCCTGGGAGCAGGCACCTCACTCTTGTTGTTCTGGGACACACTTGGGTAGTTCTAACCCTGACAGCGCTGAATGCTGGTGCTGTGGATGCAAAGACCTCTCTGACCCACTTTTAAAGCACCACTTTGGCTGTCAGTCACTTTGTCCTCTCAGTGACAAGACGAAAGATGGGGCATTGCCAACATAAAAACAAATATGCTTTTAAGCAAACAAAAATGCCTGCTTTGCCCAAGTCATGTAGCGGAGAAGTTATCACCTGCACCAGGTCAATGACTATGCATATAGTTTGCTTGAGAAGAGACTCGTCTACCCATTTTCATTTCTACTTTCTTTTTTTCTTTTTATAAACTCACATGAAAGTTTGCAAGCATCTACCTCAGTGCCCGCAGCCTATCGCCCCGAAGAACGGTGGGATAGTGTGCATCACTATTGGCAGCACCGAGTACTGCAAACCCATGTGCAACAAGGTAATAGTCACAGTTCACTGCTACTAGCTTGCTGGTTTTTTTCATTAATTTACACATGCTTATTATGGTGTACTGCATTATTTCCTCGTTACACTTTTTCTCCCCTTTAGGACAGTGAGAAGTTGTAGTGTTTGTATTGGTCTTTGCTGGCTGAATGTTTCTTCTCTTATGGTTACTGTGATCAGGTTGAGTTGTATTTATCCCATCCCTCTTTCCCCAGGGTTATGACTTCTCATTCCTCAGAAGAAGCAGGCTGTTTGAAACCTGTGGTAGCACCACTGGGTTCACCTGGACGACTCAGCTGACTGGGGGGCAGACACTGGCTGTCTGCGAACGTGAGTAGCTCTCAAACATCTTAGCATGGGTGTGGGAGACTCAGAGAGGGAAAAAACGGAGGAAGGAAAGAGGAAAATCCTCCTTGGCACATGTGATACCATGAAGGGTGATGCTGGACTGGTCTCTGGTCTACAGGACCAGAAATCTTGCTTGTTTTAAAACCACCACAAAGGTCTGCACTGGTGGGCGCTGCTATTTAAGCAGGGACTAGCAAAAAGCACTTGTACCCATTAAGTTTGTGGGATGGTGCATCTTGACGCAAACGCTGCAAGGCACAGTGGCCGTGTGACCAGCTGGACTGGACTGGCAGCAGCAGCACAAAACTGCAGTTTATCTTGCAACTGTACCCAAAGTGCTTCAGCAGAGCTGGCCGCCACCTGCACCATTCACTGTGTGTACACACCATAAAACCCAGCAGCTGTTCCTAGCCAGCAGTATTATCATGTCACATGGCAGCCTGAGGGTTCTA
Organism: Coturnix japonica; assembly: GCF_054131305.1. Lineage (NCBI taxonomy): Eukaryota > Metazoa > Chordata > Aves > Galliformes > Phasianidae > Coturnix > Coturnix japonica. Next base: position 2,982,378 of record NC_140670.1, read on the forward strand.
AACACGCTTCCATTGCTTCCAGCAAGCAGTTTGTGACCCGAAACAGCTGTCTGAATCTGCTATTGATATAATTTATAAATAATTATTCATGCATACACATACAGGAAAAGACCAACCTTTCTCCTATATGTTTAATGAAAAGCACTCTGCTGTTGACTGCCCGTTGTTGCTAGAAGAGTTTATTTCCTAAGCCTTAAAAAAACCTAACAGTTCTGCAGTCACTTTTATCCCAAGTTGAAGCTTCTAGCCTGGAAAATGGGAATGCCTGTGATTGTTTGAATTCAGGACAAATACACCTGGGTTTAGCTGCATAATTCAGCTGGTTCCTTTGGCTTTGATCTTTCCAGCCTCGGAGAGGGCCCTGAGTGGAGCTGAATCTGCCTATTTCCCCGACAATAGCAGCTGCCTGCACACATTAGCCTACAGCGAGACTGAGCAGCTGGACACCTTCCTCGGAGAGCTTGCTAAGCAAGGCATAGACACCTTCAACCATGACAAGGAGGCAGACTGTCTAATATGTGGTTATTAGCAGGCGGGACTGGCAGGCACATTACGCTTGTACCACTGACCAAGCGGCTGGTTGTGGTTGGATGTGAGTATTTCAATGAGGAAAGCAGAGCAGTAAAATCCCTCCTAAGACCTGTAAACATACAGCTTGTATTTAGTTAAAAGATTTGAGATCACAGTCACCATTTGACTTCAGCCCTTGGGTACAGATGCATACAGTAAATCTAGTCACATAGCTCACAGCAGGGGCATTTTTTAAGAATGCAGCTTGTATTTTTATGCCTTAAATTTGTCTTACCATAATTAGAAGGGAATTAGTCTCTTAATTGATGCGGTCATTAGTTAAACACAATAACTGTTGTCAAAAATCAACTTCTGTAAAGAAGGATCATTTTTATGGAGGAAGAGTTTTACTTCTGGTTGCTTTCACAGGTGTCAGTTAATCACTGTCATTGCTTTGATGACCATTAAAACAGTGCAAGTCACAACAGCTATGGCTATAGGAAACAACTCTGTGCATGCGCCTGTGAAATCAGGTGTTTAGGGTTCTGTGGCTCACATGAGCTAAGGATATCAAACTCTGCAGTTTGCTGGGGGAGCAGCTCAAACATCTTTCCATTTGCATTTACAAGCCTGAGGATTTCCCACAGAACTATATACAATCAGGCATAGTTCAGAGCATTTATAGCACTCTAAAAGCGCCCTGTATTCTTGCTGTAGCTAGATAAAAAAGCAGAAAAAATGCAACATTTCAGTCTGGCACAAAATGTGAGAAATGGGATCATCCTAAATTATCACAGATTTCTATCATGTCTTATTAGGCAGAGGTTTCTGCAAGCTGTGGTTAAGCTTCAGAAGAGGAATACAAATGCATCTGAGGTCCAGAGTCACAGAATAGCCAAGGTTGAAAAGGACCTCAAGATCATGAATCTCCAAACCTCTGCCGCAGGCAGGGCCACCAATCTCTGCATTGAATACCAGACAAGGCTGCCCAGGGCCCCATCCAATCTGGCCTTGAACACCTCCAGGGATGGGGCATCCACAGCCTCTCTGGGCAGCCTGCATTATAATGAAGCTACAGGGCTTTGGGCTGAGTGTGGGGCTGACTGGCTAAGATGTTTTGGTGTCAGTACAGCTGTGCTGGGGCAGTTCCTGAGTCTAGCCCAAGATGCCTGTAGCTCATGGCAGTCACCCCTCCTTGGCCTCCCTCCCATTACCATACTTCCAAATCCAGTCTACACCAAGGCATATTTGGCTGTTACCACCATTAGCAAAAATTCAGCTCATCATCCAGATTCAAAGCAACTGAAATGTGAACAAAGATATGATCAAGTAATTTTTTTTTGGTCATTTATTCTTACACTGAAATACAAAAACATTTGTTCCTGCTTCCACTCCACTTCCTTCTGCAAGTACTTCTTTGACACCTCCTTACACATCCCTAGTGACCATGAGTACACTAGACATGAGAGAATGAAGAATAAAGAGCAGAAAGCCCTGGTTTTTGGTCACCTAGCATTCAGCATGAGTAAAGACCAGAGACAACATCGTGCTGGATATGGACTTTATTTGTGGAGCTGTTGCTACAGAGCATACATATATCTGAATTATAGTGAAATTTGAAGAGAAAGCTTAGTTATTGCTTGCTTGATTTTCAGTGGAATCTGAGCTCAGGGTTTGGTTTTACTTCTCATCTGCTGAGTAAACATTGAAGCCACAAGTCTGAAGACAACCAGCCCATCTGTTTGCATTTCCCTTCTCTTCACTTTCTCCTTGTTCTTGTGAATCTTTCAGATACAGACCGCAATTACAGGTATACATGTATACATGATGTTTAGTTCAACTTAATCCCCATTAGTTGCTTAAATGATTCAAATAAGTAATATTATTCAGGTAAAATTAGACGCTGCCTTTCAGGCTTAGAATGCAGCTATTGCAAGCAAAAATCCACCCATTGTTTTTGGGCCCAGAACCAGCCAGTCACACAACTTCCTTAGCGTAGCAATTAAATCAAGCAAGGGATGAGTTGACTGCTTTGACTACAAAGGAACCGTAAGGCTGTAGGTTAAGTCACAGCATTTGTGAGAAAAAGGCTGCAGTCTTAAAGAAAAGCAAATGTTTTTCAGAGATTGGTGTTCATTTCTGACAAAAAAATTGTCTGTATCAAACGGAGTTATAATGTCCTTGAGTCTTTCATTTGCAGCCAAACCGTTATCAGCTGATGCCCAAATGCAATATCTGCCTGAAGCACTGAGCACTTGCCATTATCATCTTTCTACTGGTACTATAAATAATTCTGAGTTTTACTGAGCTAATCTAGCAACTTTCCAAACCAACTAACAAAGGAAAAGAAACACAATATTGGACTTCATAAGGAACTCAAGCCCATTCTTCTTGTAAAGCATTAAAAACAGTTAAATCTTCACGTAAAAAAATCTTACTAATAAGCTTCACTTAATGCAGAAGAAATGGGCTGGAAGGCTTTAATATGATATTGCATGAATTTGATATTAAGCAAAAAATTATTATTGTTATAAAATTGCAGAGAGGTTGTTCTGTTCTATTCTCACCATCCAATTTGTTATTTATATGTGAGAAGGGGCAGTTGAACCAATAAGCCTGTACAACACAGTTAAAAACTATAGCAAATTTAATGACATTACTTTCCAGAGTAAATTTGCATAATGTAATTTAGGGAAATAGTTGCCGTATGTTTGCACTAACTATGAGCTGGTATCTGGCTGGGCAAGTCTAAGCATTGGGCTAAGCCTCTCGTTCCAGCCCTGGAGTGGGAAGGGCTTTGCATCCTGACACTTGGGATTTAACAAAGAGAAGAACATTAATATTGCATTAAAGCAACAAGAAACATTAGATGCCAACAATTTCAAATCAGAAAAATAAGATGGAGATGCTTATTTGTTGCACCATACCCTGTTTATGTAGGTTTCACAGTCCAACCAGACTATACTGCTTACTTTGACGCATCCACAACTTGTCAATGATGATGAAGGCTTTGGTACTATTTGCAGTTCAAATATAGAGAGGCAGACTTTACAGGTTATTAGTTAAGGGAATACAATACTGTACAATACTTAGTTTTCAGTATTGTTTTCAGTACAGTATAGTGAAAGAGAAGACAACAATGTAGAAATTAAGTACCTATATTACTTATATTACCAACAATAATACAGCATAGACAGAAAACAGAAGGCAAAGCACTGCATCAAATGAAAACAGAATTGGACACATTCTCTTTTGACCAGGACTTAACAGTGATAGAGTGGGAAAACAGTGTGTTTAGGACAGACCTTGAGAAGTAATGGTGATCCTGAGAGATTTCATTGTTCTGAAACAGCCTTTGAAAGAAGGTGGCTGGCTCACACTGAGCCATGCAGTGAGATCTGAGGCACATGCTTCATCCTCCATATCACCACTACTGCAGGGGGCAGGACCATAAGGAAGCTCATGATCAGCACTGCAGCACACATGACCAGCAGTATTTCCCATGGTGCCAGGATTGTTTCCACCACCATTTCCTCCATGCCCAGAGTATGAAACTGTAGGGAAAAAAATACACCACATCACCTTTTTTTTTTTTTTTTTTTTTTAGTAAATAGATTGTACAACTGTATGGATGTGCTCATTTTATTTAGCCAAGGGCCGTGTAACAGAGCAGTGATATTGAGCTGTCTAACAGTGATGTGCTGGGTCAATGTTACCTAGCATTATGAAATGTCAAATCTTGAAATTTTCAATCTAGTTTTCAATTTCATTTCTCAGAGCGGTGTGCTGGCTTTGCTCTTGTGGGTTTCCCCATCAGCATGTGATGGGGTAAGTTGAGGTCTGTCATGGGGGGTTTCCTGCCACATAGGGCCCACCACTATCAGATTAAAGAAAACAACTTAAAAATGAGTATTACCAACATATTTCTTAACATTTATGCAACAAGTACAGACAAATGTACCCACCAAGCAGGAAAATAAACATCATTATAATGAGCAGAGCTGATGCAGTGTCTGAGAACAATGAGAGAGAAAGGATACTGGAGGAAAACCTGTTCTGTCATTGAAGACTGGATCACGTCAGGATTTTGCCATCTGGCTGTCCTGCAAAGTGTTTTCTGGGAAGTGCAATACAAACAGCCTTCTAGCCTTTAAAAGTTCTGTTTTCCTGCTTTAGCCAAGAACAGCTTTAGATAGCATCTAACAGGCTGCCTGGACCACCTGTGTTTCCCTCAAGTCAGGCAGGGTAACACACAGTTCAGCACAGCTGAGCTCTCTATGCAGGAGAGCAGGGAGTTTCACTTCCCAGAGACATGCATCACTGACAACATGAGGGAAAGGCCCACTTTCCCCAGGTGCAGGCCCCATAAAAGTACTCCATTTAATTCTCATCAGCCTCTGTCCCCTCCAGGGCACCAGCCTGCCTTTCTCTTCCAGCTGGCTGATGGTGGCTGATTTTGGTGTAATAAAGATGCTTATTATCACACCATGCAATGCTAGGCCTGACCCTGCAGCAGTCCTTCACCAGTGGACTGTTCAGATGGGGACAGGTAAGGTCTGTCTTCCTACCTGGAGCACCAAACTGTGTTACACAGATATCTGCCAACACTAAAGTTGAGAACAGCAAGGTATGATAGGAGGGTGATCTGTGCATTATCAGCACCAGATTTCTGAGGCAAGGAAAAAGGCCTGCTCACAGGTGTGCCCTTAGCTCAGCAGGGACTAGATGCTGCTGCTCAGCACAGCTCCACAAAGCTGAGCACCGTGACAGGCTACATATAAAAGTGGTGCTGGGGTAGGAGGGCTTTATCAAAGCTTCTTGCTTTTGCTGTTGGCTAGAAAGAGGTTTTCCCAAAGCAGAGCTGTCCTCAGCCCAGGATTTAAGGTAAGTCTGAGGCTATTTGGTGTGAGGTGTAATGGGCTTCTGTCATTAACTGCTAAAACTCACAAGGGGAAAAAAAAAAAGCAAAACAAAAACAAAGAAAAAACAAACACAACGGGACAGATCCAATACGTGTATTTAGAAGATGTGGAAAACGAGCATACTTGAAAAATTAGGAAGCTGACAATGAACTTCAGCCTGGTATAAGGGTGTTAAGATTGCTCTCTCTTAGAACTTCTTGCTATGACCTGTGAGGAAGAGCAACAGCTGTCTGATACCAAATCCTGGGCAGTCTGGATGATGATATCTACAAGGAAGGCTAGCAGCCTGTTAGGCAGGTGTCAGCTGGAGCTTTACTGAGCTGTTAAATCAGCAGGGCTCTGCTACCTGCAGGCAAGCTTTAGCTCTCTGGTGTTGACTTTTTGGTCTTTTTTGTGTCTGTGCCCTAATCTCTGAAGGTACCAGCTCAGCCTATCTGGAGAGAAAGGGAGAACCACTTTCCCTTAGGGCTCTGTTGCACTTGTGCAGGCTCTGTGCCTGCCTTGCAGCAGTGCTGAAACCTTTCTGGAAACCTCATCCTTTGCAAACTGGTGCCAGGATTTACAGTTCAGATTAATGTCAACTCCTGCGATCTGTGGAATGCTGCAGAAGGCATAGGGTGTAGTTTCAAGCTCAGAGCCAAAAGCATGCGTGGGGTCACTGTCTCCCTGCCAGCTGAGCACATACCTGTGCCAGGACAGCTCTGGAATGTCACCTGCCAGACTTGATCCTCTGTGACAGTCTGGCCTTTCTTATGCCTTAAGGCCTCTTAGTGCCTTTCTGGCACTAAGTTTTCTTCTTCCTGTACCCTCTCCTTGGGCGTGTGAAAGAAAGCATCTGAGTATGAGGCCATTAACGCCAGAAGAGGCATCTTTAGGAGAGCCCATGGAGCTGCTTCCTGCTGCTTTGCTTACACAGCTGCAGGAGAGCACTAGACTTGGGCCTCTTCTTCTCTGCACAATTGTTCTCCATCTGACTTTGTGACCTCCTGCTCCTGTTTCTCCCTCAGGTGTTTATCAGTGACTTGCTGCTCAAGTTCTCCCACTTTCACTTTGAGCCTTGTTATGTGCTATTTCACTCTGTTCCTTGTTTCTCTGTCAGTTCTCCTGTTGGGACAGGCTGTTACTCAGCTGATTTTTGTAGGGGAAATCCCTTGTCCCCACTTCCTGTAATGCTGATCCCTCATCAGCAGATGGTTAAGGGAGAAAAACCAACCACAGCACCTGCTGGACTTCACACAGCACTCTTGTAGTGATAGATAACACTCTCTCCACTAAGTAACATCTGTGAGGGAAGCACATATCTGTAAACTTTCCTAAAACAAACTTGCAGTAACAGTTTGACTATACAATGTTGAGTCAGCAACAGAGAGCACCCTGGATGGAGATAAGAAGGTAGCCCTGCTGAGATAGTAAGCCCTATGGTTTGTTGAAGGTCAGTTGTACTTGGACATACAGACACCAGGAGAAGGCACCTCTCTGCTTGGTGCCTGGTGAAGCTGTGCCCTTACGCCTGGATAGGGGGTTGCTGATGGGTACTAGTACCCTGGACAGTAAAACACAGTTTAGACAAAATCCTTCATAAGAAAGGGAGAAAGCACTCACTGGTAGGCACCAGATGGGTTTTGGTGAGCCTTGGCACTTCTCTAGCACTGAAATGCTCTGCAGTCTGAAAACAGCGCTGAGGATCACAGAGGCAACAGAGAAGTGATTAGAAGACATGCTGTGATACAGAGCAGCTTCAGGAAGTTAAGACTGAATTATAAGCTGCAAAAAAGCAGTAGTTCATTTGCTGAAGTTCTTGTTTCGCCCATCAGGAGCTGAAAGCTACAAAGGCTTAGCTAGGTAAGCTTATGCTGATGACTAATAACTCTGGTAGGTCTTACAGGACGTCCCTGAACTATTAACTTGTCTTTTGCCAGCCTATTCTGTGCTACCCTGCACTTCTGTTTTTCACTCTCCTGTATTTTAAAGCTTTGCACTCATAGTTTGTAGGTAAGGGCTTCACAGCCCCAGGCACATGCCAAGGTTACTTTGGTATGTCACAAACTGCTTCTGACCCACGCTGTATACCACACCAGTAACATGTTGCCATATAAATAAGAAAATCAAGACTAGAATGATTCTGAAATGTGAATAGGCGCACTAAGAAGTAAGTCTGTTGAAGTGCAATATTGAGCAATTAGCAGGTACTGAGTCTGGAGGTCATAACACAACTGAATTTTGTCTATCTGTGTCAGGTAACCTGGTTTGTTCAGCACAGCTCTGTAAGAGCTGGAGCTGTTACTTAAATAATGAGGTATTTAATGCATTGACAGTGCTCGATGCTCGCAGACTGTGTGGTAAAAACGTTCCAAACAACTAGTAGCCTTGCTCTTGTTGCGAACAACCTCTTGGGTTTGATCATGGGGGAGAATCAGCAAAAAAACTTAAATATAGTGGTTAACCAAAGCATCTCTCTAGAACATAAAAGTAATGCTCTGTTTCTTTCATAATAAATATGCAGCTGCTGAAGCTTTGCTGTTCTTTATCTCAACTAAAAGTCCTCATCAGTGTGTTATCATACCTAATCTGTTCTCTAAACTACACAATTATACAACTGTAGCATCCTTCATTGCAAAATAGTGTATCTATATTTATCTGCATGATTAAAGGCCTCTGCAAGGGTTGGAGAGTAATAGAATAAATGAAACACAATGCATGGCTTCTCTAGAGCAGTATACAGCGAGTGCTTTTGAGAAGGAATAAAGGTCTATTACAAGTGTGGGGTTTTTTTGATTGTGCCTTCAGTTTCCCATGTTCTATTTCAGGTTTATCTGAAGCTACATACATTAAAGACTTCTCTTTCTGAAGCTCATGGGGAAACCCTTCTGGATGTTAAAGAATGAGTTCTCACAGTACCATTGACAGACTAGCTTTTTAAAGGAGAAAACAATTCCATTCTTATACTCTCCACAGAAAAAATTAAAACTTTGACACAATCCTTAACATGAAGCCGGTACACTTTGTTAAGTGCCTGTTTAATGCACTCTGAAGTAGGCCATATAAAACATGCGTTATACAGAGGATTCCTTTGCTGCTACCCTTATCTTAACACTGACCGATCATGTCACACCACAAATCTCTTGCAGAGGACTACACAAGCAGTAAACAAAAGCTTGCATAACAGTACATATATTTAGCTGCCACTTTACAGCCTGCTACAATATAGTTAAGACACAATACTGTTTGGCCATTTAATTTAAAGCACTTCTGATCACTAAGAAAGAGCAAATCCATTTAAGCAGAAGGGGTGACTGAACCTGGCAGGCTGCTCTCTCCCAGTGAGTTAGATGTGCAGTATGCAGATGGCAGAGCTGCCTGGTGGCTAGCTCCAAGGAATCTGCAGTCCTGCCCTACCACCTGGAACTACTTAGGAGTGCTTGTCCTGCCTGCTGCAGGTGCTGCTATGTCCAATGTTATCTTAGATTTCAGCTGCAGTGAAGTTACACAGCTATAGTTCTCTGTTCATCTAGCATTTTTTCCCCAAGTCACTCATGATTTGTTCTCTTATAAAATCAATAGTAAAAGCGTTATGAAAATCCAAGTATATTTACCTGCCTAAAACAGAAGGGGCAGGGTGGGAACCTATTTTTCCTCAGTGTGATCAGGCCAAATGCTGAAGACTGCAAGACTTACAGAGAGGAAGAAAAAGAAACAACCAGTGCTCTTTATAGAAGTAGTACAAAGCTTTAACATAGCCTTCCTAAGCCCACAGGATCACTGTAATGTGAAAAGATCCCTGAATGAGATGCTTGAGGGAGGTGGTGGCCTGCCAGGCTGTTACTTGCTCTCACTTGTGGGTCCTCTGCCTTGCAGAAAGATGATCTGGCATCTGAACTGACATCGGAAATATCTATCTATATATAACCTATTCTCCTCCATACTTCAGAACACTTCACTATCTTGTAGTAATTTTTCCTCTACACTTGGAAATGTCAAAACTCCAGTGGTACTGACCAACCTCTGGAAACAAAACATGTTTTAAAAGAATTCTTAGGGAGACTTGTAAGTACAGCCACCAAAAGATGCAATGGATCAGCTCACAGTGTCGATTTCACACCAGCCAAGTGCGTTATTTTCTCTTGTTTCTCAGGAAAATGGCAGCTTCTAATGCTAACTGAAAAAAGAATAAAACACCCGAGAGCAAAAGATTGGGAGATGAACAGGAATACAGGCAAAGGCTGTTGGCCTTTTGTCATCTTCAGTTCGAGCAGGAAGTTGTAATTCTTTCATCTCCCCTAACACAGTATTTTCAGGTTTAAACACATAGTTTTGGAAGAGAATAGTTCTCTTCGAATCCTTTTACTCTTAGATCATCTCTGGAGACAAATAACCTCAGGCAGGGGAACCTCAGCGCTCACAGCGGTAGAACAAACTCCCAACTGGTGAGCTGCTCAGTGCTCTTTCTACTGAGTAAAAGAATTTGGTTGCTAAATATCTGTAAAGCAAGGATAAACATGCTCAAGCTGATACTTGGGTATAGGCTTGTGTGACTGTGTATTTTTGGAAGCATACTGAGGAAACTAGACCCCTGACTCGTGTCCAAACAGGTGAATTCCCTGTTTAATTTGGTGCTGGATGGCCTGCTCTGAGATTCTTGTTTCTAATGTTACTGGAAACTCTTGGCAGCAGCATTGGGGTTTTGCTCCATACATCCTACAAGGCAAGTAAACACTGACAAATGTAGACGTATGGATCTTGGGTGTAAGTGTTACATGTGAAGACATGGCTGGAAACTCCTACAGGGAAGAGGCTTCCTCTGTTCTCCCTGAATCAAGTAGCAGCCTGCTGCTGTTTTGCACGGATCTTGTCAACTTAATCCCCTTTTCTTTGGCCTCTTTCACATCGGTGGGAAGAGACAAACTATTTCTGCTTCAAAGAATATCTGCCACGAGACCATTTGCTATAAAGGTTTTAGGCCACTCATTGTGCTACTTGGTAACAAATGAGAATCAATCCTTCTGTTTTCCTTCCCATCACCACAAGCATAGTCCTATTGAATATAAACTTGGGTTTTCACTGTCAGTGAACAGACAGTTCAAGAACTTCCATATAATATAATTGTACTGCAACTTTTGGAATATTTTGGTCACACTCTGTGTAAACAAGCAAGGCAAACCCTACTTCTGTAGGGTTCAGTCCCTCATCTGCCTGCCTCGTTGCAGACAGAATGAAAAAGCCCTGACCAATAATACAAAAAAATTATGATGTGTTACAGGCTACAAGTCATCTCCTTACCGAAATATTTTTTTCTATTTTAGTCAGCAGATAGTCATGCAATAAAATGTGCCAATTCAGAATATCAGATAAAACCAGATGTGGTATTGCATTTCTGGTTTTAGAATGGGGCTTGTGGCTCTCAGCAGGAGCCACAGCCTACACACAAGAGCTGCTTGCATGCACTGACTGAGTTGTTTAAGCACAGCATGTGCTTAAGTGCTTAAATGCTGCATGATGCTTCCTGTTTTGCAGACTGAACAACTCTTCTCCTAGACATACACTTGTAATTGAAGAACAAGTCCAAAGCGCTACCCAGCAACAAAGAATTTGTTCTGCTCTTCTGTTCCCTTAACTTGGAGACTAAATTATTCAGACCTGGAGTGGGGTGAACAAGAGATACTTTGTTCTCGTTTCTGATCCTAACTGCCAACTTACTATTAACACTTAGTGATTAGATGGGTTTGAGCTGGTTTTCTGAAGAGGCCATCACTGCTGCAGTCCCCCTATTGTCCCTTGTAACAGCATGCACCCACAGACATGCTAACCTGCTTCTCTGACTTGGGTGGCCAGCATGGAGAACTTCTTGTTCATGGATAAATTAGAAATGAGGACAACTGGTAGTCAGAAGAACTATTACTATAAAGCAAATGTCACTTAACTACAAGTCATGTAAATCCAGAAATGAATTGATTTAGAACCTTAGAAAAAAGGCCATATTTCAACTAAGTGAATCCTGAAAGATCAAACCACGCATATCTCTAAAAGATTGAAACCCTCCAAACAAGAAGGTCTGAAAATACTCTGAATCACAAGATTAACATCTCAGTGAATTTGCTTGTGTTCTAGATTAGATTTGACTCTAGAAGGAGCAACTGAATAAAGTGCTAATTACACTAAGAGAACATTCATTTTTAGAATTATTTTAGCCTTTCTAAAGCATGCTGTAATCAGGCTTTACTTACAAGTAATCAGACCAGACTACTTAGAACTGTGAGTAAAGAAAATTACCTACATATTTTTAAAAACAATATGAAATTTAGCTGCCAAAATGTAGCCTAACATACAAAACATGAGAGACCTTGAGAAGTCAGGCATGATGAAAAACAAGCATATGTAACAATGTGTAAGCAATTACAACTTTACATCTTGACTACAAGAAGTAGCTTTCTTTAGACTGTGTTGCAGGTGAAGTGACCTGTTTGAGTGGTGCCATAGGAATTCATATTTTCCACCCACCTTACCTTAGTCTCCTCAAGGTACGTTGCACATCTCACAGATAACCTTGAGTAGTTCTGTCTGAGAGCCCATCCTCCATCCAGCTGCTGCAGCGTGTGTTGGAGAAGGTGGTACTGAGCCTGTGAGGCAGAACAGTGAGAGTAAGGCTGCCGTCCCTTCAGCAATAAGCGGCTCAGAGGTGAGCACAGTGGTGTGCCCAGGTACTTGTTTGCACCCCTCCCACTTGCTGCTTCTTAAAGTGGCACAAATCTTTTTGAAAACAAGGGTGAAGCAGTTTTGTTTGACCAGTTTGCTCAGAGCCAATTAAACTACAGCCTACTCTTCACACATGCTCACACTACCCTGGCAGGCGATCACTGTGAGATGATAACTGATAGCTCTGTTGTGTCAGGAAAACACTTAGGCTTTCTCTATGAAAATCACCTTATTTGTTAGAAATTAATACATTATCAAAATAACCAGTCAAAAGCTGGGCTACAAACTGAGTAGCACATTTAGCCTTCAGAGCATGAAGGCTGTCATCCCTAAGGTTATCCAGAATTAAAACTTTCTCACACCCCAAGAATTTAGTTTGGTTTAATGCTTGCTACTTACAAGCTCATTTTTATTTTCATATTTTAAAGATTGTGTCTGTAGAGTTTATTACAGGAAGTAGAAAAGCTCATGTGTAATGCTGTAACACAATGTAAAGCACAGCAATAACAGCAGAGCAGCAAGGTCTGAGGATGCAGCAAGCAAGAAATTGCTCAAGTGCAACAGCTACAGGCACAGAAATGAAGAAAAGAATTTGCTTACCTTCAGAATGCCTGAGATGGGAAGGGATTTGAAACAAGACACCTTCACCTACACTGCTAACCCTTAAATGACGGCTGGGAAGGGGGTTCATCTTGGCTCCAGCCCTTCCTGTCACTCAGCTTCACTGTGTGCACCTGTGGATTGGCCCCTCCTCCCACCAGGTGCTCCATCACTGCTTCAAGCTGTGACTTAGAATTTCCGCTACACACATGCAGACCATTTTACTAAGCAGTTCTGGCTCTGCTATGTAACGTGGTAGAGGTGGTGTTGCACAGTTCCTAAGAACTGGCCCTAGACACCTCACTCCCACTGGCATTTGTCTCACAATAAAAGGTGAGATGATGGCCAGGCTGCAGCATGGGTTAGGAACCCTCTGGTGTGGTCACTCAAGTCAGTCTGTCCAAAGAGAGGTGTGTTTGCATCTACTGAGACCAAAGTTCAGACTTCAACTATGTCCCTTCAGACCTAACTGACAATTGTGGGTTTTTTTTCTATATCTTCCCAAATACACAATGTAAACTAGGCTAATCTAATAGCAAAAAGTGACTGTTAGGAATAATTTCTCATGTCACAGATATTTTTATAGAAATTGAAACAATTTTAACCAATGATTTTTTTTAAAATTATTTTTGTTGTTGTTGTTGCTGTTGTTGGGGGGGGGGGTAGCAAGGGGGGGGGGGAGATGGGGGACTACTTGTTTTTCACTGTACAAAGGGAGAATAAGTCACTAATATTTCCTTCCCCAGAATTGATTACTTCTCTCCTTCAGTGTTTGATGCTACTTTATTGACCTTGTAAAAACAAAGTCCCTTCTTTTGTTTCTTTTCATGAAATCTTCTTATACAGTTTTTCTCTGTCTCTCAAGATAAATAAGATTCTAATGGGCATCAGCCTAGTGGTGGTGCCATTACTATCACCTTTGTAAGCGATGTTCTCCTTTGGCTGAAAAATTTGAGCTGTGTCAGAGCTTTTGGCTTGTCAGCAAGCTGGGTGGTGTTGATGTACACCCACAGCACAGTGACAGTCACATAAGGTGCCGCTAGCGTTCAAGGTTAGAATCCAAGTGGATTATGCTTTTAAAATAAGCTCATAAAGGTTTCAAAAAATAAACACTGAAGTAATTATTAATGACACTGTTGCCAGCCTTCAGTACTCCTGTATTTCTACCATTATGATGATGCTGTGCTGGCCTCTCATTCAGATTCTGAAAATAAAAGAGTTGTCCAAGTGCACGACTGATCTGGCTAAGATCAGTCAGTGCCTTCTCAGGCCAGCACTACTGCTTTCACACTTGCCTGCTTTTGGCAGAGTTGCCAGTGGGAGTAAAGTGAGGCAGGGTGAGTAATGTTTGTTTCACTTGAAGTTTAAGGTCCTCAACTAGTAACACAAGGAGTTAGTGACCAGGGGTTAGAGACTGGACAGGGTTAGCATTCACAGCTGTGGAGTAACATGCAAAGTCCTTTGCCCACCTCGCTGGGAGTCCACGGGGGAAATATGACCAGAGGATGGCTGGCAAACATTTCTGCTATGGCGTGTGCTTACAAACTTATGCTGAAGACCCTCTAATTTTTTTCACATCATTACAGTTTGTTCTGATTTTGAGATGATTCTGTAACTGCGGAGATGAGCAGGGAGATACCAAAGCTGAAGTTTCCAGGACAGATAGATAGCATAAATAAAAACTTACCATGGCTTTTAGTGTTTGGAGGGTCCAGTTTTATTCTCAGGGTGATGTTAATCGCTGTGAGCTTTTGAACTATGTAGGAATATGACGAGTGGAAAACTACTGCCTGTATTCTGATTTCCTTGTCCTGGTGGCAGAGGTGGTTTCACAACAGGAGTCATGCAAGGCTGAAGACTGTGGGCGGGTGAGCTGATGAGTGAAGTTAGATACTGGAAAGCTGTAAAAAATTTGTGAGTAAAGTAAGAGTAACAATACAGTTTTAAAGTGAAAGAGTGCCCGTAGGTTCTTGATTCCCCATTTGTCATCTGCACGCCTGTTTCAAACTGGATTAACACAGCAACCTGTTTAGACCTTACACTATAGTATTCAGTGATTTACATCTTGGCTGTGATGTCCGGAAACAAGGTGCTGGTCAGCGGCTTGTAGATCTCGTCACATGCTGAACAGATGCATGTTGCAGTCTGAGGATTTTGTTTATAAACATTTCTTTTTGTATGTTTGGATAACTTTACTATTCCAGGAATGGTGAGATGGTCATTTGCATTTTTGTAATGAAGAATCTGAATATTACCAGAGTGTGAATAATTAGGTACCTTGTGGAAGTACCAAGCTGTTGAAGCAGGAAGGTGTGTTGGTGTAACATTAATCCTTAGGCATTAATCATTCTAAGCAAATACCTTTAAGATAAAGTACTTCATTTGCAGAGAATAGCAGCAAGAGTGGTTCACAGCCCATGACAGCAAGCAAGGAGCTGAATGGATGCCAGGGGCATCTATGTCTTTCCATAGAGCAGGTGGTGAGACTATGTACTCAAAATGAGTAATTGAATTAAAGCCAGCTCAGGAATGTCATGCACAGCCAGTTGCTGCTCTGGAATTACAGTGATGTGCACAGCCAAGAGGCTGCAAGCAGCCTCCTCTCTGGCCCCTGTGTTAGCACTAGCCACGGTCCTGCCTTCCCTTCCTGCTTACCTTTGTATGTTATTTGTTTGGTCTCCCATCATCCAGAGGGTAGGAAGAGGTGGTCTGGCGCTATGGCTGTATGTTTCCTTGCGCAGCTCCCTGTAAGCAATCTGGGGCTGACAAGGCTCATGTGAGTGGGTGCAGCTAATACTGAAGCATTAGATGCAGTGTGTGTGAATGCATGTTTAGATGGTCAGCCAGCCCTTGCCCCATGGTTTGCAGAGCTTGTGCGGAGCCTACGTTATCTAAGTTATGCTGGAGTCAACTATCCAAGAGGAAGGAGAAGAATTTATAAACGTATCTTGGTCTGACTGTTGCACTGTGCAGCTCGCTCTGCAAGTGGGAATGCCCAGCTTTGGTAGGTGGTTAAACCCCATTAATAAATGTTTAGAAAGCTTTGTCTTAAAAAAAAAAAAAATTTAGCTTTAAAGAGAGAGGGCAAGATCTGAGTGGCTTCTGCAAGGAACACAGAACACAGGCTGTTTCCAAGATGTAGGTGTCTACCAAGCTTAGCCCTTGGGAAAACCTCAGTCAAGTTTTGTGAAGATCTGATGCCAGTGATGCTAGAAAAGCTGATCTCACCAGACTCAGTTCCCATGTGTGGCAACTTGATTTCTTTGTCATACTCATGCTTTGAGTCGGGAAAGGGACAAGGAGTTGCCAGAGGTGCTGAGGCCAGGTGGCTTCTGGCCACCACATCAGACATATGAGGGTTAAAGACCTGATGTCTCTAAAACTCTCCCATGGGGCGTGTAAGGGGAGAGAAACCTCCCATCCAGGAGCTTGCTGCCCTGTGCCACCTTAGTAGCACTGCTTATTTGTTCTTTCAGGGAATGTATTATAAGTGAAGAACAGCAGAGAAAAGCAGGCTGACTGAGCAACATCTGTGGTAGCAGCGATGTTTGTACGGGTAGGTTTGGGGAGGGAAATTTGGGAACTAAGGAGACCAAAACACAGTTTTATAGCTTGTGGCTATACAGGGCTATAGGAAGCTTTCCTGGTTGCAAGTCACTTCAGGAAATCTCTTTTCACTTGTTAATATAGGAACTGTATCAGGAGAGTCAGGGGACGAACAATAACAGACCAGACAATACAGTCACTGCTCTGATTTTAAGTAATGGCTTATAATCCCAAGGCTGATATTTATTCAAAAACCAAATCAGGCTGAAATGAGTGACTCACATTTTTATATGCTGCGTTGAGTTCACTAGCTGCAAATGAAAGAAACAAGGGATCTAAAAGACTATTCCATGTACTTTGCTGGACAGGAAGCAGCACTAAAACTGGCAGACAACAAGGCGGTTCTGATTGCACTTTTTGTCGTTCCAAGTGCCATCAGTGTACATCTCCACACACTCCTCTTCTCCTTTGCCAGAAGGCTCATGTGAATACCAGTTGGTATAGCTCAGTTCAGCACCACTCAAGAACTGGAATTTGCCTGGGATTAGAGCTTCCTTTATCCCCAGGTAGGCATACCTATTAAACTTCTTCACAAAGTGAAGAATGGCAGCATTCTCATCTGCGTTCCTTGGAGCTGCAATACACCCTCCAGCCTCCTGGCACATTTTCACTGTAGTATGGAAATCAGCTGTTTTCCCACTGGTAGCAAATATTTTTCCTCCAGATGTTGTTATCTTCTCTTGTAAGCGAAGGACTGCAAAATCAGGTGGAAGTCATTAATTTTTATGGATTATCTTGTAGTCAACTTGCTGCCAATTGCAATTCCCACTACTGTAATTCATGACTTCAGGTTAAATCCAGAAATAATTAAAGGAGATGAAAACAGAAAATTTAAGACTAAAAATAGAGAACAGAGACAACCACCAAAAGCTAAAATAAATCTGAAAAGATGAGGGGAGGGGAAAAAAAAGAGAAGTAAGAAGAAACATAATTATACATGGATTTACAAGGGTTGATAGTGATAGGACATGGGGGAACAGTTTTAAACTCAGACAGGAGAGGTTTAGGTTGGATCTTAGGAGGAAGTTTTTCATACAGAGGGTGGTGAAGCACTGGAACAGGTTGCCCAAGGAGGCTGTGGATGCCCCATCCCTGGAGGTTTCCAAGGGTGGGAATTCAAACGGGAATGAAAAGAGGAATTTTCCATTATGATAAAGTACTCTATTAATCCCTTTGATTCTAGCTAAGTACTGCATAAACCCTATGAGATGGCCTGCAGAATATACGGATATTTGTCAATTCTTGAGTAGAAACTTACTTATATACAACCTCATTGTGAATACTTTGAGACCCTTTTAGTCTTCAGTTAGTTAAAGGCATAAGAAACATTCAGGGAGCACTCTTGCATAGGCAGGGTTCTGATAAGCTTGACTTGTTTGCACTCAGACTTCTCCCAGTTGTTTCAGAAACCAACATGCTCTTCTTCCTCCATTCTGTAAGTTATAACCCTTCTGTGTATCAGCAAGCAACGTAAAGGGAATGCGATGAAAAACGGAAAATCTGCCTTTTTCTTAGAAGATATTTTGCCATTCATCTTCTTTATGTTCCCTATTCCAGCTACAGTAAAAAGTAGATTTAGATAATTACCTCCTTCGAGTTTTAAGATCCGATCTTTTAATTGAAAGACATCTTCCATTTCATTACCAGCAACTGATGGGAAACCTATAAACAGAACCAGCTGTTAAGCAATTTGGGTAGTATTTTAAATCTTGGCTTTTAAGATAAAGCAGGGTTAATTGTGTGAAATTAATGTGAACTTTTAAAGCTTGTTTTACCTGTGTTAGATTACTGCTGTAAACTAGAGATCTTTTCACACATTGAGCTTTCTAAGGATAGGAAAGAGAACTGCTTTCCTGAGCAGTGATGGTTATGGAAAACTGAAATGAAAGAACTGGAATACTCTTTAATCTTCAAGTCTTGAGGTAGCCCAGACAAAAGACTGTCAATTGCACAGTAAGTTTACTTAATTTTAATTGCATGTTGGGACTGCTGACAGAATCCTCCAGGTTCTTTGAGCATTTCCCCACCTATCACCTGGCAACAAGTTTCTTGCACCTTGTGCAAGAAATTATGAAAAATGATACCCTTTCCTTTGTATCAGCTGAGCTGTTAAGTGGGAGATATTTAAATATCTTATTTTGTACAGGAAATTCATGAAGATCTGATTATTTTCTACCAAGCAGAACCCACATCTTATCATAGAGCATAGCACTGGGTTTATGAAGCATAAAGGTGGAACACAACAGTACATGTAGATAAAAAATGGCACTGGTAACTGCAGGCACCTGGTAAATAAGCTTGAGATAACCTTCCTTCAGCTCTGAAACCGGGCACTGGAAAAACTGGTGCTGCTCTTCCTTGAGCATGGCAGGGGAGCAGAAGAAGTATCAGTCCCAAGAT
The DNA here is from genome assembly GCF_054131305.1 of Coturnix japonica. Lineage (NCBI taxonomy): Eukaryota > Metazoa > Chordata > Aves > Galliformes > Phasianidae > Coturnix > Coturnix japonica. Next base: position 3,001,106 of record NC_140670.1, read on the forward strand.
TTTGTGGAACAGCTGTGGTGATTGCATTATTTAAAGCCAAGGATACAACAAGCAGTTTTATTCTCCAGTGAAGAGCCCTGTTTATAAAAAAAAAAAAAAAGGAAGAAAAGAAGATGAAAAGAAAAAGAGAGGACATTCTGTATTTGTTATCTGGGTTTGAAGTTTCTTCTATCAGATGGCAATATGAACATCACTAACAGTTGCAAAGTTACATTACTGAGGAGCTTATGGACCAAAAAAAATCCCAAATTTCCCCATTCCCATCCCATTTTTAAACAGCAAATACCCTTGTATGCAAATTTTCTCATGGGAAAAGCTACAGTTCTAAAGGGCTGATTTTACAGAGGAGCAATAGGTTAATCTGCTTCAATAAGAGAAAGCTAGGGTAAGGTGAACTGGGACATGTGGTCCTCGTAGATTTACTTCAGAGGGAAACAATTATTAACACCCATCTGTTAAAATATCTTTACCTCTGTTGGCACCTTCAGTCACAGTATGCTATAATTCTAATAAAAACGCTGATGCAGAAAAACTCTAAAATGGAAAATTTGTGAGTAGTTCAGACAGTTTAAATGGAAACCTCTTCAAAGATGTTCAGCTTACCTGGTAGCTCCAATATGAAATAGGGAAGGCTCATTAAAATGGTCTAATTTATAGGGCGAGTAACTTGAGATTCATCTTCTTATCTGTGGGAAATACCAAGAGCATGAAATATGATACGAATTTGCATATGAATGGAAATGTCATTAAATTGAATGATAGAAGGTTTGTTTTCTTCAAGAGCTGATCACAAGGTGTGAGGAAAGTATTTGAGGGTACTTTTCTGGCTTGTAGAAACATTTTCAAATATTTAAAATAATAATAATAATAATAAAAAAAAAAAACAATAAACAAAATGGAAAGAAAAAAGAAAACCCCAAACACTTGTAACAGAACAAAGCAGTTTCTCAATACTTATTTGAAATACCCGATGCATCCAGAGAATTGCTGTGTAAATGTCAAATTGTAAACATCAGTGAAGATAAGCTAAGATCCGGACTTAACCTGAAGCGTAATATGCACCAGAATCATCCTTGCAGTGCTATCGCTTTCATTATCACTGATAAGAACTCAGTCAGTGATAACTGAAGTACTGTAGCTTAACAGGATCTGAATAGATGGTAGCATAGCCTTGAAGTGAGGAAACTGTGGTATATCCGCAGCTTATGTAGAGGTAACAGAACAGGATATTTCAGGGGAAGGTTATGTATCATAAACAACAATTCTACTGTTGTAAGTAATACAGTTTTATTCAACAGTATAGTGGCCTTTCAGTGAAGATAAAGGCAGCTCTCTATCAGTCATGTAACTACAGAGGCCTCAGAGCATGGGGTATCACTGAAATGGAAGATGTTGCCCTGCGTTTGTAAGTTATTCTCAGCTGAGTTTCTGTATTTAACGAGGGAAAGGGGTTAGGGCAGCATCCGAATGTCATAGGAGGGCTAGCAGTTGAGGGATGGAAAGCTGCGTCCATACCAGTCTGAGATGCTGCTGTGTAGAAGCAAGTCTGAATCCCTTCCATAGGTGCTCTGTGCCCTGCACATTCACACTTACCTCAGCTGAGTTGGAGTCCTCTGTCAGTGGTGTCATGCCCTCAGAAACCAGATTAATTCCCCTACAGCACTGTTTACTGAGTGTTCCAAGAAAGGCACTAACCCTGTGAAAAATAAATAAGCTGTGCCAGTTGTGCATGCCCCATTAGAAGAGAGCCAGTTTAAATAAGCATGAGTAATCTTTGCTTAAATTTTCTCATCAGATTTTACAGTTCCTCTATTTTGAGTGTTTGACTTAGTCCTCTCAGCATTCTTTTACCTGAAGATTTCTGGTTGTTTCACGAAACAAACAGAAACTGAGGCATTTACCTGCCTAAACTTAACTTTAAACTTTAAACCTTTAACTTTAAACCTAAGCTTAAACAAAGGTCACCATCAGATCCTGGGTGTTTGCATCCATGGTTAGATCACAGATGAGAGCAGCTTGAGAACGTCAACCACATGTGTGAGAGAAACCAGAGGTTAGTAAGGTGTAAAAAGGAAACGAGGCTTGGCCCCTGTTGGTGAGTTTCATATACTGACTGATGGCCTGGGAAAGCTGGGGGGAAACAGACGTTTCCTGGTACACTTCTGCCCAAGATCTGATGTGTATCTGACAAAAGGCAAACCTTTCTTTTCTCGCTTTTCATCAGCATACTGCTAAGGAGAAACAAGTTAATTTACAACATTTTTGAGCAGTATGTCCCAGTAGCTCGTTGAGACTGAGGAATATGGACCTAACAGTTCTAGAACACTGTGGAGAATTTTCTTCTGTGTTTCTACATTTATCATACAGTGCTAGTGAAGCAAATCAAGAAGATTAAGAATTGGTTCAATGTACTTACCTGCAGTGTGATTAGGTAAATATCAAACATACTGAGGACAGAAGTCTGTCAACGCAGCTTTCTTAACTGCTTTGAGGAATATAGACATTGGAGTTGAATTTCAGTTTATGAAAATGGGTGTGTTTCTTCCACCAGCTTGTTTGTTAGCCTTTTCTCCATACACTTAACCTCCCAAAAGCTTTATATATTTTTCCCTCATGGTGATTTTCATACCACACATAACCCTAAAAATTCTCCCTCCTTATTGTCTTGGTTTGTATTTAAACACCCCAACCCCATTTACATTTTATGTTTACACAGCTTTTGTGCTGTTCTGTTGCTGCTTCCATCCTACCTCACTACCACCTCGTCCCTTGCTTTCTGTATTTCCTTTTCTCTGCTTAGCCTTCAACATCCTTCAACATCCTCAACAGCTCCCTTATACCTGGGAATATAGGGCAGATCAGAGAGCACGTGGGACCTAGTCTCTCTCCTCTCAATTCTGATGTTTAGCAGCACTTGTCAGAGCATGGAGGCTGTTCTTGCTGATCTTTAAAACCAGGAAGCAAAGAATTCAGCAAAATGTAGACACCTGGGAGGGCGACCTTCAACCTATTGTTTTGTTGATTGCATTAGCAGCATTAAGACTTAATCATTTCACCTTTACACACTATGATCGGTGCTCAAAATTACAAAAAAAAAAAAAAAAGAAAGAAAAAAAAAAAGCCACAAATAATCAAAAAACCCAACCAAACTCAAAAACCCTAACACCCCAAAACTTTGTTTATGAATTAGATAAAACAGCTTTTTCTGTATATTCTTCATCTGTCCTCCACTGTCTGCATGTGAAAGCTCAACTGTTATATATAATTACAATCACTGAAACTTCCTCAAGTGCCTGGGTGCTCTTGCAGCACAGCCTCCTATCTCCTGAATCACAGGAGCAGAGGTGAGTGAAAGCTACATTCAGGTTTCAGCTGGCACATACGTAGCCTATCACCCTTGAGCCAACCACCACCAAACTCTGGTTTCCTAATGGGCACTTCAGCTCAAGTCCAATCCCCTTAACATTTTTAAAGGCACTACTCTAATTTCCAAGCATCCTGTATTGATCACGCTTAAGATCTAGGTCTGTTTGTATAATCGTAGGCTAATACAATTTTGAGTAGTAGACTTCAACATGACATTTACTTACAATCTGACTCTCATCAACACCCAGACAAGCACGTCTGTTTTACCATTACACAATACTCTCAAGAACATTGTTTTCCTCTAGCTCATGAGAGTTCTAGAGGGACTGTCACTCTTTCCACCTCATTTCAGTGTGGTTTCAAAATCAGCAAGCAAATATCTCCAGTAGCAAATATTTCTTCTCCCACTTACGGTTCTGCTAAAGAAAAGCTGCAAATAAACATGAAGTGTATGATTAACCTTAAGCTTACCTTACACTTGCAGCACTGGCAGGACCTTGTGGCATCAGGGCACTGGTGTTTTTTCACCTCCTGGAAAAGAACAGAGCAATATTGTAATTAAACTTCCTGAAGTCTGGCTTCAGTATTGAAAATAAAACCTATAAAGGAGACATTGGTCACAATTTTGATAATATAAGATAGCCATAACACCCTAGGTCATGTCCTGTCACTTAGTCTGTGCACACAAGGTTGAACTGGAGCTCAGTTTTCTGATGAACCATGGGACTTTGTTTTAAATCATCCCCCCCACCCCTCCCTTGCCCAACCACCTTTTTTCCCCTCCACAAAAATCAGGAATACACTGAAAGATACTTATTCGATGTAATCTAAAGTCAGTTTCTTTACAGGTGGGAGGGATTAGTGCAGAGGGAAGGAGGAAGGAATGATTTTTGAGTTTTTCTAAGAGAAAACATCCAATTAAACTACATGGTTATAAAAGAGGATATCAGTCTAGGCTGGAAATTACCAGGTAGTATGTTATGTAAGATGTTACACATTAAAGATTTTAATACGGACCTTATATAGTCATCACGTATACATTGGTATGATGGGAACAATCTATTAAAGAACAGAATACTCTGAATTTAGCAAGACATCTATGCAGTGAACATGCAAATTTGTTTCAGATAATAAATCAGGATTGGATGATCTGTCCTCTTCCCATATGAAATTTTTGCCAAACTTTTTATTGGCAATATAGGTCTCCAAGAACACTATTTTGTAAAGCGTGTTCACATTTTGAATTCTATCCAGCACGCTGCTGAGTGTTTTTTTGCCCATTTTCACATCCATTTTCATGGATGTGCACATCCACTCTCATCCTGTGTGAGGTCCTGGTGAAAATTACCTCCTCCTCTTCCATGTTGTACAATCATAGAATATCTCAAGTCAGAAGGGACCCATAAAGAAGTCATGGAGTCCAATGCTATTCCCACATGGGACCATCCAAAAATCAGGCTATGTCTGAGTGTTACCTGGGCATTTCCTGAACACCAGCAGCTCCCGGTCGTGACTACTGCCCTGGGGAGCCTGTCCCATGCCCACTACTCTCTTAGTGCTCAGCCTGTCTTTTCTGAAGAGCCTGTATCTGTCCAACACGGCATGCCAGCCACAAGACCCTTCCCACCAGATTAAGCTTGTGCTGATGTCTGAACATCCTAAGGCTTTCCTACCCAACAGAGCTCCAAATGACCACACTGGACAGACCCCATCCCTTTCACAGAAAGGATAGGGCAGGGGAAACACTGCCCAGAGTCAGGTCCAGGTTCATATAGATTCCCTTCACTGAGTCAGTTGTGGGAAAGAAGGAAAAGATGAATTAAAAGGTATTAGCATGTGATTTAATTCCAGTACTATCTTCTCTCTCTCAGGCTGTGGGAAAATGAGCCCAGGATGAACCCAGGAATTCCCTAATGCAGGGTAAGCGTATGAGGATTTTCTACTTCTAGTCCTTTTCTGGGATCCCACTGCCCAAGCCAGCTACTGAAACTGAGAGGCACAAAAATCATTCTTGAGGTTTGAAACGTGGTCTTTGTGGTTTCTAGGCATGACATGAGTAGAGATGTAGTTTGTGTATGAATTGATTGAACTTCTACCTGCTCTCCTTGAGTAGTATATGTGTCAGTTGTGTGGGAGATGACAAGTGGCCTTTTAACACAACAGTGGTCATAATTTTATGAGAGAATGTGATGTTTTAGGAATAAGATTCAATTTTAGTGTCTTATGTAACTTTTCATATGTTTATGTAAATCAAAGGCACTGTTTATCAGTTTTTTTACAGAGAATGGTTTCTGATTTAACTAAGAAAATTAATTGCAAACAGTACTGTTAGTACTTTTTTAAAGATGGTTAAATATGGATGCTAAGTGTATTCATGCATGCTTTGCTATCACATGTATCATTCAAGGCTTTCTAGGAGAGCCTTACAGTTCTACAAGACACTCAAGTCCAAAGACCGTCACTGGTCCAATAAAATCTATTCATGACCTGGAGAGCAAAAGCTATTTATTAAATGTGAGGAAATGTTTTCACAGTGTTTTCAACTGAAGATAATTTTATCTTCAGTTTTTTTCCAATACCCAAACCCTATCTTGGGAATTTTCCTCTAATTTTCACGTAGACATAGTGCAGAGAGGCAATCTGTTGTGACCAATGAATTCTGAGCTCCCAGCCCTCCGAAAAAGAGACAAGTACATCAGATTAAGCACATTTTAATTAAGTAAGTTAATCACCTTCTACATTTGGCAGCTTCTTATGCATAAAAATATATAGTAATATGATTCATTTTAGATTTTCTGACATTGAATAATTGCAGAAATTGTATCAGTCTGAATGAAACATAGGGTATTTCATGGTCTCCACGTTCTCAGGTGCCTGAAAGGTCATTCTCTAGTATTCACAGATTGTGAGGCGGTACAGGCTGCATTTTCTGTCTTTCCAGTTTCCGTCAGTGTACATCTCTACACATTTTTCTGTCCCTTTGCCATTAGGCTCATTCTGTTGCCAGCTGGTATAATTTAGAGGTTGGCCATTCATGTACTTAAACTGACCTGCAGTGTCACTCTCTTTAATACCCAAGTAAGAGTATCGGTTATACTGTTTCACAATACCCATAATAGCTTTATTCTCCTCCTCATTCATGGGAGTTGCAAGAGTTCCTCCAGTCTCTTCACAGGATTCTAGGGCAGATGAAAAATTGACTTCCTTTCCATTGCTGGCAAATATTTTCTCTCCTACTTTTGTTATTTTTCCATCCAAAGCAAGCGCTGTAACATAAAAAGAAAAGAGTTTGCTCGCTTTCTGATTTCTTGTGGCATACTGATGAGAAACCAGAGAAGTAAAGGGGCGTAGAGAAAATGTAAAGTGGTAAGAGGAGCAGAGGAGGGGCAGGTAAGGGCAGAAATGGAAGCGAAGAGCAGGATAAAGAGGAATAATGATCTTCAAAACTCTACCAGTTCACAAGTAAGCACATTGCTGTGCTGCTTGTGACCATCTGTCCTGATTGCCTTCAGTGCAAGGATACCAGGTACAGTATCAGCTCTAAAACAGTCATGTGTACTCCTTACAGAGGATCAATTTTGTTTCAAATTGAAAACATGAAGAATTAATGTTTTTTGTGTACTCAGCACACAAAACTCTTCAGCCACCTTCAATGATTTCATTGCTCGTAGATAGAAATGAAAGCAGTGGAGGACAAGGCTGAAGAGTTTCCATGAATCTGTGTGGAAACTGCAATGCCATTCAGATTTTATTTATTTATTTATTTATTTTGAAATATCAATAAAATTTGAATAAATGTATTCAGTGCTCCTGTTAGAAGCTTGTATTTTTCTCTCCCACTAAGAAAGTACCTTTCTTTACTGTTCCTTTTCTCACGTGCCTAAGTGCATCTTGCCTTTCAATTGAAAAATGCAGGATATTGTAAAGTGCAAAGCAGCACTCTAAGTTGTCTTACAAACGAGCTTTGTGCTGCATACTGGACATCAAATTGAACTGGGCATTATTTATTACAGCATCTAAGTAAATTCAATTAATTCTTAACAGTCTTAACAGATAACCAACTGCATAATTTTAAAGATGGCGTGGACAGACTACACCTTATTCTATACTGTCAGTACTGGGAATAAAAAGCCCATTTGATCCTTGAAAGTTCTGGTCTACTTGACCTAAGGCCAAAACTGAGTAGCACTACAGGAAATGAGTACAAGCTCTACAACATTCCTAGGACACCTCAGTGACGTTTCACAGCAAGTTCTAGTTTTGGAATGTAGTTCCATTTTTTCAAGTGTGATTTCTTTTCCACAGGTCTTGATTCTGTAATTAATTTTGCACATTGCACTTGAAATGACTGAGAGCTAAAACATTAAAAACGAAAAGGCTACCTCCTTCAAGTTGGAGAAGTCGTTGCCTTAGATTCAGTAAAACATTGTGGAGTTCATATTCAAAAGAAGTAGGTAGACCTAAACAGGTGAAAATAGAAGTTACACAATCAGGAAAAGCTAGGTTCTGCTTATAAAGATATCATGTACCATTGTATCTCAGTGGAGAAAACTGACTATTTTTCAAAACTAACCAGTGTATAATGTATTTTAACTACACCCAAGGTTATATATATATATATATATATATATATATAAAATATTTTGTCATTTTCTGACTAATCTGTACCAAAATAAACAAGGAAAACCCCACAGCCCTTGGAAAAACTCAGAAATTCACTTACACGTAGAAAAAGCCTATTAAAAACTACAAAAGAAATACAATATTTTTTATAGCTTGGAGTTTATGTCATGTCCATAAGAGTGTAAAGGTCCTAAGATAAAATATTTTGCCATGGTTTTGCAAAGAGAATTTGCTTAATTCTCATAATTGTTACTGAACTCACACAAGGGATATTTTGGAGAGGGTCTGTTCTCTGTGACATCAAGCAAAATTTAAATTACAATTTTATTATTATGGTGCTGAATGGATGCTTTGGGTTTTTACTCTTTATTTTAAGGGAAACTGTAAACACTGATACAGGAGGGTTTCCATGTAGATGGTGTGAAATGCACTGGATGCTTAAAACTGGGTCTGACTGTAAAGGTAGATATTTATTTCAAGCCTGTTTCCACTAGTAACAATGATATTAAACATACTAAAAAATTACTGGGGTGCTTTTGTGATCATGTTATCGTTAATGAAAAATAAGACGTGTGAATTAAAAAAAAAAAAGGAGTCACTCTTCTGACAAAACGTTATATAGAGATCAGCCTCTTTCACCTAGTGTTACAAACCTGCTGTTGACCTCTTTTACTCCTTTCTCACCTTGCTGATTTTGTAACCACTGATATTCAGGAAGTTTCTCTTTTCTGGAAGGCCACAATAGGCCTCCAAGGTATCTATTGAGACCTGGAAAAGAGGAACATAATTTTATTTCTAAGGGGGTGAACATCTGGGAATGCAAACAACAGAACTTAAATCTAACAAACTGCAGTTTGAGGTTATTCATAACTTCTTTATTGCTTGCAGTCTAGTAATGGACCCAAAATACAATTACACAATGCAAATTATATTGAAGTTCATCTACAGTAGTCTTATTTTGGCTGAATGAAAAGAGAACAAGTGATTATTTTCCTACTGAAGAGTAATGATCAGTATGTGCATATGAAGAGCATTACTGTTCTTACCTCCCACACCAGGCAGCCCACTAACTCCAGGGATACTGGGTAGCTCAGGAGCTCCTGCACAGTTTTGTGCGTGGCAAGGCATTAGCAAAGCAACTGCTGTTGCAATCGTGCAGAATGAGTAAGACAACATGGTTGCTGAGGGAAGCTGTAAGAAAACACACTTATTTGTTAGACAGTGATTCTGCAAAAGGGGTAGAACTGACCAAGTTTAACCCACCACTTGTTTATAAGACCTATAATCAGTCAACTGAACACAGACATATATGTCGCCAACCTGAAAAGCACAATTCTGCTACAGAGGTCATTGTGAAGGTTTGGAGCTACTTTGCAATCTCTTTAGGCATGATATGACTTAGGCACATTTATTTGAAATAGGTGGAGTGATAGAACAAAATTCTACAAGCTTGAAAACGCCAGAGTTCGTGGTCCAAATAAGCATGTTTGCTGGTTGGCAATAGGCCCACTCATTTTATTTCATCCTAAGTAAGTTATAATCTAACACTAAGTAAGGTTCTAATCTTTGTGCTGAGATATCATGAGTACAAAGTGCTCTCAAACCACTGATCACTGTAGTTCTGTCCAATGCTGTGTGGTTATAAAACTTGAACTGGTGAAAAATATGATGCTATGTCACAGAGATACTCAGTTATTGACATTACTCAGCTGAAAATGAGAGAAAAAGACAGGTTCAAGACGCCAGAATGAGTATACGGTTTGAATGAGACAACCTGGGTGGGCTGACTCTTATACAGAGCTTGACCATAGGCTTTTCAATCAGATGATCATGTACTACTTTTTATTACTAACAAATGGGCATTCATCAGTTAGCACAAGGAATTTGTTTCAAAGCATAAATGAAAAGCAGAATTAGAATGTCAGTTTATTATTAGTGCCATTTATTGAATGGATTTGCACAACTGGATTGAGCTTTAAAAATACGAAGAACGGTTTCATCTGCCAGGCTGACTGTATTGTAAAAGGCTTTTTATGTTGTTCTACATATACATCAGTACTGATGATTTTTAAGAGCAAAGTTTACTTGTTTGTCTACAGAAATGCTTCATCAAGCTGAGTCTAGTGAGATGTACTTTTGAACATAAGAACGTTCATTTATGCTGTAAATTTTAATATGGATACACTGAGCAGCTTAAGTAAGAAGCTCCTTGCAGCCGAGATTATTTTAACACATACATTTCTAATCAACCTGAGAACTTGCATACTGTATCATAGCACTGTCACATTTCATGCATTGAATCTGAGCTGTTTCAGTTTGTTCACCATTACCTGTGTTGAAGGCTAGCAGATCACTCTGATCTGACTGCAGAGAGTAGATTATAAAAGGCTGTAACAGAAACTACCTTAGGTAGCTGAGCATGCTCAAGTCACCAAGATAAGAGAATGCTATTACAACAGGTACTTTTCCTCTGATGCTGATCTTTCAGGGAAATGCATTTAAATGAACTACTGGACCCAGCTCGTAATTGGATCATGATGCACAGCCAGAGTTCTGATCAGTTATATAACAAAATGGGAAGACAGCTTTTCAGTTTTAATCTACTTTTAATGACCATCATCAGTCACCACTATCTGGTATCCTTCAGGCATCTCCTCATCCAGTAAAATTACTAATATAAGTGGAAAAACAAACAAAGAAACAAACAAAACAACCCTAAAAACCTCCATATCCCAAATGAAATGGAACAGGTTTCCCTACTAGCTGAAGTTCCTTTTGATTTATTAAAAGTCAAATTAAACTCACCTTTCTGCTTCAAAGTGAAAATGAGCAGTTCTTACAAGGCCCCTTTATATACTGTGGCTCTTATTCAATGACACTGGGCTGAAGCAGAGATTGGATAATCAGGGCACAAATCAGGCCTTCTTAGTTTTGCTTACACAGTTGTTATGCAAATGCTGAGAGAATTTTTTACTGCTGATAAACTCATATTCCTATTACAAAAGAAAAAGTTCAAGTTTCATTTTTTAACAGGGAAAAACAACTGAACAGGTAACTCCAGAATTGTGCATTAGTATAAAGGTACAAAATTGCAATAGAATTCCAATGAATGTAACATCTTTTTTCTTCCTTTTATTAAAACCAAAAGGAGATGTGGCCACCAATGTTCATAACAAGCTGAGGAGATACCAGTCTCTGTTTCAGTCTCCCCACCAAAGGTTAGCTCTCATAAGCTGTTATAAAAGATCTGTCATCAAAATTCTTCCCTCTACTTGATATGCAGAAAGTGTTTGAATGCAGGTTAATCATTTTTAAAAACATCTTGCGCCATCCGTTGATACTATAATAGATGAAATGAACATGCATTAAGTATATATGTTAGGTATTAGCAGGTAAAATGCCTTGCATGTTACTGCTGCTGTGCTTTGGGAATGGCACAGGTAGCAGGAAATATGACACAATGAAGACATTAATCTTTCTGTTTCCATGTGGCTTCCAAAGTACTTACAGCTCTGAAAAACTTCTGCAGGTGCAAGATAAGGATAAACTCAATCCAGATTTTGGCAAGGAATATTTTGAATGGTTAGGGGTCCACATTCTTGGTAATCTAACTTACCAGAACATGATCTCACAGGTCAAGTTCCTTGGCAATTCTATAGCAGTTGCAATGGTTAACACTGCTCTGGGGTACCACTGCCCACATATGTGCCTGTGCAACCTTAATCAATTAGCAACTTTATAAAGCTTGGCAAATTACTGCTGCTTCTTGCACCGAACACAATCTGCAGTTCACAAGATTAAACACAGAACTGAAAATATTAAGCAGGGAATTCAGTCAAACCTCAACAGCCACATGCTGCCTTTTTTCAGGCAAGTGTGGCAAGAGTAAAACGTGGCAAGGTTTTATACATCTTAAGCCATTATCAGCCAAGTTATCATCTTGTACCAAAAGTTTAACATCAATACACACTTCAGAAAAATTCTTTTACCATGAGCCAGATTACACTTGCACAATAGAAGCGGGTAAGACGTTAAATCATCACCCACCATTAGATTTACTTTCCTCTGTGAAGTAGCAAGGAATCAGGGAAAACAAATATACTGAAGAGTAAGGAAGAAAGAAAGCAAATACTTTATTTTTTTTGCAGCCCGGCATCTTCGTTGAATAGCTAAAAGGATCAGAATTCTGAAATCTATAGGTAAGCCTATGCGGCAACGGCCAAAGCTCTTTAACAGAGTAACATCCTCAAAACCCAGCCTGGGTACTCCAGAGATTTCAGCAGGATTCTGATACTGCATCCTTTTCTGTGCCTTAGGTAGAACAGTAAGATTTCTTCTGAGGTCCTCTGACACATGAATTATTGCTGGTATGGCATTACGTGGATAATGCCCGCAAAAGGAAATTGAAGCCAAGCCCCACAACAGTCTATTCAACTGTTAGCAATGGAGAATTTTGAGAAAAGGTGGAATCTGGTTTTGAAACATGCCGTTTATCCAGAAAGACTGCTTCTTTATCAAGCAGCTGGGCTTGTATCCCTCAAATAAACAGTCTGACAACTTCCAAGGTCATTTCAAAACTGGAACAAATTTCTTCTGTATAACCCTCACACATCTACTCAGAAAATTAGGTGAACTCTCCATTTTGCTCAGCTCACTGTTTGGAAGTGAACTGGTTACTAACAACTTTATTATAGTCCAATCTACATGAAGATATACAGCACACTGTCATATAAAATGCAGTGCTGTATAGACACAGCAGTTTATTTTAGTAACCTGTGGAACATTTATCTTAAATATGTCACTATGCTGCAAGTTCCTGGAATCAGCTGCCTTACCTTGTTGTCCTTGGCACAGCGTCTGCATGGCAAGTAGTTATGGTCAGCTCTCCATTTTTGCCTTCATCCATGAAATATCCATGCTCAATGTTTGGCTAGAATTTTCACTGCTACTTATGTGCTCTACTGATCTTAAAATAGTTCAGACTTAGGTGCCCACTGTCAGTTTCTAAGAAGCCTCGTTAACATTAGCATAAGTCCCTGTCAAAAATGCTGGGATCAAAAGCTGTGCCACTTATTAAGTATGGAATCAATCCAATAAGCAAGCACTCCCCTCTCTCCACCTGAAGCTTAATTTTAAGATGAGCCTGTACAATAAACAGGGAAAGGTCAGAAGTTCTCCTGCCTTTGGAAAATAAGAAACATTGATAAAATAATTCTTATACAAGTTTATAGTGCATTGGTTATAGGAATAGGATGAAAAAGTAGAGATCAGGATACCTTACTACATCTTTTATAAAGAAAGAATACTGGTTCTACAGTTGGTAGGCCTTAAAACTTGCTTTATTGTTGGGCAAGACAGACTTGGACCACTCTAACTCACAGATCAGCATCTTACAGAAGAATGTAATTGTTGATGAGGCATGTAAGAACAAACATACTAATAGTGACATTCTGTCAGCTTAGCGATACATTGTCATCTGGGGGGATGAATCTCAGGGCAGAGATTTCTATGTCAAAGAGTGAAGTGGGTGGATGAAGGAGGAGGAACTGCTGAATACAGATGGAAAGGCTCACAGAGACAAGATAGCAGCCACAAGGAATGGAAGTTGTGGGGAGGAACCCTCTCCATCAGAACTTAGTGAGTAGATCTTGCCTAACGATGTGCTCGCAAAACAAAAAAGAAAGACTTCAAGTAATTTGATAAAGAAATTACATCATCCCTTTCAATCTATTTTCTATTCTAGACAAAGCAAATTCAAACTATTATGAAGGACTGATGAGGTTTTCCACAGATTCTGTGGGAGAAAAAAAGCAGGCATGCTTCTTTCCAATCAAAGGCTTAAAACTATGCTAGGAAGAAGAAGCACTTGACCTTTCTTTAGAGATTACATCTGGTTCCTTCTTTCTCATTCAACTAAAGACATCAATTTAAACTACAGATTCATAGTTGGCATCCCACTTCACAACCTAACAATGATTTCCATTAAGTGTTAACTTTTTTGTTCCTCTAGCTGTGGAAAAAGGTAGTTGAGAGAGATGCAGTCCCCAAGGTCACTGAAGGAGCTAGTTTTTTGTCTTCCCCCCTCCCCGTCCCCCCTCCCCTCCCCATCTAAAGATCTATTTTCTATCCTGTAGGCCGCATTACTGGCTCTGGAAGTCATGCCACAGAAACTACAGCAGGTACACAAAGAGCACAGTAAAACTGTTTGAGAGAGCAACTTCTCAGCTACAAAACATTTCTCAATACACTCTCTGTCACTAGCAATGCATTTTCACAAGGGATAAACAAGGGACTGCATGCCACATTCGTGAATAACCTAACCAGTGGAGGTGACCCACAGTTGTTGCTGCTAAAACACACCACTCACACTATCACTGTGCTCACATTCACTGCTTGGCCACTGTAAGCATTCAGCAAGCATCAACAAATGGCAATTAGTGCCATTTTTTTCCACATGGAGGAATTCAATGATACATCTTTTCTGCATGCACTTCCATGACAGATGCCATTCTGTCAGACTGCCCCTCTGCTGCCATCTGTCACATGTCCACAAAGTGCAATGGGATACCGGTGAGAAGACTCAGCCTGTACTGCCATACCACCAACTGTGATCCACGTGATGCCATGGACCAACATAATGAAACGGGAGGCATTACTTTTGGAGCTCCCTCATTATTTGTTCTTCTATTTTCCTTGCTAGGCTTGTGGCCCCAACCTTGGGAATGCTGCACAGAAACATGGAAGATTATTTCTTGTTCAACAACACAGTGGAAACACCCATGACAGTGTCAGTTGTTTGCTGTTATGATGGAGTAAACATCAGCTTTTCACTGAAAATAATACAAAGAGTAATCATGGGGATGTTCTGCTACATTGTGTTCCCATGGAAATGAACTAGACCTTGTCCCTCCTTTGCAAAGAAGTAATAGGAAGCAATTTATGCCTGAACAGCCCCTGGCCAAGACTGCCTTGGAAGCATAAGCTGATAATTCATATCTTTCTCTTATAGCAACCACCTGGCTCTTGTTGTCAATTTAAAATAAGATGATAATCTAGTCTGCAGATAACAACAACAACAACAACAACAAAAAACAACAAAAAAAACCAACCAAACACCCAACAACCTTTTAAAGCTGTTATTGCATTTATTATTGCTGGGAAATGGCCCTTCTAATACCTCACTGCTAAGTTTTACAAGCATATATATCCAAAAGCAGCGCGAACACTGCAATTGAAAGTCCAAGTCCCTGGGAGAAACACATTACTGAATGCACAAGGCAGAAAATAAAGAGTTATGAAAGAAAATAAACTCACCAAGCTGCTTCTCAAGTCTGATGCTCACAGTAAAATGAAGCTTTGCACCTTACTCAGTGGATCCCAACTGTTAGGTAATGAATTCCCAGGAAATCCCATTTTTCATTGTTGTTCCTCCAATATGAGCTGGAAAGGAAGACAAAATAGGCACCATAGGTTTTCATTTTTGCATAGAACTATTCAAGAGGTTGAACACAAAGCTATGTTGTATCTAATTGTGTGGTTTGAAGCATATAGCAGTTAATACATTTAACCCATGTTTCTTTAACTGCACATTTTAGATTCTGATTAGTGCAGAAGCACAGAGGAACACTGAATTTCTGTTTCTGATCATGGATAGATATTAAGGCACTTCATTATTTCAGTTTCCATGATGTGCAGAGCACCTGGCCAGGCTTGTGATACACAGCGCGAGCCCAGCCAGATCCTTCATGGTGGCCTTGTGCTTCCCCTTTTGAAGCCCATATCACTCTTACCAGGGCCAGGAGGGGTATAACACAAGCAGCAAGTGATGCCTCAAGGCTCCATCACTCCCTGCCTTACACAGTACAGGCACAATGCCCTGTTCATAGTAGCTTCCACTAATGAATCCCTGGTGGAAGGCATTGCCATCAGGACAGCCAGAGCTCCGTGATGCCAAAGAAACACCACGAACTTCAGTGCCCAAGGGCGCACATTAATTTCCCTGTTTTGAGGGCACCTAAACTGACTTGAAACCACATAAAGAAGAGTTATAGCAGAGAGTTCAGTGAGACTTGGCATGACAAAACTACTCATTTACTAACAGATAAGTAAGAGGATGCAGTTGGCTAAGTAAATAGGTTTAAAAAGAGCTCATTCTCTCAAGTATAGGAGAACTTATTTCCACCTGTAGGCATTTTTGTTTGCAAGGCCTTTTACTTTGCTTCAGTGTTTATTTCGAGAGGCTCCCTTAGATGTTAAATGCCTAGACATAGGAATATGGCAAAATTAGAGCACAGAATTCTGCATGTTCAAAGTAGAAGCTTAAAATCTCTGCCTCGTGCCCTAATAGAAAGTATTACCTCCCCTCCCACGCATTTGCTGCCCTCAGATCATCATTGCTAAAGCCACACTCCTGTTATATCATTATGATTGTTATTCAGCTATTACTATGGCCTGGACTACACCAAGATCTTTTGTTCTGATTATGAAATGCTAACACTGACATGATATTTTAAACAGCACAACACCCAATATATATATTTTTCTTGTTTACTCCTCTATTCGAGTATAACAGCCACTGGGAACAGAGCAAAACAGTGCCAATGCCTTGAATTCTTAGTTTTCAAACGCAGAGAAGTATTTTTGTACTGGACAGAATGATTCAGTCACACAGAACAATGTAAGAATATGTGAATTACTGTTAGTCTAAATGTAACACCTGTACATAAACTAAAGTTTCAGTGACCTTCACTGGGAATTGGATACTTCACTGTCCTTCAGAAACTTCCTTAGACATGTAATGAGCTGAGGAGTAAGACTACAAGGAAAGGGAAAATTCAATGGACAAAGCCCTGAGAAATCAGTGGGAGGAAATTATTTTCTCTAATCAGATACTGAGAGAGGAAAAGGTGGGCATTCAAATCACTGATGAGGATAACAGACACTGCTAGTGCTTCCCTTGTGCTGAGGCACAAACCATTGCAACCTATAGTGCAAAGCTACATAAAGAAACACATTCCCATCTGTTTTCTTTCAACTCTGTAGTATATTTTCTTTCTTAGCAAGCTAATTAAAGTCCCCTGGAGTTCCTTTAAGTAAGTAGATAGAAAGAAAGAAAAGATGAAAACCCAGAGACACAGAAAGAAAACAAAAGGGAACGAACAGTTCTATAGCTTCAGATTCTCTCTAGAGAGAGATGGAAGATGTTGAATATTCCTTGAGGCCAGTACAACTCAAACTAAAGCAGCTCAGTATGTTCTTAAAGCACAGTGGACTTAGCTTGCATGACAAATCAGAGGGAATGTTTAATAACCCCGAGAAATGTAATAACAACGAATGTCAACTACTTAACTAATAAAATATTTTTATTCCTCAAGGGTCACTCCTTACAGCCTGTATAGCAGCTTTATATGAAATCTTGAATAATAAATAATGTTTTTCTCAGTAAGACAAGAGAATCTTAATGAAATTATTAATATCCATCTCAGTTACCTGTTTTGTTCTTAATGGGGTAATTTGAGCTACTGCTTACCTTGGAGTTTTCATAGAATCATAGTCCTTAGAGTTGGAAGGGACCTCTCAAGGTCATCTAGTCCAACTCCCCTGCAATGAACAGGAATGCCACAGCTGGATCAAGTTACCCAGGGCCTTCTGCAGCCTCGCCTTGAAAGTCTCCAGGGATGGGGCAACACACAACACATCACTAGGTGGTTCGTTCATGTCCTGCTTAGCATAGCAAATATATGATTTGTATACTTTTGCAATAGACAGTGCATATCTCCATATCTTTTCCACTTGAAATGCAAAGCATAGCCATCAACTTCTGTTCTTGTTGCCTCAGATCCCAAAGTACGCACACACCATGCAGCTGCATAACCATTACCTTGTTCAAATATTATCTCAGCAGCAGTGACTACACAAGATGCTACAGATTGCTGACCAATCCATACAGTTCAGGAAACATAAGCAAAGATCAGAGCTTTCAAACACACACTGAATTAAATCAACCCTTTTCACACAAATCTAGCACGTATGCCATGAGTACAGTGAAGTCATAGAATCATAGAATGGTTTAGGTTAGAAGGGACCTTTAAGACCATGTAGCTCCAATCCTCTGCTATAGGGAGGGAAACCTCCCTCTAGACCAGATTGCTCACAGCCCCATCTAGCCTTGAATGCTTCCAGGAAGAGGGTAGATACTGTCAGATATATATACAAAAATCACTAAAAGCAGCTATTGTCCCACTAAGAATATTTTGAATTTATTTTTTCTTTCCTGTGGTTTCTTACAGCTATCACCAATCATCTCCTTACTTGCTCTCTAGATATTCTTCTGCACAATCATGAGGGGGAAGTAGGTTGTAGTATTCCTCCTGAAAAGGAGATGTGAGGGGTCTGGAGCACAGGCATTATGAGCAACAGCTGAGGGAGCTGGGATTGTTCAGTCTGGAGATGAGGCTCAGGGGTGACATTACTGCTCCCTGCAACTACCTGATGGGAAGCTGTGGTGACGTAGGAGCTGGCTTCTTCACCCATGTAACTAGCAATAGAACTAAAGGGAATGGCCTCGAGTTGTGCCAGGGGAGGTTCAGGTTGGACCTTAGGAAATAGTTCTCTGAGAGAGTGGGCTACCCAGGGAGGCGGTGGAGTCACCAACCCTGCAGGTGTTCAAGAAATGTTTAGGTGTTGTACTGAGGAACATAGTTTGGTGGGAAATATTGGTGGTAGGTGGATGGCTGAACGGGACAATCTTGAAGAACCTGTGGTTCTATGATATCTGATAACCTCGAGTTCATGAGGGAATGCACTATGACAGGCAGGAACATGATCATTTGACAGGAATGGGAACTCACATGAAAGAGCTTCAAATATGCATACTTACTGGTAGTCTCATTGCTTATCCATCTTGCCAGACCGTCTCAGGGTATCCAGCTAGAAAACGAACACAGCGCAGATCTTTTCTTAACTGTGCCTTTTCAGAGGTTTGTTCACATGCTCTCAAGGTTGGGCTGTGCAATTGCAGCTGTGTGGGTATTGCACAAAGGAAGAAATATCTCTGTACTGAAGAGAGGGTGCAGCCCCTGAGCATGAAGACTTAATGGCACTTTGCGTAGGGTTAGCCTCCTCCCTGTAACACAGCCTGGTGTGAGGGCCAGCCAGCTGAGCACACAGAGTGCCCCTTTCATAAGGTCAGTCCCTTTCCGCTGTTATCTTGGGCAATCATCTAAAGCTGAAGTGGACTTTTCACTATTAGCTTCTAAATATCATTTTTTCAAACCTGAAGAGCACAACTGTGATCCCAACCCAAGCTGCTTTTCTTTAGCATCCGTTTTTCCCAACTGTTTCCACATAACTGGGAACTCATCGTTCCAACAACTTCCACCTTTTATGTCTTTTTACTTTCCAAAATGACACACTGTGCCGCCGTCACAGAGATACGTGATGTAAACTACGAAATTTTCAACAATTCACACAATTTGCTAGAGCAAAGACCAAATTCAGAGCTATTGTGAGACCATTAGGCAAAGCTAAACTTCAGGGCTACAGCATTCGAAACCACTGGAGAGGTCTTAGTAATGTGAGATGGAGGACAGTACAGAGTTTTCAGTGAACAACATATATGCACTTCAGAGACACTGGAAACAGTTATTTGATAGCTTTTACAACTGCTTTTACTGATGAGTGGCAGCTTTTCTCACTGTGCGGCTGTATGATCACAGTAGTGTATGATTCCTGACACTTAATCCCTACTTGTCCAAAATACAGGTTATGCCTTAATCTACACCTTAAAACATGAGATTAGAAAGAAGCAAACATTTTCAGCTTCCTTATAAAAATTTTCCATTGAAAACCTTTTCAATTTTTAGCTATTTATCCTAAAAAAAACAACCCTAAATAACAGGTACTAGAAAACAACAGCATGCAGAGGGCAATCTGACTTGTCAAGTTAATGTTTACTAATTTTGGGTGCAAAAATATATGATTTGCTTGCAGGGTTTGGAAGTAATACTAAAGTCACATAATAGAATCAGAGAATATAATCACAGAATGGCTTATGCTGAAAGGGACTTTCGTTTTGATTTTAGTTGCTGTGTGCCTCTTTAATAAAAAAGCAAGATGGTGAAAACCTATAGCATTTCCTTCCACATTTCTCTTTTCCCACCTTAACTTTGCTTTTGTGTATACACATGGCTGTATATGAAGGGAAGAGAGTGCATAAGGAGGGGGGTAGAGGACTTGTGCGGTCTGTAAGTTAAACAGCACTGGTCAAATGACTTCCAAGTGGGACACCCTTGCACAGATATCACTGGATCTGCAAAGGGCAATGTAGGAGATAACCAAGACCAAAATATTCCTGTTCAGGTTGCTTAAGAGGTTTCAAGACTCTTGTCTCTTGTTTGAACAAAAAGTATGCTTGGGAATAATCTTTGGAGTGGGTAGCAGTGCACAGAGCCTTTCCTTGTGCACATCTTAGGCACAAGGCATAGGTGGCCAAGGGCTGTAGTCACACAATGCAGATGCTCTCACCTGACGGGAGAGATGCAGAGCTCTGTCCCTAAGAGAGCATAGAAAGCTCCTTAGTAATTTCTTTGGGATCATCTCTGAAATACCTTCAAGGACAGTCTCTCGGAAACCACACATCAAAAAGGGGGTTGACCATTTATCTACCATTTTGTTTACTTACCTACTGTAAACTCCTGCTGTCTGAAGTTTTATCTGTACAGAAACTCTCCAGGGCTGGAGGAGGATGCCAGCCTTACTTACACTGGAAAGATGCCACATGAAGGATCGAAGCACAAGCTCGGCTCTGTGGGACAGACTGTGCTGCCAGCTTTAGACACAAACAAACCAGAATAAAACAGAGCCAGGAAATAGGCCTTCCAACAGTTCACCCTGAAGCACTGATCTAAACAGCTCAAGCTACCGTGCCCAAAACATCGCTAAGGTCACAGACCATAAAAAGGGATGTTAACTGCAGGTGCCTCAGGATAAAATCATTCCCTAGAGAAAAGACAGAGGATCCAATCCTGCTGCAAGTACAGAGAAATTTGGCAAAGCTTCAAAGAGACTTAAGACTGCACTTGTGTTTACAGATTCTCCTCCCTTACTTATTTTTCTGGATATTATTGTCCAAACTACAATTTTAGAATTACTTTTCTTTCCCAGGGCAAAAGGTAGAGCCACTTCGGTAGTAGTGTAGCCACAGTGTCCCCCGCATAACACTTCTTTGTTCTTTTCACTCATGAAGACAAAGCCTTCTTCGAGAGCAGAAAACAAACCAGAGTAAAAGGCACGTTTCTCCTCTAGTCTAAGCGTAAGTTATCAACCTGTCCTCCATATTTATATGCTATGATTAATAAATAGAACAGTAATTTCAAGGTGCTACTGACTGAAATAGTTTCCTGTTTCCATCTTGTAGTTCCCACTGGAAAGTGTCACTTGAAAAATAAAAAGAAGGAAAAGAGCTTCTAAGAAATCATGGCTTGTTCACAGGTGATGCGACAGCTCTTCCTAAGCCTGTACTTAGCCTGAAATTGTGCTATGTTTTAGAAAGATAAATCCAGCAGCTGATTAACAGACGCTGCTCTCATCCTGACTTGCTCAGAAGCTCTGCGGAGGTCATATTAACACCACATGAGAGGTTCTAAACAGGGGTATAACAGCAGATAATACAGATTAGTTTCTAATAAATGTCAGATTAAGTGGTCATCAGAGATGCTGATTTAAGCCTCATGAAAAATAATTTCCATCTCAATTTCTGTTGTTCATCTATTAAAGAACAGTGTCACTAAAGAGTGAATGCTGTCCCTAATGTGGGTGGTGAGAGAGGTCATAAGTTTGGGCACCAAGAATGCCTCACTGAGTTAAAAAAATATGGCTTAAATCAGAGATCTCAAGGACTCAAAAGACAAGGTGTCTACTTCAAGAAAAAGACTTTGAGAAATAGCTCAAACTTACTCTACACATTGTTCTGTCCTTCATGTGCACAACCAGGCAAAAAAGATAGCTATCTAGAAATTCTGGACATTCACATGTGCCACTTTCAATATTCTTAGCATAAGAATATATTTGCACTTACCTGCAAAGGAATTTTCAGTCTGCGTAGATTCCATCTGAATGATGCACTGTGTTCTCCAAATGTAAAAAGTCTTAACATAAGGTTGCAAGAAGTATCACAAAGTTCAAAAAGATGTATCCCATGGAGAAAATCATATAAAAATTAATCTAACCGACATTTTAGAGCTGGACCCTTGAAACACTGACATGGAAATTAGGAATAGTATTTGTTAAATATTTTCTGATAAGGACATAGAATCATAGCATGGCCTGGGTTGAAAAGGACCACAATGACCATCTGGTTCCAACCCCCCTGCTATGTGCAGGGTCGCCAACCAGCAGACCAGGCTGCCCAGAGCCACATCCAGCCTTATTATATTTATTCTTCTCATCACTGTCTCCAAACTACTACAGATCCCAATAGCTTATATTATCATTCTGTAATGGCTTCTCTCAGCATGACTGAAGCTGCAGATGCAGTTTAAAAGAGAAATTCTTACATAGCTGTAAGATTTTAACAGTTTATTTTGAGCATTATGAGGCGAAATTAAATTTTCACAATGACAACAGGAAAACAGAGCCTGCAAAATATTACTCCAAATGCTTTTCAAATCAGCAGCTAAGACACAGTGACTTACCAGCTGACCTACTGGAGGCACCGCTCTTAGCCCAGCTTGAAATGAAATGGTCACAAAACATACCACAATGTTTTTGAAGATAACCTCATCACGGACACAGGTAAATCTAGGTAACCTGTGACACAGACTGACTTACTTTTTACATGTAAATACACTGGAGACTAAATTACCACAGATCTCTAAATACGGGACCATGTCAAGACAGTACTCAACTCTCCAGAATGTATCTTCTTTCTTTTATTGCCCTAAATTAACCCAAATCTGTCTTTTAAACATTGAGTTCTATCTTGCATTTTCATTTAATAAATATTGATTTAAAACCCCCAGACAAAATGTTAAAAGTTCTTGTTTCCATAGCTGCAGGACACCAATTAGTGAAGGAAAGGAATGCAGTTGACATTGCTGCTAACAAGGAAAATACGATGCCGATTAGCATATATCTCATGCTCTAGAAAGCTCGTGTCTTTCAACAGTCTGTAATTATTTTTCTCTTCTGCTGCCTAAAATGTTTCTTGTGACAAAGTATGATATTATTTTAACTTCAGAGCTGTTGTGAACTAAGCTCAGTTAAGACTATTTTACACTTGGCAACTTCTGGAGAATACATTAGAGCCACGGTTTCTTCATGCTCCACATCCAGCCTCTGTATTGAGCGAGGTGAGAGCTCACTATCTGACCAAACATAAAAGCTCTACTACTTACTGCTTGCAAGCATGACAGCAGTTAAATGTATCTCCATAACAACAGACTCTATAGCAACAATTTCCATTTCAGTTGTGAGGCCTACCAAGTAATCTAGAGGTACCTTGCAGCGTTTGGCTTTGCCTCAAAAAAACTGAATGAAAAATAAATCAATAAATCAAACCAACAACCCACAAAACAAAACAAAACAAAGGAGAGTGTTTGTCTCCTACGCACTTGCTGGTGTGCGAAAAGCACAACCAGTCTTTCAGACACACTTAAGGGAGAGGCTGTTGGGTTGTTGGTGATCTACGTGGTCTCAGTACAACTCACAGGGCAGAAGAAGGTGGAGAAGTTATAAGTGGAGAGAGAGAGAAACAGGAAAGGTCTTCTGTGAAGTCTGAGTTCCAAATCACATTGGCTGTAGACAGACACTCTATTTTTAGCAGGATTCACCAATTCTTATTTCTAGCAAAAGGCTGCTGGCAGCTATGTAGCCTCCTGACAGAAACGCAGAGGAAAAGCATGATGCACTTTTCCTCTCCAACTCTGGGGAAACCATTTTCCCACATGTGACAGTAACGTGGCTCAGATGAACTCATGGTTTCTGAACCACAATTCCACATAATGAACACCTGTTTGATTGATATGTTAGACTTGGAATGCATGAGTATGATGGAACAGAAATACCATTTATTAGCTTAATCACTTAATAATAATAATAGGTTTTAAAGTAGCTCATTATATTCTATAAGCCAGATTCAAAATACTCTCTTAACCAAACATATCCGTATTTTCAAATTAGATGCATGGTTTAAATATTTAAAATTTATTTTGGTTCACATTTTAAGTTCAACAATTCACAAAATGCAGATAAAGCTAAGAAGCTGGATTGTGCTAGGACTTGTAATGGAAAATACCTTTCAAATGTTAGTGGGCACCAAGTCCAGGGGGTCATACTGGAGCTAACATGGAGTTAAACCTTTCTGAAGCCGACACCATAAACATAAGGTTCTCAGCATATCATGTGGCAAACAAATTAATTCACAGTGAGTGAACAAGTAGGTTTGTTTCACTAGGAAATTCAAAACTGGATGTCAAAGAGAAAACAACTGTAAATATAAACTGATTCTGATTATTTTACTGAGCAGTATAGTAACAATCTTCTACACAGTCACATAGCCAGGAGAAGAAAGTGGGACTGATTTTCTTAGATTTATCAGCTGCTCACAATTCACAAATAATGAAGATATTTGAATTTGAACAGTCTAAATCATTCCATTTTCCAGAGCCATCTATCACTGCACAGTCTTCATTCCTTAGATTATTTGGTTCTCCAGATTTCCAGTTGCTGTAAGTTAAAGGCCCACCGCTCAGGAACATGAATCTGCCCTCAGTTTGTGCATCAGATATCCCAAGATAAGCTGGGCCTAAAGGGTTAACTAAATCTCTTAGAGCAGCATTTTCAGCCTCATTCCTAGGAGAGGCAAGCACACTTCCAGCTTTTGCACACAGGGATTTTCCCTTTTCAAAATTATCTTTCTTTCCAGTTGAGACAAACATTTTTTTACCAACATTTACAATGTCCTTTAAAGTCATGGCTAGAAGAAAAAGCAAACACCACATTAAATTACACCATAAACTGAAGATTCTGAAGTAATTTATCCATATTATTATTATTATATAATAATATTACTAAATTATAATAATAATAGGTTATAATTATAATTATAACTCAATTATAACTAGTTTTTTGCTATTTAGTACAAGCAGACTACTTGTAGTAGTAGGCAGAATCCAACAGAAATTAAACTAAATTAACATCTGGATATACCAAATCCACATTTTAATAAAACGTGATTTTCACAAGGCTTGGATCACAAGTAATTTTTAGTGGTTTTCTGCTCCCATTTTACCTATACCTCAGTTCTTGAATCAAGATCTGAAGGAACTTCCTCCCTTAATCAAATTGCTAGCATGACCAAAAAAGCTTGCCAGGTCTCAATGCAAAAATCAGAGACTAATTAAAATTCATGCAGAGGAACTGAGCTGCCATTAGGAGATCTTTCCTAACTATTAGCTTTAACCTGGGATCACAGAAACTAAAGCTAAGAGACTGTAATGAAATTCAGAGTTTAAAACCAGGGAGCAGAAAAAAAGACATAGAGGAACAGCTTTAGTGAGCCCAGGAAACTGAATATTTGTCTTGAAAACATAAATGATCTGGGAAGAAATATACATCTATAGTTCATGTACCTGTCAGGTACGCCCCCCCAAAAGAACACCCCAAACCAATGGAAAGTGAGGCTCTTGCTCATTTAATGGATAAGACTAGGCTTGCAACAACCCGTTTGTAATGCATTTGTTTCTTTAACAGACATTTATTTAACAGGTATTCAGGATAAGTGTGAAGGAGGTCTACCATCTTATAATAATTGTATGAGAACTCCAAAAAGAAAACCAATATGACTGTATCTTACCTTTTTTGTACCTGTTTAAGTCATCTTCCAATACCCGGATTTTCGTTTCCAAAGCAGTTATTTGTCGGTGCAGGTCATCACTTACATCAACTAGGAATTAAGGGCATTATTTAGCTATTTATCTTAAAAATAACTACACCACTGCTTCCTTTCATCTAATATGATTCTATGTGTGAGAGGTTTTGTTTCCAGAGCAGAAACCATAGGCCATGTAGCAGATGATAGAAACATGAGAGCTTTAATACTTACTTCCACGTTCTCCTTTTTGACCCTTCACTCCTTGTGGTCCCACCTCTCCTTTTAATCCTGGAGGTCCTGCTTTTCCAGGCAAACCCTGCAGACCTCTCAATCCTTCTCCTAGAGTTTGATTTGAGAGAAAACAGCTTAAATATTTTCAGAGCCTGTTCTCCCACCATGTTTCCTTAGTGCTTCGAGAGAGTCCTGAACTCAGGAATAGTTTAACAACTAGCAATGGTGTGTAGAAGACACAAACACTAAAGTCCCTCTTAGGAGGACAGCTGCAAAGCCCAACTGAGGATAGGGGGTAAAGAGATGAATATGCTTGGAAGAAAGGGATGAAATTGGTGTGGGAAGGGGAAATTGATAATGTTGGTAGAGCTATCTGTCTTTGGGCTTTGAGAAAGATTTTCATCAACAAAATAAAGCCCCCACATTCACACCAATAAGAAAAGGAGATAATCCACAACGTTAGAGGACTTCTTGGTCACCCATGATTTCCTAATACTCGTCATTTTACGTTTTCTATGATGCACTGTAAGATTACCCTGCACTTTATGAATGATGAAATTCTTTTGGGAAATACTCAGTATTTGGGGTTTGTACACAAAACACAAAATATCCTCAAATTCAAGGTGAATACTTATGAAGGCTGAAAAAAAAAAAAAAAAAAAAAAAAAAAAAAGAACATCCCACATGGTAAATGCATTTTATCTCAAAGGAATAATGATTTTTTAATATACATCCTGAACAGCAAAGAACTAAGAAATGGAGCATGGCCAGGAGTCCTAACTCCATAGAAAGGAGAGGAACGAGACACCTAACCAAAATATCCTCAAGGTGTTAAAACACTATATTAACTTTTAGAGGTCAATAACATTTCATTTTGCCATTGCCCAAGTCTTCCAACCCATTCATTCTGTGAAACACCACCCCTACTTCCACCTGAAAACTGTTCCTGTAAAAAAATATACATTTGCTAGGAACTGCATTACTTTGATGAAAAATCACTGTGATGCAAAATTCCTTACTCTATCTATTTATGAAAATCCATTGTAATTAAAGCTTAGTTACTGCAGAGGTACACATGGTCCAAAATCAGAAAGCCATTACATGTAATCCAACCATATATTATAATATACTACCTAGAAAATTAGATAAAATGTAATAATGGTCAAGCATACCTCCGAAGTGGTTATTTAATCAGGCAGTGATGGCTTCACATATTTTAGCCATGATACTGCAGGGAGCAGATACTGAAAATGTCTATACAGAACACTGATATATTCCACATAAATTTTATGTCTTACGTCATATAAATGTATCATAGATTGGTTTGTGTTGGAAGGGACCCTAAAGATCATCAAGTTCCAATTCCCTGCTATAGGCAAGGTTGCCACCTACTACATCAGGAAGCCCAGAGCTACATCTAACTCAGCCTTGCACACTTTCGGGGATGCAATATCCACAGTTTCTCTGGGCAACCTGAATAACTAAATGCATATCAAGTGGTATTCATACTGATAGGAATTTGCTTGGATGCTGAAAAGTAATTAGCTAACTCTAAGAGGTGTAGCATAGACATGACATGATGATAGAAATTTGGGATGAGTGGCTCACAAACAAAAAGGTGGTGCTGCCATTCAGCAATACCTGGACAGACTGGAGAGTTGGATGGAAAGGAACCTTATAAGGTTCAACAAGGGTGAGTGTAGAGTCCTACAGTGAGGGAGGAATAACTGCACGTGTCAGTGCAAAGGGGCTGACCTGCTGGAAATTAACCCTGTGGATAAGGGTCTGGGTGTCCCAGTGGACAGCAGGTTGGCCATAAGCCAGCAGTGTGCCTTTGTGCCAAAGAAGGCCAGTGGTATTCTAGGGTGCACTGAGTGTGGACAGCAGGTCAAAGGAGATAACCCTCACCCTCTATTCTGCCCTAATGAGACCAGATTTGGAGTACTGTGTTCAGCTCTGGGATCCCTAGTTCAAAAAAGACAGGGATCTCCTAGAAAGAGTCCAGTGGAGGACCACAAAGATCATTAGGGCCCCGGAGCACCTCATATGAGCAAAGACTGAGAGATCTGTGTCTGAATAGCCTGCAGTAGAGGAAACTGAGAGGGGATCTTATCAGTGCTTGTAAATGTCTAAGGTGCAGGAGACAAGTGGGGGCAGGTTCTTTTCAGTGGTGCCTAGTGACAGAACGAGAAATTCCATATGAATATGAGGAAAAACTTCCTTACAGCATAGGATGCAGTAACAAAAATACAGTTCTGTATGTACTCACTAAATATTTTCTCAGAAACCATTTTATATCTTGGGAAAAGGTGGTGACTTTGTTCTGCTGTGTGACAGAAAGCACTTCCTGATCTGTTTATTTGCAGCAACTGTTTGTCATATCATGTCTTGGGGGAGTTCAGTTGCTGGGACTTAGTTAATTTGAAGAAACCCAATTACTATCATTAGGTTAGTAGCCAACTTTAGCAAGCATTATTTCTGGTTTTGAGAGGTGGCCCCTGGAAAGGAAAGCAGATGTAATTTAGTAAGGTGTGTAGGAAACTCTGTAAGTGGCTCAGAACACAAATGGTACATTGAAACATTGTTTTATCTCCATTTTATGGGCCACTGTGAAAATGTGAGTTTATGTTTGTATGGAGTTTTTGTTTGTTTGTTTGTTTTTTAAATTTATTTATTACATACAAGTATCTGGAATAGAATTAAAAAGCAAGTGCTTATAGACAGCTTTCCACAAACTTAGAGAAGCTATAAAAGGTTAATAGGGCAGAGAAGAAGGAGAAAAGTGGAAGAAGAGAAAAGGCATAGAATAAGACTAAAGGGATGAAAAAGGAGCGTCAAAAATACACTACTCATAAATGCTCTATACCTGGGTCTCCCTTTTCACCTTTGGGACCATCTCTTCCATCTCTGCCTGGTAATCCATTTACTGCAGGAGCACTACACTGAATGATGGGACAGGAATACATTTTCTCTTCAGGTTTCTCTGTGCTAAGTGAACTTGTTGCCATCATCAGTGATAGACAAAGTAGTACGGCACTGAGAGGCTGAAGAAGAGTCATTGCTAAGTCCACAAATCTGTGACAAATAAAGCAAAGTCGTATCACAATTTTCTCCATTTACACGACCATTTTAAAGGGCTGTCTAGGAAAGAGTTGCCTGCATAGCTCAGAAAATATACTTTGATCTTTGTTCCAAAGAGCAAGAACAAGGGCTAGTGTATGAACCATTAAATCTAGCCTGATTGTATCCTTATGTATAGAAACCAGAAGAAAAACAATGAAGCTTAGAAAAATCTGAAATTGTCAAGCTATAATGAAAATATCACCCATTTCACCATGCTGCAAATCCATATATATATATATATATATATTATTCATTGCAAGTTTGAACTTAAATAATTTCTCTTTATGCCAAATGATTCATACAGATAGTTTGCAACAAATCCTAAACTCTCCAGCTATTTCATCTCCGCAAGGACTTTTCTCTCTACAGCTGTTAGGATTAGTGTATGCTCAAACTTAGAAAGATTAAGATATTTCTCTTGATAATACCTTCAGTACTAGCAAATGCTGATAGCTTAAAGAAGAAAAATTTCAGGTGTGCTTAGATAGTCATCATCTGATCGCTTCTCAGTTTCTCCTTCCACACCTTTAATATTAATAAAGATACATTACTTCTTCAGTATCATGCCTCAGAGCTCAAGTTCTCTTGGATCCTAGATCTGCAATACTTTGCTGCCCTCTCTGAGCAGAACAGTGACAGGCAATAACATCGTAAGATAAAACTCTGAATTATGTTCTGATGAGCTGCATCAAAATAATTATCTTCAGTTTTAATATGACGGTCGAATTTGATGCAAACACGACCCATATGTTTTGTGTTTAACTGAAAACAACAGCAAACAAACAAACAACAACAAAATGAAGCTACCACAAACATAATCTGACAGACTGGAAGGGTAAATGAGTACTAAGTCAACTGGCTTTATTTCCTCTCAGTTCTACTAATCAGCCTTAAGTAGGAAATACGTTTAAGGAAATATTGTCTTAAACAAGGAGATAAGGAGAGAAAATCATATCCAGTGTGAATTTTGCTAATCACTTTATTATTATTTTTAATTTTAAGCCTCAGGAAAAATTCCCCATGGAGAACACCCTACTCTGTCTTTTTTCATCTGATAAAGTGAAATATAACATGCACTCACTAGCTTATCGCTTATTATCACTAGGAACAGAAAGCAGATAAAGAAGCACCACTTTTCTGCATACTTTGCTGTAGGCTCACATCCAAATCTGGAGCAACTGCATTAAAACATGGGAAATGACTTAGTTGACCAGTAATAACAGAGCTTGAATCCAGTTTATTTTTCCTATACAGCATCATGGACAAAAATACAGCTCTTCTCATCCATCCAAGTGCTTTTTCTGTTGAATTTTTATACTTGACTCATTATTTGGTACCAAAGAAGATGCTACTTTTGTCTATCACAAAGGCAATACGAAAAGGTTAGTAATAATGGTCCAACAAAACAAATTTAAAACCAAAAGCTCACAGAGAATATTGTCACTACAGAGTCCCTAACACACAGACCATTGTTATTTTTGGCTGCCAGCCTTCTGAAGCCACCACCTATTTACCTCTGAAGTTTTCCAAGATGACCGTTCCAAGTCTTTACTCTAGGAGAACCAAAGGGCCTCTTTCACCTCTAAGAAACTGGTGGCAGGGTTTCCTGGCAGCTGTATCACTTCAAAAAAACATTAATGACAATATATATATACACATATTTTAAAGCAAAATGTTCCCACTGTACCAGAAAAAAATCTTAGCAATTTCCTAAAATAGGAAACAGAGATTCTGCAATCCATATTTAAGTTTAGAGAGGATGGAGATTCCAACATAGAGAATCACGCCAAGTGTGGGTGCAGTAACACTCCTCGAGTACCAAGCCTTACACAAGTGAGGAATATTTATGCAGAAAGATCAGAATCAGGCCCTGAAATGAAGCTGCTTTTATGCTTAGGAGGTAGCTAGTTCTGGAAGTGATATCAGAACACCTATTTCAAGAGATATATCTCAAAAAATTCTTCCATTCCTCCATAAAAACATATTATGACATGACTCACTGAATGAAGGTAAAAAATCAGGGAACTGATCCTGGAAGAGGCAGCCAGGAGGCAAAACAGTCCTAATCATGGAGCTGACAGCTGAGTCATCAGCCCTGAAGCCTAAATTTGACAGAAAAGGACAGCCCTATTGAGTCAAATACTGGGTAAAATAAATATTACATTAGTATAGAGAATACTAAGGGATAGAATGCTGTTAAATGGACAGATCACACCCTGCTAACAGTCTTCATTAGCTTACTGTGCACCCTTAGGGCAGCCACTTTCTAAGTGGTATTCTTGTACTTGCAAGGGTTTCAAGGCCTCAGTACGGTTAAATACATATCACAGCAAAAGAGAGTTTTACTTACCAGCACCTTTACCTGCTTAGTGCACAGTGAAAACCTTATCACTTCATTGGCTTTCCTGACAGCTAGTGTGACAGGAAGTAGTAGAGAAGAAACAGAAGATGAGTGGATTTTTATCTGGAGGACCAGCCTGCCAAGAGATAAAGAAAGTCCTTTACATTTCCACTAAAAGCTGTAATTTTGAGCTTTATTTGGGGTTTTCTGGCTTATCTCTGTCTTGCACAATCCTAGTGATCATCTACTCCAACCTTACCACCCCTATTTACAGGAATTGTGTATGACATTCTGCGAGTAAACCCTTTGCTCTTTGCCTGGCCTTGGATATATATTGACTTTGTTACAGTACAAATGAAGAACAAAACAAAACAACCCCCTCACCACAGAGAGACAGAGAAGAACAAAAAAAAAACCAAACCCAACAACAAAAATCAGGATATCTGAAAGGTATTCACTGTGACCATAATGTTTTTCACCTTAATTCAGTCAATGGATTAATCTTCAAATAAGGACTTGGATTTTGCTTGACTGCAGTGACTATTTTTCCTTCAGTACACTCTGAATTATCCATGGGGAAAAAAACTGGCCAGCTCAAACAGGTGCATTTGTGTGTAGATTAGAAAAGACAACATTGCATGAAGAAACAAATCAACACATAGATTAAGTCACCTACTACTTCTCTTCCTTTAAAGACAGTGATCAGGCTAAAATTCTCAATGGAGCCTGCATGAAAAGTACAATAATAGGAATAGTTTGTCTTTGGGTGTATCGCCAAAGATAGTTCTGAAATAATAGTAGTATAAAGACATAAGACAAAATGTCTCTCTAAGACTCCTCAGATGTTAGATGGCTATAACAACTCTGCTTGCGGAAAACTTCCTTACCCAGATGTCTGATAGACATCTCCAGCTGAAAATATCAAATCAAACTCCTTCAGCCATTTGATGAAAATATTGGAAAGCCAACACTGTGAAGAAAACTTTTGGACTTAGAGGTCTATTTCGTTTAATAAGAGGCTGGAAATTTGATACTGATTGGCTATCTTGGCTAACTAGAACATGGTATCCATATGCTGTCAACACTTGGCTTCTAGAGCTCACACTGTCACCTTGTAGTCCACAAAAACTTATGGTTTATTTTGCCCCCTTTGAACTTCTCTGATTCCTGCCTGCAAAAAAGGAAGTGTGAATTAGACAGCATTCTCAGCAATTACCTTACTCCTACCACTCACCAGCTCAGAACACTAAACATATCATGTGAAGCAAGAGATGTATTTATCACACAGAAGCAGTGGCACAGCAAAATACTTATATGCATTACCCAAGCCTTCAGGACTATTATAAATTCCTGAGTTGAATGACATATAAAAATCATAAGGGCAGATGATTCAGTATTCAAAATTATTAGAAGGTTTTCCGGACTTGTCATTTCATATTATTTTTCTCCTCATTTCTATAAGGCCATCCCCTCCTCTAGAAATATTTAGTTTGAGTACTGAGTTCTTCCCTGCTTAGATGCTCAAATATGCTTTCTTTCTGCATGTCATTTGGTTGTAGGAATTGTCTTATGTCTGTCTGCTCTTTCGTATACAGTGCAGCTCTTCCAATTTTCTCAGAGAAGCAAACAGCCCAGCATGTGAGAAAACCTGGCTTTTGAAGTCTCAAAGTTAACTTTGGAGCCATCAGTTCTGAGTCCTCGTCACCAGCAGCAACATTATATGGCAACAACAGAAGTGGGAGATGCATCCAATTATTTTCCTCACAGCATAGCAGGGTGACAGCTTCTAGTGGTTTGCAAAGGAGTGTATGGCTAAAGCAGCAGATAGAAATGCACAGCCAGCTCACTGATTCACTTTGATGTCAGACCAACAGTGTGCTCTTATCTCCAAACCAGGAGCTTACAAAGTATTTCAAACCTTACACTGAGACAATCAGAGGCAGGATTAAAGAGTTCCAAAGAACAAGACCCTAGGAATAACCTTATTTCAGAAAAAAATCTCAGACCAGGCATTATGGAGCACAATTCTTAACAGGTGCTCAATACAGTGAGCATAATTAGAACCCTTACATAAAATCTAAAGTGGAAGCTGTCCCGTTCTTCTGAATTAATAGTGATTTATCCCTTTCCTGTTTAACCTACCATGCATCTATACTTCTGCATAGTAAGAAGAATGAAGCAGCGCTGAAACTCTCTTCATTTTCAGCTGTCAGCCAGCCAGACACAAAGACTACACGAAAAGTAGTTCCTGGTGCTGGGTTGCTACCTGGAGGCAATCTTCACCAATGATAAAGTCTTTGGATTTCATGTACCCACTGCCTACATAAAAAACTTTTCCATTTCTTGTGAAAGAGATCAAAATTTCTACAGAAGAACATGCTAGGAAGAATGCCATAGTAAAAAACACAAGTCAAAAAAGTGATAAGTAGGAACAGGAATAATATTGTAATTATTACTCATCTCACCAGCCACTGTAGCTGTTAGTACAAGCATCAAGAAGTATAAAACTCCAAGTTTATTTTACTGAAGTATGTCTATAAGAGACCCAAACAAGCCCATCCCAGCAAATTTCCAATGGGTGTCAATAATGACCAGATAGATGATAAACTAGGTACAAAGCTGAAAGCATCTTCTTTTCTCTTAAACACTAAATGACTGCACTTTGGACTGGAACTACACTCATAAACAAAATGATTTCTGTTTCTTACTACAAACAGTCTCATTTGAGATGCTGATCCATGCTTTGGAGTTTATGAAACTGAACACAGACTATAGAGAAGGTCTAAGAGTGAGATGATCTGATGCAGAGCAGGGAAAAAAAAAAATCAAAATCAACAACAACAAAATACTTAACTTAGAAGAAGATCAGGCTTAAGATTTCAAACAAAGTTTACAGCTTATGATGAGCATCCTCATTTAGGGAGCAGGCAACCAAGAACACATACACCAAGTTCCTCCTTTCTACTTGAAAATGAGCAGGTTGAGCTATAAGACATGTGAGCTGTAGAATGGCGCTTCTGCCAAAATAGGATGAGTTGTTCGTGTCTTTTAATTGACTAGTCAGTAAGGAATTCTAGAGGGCTTTCTTCATATTGCAAGTAAAAACTGTCAAACACAGGCCTCTCCAATATGCAACAAAAGAGGCTTGAATGCTGTTGTTTCAGAAGCTGAAAATACATTTTGCTTTTCAATTTAAGGGCATATTGAGGAAGATTTTGTAATTGAGCAGGTAAGAATTCAGATAAGAATCCCACACAGACCTGATAATACAAGGTAGAATTAGGCTGTACTTAAAATTCTTCAGTATGTGAAGTAAAGCTTGCAAAGCACAAGATGGTTCCTGAGACTAACCACCCATGTTATGGGATCAACCTAATCAGGATCTTCTCTTTCTGTGTCTTAATGATTCTAGAAAGGATTCAAAGTAATTAGCAGGATTTTGAGGGCAAAACAAGAGAAGCTAACAACTGAACTGAAAGCAGAGATGATAATGGATTAAATGGCCACGAAGTGACCTCTGGTGGACGGACAGCAACAAGAGTGGCCAGTAGGTGTATGTATTGCTTGGGAGAACAGCCTATTAATTTAACTACATTATATCCACTGTGTTGAATATGACCTAATATTTTGACATAATCCAACAAACTTTCCGATGGAAATAGAATTATTCAATGCAAAAAACCAGGAAGCTAATGCCAGAACTTTCGAAACCTCTGTAACGAAAAGGATTATTGACTTTGCATATATTAACACTATACCTTTAATAAAGTGAAGTGAAGGCAATTTTTCAGATAATCTAAAAATCAGAAGAAAATCTAAAGGAAACAAAATGATCCTTGGAGAGCACGTCTGTAACTCTGAAAAGCATGAGATTTTCACATCAGCGTGAGGTGGGGTAACCTGCTGCTTTCAGCACACACAAGTTGGTAATCACAGCCTCTGTACTAAATGGTAAGATTTTCTATACAGATGCATTAAAACACAGATTATCCCTAAAGACCTCATCTATTCCCAACTAAGTGTTGTTGAACAGAACTGTAAGGTTTGGAATCCCTTTGATACCACGTCCCAGAGAGGCTCACAGTGCTATTTCAGGGCCTGTATTTGTAGAGGGCATACATGTTCTAAGAGATCATGAACTCTGTGCAGGTCCATCTAAGACTGCAGTCCCCCTCTTGGTGATTAGAATGACTTTCCCTTCCTACTGTTTCTCCATTTCCACCAGGAGTTACGAGTCCCAAGAGCTTCTCACACAGTTCTAACAGTGGATACAGAAGAAGGTTTGCTGTACAGAAATAACAAAGTGAAATTGTTTCCAAGGTAAACCAGTCTGTCTTGGCAACAGTTGTCCTGGCAACAAAGTCTTCTAGCAGAGCATCATGGCCGCTGATCCATGGAAAGCAATCCATGAGTCATTTTTTCTCAGGGCCAGGGAAAAGGGCTGAGAGCCCCCAACCATTTGGCTTTCCCCTCCACTCTAGTTGTGACAGAACCCCCAGGAGCCACAGAAATTAACTGAAATGCCGTCTCTTTGCTGTGGATCTGGGGCATATTAATAATACAAAATATTAACAAGCAGCAGCAGTATTTTACCATATAGAGTACCATTTTCTTATTCCTTATTTTGGCTAGTCATGTGAAGAGCTTAACTCTTCACTAGGAGAGGAAAATTGCATTGGAAAATCACATTGAAAAACAAATCAAGACAGCCATGACAGCACTAAGAAAAGTACTGAGAGAAGCAGCAGAGCACATTTCTGCCTAAACTGTTCAGAAATTCATGTGAAAGCTTTGGAGAGCTGCATAGCTCAGGATTTCACACCTTCCACAGAGAGTGGCACAGACACTGATCTGTGCTCATCTGATCTGTACATCATCTGCACGCATCAGATGTACAGAAAAAATTTGACCTGGAAGTTCTTGCCTTAGACAGTGCATTCGTGCTCACCTCTGCCCAGCTGTTATCACTTGATTGCCTTCTGCTCAAGTGTCATTACTGCAAGTTTCTATCACTCTGGGACAAGGCATGTGCAATATTAAGCACAGCTCTTTCATCTGCACAGCATGTACTTAGCACCCACTGATTAAACAAGCAAGGGGTTGACCACAGAGCAGAAACCTCAACTACCACAATTAAAACCCACCCATTAAAAGAATCAGGAGAACTACCTGGGTCCATTCAGGCTCCAAAGGTCTGTCACAAGGGTGAGGATGCCCCAGGACCCACAGGTCCAGGAACAGCAGCAGTTCCAGCCATGTCACAAAAAGTGATCTGAAAGAAACAATCCTAATTCAGAAAACATAACTTTTCAACAAAAGCATTTTCTTCTGGAACATTTCTCATCATTCTTTCTAGTTGCTTGATGTGAACTATCTATGCATGAGATTGTTCCGTCATGAATATTTGGGCACATACACTTCCATACAGGCAGAATGAACAATAATTTATTAGATGATAGCACAGCCATCACATGAACTGATATTTGCAGAAGATTTGAAGCAGAATAACTTTTAAAATCAGCTTACAATTCTTTTTCCATTACTTGCACAGTAAACATTTCAGGAAGCTGTTGGGCAGGTGGACTCCCAGAGACTTTCAAGGAGAGGGGGAAAAAAAGCACCAGTAATTATAAGTCACACAGCTTGCAACTGCATAGTAAATACCTGCATCTATGTAAAATTCCACTCCTAACCTAAGCTTGTAAACAACTTGGAAAAAAAGTAAGCACAGGCATAGAAAATATGAACCGACTACAAATCAGCTGCAAACACATTAAAGGCCTCTATTTGTTCAAATGCATTATTCATAGGGAATAATTTGAGCGTTAGTTGTACGCAATTTATGTTGCATAAACTTAAGCAAACACTTGTAACCAAAAGCTGATTTAAGAATTAATGAGCAATCCCTAAATAAAATTTTACTACTAAATAAATTCTTCTCTGAGTTGCTAAGCCATATGTTTTCTTCAGCGTATATTCCAACATTTCTATTAGCAGCTAAGTATTGTAACACTGGGATACTGATAAACACTTGATGCCTTCTGAAGCTCTTGCTAAATAGAGGAAAAAACAATTGCTTTTGAGGAGTTAAGTAATTAAAGTTCAATAGTGACATGACCTCATTGTAGTTTTGCTCTAAGCACTGAAATTTCTATTCTAGAATCAATATTTACACATTTTTAGTAAATAAATTCAGAGGAGAAACATCCCTTTTTCACCTGCCAAAGAATTTCCACTGACCGTTGCTGTGTTACTCTGAACAAAGACTTTAGAAATGAATATCTCATATTAACGGGTATTGCAGCATAGCGTAGCACATCCATAGTCTGGATTGATATAGCACACTGTGCTTTTTAGTGACTATAAGCAATTGGGAAATTCACATTTCACATGCCTTTTAGTCAGCTGTCTCAAAAATTTTTCACACACACCATGACAGCACTATGTCATTTTCTGTAAAAATTCAACAAGAAAACAGACAGGTATTATTAGCAGCTACATGGATGCGCAAACAATAAACACCGTCTCACAAAAGACTTTCTTATACACCTGGGATCTCCTTCTCCCATCCATCCCTCCCCATAACTGGTTGCCAAACTATCTCCCATGTGGATACAGGAAAAGCATGGTCACAAGCCCATGCACCTGAGTAGCTGCGCTTGCATCTCAGTCCACAGCTTCTCTGAGCTCAGGAGAGCATGACACCTAGCCCTGATTTGCACACATTGCACGCTCTTCTGCAGTAACTCTCATCTAAACTTTTAGGTTAAGTCAGACACAAGCAGGTCGTGCTGAAGCAATATCAAGGGAGCACGTGAGTTATGTAATGAGTACATAATAGATTTCACAATTCGAATAAAAATGATACAATAAAACAGGAGCTAACTCACTCTCAGTTCTGTGCTTGCTACACTTTCATAACACACGTCTTAGTCTTTGAAAAACATTTGGCAATGAATCCTAACTGGTCTTAAAAAGCAATTGCCAATAATATGGAAGAGTTTTCAAACTCAGGATTTTAAAACATTCTTTTTCCAAAGAAATTGAGCCAAATGTACACCAATATGGTAACAGATGCAAAAAATGGGTTTATTTATTGTGAGAGAGCTCCCAAATTCTCAAGTACTTCTCAACCTTCTCCCATCAAACGGGAGCTTTGTACTTTCAATATAATAAGGACTGTTATTCTGTTAGACCTTTCCCTCGTATTGTCTGATTAATATTACTTAAGTTGCTCCGAAACTAACACCTTCTGTTTATTTCCATGGAAACCACAACAGCCACAAAGAACACAATAACACTATTTGAGAGCAAATTCTCAGCCACAAAACACTCTTTTTCAACA
The DNA here is from genome assembly GCF_054131305.1 of Coturnix japonica. NCBI lineage: Eukaryota > Metazoa > Chordata > Aves > Galliformes > Phasianidae > Coturnix > Coturnix japonica. The sequence goes on from NC_140670.1 coordinate 3,040,007, forward strand.
CAGCCATCACCATTAGCTCTCTGTATTTTCACCAGCCATAAAGAAGAGCCTGCATGCTGTGATTGTAAAAATCTGCACCGATGGAGGTGACCTACAGTCACCACTGCTGGAATACGGCACCCACTGTCTCACTGTCTATCCATTTTCTTTTTATAAAACCTAATTTTAATATATGAGTTTGAATGGTACATCTAAATGCAGAAGTTATTCTGAAAAATGTGGAATAGATCCCCCCCCGCCCCCCTGAAACTTTCGTAAATACCAGAGAAGCTCTTAAAAACAACTACCTTTTCCCTCCAATGTTTTCTAACCAACGTTTAGATTATCATAGCATACTTCACACCTCTTCATACATAACTGTGAAATGACTGTTAAATGATAGATAAATAAGGTCTTGGGAGGATTTATTGTCATTAATGTCATCCTCCAATAAGAAATAATGTTCACTTCCTTTTGTGAGTGTCTGCACAGCAGATGTTGTCTGCTTTTCTAAAAGGGCAGAACACAAGAAAATTAATTCTCACTGATGACAAAACGAATGATGGAAGAAAGTCATGAGGCTGACAAACTGCAGTATGGAATCCAAGCAGCATTGCTAAGACACTGAATTTGTTACCATGCTGTAGTGAAACCATAATGGGAACATCATTTATGTAGTGCCGTTGGAAATGTTACTCATATCTGATACGCAGACAGTATATTAAGCAACATGCACATTTATACCTGTGACAAATCACCAAGCGGAAGATAGATCAGAGTCGGAAAATGTAACAGTATCCAACTTGTCACTTATGCTCTCGTCCATTGTTCTCATTTCATCACTCAATTCATTTCTACCAATTCCTGGCCCGACTGACAGGATTTTATTACTTACGTGCCTATGCAATTTCTTCTGCCTGTACACCATTTATTCCAGGTAACGGTTTCATAATGCTTAGATGCTATTTATTCCATAGCACTGCTCTTTGCGACTTCCTCAGAGAAGCAAGCAGTCCAGCAGCTTGGCAATGGAGAGCTTTTGAAGTCTCAAGTCACTTTCAATGGTACCAGTTTTGAATATTTTTTGCAGTGGCAGTCATGTCTTCTGGGAACAGGAGAATGAGGAAGACCCAGAAGCACAATACATCTAAATTACTTTCGGCAAAGCTTAGCAGACTGACAGCTTCCAGGAGCATGCTGAGCAAGGCCATGCTATATCCCTGAGTGACCCACATGTGAGAGCAAAGCATACAAGTGCATAGCTAATATGCCAGTTTACTTAAATGTCAGCTCAGCTATGTACTGCTGTTCCAAATGAAAAGTTTAAATGGGTTTCTAGCTCTGCAAATTCTTGGAAAGGGGGTTAAGGATTAAATCAACCAACAAGGATCCCTTTGAGATAGCAATTATACTGCAGTGTTACTAAGATCATGGAGAATGGCTTCAGCAAGATCTCGGAGGAAGTGGCTTTAACTCTGAGAAACGTTACATCTTGAAGGAATATTCCATCTCTCGTATGCAGTAATCAGCTGTGGTTTACATCACCAGTCTATCACCATAAGCCACACAATAACTTGGCTGGGTAGCTCAGCTGTGGACAAAACAAAACCTGCAACCCCTTCGGTATCCACATTGCTTGCAAAACTCTGAATCTGATTAATCTGTTAAGGTTCATCTATATGGGGGAAGTAGCCAATGGAAGCTGTTGTACACCTGCTACACCAGCCTGTCTTATCTCAACAAGGACCTTATCTGTATCTCTCACCCTGAAAACAGAAAGTTCCTACTTTTCTACCATGTCTGAGGACTCTGTGAGGCATCCGTCTATAATAAGCTACTCCTTTTGTCTTTTGTTTTCTTTCAGAGAAGGCTAAACAGTGCTGCTCAGTTCTTCTCAAGTCTTCAAATACTGCCTTTGTAGGACCACATAGCTGGTACTTTTCATGATCCTTAATAATTCATGACCCAATGAAGAGCTGAATCAATGAAGTTGAATAAGTTGAAAAGATACAGTACAAATTAAGCAAATCTATACTATCGTTCCAGGGCACTGTAAACATTTACAGAATGCTCTTAAAACTGTTAGGCATTGTCCATAACAACTAGAAGGGATCTCTGATCTTTTACTATGGATGTGAGACACAAAATTTGAACTTTACAGACCTTAAATGGAATTCCAAACCTGAATAGGTTAAAAACTTTTGGAACAGTGCATTTATAATCTTAAATAAATTCCTATACTTCCCTGAGTAACATCTTTTTTAAGTCTTCCTTTTGGCTTTAAAGAGATATTATTTTAGGTGGAAAGGTGATATTGTTTTCTGTGCCAATTTGCCCAATCATGCTTTGTAAAATTAACTGATAGGAGAAGGCATAAGATCAAAAATATTTCTGTGCTATGCAGTGGATTTCTTCTTTATGGGTAGACTAATTTAGACAGTAGTCAACTCTCTTTTTAGACTAAGCAGCTGTGCTGACATAGATATACTGAAAGCATATTAATTACAAATTCGTGAGGAACTGTCATTTCTCTTCTGTAACTCCTGAATAGCAGTTGCTTTGTGTTACAGTGTGAAATCACAAACTTGACTACCTCACCTGATTTCTGAATGTACTGGAATTGTTGGAAAATGTGAAGTGATTATATTTTAATTATAGCAGAGTTGTGATGACAAATCAGCATTACCTTAAGGTAAAATAATTACTGTGTGTTAATGCTGGCCTTATTAGAGATATGTCAAGACTTCTGTCTTTATGACTAGCTAACCTGGAAGGCTCCTCTGGCTGGAAAATTGCTACAGTTATATCTCAGTCTCTATCCTTCCGCAGTATCCTAAAAACTCCTTTTGCCTTACATTTGTATATAGTGGTATTAGATGCCTTTGCCAATGACACTTCTAAGTAACAGAATGGGGAAAGCAAGAGAAGTACATGTCCTGAGGAGACAATGACAAGAAAAGAACTGTGTGCCAGCATGGCATACATGCTAAATGTTTCATGAGAGACATTTCTGCCATCTTCTCTAGGCTGCTTACAGTAAGACTATGACAAGTACCTATTGCAAAGCCATGGAGAAATTCAAGGTATTTCACAGAAAACTAAGTTAGAAGACATCCTAAGAAAACCTAAGAAATTCAGAAAGACTAAGGTGGAGCATATTAATTGTGGGAGATGTTTTTTGGTGAAGACTAATAAAGTGATTAGCTGGCTGGAAAAGGTAAGCCTGGCTTGACTCATGCCACTGCAACCATGCTGCTGATGAACAAGTCTGCTTGTTTGTGACCAGCGGCTCCTTTTCTCTTCCATAATGTCCTTTTCAGCTGCCTGTAACAGATGAGCAATTAAATCATTGCCAGTGTAAAAAACCTGAGAAATGGGGGGAAGGTCTTGCTTGCTAGAATCACGGAGGTTTAATATTTCTGCCTAATTTCAGGGAAGATGTACAAGCATGCTGCCACAAATGGCATTATTCTCTCATTCTTTCTTCAGAAAAATAAATGGATTATATGACCTTTCACAACATTCAAGAAGCCCTCTCTTCTATACTGTTATTTTTCCATTGGTTTAATGCCTTAATAGTATTTTCTAGTGAGCAGCTGCATTTCATGAGCTCTCAATCTCTCATGACACATCAAGTAGAGTTATAACACTTTATTAACTTGGTAGACGGGAATTTTCAGACATTCACTTAAGTTAAAATCTGATTTCTTTCTTCCAGACACCTAAAATCTCCAGATTTCTACAGAATTTGGCAGGGGTCAGAACGACAGATTCTTCCAATAGCACCACACACATTTTCATTTTCATACCAAATTATGTGAGTTTCAGTGTAATCACTTTACATTGTTTTAATACCGAAGAAAAATTCTTCAACTTTAAGCCATTAAGCTTGTATATCCAGATGACAATGATGTACTTTTTTCCCCTAATGTTTTGACTGCGCTTGCTAAGGATGTTGGCTGAGAGTTCCCAGATAGTTAATGAATTTCTCCCTCTCTAGCAACAATTTATAATGACCTCCCAGATAGCTGAGCCCACAGATCCTCTAACCATACTCCACTTGGTAAGCAAAGATGTACTACACAGTTTTAAAGAACTATAGTGGAACACAGTTGCAAGCAAGAAAAATTAGAGAAATCAATTTTTCTGAACCTTGATCCTTTCATTTCCCCCATATTTTTTTCTGGCTTCATGTTTTCAGCAAGCGCACAACCTGGCATGGGTTTACAGTGCTCAAGCTGTCACCAGGAGCTTCTTCTCATTTCTGGGGCTGCCATGTCAGCACTGAACGCACTTGCACTGCTCAGTCATCTGCTCTGGAAGAGGCAGTGAAAGTCACTGTCAGAGCTGCTGGCTCTGCTCAGCTGCCCATGCTACATAATGCATCTACACTAAATGAAGATGGCTTGATTAGCACCTTTCATCCTGATTTGCCACTGTTTAATACATAGCAAGAATACTCCTGGACAGCTCTTAAGTTATTCCTTTAAGTAAGAATTACTTTTAAAGATTAACATTACATTTCAAAAATCACATTTTGGAAACCAAACGTGGCAAATTTAGACTTCATTTCATCTCCCTGCCAGAGCCTTGGCACATACATACTCCCAGATGTATTATTCCTCCTTGCTCACAGTTAGTCTGCACTGTCCCCTGAAAATAACAGGCCTTTAGAAATGGGGCAGGCATCCAAAATGCTTGGAAGCCTCTATTCCTCGAGTGTTAGGTGATGGGCTTGGCAAGGGCTAAAGAGCCTGGTAATTATGGGAGTATTTCTGGTAAGCCATTAAAACTGCAAAATTCAGCCCCTGTAATTCTGTATCTTTATATTCTGCTTTGCTGTTTGACTCTTTAGCCAGAGCAAATGCCCAGTTGCAACTGAGCTCACAGTAGCTCTGAATTCACGGAGTTAATTCAGACAAAGCTGCGCTAACATTCAATTTACTAAACTTAGGCCTTTGCAATTAGCAGCCAAGAAACAGACAGGCTGGATTAGTTGCATATACACTTATCTACCCAACTGTGAAAAGAGGTGCACAGATAAGCTACACTGTGAGAATAACAACAATGAAGCAAAGCCCAGTATTATGAAATCTCAGTAATAAAGAGATAGTACATTAACATACTTCCTGTAAAATAGAAAACCAGGAATATGACTTGCTTCATATGTGTTTAATGTGGCATCATATGTTATGCTAAACTCAGCATCATTTTAGAAGACAGAATAGTCTACATAAACACAAACTGAGTCAAAATGAAATCAAGGAATCACTGATTGGCCTGGGTTGAAAAGGTGCACATATAGTTCCAAGCCCCTGCTGTGTGCAGGGTCGCCAACCAGCAGCCCAGGCTGCCCAGAGCCACATCCAGCCTGGCCTTGAACACCTCCAGGGATGGGGCATCCACAGCCTCCTTGGGAAACCTGTTCAAGTGCATCACCACCCTCTGGGTGAAAATCTTCCTCCTAATAACTAAAGTAAACCTCCCCTGTCTCAGTTTAAAACCATTCCCCCTTGTCCTATCACTGCCTATCCCCATGAACAGCCATTCCCCCTCCTGTTTATATGCTCCCTTTAAGTACTGGGAATACATGCTAACTTTTCTGAACACAGCTTCATAGATAAATGACAAATTGAAAACTAGAGGAAAAGAGAAATTTTGGTTATTTACTCAGTAATTTTTCTTTAGCAGAAGTCGTAGCAGAGCTAAGTGCAACATCCCATCAGCCTGATAAGCATTTATAAAAATGATCTCTAATTTCTTCCCGTAACACTTTATTTGGATACATTTAAATAATTAATCTAAATGAATAATCCAAAAATGGTGAACGGCTATGCCAGAAAAGCAAGGGAATTTCAGCTGATAGCTAATTAACTGATACAGCTACAACATGGTATAGAAGAAACCAAGCGTGTGTCATTATCTGACTTCCAGTGCAATGGTAAATAACAGAAACAATGTGTAAACTACTGCAGGCTAATGGTTAAACCAATGCAAATACTGCACCCAAGACTGATGAAAAGTCCTATAAAAGTGATGACAACAGCTCCATGGACCATAATAACTTTGCATCATGCCTCTGTCAGAGTCAATTTGAGTCATGCTGAACTTAGCAGTAAAACCAAAATCTGAGAATCAAATGGAAAGGGCTTCTTTTCCTGACTTCATATCGTTCAAATCACATCTGGAATTCCTAGTGTTGTTTCCACGCTCCCAGCTGTCACTTTACTGTCTACTGTAGGAAAATGGTACCTAATTACAGGCTGCTGTGGAAGATGTTCTACAGATGTGCCCACATGTATATTATAATTCAAGTCTATAGGAATCTTTCAATCTTGAGCAATCACTTAAATGAGATTTACAGCCCTACATGATAGAAACAGTAGTTTATGGATCAACTGAAAAATAAATTAAAACATTAAGTTAATAAATGCACATCCTGATCCATTTTTTTTCTCCATTAAGAGAAAATTTTTTTCTCCTTTCCCCATTCCTTCATTTTAGAGTTATTGGACATATATTCACTTCCTGGTTTTGTAAACTGTGGATTAGAGCTAGCTGTTACCATTCAGGAACTGCACCTGAACAGGAAGACGTGAAACCGGTGCAACTGTTTATCAGCTCATTTGCAATTATGGTATCTTGATGCCAAGTAAACTACACATTTTCCAATACTACAAAAAGCCCAAATACATGCTGAACACCTACAACAGAACGTAGTTGTGCAAATATATGCATACATAAACTCCAGTATTCATAAATATATCATCAATTTCTGGTCTTTCAGACACACCCTGTTAAATGATAAATCTTCAAACATTTGCTCGTGCTTGGATGTTCTTTACTTCACATCCATACAAAGAGTGAATTTAAAGAATTTTTCCTCTAAAGCACTCACTATTTGCAGTAGCTGCATGCTTAACATTTGACTGCTTCTATTTAAGTCCTGTCATTTCAGTGCCACAGAGTTATTTTTGCAATCACAGCCTCCAGGTGGGCAATGGTTTTTTTAAGAAAAGGGACCGCTGTGTTTGCATCTTCAGGTACATGCTTTAAAACTACCGTTCTTGCAATATTTATACTCTACAACCACAAGTGGAACAGGTTGCCCAAGGAGGCTGTGGATGCCCCATCCCTGCAGGCATTCAAGGCCAGGCTGGATGTGGGTCTGGGCAGCCTGGGCTGGTGGTTGGTGACCCTGCACATAGCAGGGGGTTTGAAACCATATGATCACTGTAGTTCATTTCAATCCAGGCCATTCTGTGATTCTTCCATGAAGTGTCTCCTTGCCACATCAAAAACTATACTCAATTATGCTACAAGTTTCCTGCATTAACAGCCCATATTTAGAGCTATATGTTGTACTACTTTGAGGACAGGGAAAGAATTAAAAACCACTGCTATTATTCAAAATATTGTTATGACTCTACATTTAATATCTAAAAGGCTCAAAAGTTTTTAGGGAAGCTGTTTTATGTACAGCTTCATCTTTTAACAATAGAACTAAAAGATAATAGAAGATAGCAGTTGCTTAAGGTTGTGAAGGGCTTGGAGAATACGCCCTATGAGGAGCAACTGAAGGAACTGGGGCTGTTCAGTCTGGGGAAAAGGAAGCTGAGAGGAGACCTTAGTGCTCTCTTAGAATACCTGAAAGGTGCTTACAGTGACAGTGGGGCTGGCCTCTTCTCACTGGTGACAGGACAAGTGGAATCACAGAATCACAGAATTGTAGGGGTTGGAAGGGACCTCTAGAGATCATCGAGTCCAACCCCCCTGCCAAAGCAGGCTCCCTACACCACGTCACACAGGAAGGCGTCCAGGCGGGTCTTAAATATCTCCAGAGAAGGAGAATCCACCACCTCCCTGGGCAGCCTGTTCCAGTGCTCCGTCACCCTCACTGTAAAGAAGTTCTTCCGCACATTCGTGCGGAACTTCCTATGCTGTACTTTCATCCCATGGGTAATGTCCTATCCCCACGCACTACTGAAGAGACCAGCCTCACCACTATGGCTCCCACACCTCAGGTACTTATAAACCTGGATCAAGTCCCCTCTCAGCCTTCTTTTTTCAAGGCTAAACAGACCCAGTTCCCTAAGTCTCTCCTCATAGGGGAGATGCTCCAGGCCCTTCACCATCTTAGTGGCCCTCCGCTGGACTCTTTCCAAGAGATCCCTGTCTTTTTTGTACTGGGGAGCCCAGAACTGGACACAATATTCCAGATGAGGCCTCACCAGGGCAGAGTAGAGGGGGAGGATCACCTCCTTCGACCTGCTGGACACGTTCTTTTTAATACACCCCAGTATGCCATTGGCTTTTTTGGCTACAAGGGCACACTGCTGGCTCATGGTCAATCTGCCGTCCACCAGGACGCCCAGGTCCCTCTCTGCAGAGCTCCTCTCCAGCAGGTCAGAAAATGGTCTCGAGTTGAACCAGGGTAAATTCAGGTTGGATATCAGGGAAAACTTTACTGAAAGGGTTGTTAAGCACTGAAATAGGCTCCCCAGGGAGGTGGTTGAGTCACCATCCATCCCTGGACGTGTTTAGAAACCATTTGGATGTGGTGCTGAGGGACATGATTGAGCAGAGGGTTGTTAGAGCTGGGTAATTTGGTTAGGCTGTGGTTGGACTCGATGATCTTTAAGGTCTTTTCCAACCTAGGCAATTCCATAATCCTGCAATTCTATGCTTCAGAGAATTTTTAATTTTAAACCATCCATTAGAATCTGGCAGTTTAGACAATATATGTGTACTCTGTGGGACAGGAACTTCGGCTTCTCAGTTGTACCATTTCACAATAAGCAGGACTTGAACCTACCTTTCTTAACAGCATGGTCACAGAAGATGAAAAGCAGTGCAGAGTTTTGTGATGACACTGCACAGAAAGAAAAGGTGGGCTGAGCTGACTGTCTCTTCACCTGCTTCAAGTCATCCTGGTCACTCTCTTCTAAAGGTGGTTCATTTCCAGAAACAACAGGACTCTGGTTAAAAAAAAAAAAAAAAAAAAAGTACTCTCAATACAACGTACGTTTTTTTTTCCTACTCTCAATTTAAACAAGCTCTTTTCTTGCTACTCCCTTCCCACATAAAACACAGATTACTCGTGGATCAAACAAGTACAAGGGCTATGAAAAGTGAGCCTAGCTAGACCATGACATTGCAAGAGACTTGCTGAGTCTTTCTAACTGATCGAGGGCTCACTGATGCCAATGCTGGTGCATCCTCTCAGACTAGGGAGGCTTTCAGATCAGTTCTGTAATCCTAGATTTAAAAATCAGTGCTTTAAAGTTGTCCAGGTGCTCTGTGTGAGCATTATCTTAGGTACTGAAGTTAATATTGTAAGGGATAGAAATCATAAAATTTAGTACAAAATGCTCTTCTTTTTAACCAATTAACCTGAATTAACCTGAATACACCCATAGAAACTTAATTTTAAAATAAGAGTTTTATTTTACTGGAAAATTAACCTGTAAGGATGTGTACAAACATTCCTACTCTATCTGAAACAAAGAAACTGGAAAGTGAAGCAGCAAGACACAGAGTAATTTGAAAAGAAAATACAGGATTCTTCATAGTCTGAACTGAATAAAGTATAATTTAGATAAGAGTATTCTACTAAGGCAGTGAATTGAAATAAATGAGTTAGATCACCATATGCAGTAGATTAACTAAAGCAATTTACTCGATTACAATATTTGGGGATCTAGAACACAAGATTCATGCATCAGACAAATATTCCTCAAATATATTTTCATGCAAATTCCTGTTAATCATTTTTTCAGACTTCAGTTATTGGCTTCTTGTTTGTTTTTCACTGTTATCAGCCAAGCACGTGTGCCAAGTTCTGGTTATCTAGGCTTTGTTGTAGAGAAAACTAATCACTTACCTTGCATGAAGGATTGGTGAAGCATAGCTTGATTATTAATTTTCACAAGTTCGACTGAGTTTTTTGGATGACAAAGTTGTTTACCATACGATGCAGAGTAAGGCTATACATTCCTGGAAGCTTTAACTCAATTTAATACAACCCCCAGCATGTGTATATACATAATTTTATATAAAGTAAATGGTTTGTAGTCTTATACACTTGAAGGCTCTCATTATTTTGGAATATAACAAGGGATTATAATCAAGAACAGTTTTGAGAGTGTTCTGGTCAAATTGACACCCTTTGAAATTGCCTCTATACATATCAGGCACCAACAGCATTTAAGAAAATTGAATTCTATGCTTTTACAAATAACAAACAAACAAACCTGCAAATTGACCTTACTAAGAGTAGTAATTAGGAAGTGAGAAAGCTGAGCTTACTTTAACGGGAATCCCCTTGAAACATATATTTTATAAGGAACAGGGATGACAAATGCTCACATCACGTGTTAGTGTTGGCAGTCCAGTGCCCTTAATAAAACTCAAAGAAAAAGACCATTAAATTTCATACTTCCAGCTATCAACAGATTACAGGTAAACATTACAGAAGTGTTGCTACCCATTGCATGGAAAGGACGGTGTTTTTTGATTCTTTGTTTTCCCTTATGATGGGCTGTCAAAAGCAAAACAATTACATAGGCCAACTATAAGTGTTTTTTCTTCAATGTAGAGTGATTAAAAGGGATAAAGGAACATTAAAAGAATTTCATCCTAGTGAAGTATCTCATCAGTGCTGGCTCACTAAGTGATACTGTGGAGAAGAAATGTGAGTGAGGTCTCTAATCTTTCGGTGACTCAGCAGCTTAGAAAATGTCTTGTGTTCTCCTTCTATCTCACCAAGGCTCCAGACTCAATAGAAACCTTTCCACTGAGCACTTTGCTGGTGTTTCTTATCCCCTCACATTTGCTTGAAACTCCTTATTCTTCATTATTCTTCATTCCTTATTCTTCATTGCCTGAACAAGGTCAATAGATTAAAACATTCTATATCATCTTTTTCAAATAATACATGACATTGCTGAATTTATTCAAAATTACATGTGCTCAGCTACCCAACAAGGCTGTGCTTCCCATAAACATTTTGGCATTTAGTGAAACATTTATTATGATTCAGTCAGTTCTAGCCTCAGGGTTTTACTTGAAGGACAAAGAAGCTTGCTCAGTATTTCTGTAACACTTTATCAGATGTGACTTTTTGTTAAAAAATAAAATCATATTTTTATCTTAATACATCATTTTCCTCCCCTATGATTGTAATTGAAGGGAAGACCTAGTGATATATAATGGTCCATTAATTACACTAAGTCACTACCAGGGGTTCTATTTCAAGCCCAAACTGAAGAGATCAAGAGAACAAACTCATCCCTTTGGTGAAACACTTCAGTTCCAATGACTAGAAGCAGCGTATTCTGTTGCTCAAACATCTGATGACTGCAACTTCCATCTGTGCCTTGTTGAATTCTGGCAGCAGGCAGGATTATTTAGTCTATTCTTGTTCAGCCAGCAGGAAAGACTTTGTTATGGCAGGAAATGTGGGACAGCTTTCACGAATGAAGGCAGCTTTCAGAACAAATTAGTAACCAAAGAAATAGGACTCCACTAGAATGAGCTGATGACCTGCTTATAGGTCATAGGCGGACTAGGCACGAAACAGAAATTGGAGCAATTTGTCATGTAGGATACTTAGATTTTGATTCGGCATACATCACTGCTTCTTCAGTTGGCTGTGGAACATTATTCTTGTGCACTGGTAAAAATAAATCTTTTTCTGTTTAATAAACAAGAAAGGCATCATATGATACCAGTGGAGATGAATTAAACTTTACTTCTTAAACAAAGTCTGTTCCAACCAAGGCAAAATACACAGTAAGATAGTCACACTTACCTGGTGTGTCATCTATCAGCAGCTCCAAGTCTTTCTTTTGGAAATATTGGCTTGCACTTTGTTCCTGCCACCAAAATACATCTTTAGAAGTATTGTCATTATTGAAGATTGCATACGCTACTTAAGTATGAGCAATCCAGAATTTCATTACTTAACTATGCCCTTTAATTAAGGGATTAATCTTCAAAGCATTATGGAGTACAGCTCACAGAGAGAATAAAAGGATTGTAAAGGATAAAATCCATACACAGCGTAATAGGTACCACAAGTACAAGTGAGTGGTGATAATCGAAAGATGTGTATATGCCGAAGCTATATACACGCATGCAGATAACACAGCACGTCGATCAAGGAACCACTGCTCTTCTATACATTTACACCTGCAAACATATCAAGACAACTGTTTGGAGCATGCTATTCTAATATTTTAAAATTAACTTCTCCCTCAAAGTATGCACGTATCAATTATGGTCAGACTCAGTAGGGGAGCTTCAGCATGTGATACCATCCTCAATTACAGTTCTTTACTCAAGGAATTCAGAAGGTAAGAATTTCCGGTTTACCTTACTACCCTCCTACAATATTCTTTGACTATTGAGTTAAAACATCCTCTTTTCCATTCACTCTTATTTTGACCTCAGCTAGATGACCACTAGGGAGCTGTGCTTGCTTTAGCTTCAGTAAGGCTTAAAGAAGTTACACGCGATTAAGAATCAGTCCTCACACTCATCTGGGCCTCTGGAAATTGCCAGGTGTACTTGAGTGACATTCATTTAACTTAACACCACACTGAAGTTGTGAACGTGCTTGAAAACATCAAACTCGGGGGTCTCAATTTTCACGTCTTCCCTATCTTTCTGCTTTTTATACCTAGCCTGTTTCCAAAACTACAGAAGATAGTATCTCGGACGAGTAGTGTCTCCTTCTATTCTGCACTCTGAGAAACTATGATAAAATGCACGTAAATGCAAGATCTTTGCAATTTGAGTCTTTACTTGCAGAAAATCAAAGAATTGTGGATTTTGGATTAAAAAACAAAGAACAATACACAGAGACCAGTCAGATTTTTCCTTAATCAAAGATAGGCATATTTATGTCTAGAATTTACTTTAGAAATTCATTGATTTATGTCTCTTTTAAAACAAATTGTCTCTTGCTGAATTCTCTAAAGAACACTTAATGAGGAGCCTCGTGACTTCTCCATGTCACATCTGAAACAGAAATAAGGCTCATATCTAAAATGCATTGACTTGTGCTTGCATTTTCATTACAAATACCAGCAACACAGGAAACAGCTTACTGATTTCTTACTGGTACAGGCTGGCTTGTTCCATTCATCAACTAAAGTTGACCTTAGCTGGGAAAATTAAGTGACATGTTTTCCACCTTTCCTGGTTTGCATAGAAGGTAATACAAAACTTCAGTTTTTGTACTTTGTGAGGTATAGTTGGCAGATGAGAAGAACACACAGAGAGCCTTGAACCCACTTACTTCTCCACTGGAAGAAAGGTTGTATTACAATCTGATCTCAAAAGTAGATCAAAATTGTTTGGGATTTGGTACAAAAAACAGAAAATGATGCAAAATACTGTCACAGTATACACTGTCATCTTACATTACAAAAAAATGTAACTGTGATCAGCTGTATTTCTAGTTGATGAGGAAAGAAAGGAATAAGTCAATGCTAACCTCCCTGAAATTCAAGTCATGGAGCAAAGGAAACAAGAGTTTCTGTTAGAAGGCTCCTCCTGTGCCTGTTGTACTGCACAGAGGTATTTTTACTTAAGTACCTGCATTTCTATTTTCTAGGATACTTTTCTTTATGGTATATATATATATACATACACACACATTAATTCACAGAACCACCAGTCTTCCAATACAAATTTTAACAGTATGTGGAACACTGAACAGAAGTTATTTGAGAATATCAGATAATTTGTCTGTTATAAAACTCATATCTATACTGAGATATCTCTATTCTGTACTCGTATCTTGACTGTAATAACCAGCTATGTGCTCACTGTATCCCCACATCAGCCTTCCAGTTGCTCAAATGTAAGGAGACAGGAACAGATCAGAATGACATTTGTTAAAAACTAAAAAACCAACCAACTCACCGGGCGAGGAAAGAAATTAAGGAAAATAATGACTTACATCAATTCCTTGAAACTCAAATCTAACAGATCTGCTCTGCCATGACATTATTGTTGTGAAGAATTTCCTTACTGACAAATTAATCACAGACATTTTAAGGTAAGCGGTGTCTGAGGAATGCGTTGGACTCCATGTTCTATTTGGCAACCTTGGACGTACTTTTGATGTCCAACTTCAGTCCCTACCTAAGGGCATACAATCCAGCAGAAGCCAAAAAGGTCAAATTACTCGACTTTCTTGTATTTATTCTCTCCATCATTTCCTAGTGTGCTGTGTTTGCTTCATCACAGAAGTAACGTGTTCAGTTTTTATACAGTTACTTCTTTCTACTGTCTTGTCCTAGCCTTGATTTGGAATGTGATGCCTATTGAGAATATGCAGTCTGTGAACTCAGAACACATCATTCTCCCTGCTTCCTGAGCAATATCTCATTGCAAATGCACTGTTTTCCATAATAATTCCTCTTCTTCTTTTAATTGATAGACAAAATAAAAACCTAAATGTTTCTAGCATTATGAGGACTCAAACAAATAACAGTGCCGATCATACTCTGAATGGCAATTTAATAAATTCTTAGTATAGTTCGAGTAATACCAATCTGAGATCATTACATAGCCATAAAAGTAACATGAAGCAAAGTTTTATAATTTAGTTTCCATTTACGTACATTACCTCCAATATTAGGAAACAAAATTTGCAGCTCAAGCTGTCTTCCTCTGATGCATTTAAATTACATGAGATTAAAAAGTATGTAGTTTAAATTACTGTAATGCAATTACTGTAGATTATTACTTGTGCCCCCAAAATAGAATTTTAATTGAATTTGGGATTGTTTTAGAATGAAAATGGTGCAGCTGCCAGATTTTAGCCGTCATTCTAGTCACTTAGACAACAAAGTCACCTTCTACTTCTCATTGTGTTACACTTAATTGAAAGCAATACATTAACTAGAAAACCGATACACTGATAAAAGTGAAGGGAAATACATGAGAATGCCTTCTCATATAAAACATATATGTATATTAACAAACCCTACATAGATATCCCTGCATAGGATGTATTTTCTGACATGTTCTCTTAATCACCTTTGATTTTTTGGTTTTGTATAATTCCAGAGGGTTAGGAACAAATAAAAACACTCAAATAATACAATATTGCATCCATTCAGAAGCACTTCATTTTCTCCTTCCTATTGACCATTACTTAAAAATCTTTGGAACCTATTTCTCCTTTTCTGTTGTGCTCAGTGAAATTAACTTGCATGCACCCTGTAGTATCACATAAGCAGATAAAAGTAGCATGGCTGCAGAGCTGAGAGAGGGGCTGGTATCCGTTGGAAGGAGCTGTATCTGTTGCCCTAGAATCTGTTAATTGGTTCAGAAGGGACCATAGGGAAGCTCTGTAAATTGAGACTTCTCAGAGCCTGGCACTGTTTTTGTGACTTGCTCTACCTAACGTGCTCTGTTAAAATTTGTCTTGATGTTGCTGCTGCATATTGTAACTCACATATAAAGACAACCACAGTAAACAGAGATATCAAAAGATCAGGAAAAAGCAGGAAATTGGTACTAGCTGCAAAGCGTAAGGACGTGCTACTTCATATCTAAATCCCTCCCTATCTCGACAGAAAGATAAATTGTCTTACATTTTGGAGCCGAGTGTGTTTAAGGGACTAGCTCCAGGTCACTGAGAAAACAGGGAGGAAATTGGAAAATGGAAAATGTTGATATCACTCTCGTTTTTTACCAGTAGTACCTTAAGTAAAACATGCTGAAATAAACTAGATAAACAGCTGAATAAATGAGAAAAAATTGTAATTTCTACCTAACAAGGAGCCCAAATAGTGATGAAGTCACATCACCAAAACTTTTCCAGCATGTTTTTCATTTACTTGCCTGCATTCTCTGCAGTTCCTTCAGATATCCATTTTGGGATACCGTCCATGTATTTCCATAGCTTTTCCACTCCATCCTCCTGCACTTTCTGCAGGTTGCACTGCTTTTCTGGTCTGCCTTTCCATACGTTTCTTCACCCTGCTCTTTAGTGTTAAATATAAGAACTAAGTACATCTCACATTTTCCCTTTGAAATAATTTATCTCATAGCTTCCACTAGAGGAGCAAAAGTGCAGACAAGAACATATTACATTCATGTGAATTTCTAACATGCTAATTTATGAGGGTTTATAAGGAGCTGCTGAGTGCCCACAGCTTCCCGGCCCCTTGGGCCTCCAGTCACCATTGGACACAGCAGAGCTCTGCTTGGGGTGGGAAGGAGCTGGAATCAGCCTGCCTGTGAACTTGACTTCACAGCTCCAAAGCACACAGGGCCCCTCCAACCTCACCAGTAGGAACAACACCCACGGTAATGCATTGCTTACTACCATGGTTCCTCAAATGCAGTTATGCTGCTAGCAGAGTTGTTATTGCAAGAGTGGACATCACACTTCAGAGCTGGAACACGCTGCTGGGAACAGGACATGGCTCTTTTCCTCATGCGTATCCATCTGTTTTAGGGCTATGGAGCAAACCAGTCTCCAGCATTACATTTCTGGTGAAGTGTACTGCTGGCATACTCTGGTTAAATGTTTTGACAGGCCATTATGGCTTCTCTGAAAGAAAATCTTACATCTGAATGACTAACTGTATTCCACTTAAACCCATTGCTCTTTTATACTGTAAATTACCAATCTCAGCAATACCAAGACATGAAACTGTAACTAAAGAGGGAAAAAATGTTCCTTATGGCTATAGTATCTGATGACTTCTGCCCTTCCTCCCCTTCATACTATCTATATTCCATAATGTTCAGTTGAAAATCAATTAGAATATAATAGTCAACTTCTTTCCTCTCTAAGAAATATTTCTGCATGAATTCTAAGCATTACATAGCACAAGCTCCAAACTGCATTGCATGTACAGCTGAGTATTAGGTTGTTACATCTAAGTCCTAATCCCTTTTCTGTGTAAGTACAGATACATGTTTTTAACTTATTTGCATCCGTCTGAATTACTGAGTCCATAGAAAATGGACTGAGCTTTGTATGGCCAATTCCTTAGATAATATGTTCCCAACTGTTTCTCTAGATACTGTAGTCTTCTGTTAGCTGTTACAGCTACAGAGCAAATGTAAAAGATGTTCCCTAGTGATACAAAGACAGCTGTGGTTTTTGCCACCGCATGCTTCTGCTATGATAACCAAAGCCAGATGAGGGTTCATCACGATCTTGGGTTGCAAGCAGCCATCTAACTGCTTACTTCCACTTGTTGCTGTTGATGCAAACCTTAGATGTGGAATTGATGCCAGCTTGTCTGCATCTTTTCACTTATGTCCTCTTCTATTTCCTTTAAAACTAAGCTTCAACGATATTTTCTTGGCTGTACTGAGCATCACAAATAATTCCCAAGGTAGTTCTTTTTTCATGAAAATCTTAGTAATACTGCTCAGGAAGCCAGTCTCCCAGTGCAATGCTTGGCACACACAGGGGATCTCTCAGCCTGTCTGGAAATGATGTACACAGCACTGCAGTCTGTGGCAGGCTGTCTGGAGGAGTGTGCACACACATTGCCTGCAGTACAGCCATGCATATTGTCACTGTCAGGGTTCTTCTGGCCCAGTACAACCACTGGTGGTCTAGGAAAAGCAGATGTTGAGACAAGATTAAAGAAAACTCTGGAGCTGAAAGCAGGGATAACTAATCTACAAATATACCAGCAAAATGTGTAACTCCATCCTTTGGAATCATTTATACTGGGTATGCTGCCTAGCTCAGCTCTCCTGCAGCAACTTATATTAACTGCAGCATTTCAAGCAGACATTTTTCAACTAGCTGCAGCAGAGCTAGCTGTCTGCATCACTCTTGTTTGCCTCGCTCTTCTCCTCTGAAATCAGTTTAACCATTGGTTCTTTAATATCTTACCTACCAGTGCAGAAAAGCGGCAGATCCATGAGAAAAGGAGAAGCATGCACACACCAGTGCTATAGGACTTCCTCATCCATGCTCACTAGGAAGAAGAACAGGTCTGGGTCTTTCTATAACTATTCCATTACTTGCATTTATTTACATTTCAAATTGATATAAGGTGCACCTCATACATTTTATGTGGCTTTGTGCATTTTTATTGCCACAAATGTTCTCCCCCAACCCTTTCACTAAATCTTTAGTTTCTGTGGTTCTGCTTTCAGGAGGAAAACGTAGAAGTAAGGCAAGAGTGAAAATGCAAGTTCCAGATCAAGTCTGGCTTCAGTCCTGCTATCCTGATCAGTACAAGCTGCCAGGTTGGCCTGCAGCTCATATCTTAACTAGCATTAAACATTTGTTCCACTTCAATTCTAACGTTCATGAGAAATCTTATTTTGGATATGCATCTTTCCAAGCTCAATTGAGTGCATTGTTTATTGTTTTTTAAGTAATAAAAACCCATTCTGCTGCCTTCCTGTTAAATAAAACTAGAAGAAAATCTTGAGCATCTTAAATAAAACACAATAAAATTACGCATAGACTTCTCTTCCACAGGCATCTTCAAAATTACCTCAGCCCATGAAATTTAGAACATACAAATACTCAGTGTTTAAGTCCCATCATCAGGACACAACTGAACAAATGTTTGCATGTAAAAATGCTTTTGTTCACTTCAGAAAGATTGAATGTTTAGAAATTATTAACTCTATCAATTAATCAAGAAATGCTCTATCATTTTTATACATCATGATCCCTTTTCCCCATCCCATTTCTGGGGAAAGAAATACATGGACATGGGAGGGGGGAGAATATTTTTTCCCCAAGTTGTCCCTTGGAGGATCATTTCCAGTACCAGGTGCTTTTTTTCCATTGTACTGGGAGTAAGATCAGGTCCAAATTGGATTTTGCTCCCACGGTGACTGATGGTGTATAAATAGTCATGAGTTAACACCTGGCATTGGCTATTTTCTATAAGCTGTGTAGCTGTTATTGCAGTTGTAGCTGTGGACCATAACATCTCATTCAAATTCATGAGGCTTTTTGTACATTTTAAAATATATATGAACTGATATTAAAGTCTAATCAAGAACAAGAACCCCATCTGCTATCTGCAACTGACTGATACCTGCATAGCATAACAGAGAGAAGCAGTACTGTAAGTAGTGAAGATAGAAATTTGTTTGTTTATTAAAACTCCAAATTTGTTTTGATAGTTCATTTTAATCCCTGTTGGTAAAAATTATGATCCAAAGTGGCTTCTTTCCAGTTCTCTGTAGAGATCTTTGAGTTTTAGCCCACTAAAAGTTTGGCAGACCATCTAGCTGCCAATTCTTAAAGAGGAAAACGATTTAAATTCCCTAACAACAGCCTATTTTATATGCAGCTCTGCTCACACATGAGACTCTCTCACAGATGTATGCTCTCTTCTCTACATACAGTAAGACAAATTAATTTAGGGTTTTCAGCTGAGTTTTGTGGCAGGAGAATTGCAGGGACAAATATGGTATTACTTGAAAAGTTCTATTACCTGTAGAGAAGTAAGAGGTCCATCTACACAAAAGAAAATAACATGCTAATGCCTAATCTCTTACTTCTCACTGAAACCTTTCAGAAGTGGCTAAATGTCAATGGAGACCAACCAGTGGATGAGAGCACAGTGAGGCAGTGGGCAGGACACTTCAGCAGTGGTGACGGTGACCCAAAGGGCACGTCACTGTTTCTAGTTATCTTCTTATATTTCTAATCATGGTTGGATAAAGCTGTCTAATTTTTTGTTTGTTTGTTGGTTTGGGTTTTGGGTTTGTTTTTTTTTTGTTTTTTTTTTTTTTTTTTGTATCCTAGATACCTAGACAAAAAACTGCAATACAGTCTCCTAACAGCATTTAGATAGATAAACAACTGGGAAAAGGACATGCTGAAATGAACTTATGAGAATTTCAGGATCAAGAGGAGTCAATTCCTACCTCAAAGCATGAAAACCTATTGCACTAAGTATGTTACTGTACATTAATAAGTTGCTAAACTAAGGAATACTGAAAAATGTGGCATTTTCTCTGTATGCTTCTAACTCCAAATCCATCTGAAATCTAGTCAGTTGACTGGTTGAGAGTGAGCTTACTAATAAGAAGATCCATGCAGATTCATCACAATGGATGAATGAGGTGCTGAAGAGAATGAAGACAGGACTGAAGCCTGCAGTCTGCAGTCACACATAGGTAGTGTCAAGCATATCCTGTGTTTCTCAAACCAAAAGAAAAAGAAGCAAACAAAAGGAAAAGGACTTGAAAGATTTCTGCTTTCTTTGTTCTTCTGAAGATAAGGGGAAGGAGAGAATGCAAGAGTGAAAAGCTGGTATAAGATTACAGAGAAAAACTGAAATAATAGGGGTAACAAGGAGTTAGATGGACAGGCTTGAACGATGTCCACTATGCAGATTTCAAGGAGATAAAGGATTACTATTAATCCTACCATTTCATGTTCATATTAAAAGCAAAATGCACTCAACTAAAACCTTCCATTTTCCCTGGTTCCTTTACTACCTGTCAAAATTGCCCTTTTGTGACTGCCTCTATCGTGCACTGTAATTGCATATTTTCTATCTCTGTATCACTGGAAAAAATGTGATCAGCTACTGCATTTCTCTTGGCAGATGCATTAAATGCTCCAGCAGTGCCCCACAATGACTTCTCCAAGCCCATCACCTGCAGCAGCTGGAGCAGCAGGAAGCATTTCCCTCTCCAGAGGTTGTAAGAGGAAGCAACAGTAAACCTGACTTCTTACAATGGCTGTCACTAGCACGAAAGAAAAAATCCTGGTCTGTAAATAGAGATCTCTGTGTTGTACAAATGGCACAACAGATGCAGTATGCTGATGGAAATGGTGTAGGCAGTGATGCTGCAAAAACTCTTCAGGCAGAAACATAGTTGTCATGTACTGAACAACATCTCATACACACATTGTCAGGGGAACAATTGTAAGAATGACTGGCAAGACCCTAAGGTAAACTCCTGATCTTTCTCAAGTATTCCTTGGAGTTTTCATTTCCAGATTGAGAAACAATAGAGACGAGTTCATCATGTCATCTTTGGGATGACATCTCCCACGATGTGACACCCCCTGTCACTGAAATACAGTGCCAAGCATTGGGTATGAGCCTAGTACATGAGGTGGAAATGGAAACCACAGCCTTCTGCTGCAGAGATGCAAGCCAAAAGTTGAGTAATCTCAAGGCCTTCATATAAATCCTTATGCACTGTTTTCTACATTAAAAAATGGATAAGCTGCTATTAAAAAAAAAAAAAAAAAGTGCTGCCAGGATCCAGTCATTCATTCAGGTGTCAGGAAAAGAGTGAAGAGAATAAATACAGAAGTACATGTTCAGGTTGAGTTTGATGAAGAACACCATGCTGCTCGTGCATTCCTGGAAGACTGCAACAAAACCTTAATAAAAATTCTATATTCCAAACAAGAGAAAAATGCAGGAAAACCAACAAAAGCCACTGATACCTGAAAGGCAAATCAAGGCCATGCCTTGGCAAACAGGTTGGGAAAGGGACGACTGGCTAAGAATTTACTCACAGTTAAGCTGTGCTAGACATGCTGTATTATCCACTGTTACCTCATCTTCTGGCTCAAGATGTGCTTCATTCGTTAGGCTCTGTCTTTCAATCCCCAAATACAATGTCCAAGTGATTGACTGTGATTTTATGCTTTTCAGTGCCCACCACAATAGGACTGCACTACTGCTTCAAAGAGATAATACATACTTTATGAACAGGAAAGAAAGGCCAAAGCCCCCAGGGAAAGCATTTTATGTTACAAAAAAAAAGCTGCTACAGCAACTTTTTTGCAATACTATACTTTTAAAGTGCCTTAGATTTTCTAGAAATAACAAAGTATAGCATGTTGAGACAAGAAATTATCAGATGCATCTAATCCACTTAAAATAGTCAGGTGTCATTCCAAACTTCATTATTCTACTGTGATTCAAAATGCTAAATGTTTCATCAAATACTATCAGATGTGAGAATTTCAGTTATAAGAAGATTCTATGAAGGTTAAGTAATTTCACAGGGGGCTTCTGTAACAGTCTATAATCTCCTTATCTCCAAAGAAGGAGCCTTCAGTTTGACACATGCTTGACTTCCCCTAGTCAGCCAGTGCGTCTGGGATGATTTCAGATTCATTCCACATTATATTATACCTCACCATAATTAAAGTGGAGTCTTGTCACTGCTACAAGCAAGAAAAAAAAC
Organism: Coturnix japonica; assembly: GCF_054131305.1. Taxonomy (NCBI): domain Eukaryota; kingdom Metazoa; phylum Chordata; class Aves; order Galliformes; family Phasianidae; genus Coturnix; species Coturnix japonica. The sequence continues at coordinate 3,062,171 of NC_140670.1, forward strand.
AAAAACAAAAAACAACTACAGGAAATAAATTGGACAGTTCTCTTTCTTTTTCCCTACAATTTTAAGCATCTGTACGTGTATGAAAACACCTAGATGAGGTGAATCGTTTTCTTCTATCGCTTATTCCAAGTGAGAAGTTGTAATTGGCAGAACCTGGAGATGGCTGCATTTTCACAAAATCAGCAACTTAGAATTACTCTGCAGAACAAAAGAAGGACGAGAAGAAAGGAGATGCCCAGTAAAAGAGATACAGGCCCTGAAATAAACTATGGTAGTAAAACCTATAGTAGTAAAATTCCAAGAAACCAAGGATTAGCACAGAGAAAAATAATTCTCTGGAAGAGGAAAAACATCATTTCCAAAACAATTATTTGTATATAAAGTAGATAAGTATACATACATATACACACACATCTATGTGTACACGAGTGTGTGAATATACTTAGCCTTTATCTCTTACAGACTGCATCCCAAATTCTATATCAGAATTACTTTCAGTTCCATTTTAGAAGAAAATACTGATTCTCCTGACTGGGGAGTAGAATATGAGGAGCTGCTATAGAAATTTAAATTGAGTGGAGCTACAATGTAAATCAAAGGATATTTATTTCCTATCACTTGTAGGACCACATGATAAGTGAAAGAAAAGGAAAATGGTAAAATTAGAACAATATTGATTGAGCATATACTGAAATCTCCCAATATGTAGCAGGGGATCTCTTGACTAAGAGATAAATGTCAGATTTGCTGCTTTTGCATCATTTGCCAGCAGATTAGAGGGACAGAAATTAGTAACTGAAGCCTAGGATTCACAAAGTGTATCTTATACCAAGTGCTGCAATGGTCTGCCTCAGCTCAGGAGACTAAAGCTCCATCTTACAAGACCGGAGCTATGAAGCCAGCCCTGACCAGGCAGAGCTGATGGAATGACTGACCCTTAACATCAGTCCAGGTTTCTTTCCTTGTTAATTCTGAGGGTACTCGATATGAAATTACGCACTGTGCATAGTAACAGAATCACAGAATCACAGAATCACAGAATTACCCGGGTTGGAAGGGACCTCAAGGATCATGTAGTTCCAACCCCCCTGCCTAGCAGGGCCACCAAACATACACCTTTACTAGATCAGGTTGCCCAGGGCCCCGTCCAACCTGGCCTTGAACACCTCCAAGGACGGGGCATCCAACAGAAGAAACACCGCTCCCTATACTGGCTAGAGAATATCACTTAAAGAATGCTTTATGCCAAAAATAAAACATGAAAATAAAGTCCCTTCTGCTGTCAGACATTTAGATGACACAGAAGATATAGCGCATGACGGACAAGAATTGACACTGCAACAAAGGCAGCAAGTCCTCCCTTCAGACTTCATGTTAAAGGTTTTGCATGTGCTGAGACAGCTAATGACAAATAACTCAAATCTTGATTTAAGAAGAAACACACAGTCATTCTTACTGAAATACCCTCTTCCCCCTTGTTGTATTCTTCTCTGCAGGCCCAAGAGATGCCAGGCAAACACCTACTAGATGTGTAACAACACAGAGTTTAGTTAAGGTAAAGATAACTGGAACATAAAGCATGCAGTTAATGTCTCAGATTGCGGGAAGCTTTCAGGACAGGAAGATTAGCATCTGACGGCACAAAGAGTTACAATAACAGGACAGAGCAGTACAATACTGTTGGAGATGCATCTACCACCCTTGTAAGAGACACACACAGGGCGATATTCCTGATCAGAAATTTCTGAAATATATTCTAATTTAAAAAATAACAACAACTTTGTTCTTCGATTTTCAAAGCCTTAGCATGCAATTATAGAATCACAGGATTTGGGTTGGAAAAGACCTTCTAAATCATCAAGCCTGACCATCAAATTGCACCAGTTCATGACAAATGCAAGGACATGAACAAAACTCAGCTCCCTTAAAGTTGAAAGCAAACCTCCTATTGATTTCAAAGCAACGATAATTTCACTGCAGGATTACATAAAACACATACATAACAAAAAAGTAAAATTCCTTACTGTTTAATTATTCTTGTACCTAACCTATTACCACTAATTTGTACACGTGCAGAGAGACACAAACAAATAGTAATAATTAAATAGCAATAAACACACACAAGGAACCCTCAACAACACTAATCCTAAGCCCTACAAGTTTTGGCATCTTCACAGAGTACACTTGGACAGTGAGCTTGAGGATTTATTTAAAACTGTGTAAATTCAATCTAACCTTAACTAAAAGTGGTTAAAAATTCATAATAGAACTAAAAAGGTGTGTCTCAAGGATGTTCTGACAGATGAAGAGAAACAAACAGCATCAACATCAGAACTTCTAAAAACCCCATCTGTTTGCTGAGGTCTTACCACAGCGCAGCTGTATTCTTGTTAATGTTTCATAGTTTCCATCTTCTATTAACAACATTGCATTTTCATGGCTGGAAAGAAAATCACCTCTCAAGAGAAGCACACATTCCTCGCTGGTGATATCCAAAGTCATGCTCTGCTGCGCACAGATGTTGTGAGATCTTATTGTAAAGATCTACACCTCACACTTCCCTACATAATCCTTTAACTAAAAATCTAGTAAAAGACAGAAATAAAATATCAAAGTTAATCCTGCAAGGGTGAGCTTCAAGGTATTTTTATTCTGCTTTTCTTACGAAGCACTGAATTTACAGAAACATGAATTTCACTTTAAAAGATGCTACTGAGATTTCCACTTCAAAGATGTAGTACTATTTTTGTAGTTCATATATTTGCCCAGTCAAGTTTTACTTGATAAAGCTCAGCTTGCATCTCAGCTCTACTGAGGAGACAGAATGGACACAAAGCGAAGTAAAGAACATTCAGCCTAAAACATAGAGACTGAAGAGTGAGATGAAAGGAGGAGGGAGAATGAGGTTTTTGCTCAGTTGCAACATACTCAGCCAGCCTGACCTGTGTTGTAGGTGATGTAAAGTCTCCCTTGCAGTGAGCTCAGTAAAAATGTAGACAATAAACTTAAAATCCTTAGTGTCTTAGGATTCATTCTCCTCACCATATAACACGGAAAACAACTTGAAAATTAATTTACTTTTGGAAGAGAGAGGAGAAACCAAAAGAAAGTGGAAAGAGTGAGGGAGAAAGGATGACTACTATTTAAAAAAAAAAAAAAAGGATACAACCACTTCAACTAGACTTGCAAGGAATTCACACACCTTACTTACTATTGCAGAAACTGCATTCAAGCCTCAGTAGCTTAAAGAATTCTGAGGGCCACAATAAATCATTGTAGATTCAAAATTACCTATTCCAAGTGGGCATCATCCACTTTTCTTCCTGTTCCTTTGTTTTCTCCAGCAGTTGTTTCCCTTACTCTTTCCTCTATTGCTCTCTGATTATATGTTTATCCATACACTCAGTGCATTTAAAAGAACTCACTCTACCTTTGGGAATGACAGATCAAATAACGTTAAAGGACTTCTCAGTCATCTCAGTCCACAATGAGAGCGATCTCCCATGACCCAGATGAAAATGACATTAAACAAGAACAGTGTCCAGCGACTGTGAACTGTGTGATGACAGATATTTTTCTCGTGAATCAGAAAGAAACAAAACAACACAAAATACTAATGTCTGGAAAGAAAAAAGAGTAAATGATTGATGGGGAGAAACATCACATTTCCATGATCATTCTATGGACAAATGTACTTGCAGTGAGATGAACAGAAATCTTGTTCTTGGCTTTACCTTTAATCTGCTCATCTTTCTGCTCAGCCTAACACTAGATGTGAAGCCAAGCCATACCAATTATCTTGCACAACAGACGCTGAGATCAGATTGTCAACAGCATACCAAGACTTGGATTGTGAACATTGTCACCTCAGCATGGTCCTGGATTTACATATCTTATACATTCACCCAAATTCACGCACAAGATTCTCAGCTTAGGATGATTTAGAATCTGTTTTCAAGAAGAATCATCACTTAGCCAGGAGGCAGCAGAGAGCACTTTCCCAAATTGTTTTCTGGCTGTTTCTGCCTGTGCTAGTGTGTTCGGTCTGCCTGGGATGGGATTCAGGCACCCAGCTGCACTGAAATGGGATAAAAGCTCCATGCAGCTGCACCCAGGGAAAAGGAGGAGGAAGTTCACCATCCCTGCCTCTCAGCCCTCACACCAAACTTTGGTGAGGTTTCTTTGATGGGCTTGCTGGGTGCTTACTCCTTGAAGAAGGCTGCATATTGCCATATCAGGGCAGGCCACAGCTGGGTAAGGAATGCAGCTCACCATGTCACCGTTTGGACGTGCTCATTTTCACTGTGTTTCACTTGCTGAACAGCTGCCCGCTCTCTGCTTTGGCATTTCACACACTTACCTTAACAACTTCTATCTGCTTTCACATCCTTTTACCAAGGCAGGTATCAAATGAGCAGTGAGGTTCATAGCTGTTGGCATCTCATGTCTCAAGATAGCTGATATGTTTCTCCCAAGGAAAGACCTTCCACGCTTCAGTTCTGCCACATCTGTTAAGCCTCAGAGCCAGGTTAAAGAGAGAAGAGAAAATTTGACTTAATCCAGGTATAATGTGGTTTGCAGCATAATAAGATCAAGTAGTCCCTAAGCAACTTTGTAAACACTTGGTGGGTGTTGGAAAGCCACTCTTCACAGCCCTTGCAAAGTAACTGGGGTGGGCCCAGCACCAGGCTTCAGGCAGAGAAGCTGCTCCTTCTCATCCAGATGTGACTTTCTCTCTGCTTGCCTCAGTCTCCCAGTCCCTGATGGCAGCCTAAAAGAAGAATGGAATGAGAAGAAAGCTATTTTTTATCCTCTGATAAATACTAACACCACACCTTCCGGTCTCTGTGCAATGCTTAGGAGAGAACAAGAAAATGAAACGAGAGTCTCTGTTCTGCATGAACAATTTACTTTTCTTCTTCCCCCTCCAGAAATCAAGCGTGAGCAAAAGACATTTCAAAAACATTTTCATTTGCTGTGTTTCCTGTATAACACGGGGAGATGAATTGCAGTAATATAACAAATGGTTTATAGGAACATAAGCATTACCATTTCAGAGCTCTCCTGTGAATTGAATGGATTTCTGTAAGCTTTTGTTTAAAAACAAGTAGTGTGATTAGAGTGGAGAACAATACAAGCCCTAGATGATTTAAACATATGTCTGAAATATTAACGCTACTCCAAATTCTTCTCTCCCCCAGCAGCTTTCCATTAGCAAGCACATTTGGATCAGGAGGATTACCTGTTTTTAGCTGTGGTTCCACTTCAAGCTGTTGTCAGCAGGAGAAGCTGATGCCCAGCACAACATTATTACTCAAAAGAAATGCTGAGACCATAACCCGCTCACTGTAATGGCCCATTAGTGCTGAAACATTACTACTTCTGGTGGCAATCAGGCTGTACCTGCTAATTACCATGCATATGGCTGTCATGTTGGCTTTTACTAGTTGATTTAATTAATATGTAGTACTCATGAAAGGACTGTCAGAAAAAACTGGTAGGGGCAGATAAAACTAACAGACTTTGTAAATATTATGTAGGTCACTCCAAAAGTAATGCCTCCTATTTATTTCCATGGTAACTACAATAGATGCAAAAAGCATAACAGCACTATTTGAGAGAGAAAATTCTCAGCTCTAAAACACTTTTTCAACACAGTCACCACCATTAGCAGCACATTTTTATCAGTGATGAACAGGAGCCTGCATGTCTCTCTCATAAAAATCTGCATGGCCATCCAGAATAGATTCATAGAATCATAGAATTGCTCAGGTTGGAAAAGACCTTGAAGATCATCAAGCCTAACCACAACCTAACCATGCTAGCCTAACTAACAACACTCCATTAAATCACGCCCCTGAGCACCACATCCAAATGGTTTTTAAACACATCCAGGGATGGCGACACAGCCACCTCCCTGGGGAGCCCATTCCAGTTGTCTTTGACATTGTTGCCACTACTGCTGAAATGCACTGCTCAATGCCTCACCATGCTCACACCCACTGTTTGATCTCCATAAACGTTCAACTAGTGAACTTTTCTCATCTACTCAGAAACAGCACATCCTACAGACCGACAGTTCCCAAAGGAATATAATGCAGATCAAGACTATTTATGTTTCCAAAGTGCCATGATACTTTGCGGAAAGTAAAGCCAGGCAGAGAGCGATAATGCTAAATACAGCTCACTGCAAAGACAAGAAATAAACTTCAGTTTTATTGTCTATACCTGTGAGGATTTGTACTGGAAAATTACTGCTAGAAAAGGACAGAACTGCTGATATATCACAGCACTAGATTTGTGTTAGTTCATGCAGTGTGCTTGGTAACCATGGGTACTAAACGATTTCATCAAGACTTCAAATAATCTAGGAACTATAAATAGATGTGGAAACAAAATAGGAGCTTACACAAGGTATACATGGGAAACACAATATTCTTTGTAACCTAACTCATTTCTATGTGCTCCTGCAAGAATCTAAAGGTATTTATGGCAATACCACCCCATTTTTGTGCCCTCCTTTTTACCTTGCCTTCCTATCCTTTCTGTCTCTTACCTTTCAATCTAACTGAGCCTGGGCAATAATGATAACCATAAGCTCTCACTCAGCTGCATTCAAATATTAGAGAAAAGAATGTAGTATAATGTGTACTATCCAACACCAGGAAAAATTAACCATGTGAAAGACACATGGAATATTGGTTAAGAATTTGTCAAAAACTGCTACTCAAAAAATTATTTTTTAATGCTATAGCTTTTTATTGTTATTATCCTTTAAACTCTGACTACGCTTGTCTTTAATTAAAAACAAAAGCAAAATATGCAGAAGAACTGAATATCTCCTGGAGAAAAAAAATGAGCAATAGTGTATGCACCTCCCTACTCAAACTGTAAAGAGTCCAACATGCAGATAATTCAGTTAATCAGATCATCCAAGTCAAGGCTGTATCTGTTTCAAAGCAAAGCTAACAATAAATTAGGTTCAGCATTACTGGTTCTGAAGAAGGCTTGGAAACATATGATACTTTGGAGGTCACTGCTTCAACAGGGCTGCTGTAATTCACATTTCAGCATCCATTTGAGCATCAGTGGCACCTGCACTTTGTGTTTCCACGCTGGTTATGGCAGTTGTCAACTGTAAACAGAATAAAAAGCAGCAGCTCATTTCAACATTATCAGACACCTCAGAATAGAAATCGTCTCAGAAGCTGAATTTGATTTCCAAGTTCAGAAATGTTTCTGATGAGCTGCTTAAATCTGAGCAACTTCATGATACCTTCAGCCATCTTTCATCACTCAGACTATCAGCTTAAGTATTTTCTATACAACAACCTATTATCCTTTTACGGATACCTCTAACTTGATTTTGAGCAATGTTTCAGACCTGAACTAATCGGCTTAGTAGGCAATGCAGATTAATATTCAAACTCCACTGAGACTCAGAGTAATAATGCAGTGGGACTTCATCCACAAGTCATAGTTCAAGTTCACATAATTCATCAAAATCACAGTGGGCTCCAAGGCTATGGCTGGGCAAAATAAGTGGCAGCAATGTTTGCACTAAAGGCAGTGTGAAAGCACACCAAGTCCAAGTGAAGGAACTGCTCCAGCAGCTTTTCTCTGTCAAACTAATTCATGGGTGCTCAATTTTTAATGGGAAAATCTTAATGAATTTGGAGCCAAATGGCTTTTTTTTCCCTCAAGTCTAACCAGCATACGGATTTATACTTGTATAGCTGGAACTAATTATAGATTTTTTTCATGCTTTTTGGCTACCCTTATCATTAAAGTGGAAAAATACATACAATGCATTATTAAGGCAATGAAATGTTTTTCTCATCCTAGAAAGAAGTTTCAGTCATTAGATTTCTCATTTTAAAATAAGAGCCACCAATAATCTGTGCCAGCACAGACTGGCCACATTACCTAAACACGTTAATGGTCTAAAGAGAATTTTCACTACTTAACTATCAGTCTTTAAGAAGTTCAAATTGTTGAGTGTTTAAATTTGCATGCTACATGCCGAGAGATAGACTGAGGATGTCCCAGGGAGCTTGGGGACCCAAAGTGCATGCTTGTGTTCAGCACATCAGCACCCAGCCCAGCATGCACAGAACTGCCTTACCACCAAAAGCAACACACTGTCGTGGTGAGTGACACTGGGGAGAAGAGACACTGCAAGAGCTCAGAGACAAAAGAGAGGGCCACGAGGACCTTTGCCATCCCACTTTGGTGGAGCATTTCCCCCAAATCTTCATGCTTTCCCATATTTGTCTCTGACTGCATTTTAAATCATTAGCCACAAGCCATTTATTTCAGGCATATATATCTACATGATCATTAATAGAAATCTGATGTGGACAAATGTGTTAAAATAAAGCTTCCATTTTTCTTAGTTTATTACAAAATTATGCTTGACTTTACATTCATTAGTAAGTATCCTCACAGTCAAGTCTCACACCCAACCTAATGCTGTCTGATGTTCAAACTAATACAAACAGCTTCAGGAGGGAAGCTCAGTATACAGAGTGTTTTCACTTCTGAACCCTTCAAGCAGAAGCATGATCATTTAGATATGAGTGCAGTCACAACAGAAAATAAATAAATAGATAAAAACATTAAAACATTAAGCTGTATTTCTTTTCCAGTATTCCATAAAGAAAGAACCTGTGCCAATTATCCCACTGGATAATACCTTCCATCAGTAGGCCTTAGAATCTTAATAAAACCATAAATCAGGCTTTGCCCTTGAAAGGCAGTGAAACTTCATTAATTTGTATCATTTTCAGATGTGGTTACACAAAAAAAATGGTTGGCTGCCATGTGTTTTTCTTCTCAGAAGTGGAGCGAAGACTCAACATGAAGTACAAAAATGAATATTGGACAACTTAGAAACAGAAACGAAAAGGTATATAATTTATGCCTGAAATGTGCCTTTCAAGGTGAAGGACACGTATCTACCTGCTGAAAGTGGGTGTCTATGTCTATGCAGGGAGACAGAAGGTATGTTTTATCCTTCCGTTAGGAGCTCTCTTTTTGGACACCATTTCTATTAGCTTTCATAAATGTCAGTAGAAATGAGAAGTACAGCAAGAATTAATGCTTCTTCAACTCAGGCCATTTTCTTCAGAAACTACAGTAAAACCTTTTTGTAAGTTTTAGTCTGGGTGAAATAAAAGCCTAGGAATCCTTATCAGATGCTAGACCGAAGTAAACGACTTCTCCATTTCTCCACTGAGATCAGATCATATGAGGATAGAATAAGAGCAACTATACATACATCATCAAACTAAAGGTATAGGACAGAAAACCTAATTATACAATGAAACATGATGATTCATTTACAAAACCTAGAACTGCTTAAGGAGAGAAGTAGACCACCATTACTTCACTGACAGTGAAGGAACTCTAGTTTCCTGAAGAAAATTCACAGACAAAAGAAGAGAATATTTTTAAAAGCATTTAAAATAAATACACACTAATTAGACAAATAGGAGATCATAATTTCTTAACTATTTTTCCTAAGTCTGCATTGTCAGTAATGTTCAAATACCACAGATACTTCCCTATCAAGATCTTATTTAGGTCTCAAAACTGACAGGTGACACTCATAATTTACAATACGCTCAGCATCTAAGCAGACTTAAAGGATATCTTAGAAATCCCATCGAAGTTCACTATGGAAAACATCCCTTACAATGACCTCATCAAGCACGGCAGCTATTGGAGACATCAAAAGCTCCTTTGCCAACTGTATTAATGTGAATGCAAGTCATGCATATGCTTATGGTAGGCAATACATAGCAGTTACATCACTAAGAATCAGAGAACAAACAGAGCTGCAAAATGACAGCGCAGACTTAATTCTCTTCAGTCTTCTTCAGACAGACTGTTTAGTTCCGTGCAAGACAGTGAGCTGTGCAGGAACTTGAGGTTTTCTGCTCAAACTCATACTCAAACAGCTTTCCATCCATTGCTGTCCCTAGGGTTTGTTTTGTCATTCTTAAGGGACAAACACAAAATCCACCAGTGCTCAGTGAAATTTCTGTTGCATGATTAAAGGATGACTTACTTGATGGCTGAAGTTATCAAAGCTTCCAATCTGCTTAACACAGCTCCAGTTGGGCTACTTCAAGCCACTTTTAAAACTAATTGGGTGTTTTCCTCTCTGCTGCTATTCAAAATGACCCAGGACACAGCCCCTCTTTGCTTGCTCTTTACAGCAAGCTGCTTTCAGTCACTCCATCCTACTCTGTTATTCCAGACTCTACAGAAGTACTGCTTCTGACCGGGCAGGGAAATGAGTCACCAAGCAGAAGACACCAGGCAACTTCCAGTCCAGCATCACTTAGGGAGCAACTTGGCCTTACAGGAGCTGCATAACCAAGATATTGATAGGATGAACCAGTACAAATCATCTACTGGAGTTTCATTCCAGGCCCTGTGATTTGAGGAAATGCTACGCCTTGCAAAGATATTTGACTAACAATTTCTTGGCTGCATCTCCTCTTCCTTTGTTTCTCCACAGTTCTCATATGCCATTAAGCATCTTCTTGTGCACCCCTGAAATTAGCAACAATTATATTCAGCTTTTAAAATAAAACAACCTTTGAGTCGTGACAGGATTTAATTACATCCTTCTTATACTTACTTAATTTAAAAGTACCTGTCCTGAGGTGGGAGGCGGAATGCAGGAACAGCTGTAGAATCAATGGGTGCACAGGACGTTAATTGAAGTCAGATTTAGGAGCTACTAAGCACCAATTTGCAAGTTCCAGTGCAAGAAACAAGTTACAAAAAAATAGCCGTAAATTTTCTAGTATCTATATTCTTTCTTGGGAACTTATAATTTTCAGAAACTCCAGCTCCCATACCGTGTTGGACTGTCAGGCTGTGTGATAAGGTGTTGTAAGAGACCAGGGATACAGAATGTGCTTGGCTGCCTGAATCAATTTCTCAGTTAAGTCATCAGAACTGTGTAAATCATTTACTTATTTTTCAGTCAGAGAGATGCAAAGCTTAGAGCAGGGGGTATAATGAAATTCCTGCTGAAAACTAAATTGTATCAGGAATATTTTATGTAATTTTTTATTCTTTGGATGCTGTTTATCATTTCCTTTTAAACTAATATATCAACTCAGAAGTTTTTAAACCATTAAAAACAAAACAAAAAAAAAACCAACAAAAAAACCAAAACCAAAAACCCAAATGATATCGTTTAAATGTTTTGTTTAAATGAATTAAAGGGAAAATAGCTTGATCTCAGGTTATGTTTGGCAAGACTGAAACAGTTCTAACTATTTTAGTGTAGAAACCCAGGCAGACTGACTTCAGCAGAATAGCTAGTGGTCAGTTAAGCGCTTCACTAACTTGGCAATAGGGAAAACAAACCAGAAACACCAAAAATTTTGGAGCCTCATATGGAATTCATCTTCACCACCAAATCAGAAATAACTAAGAACAGAAGTGAGGCAGGGAACTGCATAACTCCTCAATTTCCAGGACAGGTGCTACCACAAGAAATGAACAAGGGCAAGTTTCAGACTTTCTAAACAGCAAAGGCAACAGAGCACAAGATGAAGGGAGATCAGATTTAAGAAATTATGCAGCTGTTTATCTGTTAAAGGAAGACTTAAAGCTGGACATTTAAAAGTGACACAGAACGATCGGCAAGACTTGACAGCAATGAAAAGAACTGGGTGGATCAAACCTACAAACTGGGTGGATCAAACCTACCTGTCCCAAATTATTCTAATAAAGCATTGACTTGATGTTCCAAAACCAACAGTGTAATGAAAACCAACCTTTTGGAACATTGCATCTGCCACTGTATCTTATTATTTATTTCACTGTCACTAAAACACAGCATTTAAGGTGACATCAGAAGCAAACTGATTTGATTTCTGTTTAAAAGGCAAATATGCAATATTAATTCCATTTCCTTTTTCAGTGCCATTTAAAGTCAGCTCTGACAGAAAGGAAGTCAGGCATTTGGATAAGTGAGAGAGGTTGATTGAATATTGATAAGCCAGTTTTTAATTTATCAAGGTTATCTGGAGGTGCCAACTCGATGCCGCATGCTAACAAGAAGTATCAACATAGAAAGTGATGTGTGCAGAGAGATGCTTCTTCGGGATTATTAGAAGGAGAACTTTGCAGTGTGGACAGAAAGTGACTTACTGAGCGGGGAATTTAAACAGGTGGGAAGTGTGACAGAGAGAGATGGAGATGAATAGGTGGCAAGTTTTATGCTTCGCAGATTGCGTCATTAAAGCCACATCAAATCAGTACAGATGACAGAGAAAAGGAGAACTACCTTTGTGGAAAGTATAGTTCATGCGTCACACACACAAAAAAGCTCATGTTTCCCTTTGCCAAATTTTCACAGAAAGCCAGGTAATCATTACACACCTGACAGTGCATTCGCGACAGTGACAAAAATCTGCAAGGCTTGACAGCTACCCACAAAGGACAAGGCCCAAACAATTGAGAGCGAGCAACCGTTATTCTTCACAGCCAATATTCTTCAGTCTTGGGGATTCGGAACAGAGCACAGTATCAAAGCAAAGTAATGCCAGAGGAATACACAAGACTGCAGAAAAAGAGCTCAGATTGGCTCACTGAAAAATTGTAACAAATGGCATTTTGTAGCCATTTAGCACAGCAATCTCACATATTTGCATGCTTCTATTCATTATAGTTATTAGAATATTTCCTTTTGTAGGTTTGTCTGTAACTTCAAGGCATTGTGATACCCTCAAGTGCACATCAGTGTGGTGAGGAAGGAGCAGAAAAAGCTCAGGGTTTTTCTTGAGAAGTGAGAAGTACTGACCAAACTCTTATGTGGCAGCTTTGGTCTGAGGGAACAGAAATGGATTTTGAAGCATGGAAAGAAACTCTAGAGTGACAAAAAGACATCACTGATACATTCCAGGGCTTTGAAACACCTCTTCCTCCACATTTTTACAATCATCAAATACTTGCCAATATTTTTGTCTCCAAGCTTAGAAATGTATAAGAGAATAATCAATTTCTAGGAGACAATTAGCCAACAAGGTCATGCCTGCTTGACAGTTAAACCACACAGACACATGACTGCAGCTGTGACCCACCTCCTAACTGGAGCAAAATGAACCCACCAAATCTGGGCACACTGTGCTACTGGTGGAGTCAGAGGATAATTTCCTTTTTATGCACATTAGCCCCTGCTCACTCACTCTGCCAACAGTAAGCAGCATCACTGTGGCACTTAACTCTCCTCCTGACTGATGCCAGCTGGGGCAGTCGCCATAACGATGCCTCCATGCTGGCTGCTGGCAGCACAGATCTAGCCAGTGATTTTCCATCACACCATGTTACGATCTGATTTCACAGGTGACACCCTTGTTGCTGTCCTGCATAAAAGAAAATGAAGTCTCTGGTGTAAATACCCTCATTTTTACATCTTTTCTGGATCTACAAGACCTTGCTCTCTGCGATTTGTACTCATAGGAATATGGGGCATGTGAAATAGGATTTCTTCTAATTTGAACCTGTAGCACTTCCTTTCATCAATTCCCCAAATACTTTTTGCTGATAGCCTCTCCAAGTTTCAGAGCTTGCAGCAGATTAATGCAATATCTGCTTTATGTTTCAGAGTCAGATGTGGAAATACTCTTACAGCATGTTCCAAATAGAAATACAAGTGAGTAGAGTCCATAAAGAAACTGTACATCTCCCCATCATAAGTACCACTGACCTCTTTTGAATGACCCATACTACTGCCTTGGTTCAATTCCTCCTAACTCTTAGACCCTAATAATTGGAAATAGAAATCTGAGATATTAAACTGATAGTGCACAACATTTAATTTCCTTCAGACATAATTTGCACAGCTCTGAGAATCAGTCTCTGTGAATTAATGATGCATCTCCATATCTGTATGATAAAGATAGAGGGCTGCGACAACGTTTACATCTGATGCTATTAGAGTCTCTTCAGTGATAATCATTAGCAAGTCCATTAATGAGAATGTATTTCCCCAAGGCACAATGGCCATTCGACATTGTAATCTAAATCTATAGTCTCCAGAATCTCTATTTAGAAAGCAATGAAGTAAGTCCCTGAACTATATAATGGTTATCACTCAAATCTGCACTGCGCAAAAAAAAAATAAGGGACACTTCCTTCAACACTGACAGTGTAGAACATTAAAATGTACAGCTGCCTATTTTTGTTAACCAGTAACTGTATCAGAAGTGCCAACAAAAACTAAATGCTGCATCCTGATGGCTTTGAATATCTGAGCAGCAAACGCTCACATTCTTAACTTCTACAAAGTCCTATTTAAATGCAGTAACAACATGAGGAAATTCACCATGCTGATCATTTTAAACATCTAATTGACTTGTTAAAAGCCAATCCAGTTGGCCTGAAATCTATGGTTAAACTACTTGCAATATGCAATACTTCTTATTCAGATGAAAAAGTGGTTCAAGAAATGGAAGATTTACTTGCATTCCAAAATACTTAAATAAAAAGAAAAAAGAAAGCAAAGAACAAAAAATCAAACAAAACAATAATCCAGCTTTCTGCCTCCTATGAAACTGGGTTCTCCTAATAAAGTTACAATAATTCACCCTGCAGCAGGTATCTAAAGTTGTCAGTTTCACAGCAATGAATTCTGTGGGTAAAAATAAACCACTGTTCCAAATTCTGATGCCTACTTAAAGAAATAAAGTGGGAGGGCATCTCTCCTCCCCCAGCCTAGGAGCCAAACAGAATTTCAGACTCCTGGACAACATACTGGCACCTTTCCTCAGTGTTAAACTGAAAGCTTGCCAGAGGTTACAGAATGGAAATACTCCTTTAAATCTACACTAATTTTTCTTAAACCACAACAGTGCCACATTTATGGTTCTCACTAAAAAGATTCTTCACAAAGGCCCAATTTCCAAGCATGTCAGTGTTATGTAAAGCAAAACAATTCATGTCCAGAATACAAAGGAGATGTCTAGATTATTGTACTGAAGCCATGGGTAGTTGTTCTTGGAAAGTTGTTCTCTACGTATCCATCTTAAACAATACACAGTGACCAGTTTTCTGACATACACTGGAAGAACAGCATCAGCACACGAAGGCACTTAAACCATATTGGTAGCAGCTCACAGGAAAACCTGAACTCAAAGTTCCCAGTGGAGTGTTTGAAGGAAACATATGCAGACTCAACCACCTGGGGTGCCCTGACAAGGCCGTTCTGTCATCCTCTGTCGCTCTGGCTGAATGAGTTATGGATCAACACTTCTGCAAATGCAACTGAATTTAAATTCAGTTGATTAATGAAGGCATTTAAAGTATACTCTCCTGATTATCATTATGTATAGTGTATCTTTTTTTTCTTTGTGATATGCCAAGCTTCTCTTAACAAAGCAAACGCCTGCTTCTTTTTACTGACTTGCAGCAACGTCAGCAAACTTTACTGCATTTGCTGCTTCAAGCAGGTGTGTGCTATATACTTATGAACATCACCCGCAGATGTAAAAAGACATCACTTAAGAATTACGTGATCATCTGTACAAGATAATTTTTCTAATATACTGCGTGAGGTCCAGGATCACAGTCTTCCATCTCTTACGTCAAGCAAGGCGTTTAGAGCTGTCTGCTTTTGTTATCTACTATATTCTACTTAAGAGCAAACTAATATGTAACTTGTTGTACTAATGAATTGCCTCCTTGAAGCTTGGCATCTTCAGCAGGAACATGACTTCCATGGTAATAAAGTAACAGATTTCTAATTACCTTTGGACATTAACCTTCATTATTGTTCCATGACTTCACTGAGCCAGTGTTCCTGGATAACACTCATCACAGGCAATGCCTCTGAACAGGCTGACTCTGCAAACCAAGAAGAAAAGTCAGTTTAAATCTACATAAATGTAACTTTCTAGATGGGCCACTCTGGGTCCCCAAACACACCTGTGTGCAAATCACACAGCAGACCATTTCAGGGAGAGGAGTCAGCAGTTGTTAGTAGTTCACAGACCCAGAAAAGATTTTAGCAACTTCTGTTCACTCTGTATCTGACTATAAATGAACCTTTCATCATCTTCCAAAATGCCAACTGCACTAGGAGTACACTGAGCTTCAGAAAGGATTAGATTCTGCAAGGCTCTGCCTGAAAATGTTATTTCTACAGTCTCAAACATCATCTTATCTAAACACCTGCAAGTCTCTGCTATGACATCGTCAGCTCTGACTAGATCACTCAGTAATCAGCCATCAAATCTTGCTGATTTTCTGGTCTTTTCCTCATACCTTTTCCTTTCTGGTGTCTGTAACAGCTTGCTGGGAATGGAATGTTCCTTGGGAAATTTCAACTCTGCCGTATTTTCAGTGAAATGATTAATAATAATAATAATAATAATTTTTAAAGGCTGTAAATGTATTCAGAGAAGTGAAACAGAGCATTTACCTTCCTGGTTTCAATGTAAATAATGCAATGTCAGACATGCAGTATAATACATCTCAACTACTTTTGCATTTTGGAAGAAAGAGGATTTCAGAGATCTTCAGAGACGAGAACTAATTAATTTTTCAATGCGCTCATTTAAGCTCTTTATAAAACGTCATGTCTAGAATTACTCCAGACTTGAACTTCACCCAAGCAACCAATTGCAGCCCCAAGATAACTTCTTAAGCAGTCATCCTTTTCATAATTTTGTATCTTTTGCAGCAACAATTACCATGTGGCATAATTGCAAGAGACAGTTTGGTCACAGGGACAATATACTCTCATGGTATTTCACACGTATTTCACATCCCAGAACAGACATACAGTAATAAAACTTAACTGATCATAAAGTACTGCAGCCAGTAAAGTCAAACAGCCAACATATTTGCCACACATGTGCCATAAGCATCTCCTGCTAAATTATGCAGCACCTGGTAAATAATGTTAATTCACTTGCACCTAAGTTAATTAAGGATTCCAGCAAGCAATGAGATATGATTAAATTACATTTTGGGAAACTATCAAATGGTTAAAGCTGAAGGAAAACAGCTTAAAATAGACTGCAGAAGGTAACACTAATTAGGAAAACTCTTAATTCTACTTTAATTCTCAGCTTTGGAGGTTTCTTCAGCTTTAGGAACATGTTTTCCCCTCAGAGCACCATGTGAAAAACAGCTGTAATCACCACAGGGATTACCCAGGTAAACTAAAAGCAGCATTTTGACCTCCCGTGGGGAATTTCATTTGACCTCCTTTACTTTCCAAGACGTATTCATTCTAAAAACAAGAAATAAAGCCTTGATAAACAACATTGATCCGTCAGTGAGTTTTGACAACGGTCCCAGCTGCTGGGGAGTATTCACACAACAGCTTTCTTCTCTACAAAGGCGCTGAAGTTGGGGACTATTGCAGTACTTGGAAAGAAAGAGGTGACAGAAAACAGCTAGGCAAGTAGAATCACTTGAGAAGGGATAATAAGGAGGGAGAGCAAGGAGACAGGAGGTCAGGAACTCTCTGAGGTCATTTGGGACTCTGTTTTCAATAATGCAACATGCAAAATGATTAATATCAGCCAGAATATAAATGATCTCATATCTATCTCTGACATCTCCTCTCAACCAGGCCTATTTTCCACTTTGATTGAAGTTACCTATTCCTCCTTGACTTCCCTAACGCTCCTCTCTTCCTCACCTATTCTTGGCAACATCAGACTTCCATTTTTGTCACTGCACTGAAACATGCCTCCCCCAGTAACCTCAGAACACTGACTTTCCTTCTGCCTTCCTGCTATACTTCTAATCATGCCAGATGCTTGAGTTAATCCACTAAGCACAAAAAAGGCTGTAATTTTCAAATACAAACTTAGTACACAGGAACACAGAAAAAAAACAACCTATCCTGACCTGAACTACATGGATCTCTTTTGTCTGCAGTAAAAAGACAAACTGCTGTTCCTACAGCATCAGGAAACTGCCTGACTAAAGATCATTGAGTAGCAAATGTGTTTTTAATGTCACTAATGATAGCAAAGGGTAACTTTGCACACCCAAGTATAGCCATGCTGTAACAACCATTATTAGCAGTAAGTGCCACATTTTTCCTGTTTGATGCATTATGTCATTGCCCAAAGACAAGAGGCATGTGCCTTGGCAGAAATAAATCTCAGTTGGTGTTCAGGATCTATCCAAGACTATATGATCTTCCAGTCTCTTGCAACTGCCAAGAAAACATTAACATTACATTAACACCATTAACACCTGCACAAATGTGTTTTATGATAAAGACTACGGCATAGATGGTGGAAGCTAAGCACTTCCAGCAACAGCCAAGTCTGTTTTATTTTTAATAATGTACTGGTTTTCCATTTTTCTCCCTCAACAGAATAAAACTATTTTACCACACCAATACTTTATCTTGAATGAGAATACACAGCGTTTACCAGATAGAGCTGATAAATATTTAAAGAAAAAAAATAAAGAACATCTCTGGTTTTAAGAGCTCTAGATAAAGCTGTGGCGTTTGGAAAGAAGCAGCAATCGACCCATGTACTCAGCAGTGTATTTTCCCACATGTAGCACGTTATTTGTTCATCAGCTTTGTATTGCAGAGCCCCAGAGTGGTGTATTTCAGAGGAAGACAGAAAGGACAAAGTGTGGGTGGATAGACATGAAGTGCCTGTACATACCAGACTGCCTGGTTAGAAAAGGGGAATTACTCATAAATGGGACTTCTAAGACAAGCGTTAGGCAAAACTTCGCCTCCTAATTCATAGAGAATTAGATAGATGGCCTCCGCTCCACTGCAGATGGAACTAGCAAAGTTGCAAATTAAAACTTCCTTTCTTTCTCTTCTCAGTACTTCAATTTTTTAACCCCCTTGACTCATACAACACTGGTAGCAGGCTTCACCTTGCAAGGCACCGCTCTACTTGTGAATTTCAGTGCTATGGGTAATGTGAAAATGGACTCCTGCCCGTACATTTAGCAAGATCAGTTCCTCCACATAACTGATATGCTGGAGGAAGATGTAGAGGAGACCCCAAAGGCCCCTTATGAAAATTAACCCATCAGATTGAGGGAATCTAACCCATTTGTGTGCCTCTGGTGGTGCAGTGGTTAAGAACACCGCTTTGCAACACCAGAGGCTCGGGGTTTGAATCCCCCCTGTGGCGCAAGTGGTAGAAGTGCCGCTCTGCTACACAGAGGCCCGAATCCCGGGGGTTGGACTCGACGATCTCTAAGGTCCCTTCCAACCCGCACAAGACTGTGATACTGTGATACTGTGATATCAGATTGATGGTCTCCTTTTCCTAGGTGGAATCAAATCTCTTCAGACACCCTTGATTCTTTTCAGTAAGAAAAGTCCCAGGGATATACAAGTACACCTGAAGATCTTCTTTTTCTTCTTTGTCAGTGGACTGGTAACATAAAAATGCCAATATTCAAAAACAAATTACCAATTAAGAAAAAAAACCTTATGCCCAGAGGAGTATCTTGGATGAATATATAACAATTAACACATATTTTTATGCTAATAAGGAGTTTTCCACCACTAATATCAACTTTTTTTTTTAATGCAGAATCATACATTCAAATATACGTCTATATATTGACAGACTGATATAAGTTAGCGCTCTTTCTCTAGAGTACATACAAATACACATATGCCCACACACTCAAAAACCTTACACACATGCAGAGACACAACTCAATAGAGGGTCTCTTATACTGGAGTGAAAGAACACACATTTGTGCCTACTGCTCCTGTCCCCATCTCCATCCCCTTCTTAGGGACCTCCTCATCATATGAGATTTGCTCCCAATCTCCCTTCTGTAAAGAAATTCCACCTACAAGATAAAGCAATACAACTTTCCCGACCAAAAAAATTACTTCTGCAGCTCTTCATCTCCCCTGCACTACCTGAAGCATTTTCATTTGACCCACTGACTAACAGTCACTAAACTCTTCGGGCTTCAAAAGTTGTCCCATTTACAACCTCAGAAACAAATCTTTAGAAAAATTAACAGAAAATTGGACTGATCAGAACAGTAAAAGCTGCAGTGGTATAAGGGCATGACCACCATCACCACAGGGAGGTGGATCAAATTAACCATTTGTTCCTTTCAAGCTATGAAATCGAAGTTTAAATGACCTCTCTTTCTTTTAAATACTACTTGTTAGACCACCTTCATAAGAGCAATAGCAATGGAAGGGTTAAACATGTACATCTCTCCTGTTTTGAAAGAAATTAACACTTTTTTTTTTTTTTTTTTTTTTAATTTAAAGGTTGGTATACATCTGTGTATTATGTAATTTGACTTTGATTTCCTCCAGAAATAGTACTTGCTGTCAAGTTTACTCCCACTGAACAATATACATATTCAAAGAGAAACAGCCTGGGAACACTGCATCTGCCCCACAGACAGGCCCGTGTGCTATGGGTGCCCTTCCCATCACTGACAATTCAGTCATAGAGAAGTTAAATTATGGAAAATGAATGCATTCTCAGAAAAAGCCTCCTACTCTTTTAATTGGACTGATGCTACCAGATGTCTCTTACCTTATAGAAGTGGCTTTTTATCCATTTGATCATAGCTAAGCTTTAACGAGTCCAAGTCAGTGAACAGGTACCAGAGACGCATCAGAAGCAGACTTTAAAAGTCATGTACGTGTAATTCATTGCACCTTATTCTACATCAGAGGCTTAATATTTCTCTTCTGCAGCTCTCCATCTTTCCTGTAACTTCCTTATGTCTGAGTCCAGTTAGAATATCACCAATATGCTTTTGAACTGGAAGAACCTGATGTTTTTAAGATTTTCTTTCAGAGAAGAGAGAGATTGGAGAGATTTCCACCTTAGTTGTCCATACAAATCCACGCCAAGGCAACAGTGACTAAGGAAAATCTGGAGACTGAGACTTGAACAAAGCCAGGTGTTGGGTTCATCTCCTCAATGGATTTGCAGTCAGCAGAAAGACAATAATGGAGCAGAGATAAGAAACCAATATTCTCAGCTCTGAGCCTTTCCTTCAGCTTTAGTTACAAAGAACAAAGGCAGAGCAAGAAGATCTTGAAAGGTTGGTTCATGTTTTACACAAGATTTTGCAGCAAAGTCTCTGGAGTCGCTATTGCAGGAGCTTTCCTGAATGTTGCACACTTTGAAAGCTGAGCTCAGTATCTGTGCCTTTTTTTGTCTTCCACTATGGTTCTTTTGAGAAATATCTTAAATATTAAAATAGAAATATCTTAAAAATTAAATATCTTAAAGTAGGGGATAATTCATTTGACAGAAGGCCATGCACCAATTTCTCAGTCGATCACACAGACAGCCCACCTTTCTGTTGTACTGTGGTAGTGCCAAGCTACCATTTCAGGCTTCTTTAAATGGTGAATTTACATGGTTAATGTTCATGCAAAAATGGCATTTTGGCTCTCATTTCAGAAGACCAGTTATTCTAAACTGTAGAACAATCCAAACCAGCATGTTTCTGCACTGAACTTTCCTGAAGCCCCTTCTCCTGCTTCTACTGCTTGCTTACACAACCTAAAGATCACCCCGATTAATTAAAAACATCACTAAAGGGAACTTTAAACTTTCCTAGCATGGTTTCATTTAGAAACATGTTATCCCTATCATACAAGGCAATATTGTCAGTATCGTTCTTTGCATTCATAAATATCAGTAATATCTCTATGTATCATTTGGGAATGCCTTCGAACATAGGAAAAAAACAAATGTTTTAAGGCAAAGTTATAGGCTAAAGAAATGCTCACCAGAAAAATGAATGTGAGCCTGCAACTGACCTGATGCACACGCATACGTATATTTCCAAGCTCCTAAACAAAATTACTTTCAAAGCAGTGAGAACTTCTGTGGTGAGCAGTGCACAAGAAAGGCAAAAATCCTGCTCTGTTGGTTCTAGAAGTGAAATATATTTACTGCTTAAAACCCAAGTGAAATACAACAATTCCGGACATATCCTACCATTCAAAACTTCCTTCCTCCACAAGAAAGTGCCGAATTAGAGAAGTTGGACAAAAATGTGGTTAGCAAATTTGCTGGCGCATCTCCTCGAAGCACATGAAACACAACCTGCTGGGGTTGAGGCCAAGTTATAAACCAAATCAACACTGAAAACGGCTGAAGGAATCTGACGTCAGACAAAAGAGTCCGTCAGCACATTAGCAGCCTGGTTTCAGCCACGTGCATGAATTTCATCAGCACACACAAATGGCACACAAGCTGACACCACGCAGTGCCCTGGGCTTCCAGGGTGCCTCACCAGCCAGCTGAAAGTAGATTCCTGTCTGCGGCCAGCTCAGCTGCTGTCTATGAATATTTTAATTCCTATTAAAAATGCATCGCCTCTACCCTGCACTTATGGCTCTGTAGGGCTGCTTGAGGCATATGTTCAAGCTTCCTTTGAAGAAATGCTAGCAGTTCCAGTTTTAGGACTGACAACTTCGGTTTATTTACTGGATATTTTATGAGCATCCTTTGTCACTCTGATACATATGCTGAATCTTGCTGTAATTTTTTTGTAAGAACATGATTTTCTGGGGAATTTATAATCATGGCTCAGCATCTTTTTTTCTTTAAGAACAGATGGTGATTCTTTGGGGATCCTGATCTCGGTCCCGATCACCATATTTCTTTGGAAGAAAGAAACCATTTTCATCCACTCCCTAGGACAAAGAATCTTTGAAGACTTTCTCTCTTCCTCTGTGTCACCCTTACCCGCTCCAACTCATCTCCTGTACTGTCGCTGGCTCCCACAGCCTGGCTCTTGGCCTTAGCAGACCTCAGCAGCCCCTCTCCTTTAAGCTCTTTTTCTCACCCACCTTGTACAGTCATTTCTTAATGTACTCCCTCTCTTTATTCCTTCCTTTTAGTTCAAAGGGCTCTTTACCTAGCCAGTCTCTGTACATGCACCTGTATACTCTCACGTGCCATACAGCCTGAATAAAGGAATAATCTAAAGTGCACTACAACACACGAATGGCAGCAGTGCTTTGTGCCAATTATTTCGTAACGGCATTCTTCAGAACTGAAAGCTAAATGAATAACTTAACAGGAGAAATTCAGTAGTGAGCAGAACCAGAAAGAGAGTATTGAGAGAGACTGTATTAAAAAGACTATACACATCTTCTGAGTTTAATAAATTAAACTTAAAATGCCGATGTTTATGTAAGACTTACTGCACAGTATTGACTTTGAGAGCTGAAACATGCTACTCACATGAGAAAATTTGAGAAAGCAATTCAGAATCTTCGGTAATTTAATAGATGCATATATCAGCCTTTTCCATTCCCTCGCTTCTACTTTAGCATGTACCCAATTGCTTCACCTCACACAACACACAGTAGGTCAGAGATTGAATGAGTGAAAGCAATCTAATTTCTAAAGTATCTGCTATTCCCTTATGATTCTTAATTTGTCTTTTATTCTACTGAGCAGATAATTAAAAGAGCTTCATACAGTAAAATTGGCAAGCAGCTTGCATAACCAAGATAAATCACCATTGTTACATGCCAACACATTATAAAGACACAAACTGTATGGAAATATACCAAAACAACAACATAGGAACAATTGGTGGGATGAGATCCCCTCAGTACTTCAGTTAACTTCTTTTATCCAAGAATCTACTTTAAATTATTCAACAACCTGAGTTCTTTCCATAGATATTCACCCCCTGCTCTTAATCACCATCCCACTGATAGTGCTAGAGTTCAATGAGAAACTGCTGGCCTTGACCTTTCCTTAACTTTGGTTCACTACCCCTGTTTCTTAGGGCTGATAACATATCGAAGTAGAGTGAGGAGGTGTTAAAAAGTGGCCTTAAACACCTGCATGAGTTAGTAATGGAAAAAGAATCCTGCCTTCCTCCTGCCACCCCATCCTTCCCTGCTCCCCTGATGCTTCAGGTCCCTCAGCACGTACCCTCGGGGCTGAGGCAAGAGCACCAATGGATCTGTGATCACCCCCATGTCATAGAAATGGTGCAGAAAGGAAAGAGAAAACTGTTTCCCCAGGAAGTAGTGGGAAAGGTCAGAATATATGGCTGCCTCACAGCGACCTCTCCTTTAGCCCAGGGAAGACGTTTATCTGGTTAAATGTCAACAGCCCAAGACTAGTTTACTTTGTAATGCAGTGGAATACTGATGCCAGTAACTGGATTCAAGGTGGGGGAAACATACTTGTCTGTGCTCTTTAATAAGACTGACTCTTTCCAGCTGACCTACAGAAACATCCCAAAGCACCTCACCAATTAGTCTATGCACTCAAAGCATCTCCACTATCAGTAGAGAGCCTGTGACTTTCCAGCCAATCATCTCAAAAGCAAAGCATATTTCTTCCTTGCAGCCAGCTGAAAGCACGTAATGCTTTGACCTCCAGACAGCATGCTCCAAGAGTACTAACAGCATTACAAGACCAATGTGATTTGAAAGCTAATGGGGTGCCAGCACCTCAGCAGTGGGGACAGCTGGGTTCTGCCCTCCTGGAGCTGTGGCTGAGCCCCTGTGTTGCACAGAGCCAGCTGTTGGGCTGCTCGCCCATAGCTGTAGCGGTTCCTGTGGCAACCAGTGCTTCATATTCTGCCACAGAAAAGCCATAAATAGGAGTGAGAAACAGGATAAGGGAAGTGGGCTAGAGAGGTTACAGCACATTTGGAGTCTGACATTAGAGTGACATGTGACACCTAAGCAAGTTTCACACTGTAGCACAAGAACGCATACTAGAGTGTAAGTGACAGAGTGAATAATGGAAGGCTTGCTGTAGGGCAGCTGTAAGGAAAAGGCTATTAGATATTTAATCATTACTAATGGACTTGATGGTTTGTACATGCCGTTTCTCCCAGTTTCAAACAGGCAGATTTCCACACGCCCAAATTCCCGAGAACTGCTGCTCATGTGCCTCCATGTGGGCAGAGTTAGGAACACAGCCAAGAACTAGAGCAGGAGGAAAAAGGAGGGGACCCCCACATGCAGACGGATGCTGGCAGACTGGAGGAGCAGAGTGGTGCTGTGCTGCACGACGAGCTGCTCCCACCAGCGCTCTTAGCCTGCAGTGAAAAGCCCACTTTACACACACTCAGAAAGAAGGATCACTGGAGCACAGCCGCTCCTCTGCACTGCAGTGCTTTCAAGTGGTTCCCAGTCTTCTATTAATGGCTGATAGGGCTCTGCCTTTGGCTCCCAGTCTTCACAGGCCTGGCAGCCTGGATGCTTCCTTTACAGGAAGGTTGTTCAGAAATACTGACAGACCACATTGACAGAAGTCTGAATAAGGGCTGCTCTATCAGCCCTCATGGCTTCATGGAAGAAAGAAGGAGGGGAGAAATACAGAAAGTTCCAAAGACGTATTTTCTATGCAAATCTCTGAGGGTTTTTTTTTTTTTTTTACTATAACTTATAATGAGTTTTAAATAAACCTGTTATCAACAGGCACATTGTGTGAATTAATACAGAGCACTGGGATGAAATGTAAAATGTGTTCAAAAAGATAAAACAGGGCACTCTTATTGGTTGTTCCTTTTTTTTTTACTGCAACACTGCACTGCCTTCTACCGCACCATCAAAGCTCATCCTCTCATTACATTTTATTTGCTTTACTTCCCTGTAATACATTTACACAAAGGAGAAAATGTCACCATTTTATGTGCCATGAATGGGACACAGATAACAAGGCAAGAATGCCTGAGCACCTCATAAAGGACAGCTCTAAGAGACTTCTATGAAGGAGGGAGTTTACTGCAGAGTACGTTTGTCCAGATGAGATGGATAGAGAGCAGCTGCACACTGCATAGGAAGTGAGCAGGTCTGGGACGTATTTCTGGGCCAGATCTGTATCTCATTCAATCTGATGAAATCCAGAGCAACTCCATTTAACTAATTTTGTGACACCTTCTCCACAATCAAAACCTTGCTCAAAGATTCATGTTTCCAGTCCAAATAGATCGACTCATTTCACTTGTGATGTGATTCACCAAAGACCACACTAGATGTAGGGCTACAGCTAGCACCATTCTTTGGCATATAACCAAGTTAACACCCAATTTAAGTTCCCGCTTCTGTGAAATGATAATACATCCTATTCTTTTTCTGAGATATCAGAATGAAGTACAATACACGCATAGTATTCAAATGTACATAAACCAACAGTTTTCACTACCACTATAAAGTATCTATGATAACTTCAATGGTAACTTTACAAAACTGTATGAAAATAACAATGGTTATCAAACCAGCACTACTTCTGCAAGGTGTATTTTCAGTCTCCATTTACCCATGAGCTTCTTGGTTTGACATGACAGATGAAAGACAACAGTGCAAGAAGTCATAACCTAATTTACAGATCAATACTTGATTATTAACTGAACAAAAGCCCAACACATGAACTCACCTTCCTTTTTGTAGAAAGGAGTTGTCCATTCTGGACTAATAAGGATCCAAACACTACTCCATAGTTCTAAATGAACATTGGTACAAACCTCACTTACTGGTGGAGTCACCATCCCTGGCAGTGTTCAAGAAGCATCTGGATAGGAAGCTAGGAGATATGGTTTAATGGTTTGCTGTAGGTATGGTAGAGGGAGGATGGTTGGACTAGGTGATCTTCTGGGTCCTTTCCAACCTTGTGATTCTATGATTCTACATTAGATTAAATTCTTAACAACTTCACTGCCTCAATGTATATATTAAGACAACTTGATAACAAAATCCTTTTAGCTTATGACAGCGTATCATAACAGAGGTCTTCAGTGATTGAAAGGGTTGAGATTTAGTACTACTTTGCACCATATTTACAGACAACACTGTGTCTGCACCCAAAGAGACTTTGAGGGAAAGCTTTCCACTCTGGAGACTTGCAAAAACAACATTAATTATACTGAGAGAGGAAGCTTACGTGGTGTGTACAGATCTGGGGTGCCCAGCACAGTATGTGGAACTGTTAGCTATGAAGAATGGCTGTAGTTATCAAAAGAGCAAATACCTCAAACTGCCAAAGTTCACAGAAGCTAGTAGTCCTAGCTGACAACACTATCAGTATGTTCACATCACCTGCCTAAAAAGGTGGTCTTAAAATCCTCCCCATTCACACAGTGTAAATATACAGCATGGGCTGGCATATGCATGCACACTTGCTTCGAGGAAGTATACTCATTTTTAAAGGACTTAAATTAGGAAGACATTTGTGGCCCCAGCTCTGCAAACTCATCTGACAGAAGAAGTTCAAACTGAACGCTTGTTTAGATGGAATTTCGTTATGCAAAAATCTGTGCACTATTTTGTTCCTGTTGCAGTACAGAGCTGATAAATACCAGACCAGCTGATAATACCTGTCTTCAAGCCAACATCTGTAGCCACGCCTTCCAGCCCAAAAGGAAGTGACAAAAATAGAATAACTGCAACCTTGACTGACCAAGCTGCAGGAAGATGACTTGGTATGACTAGGGTGTTAAGGACTTGTCTCGCTCCAATTTAGGAGTGAGGCAAAGGTTCTTTTGATATGTTATGCCCGTCGTGAGATTAAGAAGAAGAGCATTCAAATGTTGATCCGACCAGTTTATTAGAAATGATAGACAATTGAGGGGATGGGGAAGGGAGAGTGTCTCACTCCAATTTGTAGGAGGGAGGCAAGGTTCTTTGATATGTGTATACCCGGCGTGAGATTAAGAAGCAACGGTTCAAATGTTGGTCCAACCAGTTTATTATTAAAGTCCTAGCCGTTTTTAAGGAGATGGGGAAGGGAAGGTAGGCAATAGGGAAAGTAGGAAATATAAGCAAGGAGTCTTTGCAGAGAGCAAGAGAGATAGTCACCACCGTGGGTCCAGCGAGGTACACAGTAGGTCCGTTGATCTCAGGAACTCGTCTGATCACCGCGGGGGATGGGAGACAGCCAGGGAGCTCCGCAGCAAGCCGGTCCCGGGGTTCTTCCGACAAAGTTTTCCCCTCAGGGAATTCTCCGTCAAAGGTGTCTTTGGGAGTTTGTCTCCAAAGTCCCCAGTTTAGCGAGGGCCTTTTATCCTCTATTTCGGTGGGCGTTCTTCTTCTTCTTTGAAGTTTGACTCAGCATTTTTGGGAACGTATCTCGAGCAAACACTGAACTTCCAAACAAGCAGGTAAACACACTTTGTAATAGGGTTTAAAACCAGCTTTTGTGACATTCCTGGCCCACAGAAAAGCCAGCAAGGAGGGGGGGGGCTCTGTTGCCAGACACAAGCATTATCGCCTTCTGCAGTGGTCAGCTCCTTCGAGCAGCACCCCTGAAGAAGGCTGCTCATCATGCTTCTGCTTATCTTTGCAATCATAAGCAGAGGTACTGTGGCACAACAACACCCACCATTCACCCTCCTAGATAGTTAGCAGTCGCCAGTCAGAGTCTTATAATCAGAAAGGCCTCACAAAGCAAGCTTTGAGACAATAAAAGAAAACCAGTTCTGTCTTTCACAGAGAGCGACAAATACCAAAATTAGGGTGATGGGGAAGGGAAAGTAGGCAATAGAAAAAGGTAGAACAGAGCAAGAATTACGTTAAAGCAGGGAATAGTCACCTCCTGGATGCAGCAGCGTCCCGTAGCACGTTGTTAACGTTGGTCCGGGGCAAAATAAGCGTAGGGGAGAGCAGCAGCGGAGCAGCAGCCACAAGCAGCAGATCAGTGCAGCGCAGAGAAGACAGTCAGAGTACCGTGGTCTCAAGAAGCAGAGTCTCGGGCAGCGAGGTCTCACGGAGCAGAGTCTCGAGCAGCAATCCCAGAAGAGACAGTAAGCAGCAGTAGGACGACGGTGGAGGAATCTGAGGTCAGTTACCTAAAAGGTTCTTCAGCATGCAGGCATCTTCTTCAGCATGCAAGTACTCATGTAGTGAGGCATCTGTTGTCAGAAAACCTAAATTCGGGGTTTGTCCGTGCCCTTTTTATCCTACTTCTTCCCAGCCTTCGTAACATTTCTGGAAGGCTCGGGTCAGAGTCATGTGAATTCCTCAGAGATGGCCATCTTCCTTGAGATAGGCCCACACAAAAAGATCACTTTAGGGCCATTAATCAGCATCTTATCTCTCTTTCGTAGCTCCCAGACTTGTCCATCTCTTGAACAAAGGGATTTCTCGAACCTTGGTTCCTGTGTGTCTCAGACAAAGGCAGTCCTGGAACCTTGGCCAGGACTTGCCTGAACTTGTCCATTTCAGCAAACTTTGAGACAGTAATGTAAAAAGCATGGCCTCTTACAGGACTTCATCAAAAAAACATTCCTGAACAAATACATTCATAATATTCCAGGCTAAGCCCTCAGAAACTTTGCTTACTTGCTTTTCTAGCTCCTTTCATTTCCAACCAACATAGACATTTTGTACATCCCACAGTGTGGAAACTTGATTTGCTAATGAGAATTCAGCTCAAGTGTATTACCCTTGGTGCTCCATCAACAAGATTTTTTAAACCCCAGCTGGATGTTCATATTCATGACGAGACTGCAATTATTTCTGCATTTCTGTTGTACTAACACGAGAATTTTGCTTTCAGCAATCAACGAAGAGGTTGTAAATTCTCTTTGTGTGTGTGAGCATCTGAGATAGTAAAAATCCAAGAGAATTTTAATTATCCATCACCCACAGGATCCATAAGAACTGTGGTATCACTTCTAAAAGGCGGATTGTAAAAACCTACATGCATTTCTCAAGGTTTTTATAATTAATATTCGTGTGAAGAACTTTCCCATATATAACTTCTCATATGCAAGATCTTGCCTAAGCATTGCTTTCCAGAGTAATTTTAGTGAAACTAAGCTGCCCTAAACTAATTGTAATGGTAATGTTAATTCCCAGGGTCTAAAGGATAGTTGATATCCTACACCTACTCCTGGCTGATTCCTTTTAGGATGCTGTTGGAACTGAGCCCTGTTTCAGTTTTCAGATCTCTGAGTTAAGAGGAACTGAAAGCTGTGCTTGATGAATACTGAAATTTGTGTAATGCCTTACAATGCAGGTTCTCAGGTTGATAAGTTGAGTTTTGGACTCTAAATAGTAATAGTAATAGTAATAGTAATAGTAATAGTAATAGTAATTTTGCATCAGGAAAGAGCTGAAGAGGCCAGTAATAACATGTCTTCTAAAGGAACTGCTCAAATACTGGGTATACGTTACCATTCCAAAGAAAGAGAAGTCTGTAGAACTCTGGACTTAATTACATTAATAATTACAGTCACTTGTAGGTCAGTAGCTTTTAATCAGATAACTGATTGCTAAGTTTCTGTACTGGTTCCTAATGAATTACCCTGTTACATGTTATTCCTCAAGCCAGAGAATACATCAAATTCACGTTACTTATTTTGAGGCTCTAACACGATTTGTACCAGGTTTCTACATGCCTAGTTTTATACAAGGAAGAGTCACAGTCTGTACACATTGCATGTGATGAGAAATTAACACTTCGGTTTCATTCTGATGTCCTTGCCAGAAAAGCAGAGCTGGGAGCAGAATTATTTCAGCTATAACAGGAACAGAGTGTAAATCCAAAGAAGGAAGCAGCAATTACTATGCACAACACAAGGGCCGGTATCTTGTCAGAGCCTTGAGTGCAGGTGATAAATTACATTACCAGAGAGCTGAAAAATTGCCTTCTTAAAATACAGTGGTAACTAAAAAGGGAGCTGATACTAACTAGATTAGATCCAAACACAGCACTCTTTTTTTTTTTTTTCAAATTAATGATTATGGTGCGACACAATATTATGTCTATCTTGTGGACCTGACTGGAAATTCAAGCGTTTCATCTCTTAGCTGTCTGAAGTCAGCAGCTGCAAAATATACTGTATTTGCTCTGTTCTGGCTAATACTTGCTATGAACAGCCAGGGAGCTGAAAGGTTGCAGTGCTTTGAGCTTAAATCTTAGGTTTCCACTAAAATTCAATGGGACTGGCCCCATTTTGCTCCTCCTTTTCTCCTGTAGAAAGCTTCACTCAAGGTGCCACTGTAGCATGCTGGGCCCTTCTTTCCAGCTCTTTATGTTCCTTTGTGTGACCAAGATTTGCATTCAGACTGGTAACCCAGGTGACTCAGCAGAATATTTCTGCATCACCTCCCAAGGTCTGTAATATAAACTCTGTTGTCAGTCTCAAAACATTCTCACCAAAATCACTGGACAGTTCCAAGACAGGAAGATGGAACTTCATCATCGTGGACCAATTCAGCACCCCAAAACATGCAGTCAATAAGTTTGAGCTCATCTCTCAAACTAGCACTGCAGCTTAGTACCATTCCTTGTCCAAATGTGCCTTCTGCTAGCATATGATGTTCTGATTAAGGAAGTCTGCAACTAATTTCCAGCAGGCTGTTGTAGTCTGCCAGGAGTAGTGGACTGGAACCTCTACTCCCTGCCCCACTGCTTTATTTTCCCATTTATTTATCCCATTATTAACCCATTTCCTAATCAGTCTTTGCCCAAATAAATTCTAGCTAAACTTGCAATTTTCCTGGGAGTACATGGAGTCGCTCTGCTGATGTCCTTTGCTTTTTTTAGGTAGTAGACATATATTTAGGTCCAGGTGGTTAAGAGAAACACAGAACTAAAATGCAAAAACTACATGGAAGAACTCCAAGCACTCCCATAGAAACTAAATTAATTACAAGGCTATACGTACAGCATAGACACCTTCATTGTGAACATATATATGAAAAGAAAGAAAAACATTCTCTGATGCAGATAATATTAAATAACTCTGCATTTCTGTAATGTCCTTGAGCCCGTAAAAGGAATAAGCTCTGGATGCCTGCAATTTTGTCATGAATATTTCACACGTCTCTAAGACCAACAACACATACACATCACAGGGGTGCTGCGAGACTTAATTAATGTTTGCAAATCACTGTGAGACACAGGGATGAAAGGTGCTACAAAACAGCAATAGCTCATTGGTAAAACCTTTAAGAACAGATCCTCAGCTGGAGCTAATTGTCACTTCCCCTCTAAAGCCACTGAAGCTATCCAATTTATAATAAGCTCCTGCTCCTCAAATCAAATGGGTTTTGTAAGAGGACAAATACCATTCTTATTAGAACGATATCTGCAGAACAAAAAGGCAGCTTATCAGCATGCTCCCTCTACTAGCTGTTTCTGAATTTGAAGATATGCTTTGCTTCTGACAAGTGCATTTCTTAGACTACAGAAAAGATCTGTTTTTGTGTATTTTAAGCAAGTGTCTGACAAGGCTAAAAACGAAATGCTGCAGTTACTGACAAGTTACGTCTTGTTTTCTTATGTATCAAGTATAGGTATAGTAACCACTACGCAAAACAGCTGAAGTTAAAGGAAGGAGGCAGGCTCTTAGCCAGCACACAAGCACATTGCGGTAGGACAGGGCTGAGCATGTAGGTGCTCCGGTCACACCAGAGCAAACAGAATGTGAAAATACAGCTCTTCTATTCTACATGGCTTTGTTGATGAACAATACCCAGCACTCAGAAACAGCTACAAAACTCCCCCTGCAATTTCTCAGCTCTTATGACTCACGCCTGCAGGTGCAAGCAGTTTCCAGGGTGACACACATTCACAGGCTACAAGTCTCAAAATCATGTGCTATTTCTTACCGCTTCTTGCTACAAGCTGCTGTACCAGAAGCCAGCATTCCTTCTGTGAGAGCTCAAGTAATTAACCCGCAAGGCATGCGCTAAAAGAGCCTATAACGGGAGTAAAGGATCAAAACCATGTTGGTTCTTTGCCTGCGTCTTCAATGCTGTCTGTCAGTATTGGCTATTACAGCCACATTCTGAGGCCAGAGTGCTTTTAAAAAGTTGCAGTCCTCCAAACTATAGGGAGCCCTTCTTGCTAAGCTTATCCAATGATTCCTGTAATGGTAGCCTTTGTAACACCTCCCAGGTATTTCTTGATAACGTTTCTAAGCACTCGGCTTCCTTCTCTCATCACGTTCCCCCAGCCCTGGCTCCCAACCAACAATGCTTGCCTTCATACGATTACTTACAGTGCTGAAAAAGAAAATATAACCCAAAGTATTCTCAAAACACCAAACCTTGTATATAAAAACACAAGGGAAAAAATAAAAAATAAAAACAAAACCACAATCAAGGAGGTGAACAAAGGATACCAGCTTCCCAAATCTGTTCCTGAAGCTCTTTGAAGATGCTGTGCATCTCTCCTTAGGGACAGCGTTTGACAGTCACGCTCTTGTGATACCTTACCATGACACTTCCCACCCTACACTTTGCCCTGGTGCTCCTTGGCATTGCAGATTCACAACACGTTGTTAACTGCTCAGGAAAATACGTCTGTAAATTCACTACACCTATATATGTGTCCAAGCTGACAGAATCTGGCGTGTGACAGATTTTAAATCTTTTAAAAAAGATTAAGATGCTGAAATAATAAATAATTACATTTATATCCACACTTCCTTTAGGATTCCCAAGTGCTTTGGGAAAATATGACTTAAGCTTCACTGAGCTTCTCTATGGTCACATTACCCTTGTTTTATCAAAAGGGAAAATGCACATAGAGCATAAGGGCATTCCCTACGGCCGTGTGGCCAGTCAGCTGAAACATGGGGAGCTTTATTTATGGGATCTGAATGCTAGTCAACTTTTCCACTCCCTGATACAAGCAAACTCTTTGAATCATACAGCACTACAAGCACAACCTTGTATGTTCTCTTTTCATTTGGGAAAATACCATCTATACATTTCAGCTCATTAAAGCACTGTTCTCAGCTTCAAAGCATTTTGAGCATAATTAAGAGATTTTCTTACAATGAAGGTGATTACAATAAAATGCGATGTAGCTGAGAGCCATGGGACACAAGTTCTATATCATTCTGTGGATTAGGAGAGATGTACCAAATTATGATCACAAATGCAACTAATTAAAAAGAGAAGTATACTTATGTTGTCACATAAGACAATTATGCTCCTTTTGCAGAAGGCATCACCAGCTTCTTTTCCTCTTGAGATGAAAATGATACAAAATGTTCATTTCATACATGTAAAATAAGTTAAAGAATCAATAATCCCAATTACCACCAAAACAATTGCCCTTTTTTCCCCCTCCTTTTCTTCTTCCCTGATTTACAAGCAGGATAAACTTCCCAAAAGCCTAGGAGCAAGAAAAAGATAAAATAGCCACATTTTAATTTAGACTCTGACAAGTTTTAGCACAGATTGCTTCAATGATTCCTTCTGTTGAACAGGGACATATTCTGGCCAAGAGTCAGAGTGCCAAACACAGCTCTATGAGGAGAGGGCTTAAAAATCCCTTGTTGTGCCTCACTCAAACTTCCAGCTTAATTTTCCCTTCCAGTTTTAAGCTCCCTTTTTCAATTCTTATTCCTTGCAAAAAGTAAAAAGGACACTGTTGTACGACATGCAACGGTAAGCAGAATGGGAAAGTTATGAAGAGAAAACTCATTCTCTTATACTATTTTAACAACTGGTAAGTTGTAAAGAAACCTAGGAAACTAAAAATAATAACTGATTTGTGGACACAAGGGGCAAAAACACAAGCCTTACCAAATAAACTCCAGAACAGCAAGGTTATTTGAAATTGATTTGCATCACAGAAAGATGAAACTCAAGACAAGAACACGGACACTAAAGCACCTGCCATGAATTGTGGGCAGAATTCCTAGAAAGATTTTTTGGAGTTTGGAATGCAACTGAGCCAAGATTTGAGTGCAATAGGGCCAGCCTGCAGCCTGCAGCAGAAATACTGCACTGTCACAATGAACTTCACTAGGAAACTTCCCTGTAAGGAAAAGCACTGGCAGATTTTCCGTGCCATTCACATTTAATTCAAAGAGCTGAAGCAGTCCATTTTGTAAGAAAACACAAGAAAAAGGCAAGGGTTTTAAGCAAATAGATAGCAACTTGTTTAGATTTATAGATTACTGAAAGTGCTTCCATTACATCCAAGTTGTTCTCAATAACCTCTCAGACTAGAGGCAGACAACTTCTATTTTTCATTTACTTGTCATAGTCCTCCTGGAAGTAGACTTAGAAATAGTCTCAGAAATGCATCTGATATTTCTGATCTCATGGATCTTACAGACACATCCAGCTGTTTGAGGCACTGTCTCAAACCACCAATACTAGGCCCTCCCTGGAAACATTCAAGACCAGGTTGGATGGGGCTGTGAGCAACCTGGTCTAAAGGGAGATGTCCCTACCAATAGCAGGGAGTTGGAACTAAGTGATCTTAAAGGTCCCTTCCAACACAAACCATCCTGATCCTATGACTCTAGTCTCTAGCAAGCCTCAAACTTGGAGTCCCAGCAGAACAAAAGCCATTGCCAGAACTGCAGAGAACAGCCTTGTCTTCTCTAGTTGGAAAATAAGGGTGATAAGAGTATGCACCAAGTTGGTAAGAAAATTCTAACTCTCTGAAGCATGCAGGAAGGCAAGCCTGTAAATTCTCCCTTTCCTTTGTTGGCTGCAGCACTGCAACTCATGGCAGTACTGAACTATATCAGTCTAGTCCAATTTGACATTCACTCTCAAGTCATATCTCCACTCCCATCATTTCTTTACTTCTACTCTAATCAACACTTATAAATGCTTATATTTATACATTTGATTTTCCGCTCCCAGTGGGACCATTACAGCGTTCACTGCTCCAGCTTCACTCATCTGATTTCTGCCTGTTACTCCTTACTTTCTCTTGATGCCTTTGCCTCAGAATTAAATATGCTTGTTAATATTTTTGTCATCAGTATATTTCAGCAGGTCTGCCTCGAAAACTGCATGGTACTGAGCTAAGAACCACTGAAGCACCTGAGAGCTTTGATCACTTTTCCCCCCCAGCTCCAGCCAATGTGAAGGCTTTGATTCAACGTTATCATTTTTGCACTCAGCCGGTCAGAGAGGATTCCTCTGTCAAGGAAGCCAGAGAGCCAAAGTCAGCCAACTTCTCTTCCATGCAGACTGATCTGCGTGGTCGTCTCATAAAAGAGGAAGCCTCTTTCCCTCCTCAAACCACAACCTCTGAGAGATGATTCCACATGAATAATGAAAGACTGTTAAAAACACTGAACTGCCGCTTAGAAGAGCAATAGTTTTCCCAGAAGGATCACTTTTCAGAGGTGGAAGGTAAAACTGTTTTCCTTCCCAGCTACTGAAAGTACTTGTCTTGTATATACTGTCTAAGCTTATAACAGTTCAGGATACCCTATAAATGTAAATTGCCTTGTGCAGGCAGATGCTTGGTTTATTAACGATAACTATTGCAGCTGGGCATTGATTTTTCAATCTTTCAATGGCAAAACTACCACAAGTTTCAATTAAAACTGATCCATCTCCCTTCTGCTTTTCTGCTACTGTTTCTTTCCTTCCCCTCCTCCCCCCCCCCTTACAAGGAGTAAGAGTAATCACAGAGGTGAAGCATATCACACCACCTCCTACTCACTGCTCCCCATTCATACTCAAAGAGGACATCAGCTTCCCCATCAAACCTTAACGGTGCAGAAATTTCCCTGACTACAGCAATCTACGGCACATTTTAATTTATTGCATTCGGGGCTATAAACCCATGTTTTACTACTGAAACTAATTGCGCCTGACACTTCCATCACATTAACATACATTAGGCACCATGACCTTTACATGATCAAGGAAGACCTAATTTAATAATTTAGAGACAGTGTGAGGTCTGAGTAGGTCCCAAAGGGGAGTGAAATGTAGTATGAAAAATGATGCTACTTTGCTAGCACAGATATTTGCTTGCTAGACCTGCCTGATGAGCTTGGCAGCTCATTTACCATAACTTCTATGGGTCACATGCCGTACGTGAAGCTCTCAGAGCACTGTGATATCCCTTTATAATGCTAGATGTGTAATGCTGTGTCACATAACCTCTAAGTTCTTTGGAGAACAACATGCTTTT
This sequence comes from Coturnix japonica, assembly GCF_054131305.1. Classification (NCBI taxonomy): domain Eukaryota; kingdom Metazoa; phylum Chordata; class Aves; order Galliformes; family Phasianidae; genus Coturnix; species Coturnix japonica. Next base: position 3,099,043 of record NC_140670.1, read on the forward strand.
GCCCACAAGACTCCAGTCTCACAACAGACGTGTTTCACGCAATAGCAACTGGAATAGCAAACGGGCTGAAGGCTGCAATTAAACAAAGGCATCCATAACTCACTTGGAGCTCACTGTACCAATCTGACATTTTTAAAGAAATCATTTTGTCAGACAGAGCATAATCAAGCCCAGCCATCACTTACAGATGACTGATTCTCATCAACTTGAATCAATCTTCATGTGAAAGTAGGTATAATTCAGAATGAACAGGCAAGTTGACAGAAAGAGTGTGGGAACAAAGAAAGGGAACATTTTGTTCCTAAATGGAGGTGTCCAAGGAATACACGTGGTGTATTCTCACACCATACAAGTATCCTTAGATTACATTTGCAGGACAATCCTTCCTCGTTTGTTAATTCTATCAAAAGCTTTTCTTTCCATAACTGAACAATCCTTCTAAAAGTCTCATACAGCACAAGTGTTCTATGCCATTTACAATCAGCTAACTCAGTTTAGGGCCTGAGCGCCGGCTGTCCATACCTATTGCATAGGAGGAGGTGCTCCTCATGCCAGCAAGGCAGGTGGGTATTGCTGCTCCTGGCTCCATTTCCACGACCAAGGCTGCTGAGCAGGACAGTCCAGAACAAGAGCTCCTGCCCACCATTCACAGATGTAAGCAGCCAAACAGACACCACAAAGGCACGTAATGAATAAAATTTAGAGCAAAATAATTCTCTCGTTACACAGACCAAGCTCTACTCACCATCAGAATTGGCCATCTCCTAATCACAAAAGCACAGGATGGCTTGGGTTGGAAGGGTCCTTGAAGATACTTAATTCCAACCCTGCTGCCATAGGCAGAGTTGCCAAACACTTACAGACAATACTAAATAATAAAACAATTCAGAAAGTAAATAGTAATAATACTAAAAAAAGCACTAATGGTTAATATAGGCATTAGTTATATCATTTTTAGCTATGGTTAGGAAAAGATGAGTAAGGCAGAGATAGAGGAGGATCTAGACAGAACAGAGATACACTAGACAGGGAAATGGAAAAGAAAATGGATGAAGAGAAACAGAACATGATAGGGCAGCTGCATTGGATACCACAGTGTGATACCACCAATGCAATAAAAAAAAAACAAAACAGCCAAGAAATGAGAACTGTAAAAACACTCGGTGCTAAGTGAAAACTGTATGTTTGCAATGTAAGTAACTCTAGCACAGATATACACACTGCACTGCTGCAATATATTTGCATAAACTCCCACTGACATTGGTAGAAGCTAGCCCCGTCCCCCCCCTTCCCCCCCAGATAAGCTGTCAAGTTTTGGATGTAAACTAGTAGAAAGAATATACTTTAAAAACATAATCTATTTTCTTCAGCAACATTTCTGAGTTGCAATAAGAAAAACATGCCTGAAACACCTACCTAAAATGCCAGAGTTCAATGTTCAAGCAGTGCAGCGTGCTGTTGCTGATGTTATAAGACTCATTTCATCCAGAATGGGACAGAAGGATTAAAATGCACAAGCAGGTAAATTATTAGGCTATTTCGGCCTCTGATTAAACTTTTATGGCCCTAATGAATCACTAACATCTTCAGAAATACATTGCCTGAGAATGGCAACGTGTTGATACAAGATATAATTCACCATGTTAACTGTTGTACAGCAAATAAAGCTAGAATAGTTTTGTCTCATTAAAGAGAATTAAGCTTCATTCTAACATACTAATAAGCATATATTTACTTTTTGTCACAGCTGCAGCATCAAGACTCCTCTAAAGCAATTTGAAAAGTGACAGGAAAGCAGCTAGAGCCACTTTACGAGCACAGGACAGCATTGATAACTGTTATTTTCACACCTTGAGAAGAGTCCTAGTTTTCCAGTTTGCCTCTCCACACTCCAACAACTGTGCCACGCTGCTCTCTGCATTGCAAGCAGTTTTGGTTTTGACACAGATTTAATGGCCTAGGTATTTAGCATACACTCATGCACAATTTCTGTGCTAGTTTGACTAGAAAGCCATGCAGTCTCCTTGTACAGCAACTCTACTCAGTTTAGTCTGTGGTGTGTACTTAAGCAGAAATTGAAGGAGAAAGGTTTCTGTGATATGAACTTCTGTTTCATTGTCTTTTCTAGTGTCTTTCAATGGATATTTCACATGAAGGGGAAAGCCACAGCTACCACGTACTTTGGGCAAGCACATTAACACGGTAACATGGAAGTCAGCGATCCCTTTTATTCCCTTTTCAGCTGGTTACCCTTGCTGCTTTGCTTTTAATGGGGCACCCAACACTAACATCCCTTCCAAAGTTTCAGTAATATTCTCATTAAGTCCTAACACTTGATGCTGACTAATGCATACTACTTGCAATTAAATTATCATTATTACAGAGGGGGCTCAGCATCTACCTTCTAGTGTCCATTTGACAGGTTCTGTTTACTTCCCTGGTGTTTTCAGATCCTCTTTTGAGCTCTTCCACTCCTTACACAGGACAACACCAAGTGTATGCCTGACTCTGCAAAGCGCTCTTTGCTGCACAAGTATTCTCTGTCCCTGAATACCTGGGAATTAATAAGTATGATGGGTTGTTTTTTTTATCCTGCTAAAATTGCAGAGCCTTTTCATATTGTTCAGCAGAATCTGTTTACCTCAGGCAGAAAATTATCAATGTAAAATCATTACTGCTGGATGGAAAATTGGAAAAAAAATTATAGCCTGAAATACTTGAAATGTACCTCTCTGTCTTGAAGGGAAAAACTCATTTATAGTTTTGACAACCAACTGAAAAGAATGGCATCCTTCCTTGAAATGATTTTTACATGCTTTAGTGCCTTACCTGCATTTGATGTGATAAAACTATGCTTAGAAGTGCTGACTATCCACCTAGAAAACAAGGAGAGAAACTTTGGTCCTGCATATCTTATGTAGAATGAACAGGATAAAAGAAAAAGGAACGTGGCATTTGGGAGGGGACGTAGGAAGAAGGACCAATTAGAAACTACAGAGATCACACCATTTCCATACTTTCATCATTTTGGATTATTGCTTGAGATTTCATACTGCTAACAACAGACCAGAAGCAATACTGTCCTGTGCTGCTAACCAGTTCAGCCTTCTAGCTTTTCATATCAGCTATACAGGAGTCTTAGGCTGTAACTCCATAAAGGCAAAAAATCATTGTGAATAAGTGATATTTTTCTACAGAATTTCACGTAACAGAGTTATTTTGCTTCACAGGCCAGCCCACTTACTATCCTATTGAATACAATCCAATATTTCAACTCAATTTCAACAATAACACATTGAAACAGCATCCGTATTTTCTTTTCCAACGGACAGAAAACAAGGAGAAAAAGAGTCTTCAATATTAATCTCCAAGGAACACTTGAAAAATGCCAAAATAAACTGCCATTCAGAACCTTCTTTATCTTTACCCTTAGCAGCAGAAAATCCAACACTCAACCTTGCCAGATAAATGTTGCTTCATTTTCTATATTTTTCATGAAGCAAAAATGTACACGCCATAATCCACAGCCCTTTATTAAACATGACATCAGCCCTAATCAAGCTTGTGATCATTATAAGGACAGAAAACCTGTACAGAGACATCTTAACCCTACTGAAGGGCAGAAAAGCCAACGGCTACACCAGAGCCAGAAGAGACCGTTCCAGCGAATGCATTAAAACCAGAGGTCCAAAGATACCAAATCAGCAAACTCTTTAAGTACCCCTGTGGATCAGAACAGAGACCACTCACTCTTGAATGGTAACTGAAATGTATTGCCTACGAAGCAGCTTTTTACTACAAAATACACAGCAAATGGGCAAGGCCAAAGAGGGAAAGATGATAAGTATGAGGATTCTGCTGATTTTAGAGGGCTTTTTTGGAATGAACTGGAGACATATGAAGCTCATCAGCAGTGTGAGGCAGAGCTGAGACTTAGCACATCTGGAAAAGGCTTCCTAAGGAAGCATGGTTTTATGGGGTCCACAGGCTGTAGCCCTTTCTCTTTAGAGAGGTGTTTCTGTTGATACCTTAAAACCCCGGGGTGTTTATGGTGGCAGGTTTCTGAGCTGCTTGCACTGCTTCTTATCAAATACAGTTGCAGAGAAAACATGTCTGCTTTTCTCTCAACTGATAAGGCTTTGTATAAACATACAATCACGTAGATCACAAACAAAACCCTCTTTTTAATGACTAAGCAACATAGCGGGTGCATGAAGTACGTTGTCAAGGAAATACTGTACACTCAAATCAGCAGAGCTGGAACTGCAGATTCAATTCATTGTTAGTACAGGATAAAATTTAGATTCCAGGCATGAAATTCTAGAATCCACTAACTCCTTCCCCTTCCTTACAGTCCCCCTCAGATTTTCCCCCTTTATTTCTGTTTTCGATATTTTTTATTTGATATGCAGAAGTGTTCCAAGGACTCACTTTTAAAGAGATGATACTTTCTCCCTCATCACTGCTGTATTTTTGGTAGGTTTCTAAGATACTGTTTCTAAGCATTCTCCATTCACTTATCAACATTTCAGCAAAGAAACGAAAGGGGGGGGAAAAAGGTACAGGAAAAAATTACTTCCTTTCAGCACAGATTTGACATGGCGCTTGAAGGCAGATGAGGGCTGTGCCACACTGGAGAAGCTGAGGGGGCAAAGGGAAGAGGGCCATGCCAGTGCCAGGCAAGCAAGATGAAGATGAGTGCTGTTTTTTTCCAAGGCTATGCTGCAGCAGTGCTGTTACAGACATACTCATACCACCCCACATGTCCTGAGTAGCCAAAGAAGCCCAAAGCACGTGACAACTTTCTGAATGTTTGTTCAGTTTCTCGGTGGGTTTTTATCGCCAACAACATGCCTGAATTATTGCCTCTCTCCCCAGCCAGACCAGTTCAAACCTGGATTCCCTGTGCTTCAGTCACCACAGTCTGGATGAGTCCTTGGAAGTCCCACTGAGCAGAGCATGTGGAACACATCAGGGCTCTTTGTCAAGTCACATACTTACGCTCCCATAAGCAGCTTCTTTGGCTGACGGTATGTCCTCAAAGCGTAACTATTTCCAGTAATCCAAATCTACTAAAAAGACATACAAATTAAAATAAAAGCATGATGTGTGCATCAAACCAAGTAACTTCATTGACTTCCAGAAAGAGGTGAGGGAGCCAGAGAGTGACATCCGCACAGCCCAGAAACATGAAAAATACTCCAACATAAGAGTTAACAGGGAGTTTTTCAGCTAACTTAATTAGTTTTATTTTTTAAATCAGAACGTGTCAGTTTGTTGAAATCCTAGGCTATTTATGAGACATCAGTTCTGGCAAAAAAAAAAATTAATGGGAAAAATTTCTCATGCCCCAGCTACTGAGAGCTTGAACTGAGGCTCACTGAGCTGTTTTCATGTTCCATGTAGTTCTGTAGTTGCAGCTCCTAGAAATGCCAAAGAACTTGACAAAGAAACACAGTCTTTTTTCCTGGGAAAGCAGTAGATGTGTGTGATGTGCTGAAGGAACCTGGAGGTACACTGTCTTCTTTTGATTTTGAATCATTCTACTTAGAACAGTATGAAATACTTGAAGAAACAAACATTTTCTTTCTGTATTTTCTAAAACCATTTGAACAGTTCAAGCTCTACCATGGAACTTAATGGTTCAACAGGGCTAATTGTAGTCCAAAATAATGAAATGGTCCTCATTGGCCTTAAAAAACAAATACTCATCTAAAATCATACTGAGCACAGCAAAGCACATAAGCTCTTCAAGATCTGACATGTTCAATGCAAGCATTATGGAGAGACAGCAAAACAAATCAGTAAAAACAGCTCACGTTTCCCAAAAGCAAGAAATCAAAAGCACCACTAAAATAGCTTCTAGCCAGACTTCATGGTTACAGCTATCTCTACCCAAGGATATACTTAGTGCCATGCCTGTGCTGAACAAGAGGTCATTTAACTGTCTCAGTACTAATTTTAAGGAAGAGATTTGCAAAGACAGATCCCTAAAGATCCTTTCTGATCTGGGGAAGGTCAGCAGTATTTATTTCAAGTTCTGACTTGCTTTGAATTGGCATAAAAAGTGCTGTTGGGCTTGAAGCAGTTGAAGCTGATTTCATTTCAAGGCAGAGTCCAAGGTTAAATTATTAGAAATTCTCACGAGAAGAGCTTTTATGAGATAAACAGCCTTTTGAAATGTTTTTCAGCTGGAATACACACCCACCATTCCACATATGTAGCTTTGTTTGTTTTGGTGCTACATGCAATGCAAGTTTCCCAGAGTCTGCTTCCTATAGTAATCAAGAACATTGGCAACCCAACACAGCAGACAGCACTCGCTCCTGTCTCTCCTCTCTTAAGCCACCAAGAAATAAACATCTCCACCAACTGATGTGGTACCTAAGTTAGATTTTAAGACCATGAGCTGCTCCTGCATCTGATACTTCAATTGAAAATTGTGGAAACCTGCTTTTACCAGACCCTGCTGTTAATGTCCTACTTGTGAATCACCTCAGTTCTTGAAAAACTATGAAACCTATAGATGAAGATGAAAGCAATATCCTCCAGAGAGGAACATTTCTTCATCAGAGCCACAACAGAATGCATGTGTGCAGTTGAATGTGCAAGAGACTCTCCCTAAGGGCCAATGAATGTTCTTCTGGGAGGTTCAAGTTTACTTCTGGGATACTCAGTTCTTACAGGCAAGTCCTAAGGCTGCTCTGCTGCCCTTTTAGTTCCATGATCTATAAAGAAGCTCTAAACACAGACACTTAAAAAATCTATAGGGGTTTTACAGTGATGGCATGAATTCACTACCATCCTTACCAGATACTGCTGCACAGTTATGTCATGACATGGCCCAGGCCAGTGACCAGCCAGCCAGCAATACCACAGCTGTCACAAAGATCATGAGAAAGAAAGGGCAAACCCACATTAGTCTGAAGAAGGAGGATGCACAGGGGACATTTTACATAGACATGCAAGTTCATTCTGATGAAGGAAATATGAGCAAAGAGACACAGTGGCGTCTTTGACCTCAGAACATTATCAGTTACTGTATCTGCTTGAAGAAAACCTGAAGGAAGTAACAGGAAAAGGAGCTCAGTTTTGAAGAGGGAAAAAGGAATGGAAAGACATGATTTAAAATCTGCATTACTGTCAGCTACCCACTGAGGAAACAATTCCAAGGGTTTTCTATTCAGTACTGATATAAGTATTAAAATACGCGTTGTTCTTTTCATACACAGCACGCTTTCTTTTGTACTTTTCTTTAAGAGTCACCAAGATCACTTTTAACCACATAAACAAGAACTTTAAATTCTTAAGGGCTGTATTCCTCTCATGTTTGTACAAGACACTCTGTACTCTTTTGCCATAGTATGTAGCTGCTTACCTATGAGCAGCTAATTAGTAATCAATATACTGTGCTGTAATCTGTCCCACCACTGCATCGCACTGCACTTCTCATCCCCCAGACCAGCCAATTGTGGATCTCAAATGAGGAAACAGCACAGAAAGACTTAATCCACCTGTATATCCAATAAAGCTAGAAATATTATGAATGTAATAATAGGCAGAAATGAAAACATTCAGAAATGAATACATTGTAGCCACTTGATTGCGGAAAGTCCATTTACTCAAACAGAATGGAAATAAGGATCATTATCTTCAATGGGCAAAAATTTACACTTTCACTCATTAATCAGTTTGGAAAAAAAAAAAAAAAAAAAAAAGGAAAAAAAAAAACCATAACAGAGTTACAGGGTTTTAACAATCCTAAAATGTTGAACATTTATCAGATAAAGGATTTTCCTAACGTGTATTCACACAAAACCAATCCATTAAACTTCTAAATAAAATCCAGTTTACCACAGCTTGATTGATTGAAACGATGAAATGCTTGAGAAGGTGCTCAGAAGGATGGTGGGCAAAAAAAGACAGTATTTACTGCAGCATTTAACATGATAAAAACAAGCCTGCTTACCCTTCCTTATCTATAGAGGGTGCTGAGTATCATAACACGGACAACCGACAGCAAACAAACACCTTCAGCCCCAAGTGAGGTTTGTCAGTATGCACCAATTCATTACCTGATAAATCTGTCAAGATTTAAATTCATTACCAAACTGCAGTCCATAACAATCCTGGTAGCTGAAGGTATACTTGAAGGTTTGCTTTATTCTGATACATCCTGATCATGGGACAGAATTCAGCCAACGCTGGAAAGTCGTCTTGCCTAGAGGTTGATTTTAAAATATGCTGTGCAAGAGAGCCCTTTCCATCTCCTCCATCTATATTTATCAGATGTGGCAATGAATAGCAAATGCCTGAATCATTCACTGTTTCCCAGTGACAATACTGACCAGGCAGTAATGTCACGTAAGTAGATGCAAGATCACCACATTAGCTCCCCAAATAGAAAGGGGTGAAAATAAAACATGGACTTGGACAGGCTTAAGAGTTGCTGAGTGAAGATGAATGGATTAGAGAAGAATAGAATATGTTCTCTGTTCCATTAAATCACTCTGGTGGTTATTTAAAGTTAAAATATTCAAATGCCAGTTGGAAGTCATGGTAATACCTTGATTTCAGTACAAGCTACTGATTAAATTTCAGGAATACTGCAAGATCTAGCAATCACAATAGACAAAGCATCAACACTTATCACCTCAGAAGCACACGATGCTATCTTCTGAGGGGGGATCTGACTGTGGGCCTAGAAAGAATGGCCCAACACAGAACAGAGTATTTCTTTCAGAGTTGTGTTAGCTAGAGAGGAACAGAACTATGAACTACTGGACAGAATAAACCTTAAAACGTTATTGAAGTGCATCACCACAAAAAGGAATTGAACCAAAACCACCACCACCACAAAACACTTTAGCTTCACGTAGCTTTGCATCTATTGCTTCTTATCTCCCCATTTTACTTTTTAGTAAAGGGAAATAGATACATTCATACATATTTATATATTTTTCTCCTTGGAAATACCAGCTTAAAATTGGAGCAGAAATCCAAATTGGATTTTCATTTCCTTCAGCATAAAGAGCAGGAATAAAGCTTTTGAAAAGCTAAGTTTTTGCTCTACAGCTGGACTGCCATTAGTGTGTACCATGCAGTCCCCACAGCCTTCTATTTTGCTGGCATTAAGTTGCCAGAGCATTACTGAGTGTTATTTGAAACCATCACAGTGCTCACAAGCTGACCTCACAGAGAAATTTTCTCCACAGCATAATGGTAAATCACAGCAACCAAGGCCACCCTACCTCACCTTGATCAAGGTTCCATTTATGCAGAGCTAACATATATTCATTTCTAATGAACATCAGTCTGTGCAGCAACAGACTGAGAATGACCACACCAGCAAGCTTCACAGACTTTCAGAAAGGTTCTCCTCTTTTCAATGTGCATCTTTCCTATTACAGTATTGACAACTCACACTAATAACATTCCTCTATCTCTCATTAAGCCAAGAAGCCTTCATTTCTTTAGTCACAGTTCTCACAACAGTTCTCAACAGTAACAAATGGAAGCTACCAGTCCCTGTCTCATCTTTTGTTTTCAGTAACACTCAAAACATATTCCACATATTTTATCGCAACCTTACCTGCAAATACATTCATTCTTCATTTTAAGGAGGTAATTTATGCTGAAAATATTTTCTTTCCACACTTGGATTAGAAACATACAAAAACAGTATTATGCTTGTCCTGCAGACTAATCTGTCTATACTGCAGTACAACTGTACAATAGTTTGCTCTTACCCCTACCTTTGGGCTCAGTTTCTCTATTAGCACACTAGTGTGGGTTAAGATTTGCATTGCAGAAGAGGTAATTCAAGTAACTTAGAAAAATCAGGATAATTAATGACTTCTCCTGAACATGCAGGCTATTAATATTCAGCACGATACCAGTATTTTACTTAGTTACAGTGCTCCAAAAGGTAATGTGATGCAAGTCCAGTATGACAACACAAAGCCTTCTTGCTGTTAATCATCCAAATTATTGATGTCTTTCCATTGCCATGCCAGTAGCTCAGTTGTACAGGGAGATCAGCTGTAGGCAACTATCATTCTTAGTCATCCCAAAAATTGGCCTCAAAAAATACCACAGACTCTTCTTATTAAAATACTCTGATATCTCATTTTACTGCTTTAAATCATTTGAGTAGCAGAGACTTCTATGAGGTAGAACATATTAACCAAAAAAAACAGAGAAGCATCTCTCCCCTCTAATCAAAGGGGAGCTACTCAGAGACTGGTGTAGTATTAGAGCAGGATCATTTTCTCCCAAGATTATCTTTCTCATTCGTGTGGCACAGGATCTTAACTAAGTATTCCATTTCTTTTTGGAATATTGCCTGCCGTACAGCGTATCTGCCTGTAACCTGTTACGTGCTCTCAGATTAAGGAGTCAGAACAAGTACTTGACATAAAACACCATGAAATGTTCTCCTCACTCATTTTTTCTGGTTGAACTCCACTATGTCTGCCTGTAGCATGACTCACACACAGCACTCTGCAGCCTGTGCTGCTTCTAAGACGATTACACAGGTACAGTTTATCTCCCTAGCTTTGGTTGATATTGTGCCTAGAACAGGGAACTGCATTCTTCTCAGCCTTTAGATGCTGGGAACACACAAGCCAATGGCCCAAATAGCCTTAAATGCAAATGAAATGCTTTGGATTTTTTCCCCAAAACACAGTAGATTAGGAATGGAAACGTTCACGTGTTATAGGATTACTGTCTTAAGGGTGGAATGATATTGACTAAATAACCCTTCAGACTACAAAATTCCGAGCATTTCCTTCTCCGAGCATTCGCTTTTAAGACTGCAGAGCAAATTGCTTCCCACAGACTCAACTTTAATATAGGAAATTTAATTGACTTGAGCGATTAAGCCATTAGAAGTCTGAATGGAAAGATTCTCATAGTGCCAAATAAATGGCATAATTCACACAGCACAGGCAAAAGCTGACTAAAAGAGACCAATCACCAGCTGCAAAGCAAAAGTCTTTATGAATCATCTATTTTTTATTAATACTAATGGTGGTTCAAAAATGGTTTTGACACCTACAAACACTTGTGTTTCACTCCCACTCCATGGTGAGGAAAAATCCGCTACTTAACATGATTTAAACATCCTCTGAACATGCTTCACTGCATCTACCCAAATACAGATTCCGTAGCACCTGGGCAATGCTAGCTAGTAGTTTTCCACCAATTTAGCTTAATTAATCACTGGAAACAAAACTTCTGGTAACAGCTTTAGCTAGGGAAAGACAGAGCAGTTAGAAAGGTAGGGAGAAATGCAGAAAGAAGAATGGAAGGTGAACACTAATGCTGCCACTTGTGGCTAATAGCTTTACGTGGCAATTGGCAGCTGTGTAGCTGCAGTGCTGATCGTGAGTTACCTGAGGAGTTAGAGGTTTCATTCTATAAGCCTCCTGGGTGCTCATGTAAAAGAACACTTACTTTCATGTTAAAGAACAAACATAATATCAAGTTTGTAGATCGAAGCCTTCACATTTTCCCCAACTACCTAGGTTTAACTTCGTGCATAGTAACATAAAGAGTTTCTTAATTAAAAGAGAATTTACAACAGAACAGAAATCATCTCTGAACACAGAAAAAAGAGAAGTGGCTTGGCTCTATGTTACCCGAGAACCATAAATCTTCATGGCTTTGTTATACGACACTGAAAATACTCAAGCTGAGGTACCACTACCCTCTCTTTCCACAAGTAAATTACACAGTCACAGTCAGTTTATAGAAAGATGAAATATGTCAACAAATATGTGACAACATACAATGCAGCTATAAACTTGCCAAGCTATGATTTTTCCTTTGAAAGATAGCATTATAGTGTTTACCGAGTGTTGCAAAATATATAACCCATTTCTTTTAAATGAAAGTCAACTCCATGGTTTTCTTTGCCATCTTCTTCCTGTAACAACTAAAACACACCAGAAAACAGCTTGCGTCTTCAAGCAAACTGCTGCGGGGGAGGAAGGGAAAAGGAAAAGTCATGTAAACACTCTTTAAATGTTAATTCCAGAGTTTAATTGTAGCTCACTGCAAGCCTATTAAACCCTGACTAAGTGCACCTGACAGACTGACAACAGCATAATGCTAATGCATGCCAGGGAAGAGTAGCAATTAGCTTTCTTTAAAAGGGTGAAGATTTGGGGGAAACTATTAACAGAACAAAAGAAGAGAGGAAGGAGAAGAGAAAGAATGTTCATTCTTTTCCTGTTTTACTTTTTATACGTTATATAAACATCTCTACAGAACTACACTATAGAAATGTCTGAATTACACCTTTCTTTCCAGTTCAACACCCTAAAAAACACTAGCCAAAAATAAAACCAAATGAACCAAAAAAGCCAAAACCCAAATGAAAAGTACCAGGACTACAGGAAAGGAGATCAGTGTTGTTGACTTGCTATGTCTTTCTTGGACTGTGGGAACAAGCTAAGGCAAGCTGGAAAAGGACTTGGAAAGGATATGTCTTGCTGCCAATGCCATAGAGCTGAGAACTTATTCAGCACATCGCTTTATCCAACATGCCCTCTTCCCTTGTTGTGTGCTTCGAAGACAGGAGGGCAGCAGACCTGGCACACATTACGCAATACTAATACTGGCCATCTCTCTCTCTCCCGCCCTCCCTCTCTCTCTCAGTAGATGCATTACACTTCACTGCACATGCAAAGTTAAGCACCAGCACTGCGTTTTACCGTATAAACTAATTTTTTTAATTCTAAACAAGGATCAGATCCCTTGTTTGAGATCCAAAAACAGTTGGAGCACCAGAAACTTTGATGACATTAATTTGGCTCGTCAGAACTATATTGAAGGTCTATATAGCACATTTACCTGCATGTAAGATCCAAAATGCTGTAACACCCACAGCAGACTTCAGCAGAGGACTGAGTTAACCCCGTAAGGTAAAAATCTTAAGTTCTAGTAAAACTTTTCTACAGTATAATTTTGTTTAAAAGTATGAATAGAGAATTTTGAGTTATGGATCTGTTACTTTTTTCAGAGTGGCCACTTGCCACCTACTCATTAAGGAATATGCTCTCAGACTACTTAACAGTAACTGACAAATAACATTGCTTTAGGAATCCCTGCCACAAGACGTCCTCTTGGCATGCGGTTTGCATACCAGCTCTGTTTCACAGCGCTGTGGCCACAGTCTAACAGAGGCATTGCTCCATTGAGAAGAAAAGCTCAAACAAACACCAGACAGTGAAGGGATTCCAAGATGTTAAAAAGCTGAGACTGTGTGTAGAAAGCTGATCTAGATGGGAACATCACTTCTCTTGCACTCACAGCAAACATTTCCTTAAGACTCAGGGGTAGATTTATGGACTGTAGATACACTATCTTAAGCCACAGTGAACTGAGTCCAAACCGTAGGAGTATTTTCACACATCTGCTTTCTTATTTAGCCTCACCTCTCCTGACAAAATCTTGAACAATATTTAAATGAAAATTAAAGGAATTAGACTTCATTTTCATATCATTTTCATAAACATTTTTACTTTCCTTCACTTGTTCCTAATTTCTACACATATCAAAGCAAACTGCCTGCAGTACTGCAGTTTTCCAAGTTGTTGGTCTTACAGCCCACTGTTGATTCCTATGCCCTGAGGTTGGGAAGCAAAGCGATAGCAATTAGCTCCCATTTCCTTGGAAGATCATTCTGTTCACCTGGTGGGAGAGATGTCTCTTAAACGGCTGCCCCAGGAAAGAGGGAAAGTCCAAGAATTAAAGTGCTTCCACAGCAATAACCATGCAAGCTGTTCCCTTGGCTCGTGCTTGCTCTTTGTTAGATACGACCTTGCAAAGTGGCAAAGGCAGCAGGAGAACCCAAAGAAAACAGGCAAGGAAACAATTAAAAAGCAAGACCATCTAGGAGATAGAATGAGAAGTGCTCCTGAAGGCTCACAAAAATCAGTCTGATTTTTCTCTTTCCCTTCCCTCCCAGCTACCTAATTCTATTTCAGTTTACCGTAGGGTACAAAACTCCATGCTAGAATACCAGTTTCCCATGTATGATTTCTTTTGTCAGTGGATAATACACACAGAGTTTGATTTGGCAGGTGCCACATATTAAAAGACCCTCTTTTAGTGGATGTGGGTGTCTCCTGCTAGGCAGTAACACTCAGCTACAAGTAGCAAGCTGGAGGTCTTAGGCTGCCTTTTTTTGCTATAGAGAAACTTCTGAGACTGACCCTTTTACTGATGATTTTACTGCCTTTAATGACCCTGTGCAACTTGGAAGTGTTAGCTTGCAGCTGCCTCTGCTCCCAGAGCGGGATCATTTCTATCACCTCCAGTCCGTCACAGCAGGCTGTGCCAGCCCCCTCACTGTGTCACCATGTGTCTCTGCAGCTCTCTCACCTTTTCCAGTTACCGCTTGAGCCATGTGCATAAGAGATCCGGATAAGCATGTGCAACTGGCCCCTGAGGGTCAGCTGTTGGCTTGGAAAAGGCCGAGGTTTTCTTGCAAGGTGGCCAAGCTACCCGCTGCTCCTTGTGTTCCCTGTTATCGTTCATCACCATTACTACAGTAATCCTCTCTGGCAGCAGCATGCAGTGCCCTATCCAGAGAGCCAACAACCAGCTTCCATTTGTCACAGGCAGAGGTTCTGGTTGGCGGGTTCATTTTGCGACAAGACAAATCCATTGCCAGGCTTTCCAATATGCAACCAATTTTTTATCAGTTTTGTACTTTGAAGACCAGGAAAGAATGCTTAAAAAAAGGCACCAGCCAGAAAGTGAAGATTATTATTTCTTTTATGTATAAGCTTTCATTTCTGAACACAGCAAAGTATGATATCCTCTGGAGACAACAGATAACGTGGTAGATGAGAACGTATTCAGCTTTGGGGGAAGTTGTCTACTAAAATCCTTTAAGCTCTGCTTTCCCTTTAATAAAGCTCTGTTGCAATCTGCAGGCAATACTCAATCAGAAGAGCTGTGAGCATCAGTCAGAGCTGAGAAACAACAGTGACAGAGTCATGGGCATTACTGGGCAGAAAATGATAGTATGAGTTCCCATTTAGAAAAATACACATTAAAAACACACCTCAGGAGACAGGATTCCACAGGTGACTGGCTGTTTAGTGGGTGGCTGAAATCTAGGAAATATGACCAGCAAAAGAGAAGTCTGAATGACAGATGCTCCCATGGCTCAGCAATACTGAAGAAAATCATGGGTTCAGCCCAGCCGTAGGCTAAAATCCATGTAGAAATGCATCCTGGAGTGCAGAAATGATAACTGCCCGACCTTTGGACAGCTTCTAATGTGAGCACACTGCAAAGAATGAATTTCAGTGCAGGACATAATGTTAGCTGTTAGAGTGACAAATTGCAGTGAGTTCAGACAAGACCATCAGAACAGATTACAGCAAGGAAGAGCTGACTGATGAGGGAAAATTTATATAATTAAATATTTATTATTCTGGTTAGCAGAATCTGGTGACAGGGTAGAAAGACGTATCACTCTGGAAACACATCAAAGAGCGCTAACAGTGAAAACAGATGATTTACACACACCTAGGTCTGCAAAGCGCTGTTTTGGGAGCGAGTTCTAGCACAGAACTTAAATACTGAGCCCTAGGCTGCTGCTCAGCAGAGCAATGAGAAAGAGACAGAGAAACGAATGGTCTCATACAGGAGACACACCACAACTTTCATCATACTGAAAGACTGCAACACTTTATTCTAACCTGCAGCCTTATCATTAGTAACATCCTTAAGCTACCAGCTGAGTATGTTATTTTGACATATTAAAAAAAAAACTAAAACAAAACAAAAAAAAAAACAACCCAAAAAACAACCACCCAAAACATTAGATTTGTTCTACACAACAAAATAACCCAGTGACCTGTATGAAAAGTAAATGCAGTAGCAGCAATTGAAAAGCATGCTTTCATTCCAAGAGGCAAATTACTACTTCTGTGACAAATTAAGTCCCAGTTCTAACCAGTACAGACTTAAACTATGAGCAAAGGAAAAGACAGTGTAAGGTGACAAGGTGAAAGACAGTAAAAGTCCATATGACCTCTAGAATCTGTGTTCTGAGAGTCTGGTCTTCCTTAATTCTTGTTTTGTTTCACCCTCTGACCGGAACCTACATTTTGATGATGCTGGCTCTATTTCCTTGCTTTGCACCTCAGCAAGACTTGTGCAAAGTATGTAACAGTCTACCTATTTTAGCTGTGTAAATAAAAACGTTTTTGCTGTTAACAAGATCAGGTGTTGAGATCTTAATTCAACTGCTTGTGAAAACTCACCAGATTCCTTGTGCTTTTCCTTCTAGGGGTTTGCATCGGACTAATCACAGTATTTTTGGGTAGTTTGCAGCTCCAAATGTACCTATTGTTATAAGGAGTAAGTGGGGATGTACAGCTGTTATTCCCCACTCATACATGGCAGTAAATCTGCAGACAGACCTGCAGAAGACACAAGGATACTCTGGAAGAGGAGGTGAGCCAGCTTTCATTGGGATGATGCCCTCCTGTGTGAAGGAACAACAAGGCAGATCATTGAGAAGGGAAGTGAAGGAAGCCATCCTCCCTCCGTTTTGGTTTCCAGCTCACTCCTCAAACATCACCTTGAGTTTTTGGTCCCAACTTACTTGTCTTCTCAGTTATTTTATTCTTCCCCATCTCCTTTGCTCCCAAATTCGTAAAGCTTGGCACCACCACAACCCAGTATGAGTGCAGTTAGCTTCTGCCTGCTCAGATTTCATTCCATTGAGATCACAAAGTGACCTTTTTAGGGAGACTTTAATCACCTTCAGCTGTAATAATTTTTTCCATAACCACACCTGAGCACAACATCAACTTCTCTCCGTCCCCAGAAGAGGACACCTCAGATCACAGCAGTGATTCAGCTCACCTGTACATGAGTGAGAGCACAGCACATGGAGCATCACCTGAATCCTCTGCAACATGGAGACATAACAGCTTATTTGGTGTTGTCTTTACATTATTGACTAAAGCAAACACTGCAAATACAGTAAAATGGTGTATTTATTGCCTTTCCATTAAATCTCATATCAACTGCAAGTCAGTACAGGAAAAACAACTACTGCATGAAAACTTCACCAGATGTAGCATTCAACATGCCGAGGCTACACAACACAAATATTTCTGATTCTGCAATATTTCAACCTCTCAGTCATGCTCAGTATGATCTTCATTGAAAATTAGTTGTGTTTTCTTGTAGTAAAAGATAGGAGGCTGACTTCCTAGGCGTCGAATAAAAAATCACTGCATTTAGACATGTATCTCAGAGAGGATTTTCCAGAAGAATTCTGCTTGTTGAAAAATCTGTCCAGGGCTGAAAATACTTAACTCAGATTTACAAAACTTCCTGGGAGACTTAAAGGCAACATCCGAGAAAAACCAGTGAGCTCATATATTCCAGAAGATGGGAGATCGCTTTTTCTTAGATATTTAAAATCTTGCGCTACTCCGAGGACTCTAATGATGTCAGCATTTGCAAGTAACAAGTCTTCCTAACGAGGTATATGTACTTCTGATTATCTTGCTCACTATATATGGGACAAATAATGTCCTAGGTCTCAATTTCCATACTTAATGGTTCCCCGCAGATATGTTCCTCGACCATCTGTTCCCTGGACCCATTGGAAATGGATGCCTGCTCCATGCCCAACCTGCTGGGTGAGGCAGACATCTCTCCCTGGCTTCATGGTACTGTGCTAGCCTCCCTAGAGAGGCATTTCTCAAGAAATTAATGACTGAAAAGAACTATTACAGAAAGCTATAAAATCATGAATAATGCAGATAAAGTGAGTGGGAAATGAATATTTATTATTTCTCATAAAACGAGATATGCAAGCAAATCAGTGTCATGCAGCTGAATAAAACAAACAGAAGAAAGTAGGAAAAAAAAGGTATATTTTGAAGCTCCCTATCGCAATAGCACTAATACCTAACATACAGATTGACCCCAAATGGAAGGAGGGCAATTCTTTGAAAGTATGCCCAACAGTACCCATAAAACCAATAATGCCAACATAGGTTGTAGTTTGAGGAGTTCCCCATACTAATTCTCAGAAACCAGAACGGCGTACCAAAGGCAGGCTGTTGTGTGCTTCCAATATCTCTAAGCACAGCCTGCTCCCACAGCCCGGGTGCTTATGTTCTGATCTATCTTTTGCAGAACTCTATGCTTCAAAATGAAACGTACTGATTTAGAACTACATGTTATAAAGAAGTCTTCAAAGCCATATTTCTGGAGACTGTCACTATGCCACCTCTTACAAAGGAGCCCCACTCAGTCATGTGAGGGAGAGGTTTTTACTGTACAAATATAAAAATATCAATTAAGGAAGAAAATCATAGTGTTCAGCATGTTTTGAGCAGCTTTACTAATAATATTTCATTAACACCCTCCCTTTACAAGCACAGGGACAAATATGAGCATTAACTTAGTCACATGGGAACATGCTTACTCCATATTCCGTGCCTGAACTGACTCCAATTGAATCCAATTCAGAACCCATGTTCCTGTTTCCAGGCCTTCTTCTGCCTCGTTTCCTCTTACATCTTGACTGCCTCTGCTTAGCTCCCTTCCTGTGCATCATCCTTTTTTTTCTTACCAACCTTTAAACTCTTTACACAGATAAGAGATTGCCCTTTCTTATGCTGAACCTCTCTAAAATATCCATTTCACAAGTCCAGATATCTCCTCCCCTGAGTTTTCAGCATGTTACCCCTCTGCTTCAAATAAGTTCGATCACCAGACACTACAGCAAACTGATAAAAAACAGGATAAAGAGTATTAATTTGGCAGAAAATATCATCACATGAATCTGCTTGTCACTTGATAAAATATAAATTTCATTAAAGCTGAAAAATCCCATAGGCTTTTTACTAATACGTGCACACAAATGAATCCACAGGGTGCCTATTGTGATATAGGAACCTGAATTCTCAATCAACAGTCAGAAGTTATCTCTAAGAAGTAAATTTTAACTAATATTTAAAAATTACCACCTGTATTTCTAAATGAAAGCAGACCTTTATTCCAATCTTTTTTAAAACAAAAAAAACAGTTTTTTTGCACCCCCAAAGCATACTTTAGTCCAGTAAATGGATCTGTAAGATAAAGATATAAGAACTCCTCCAGATGATGTGCTCACATGAGCTGCAATTACTGCTATGCATATATTTACCTATAGATATATACACCATATATACATACATACGTGTAGACATTTGTCGCCTGTAACATAACACAATGGAAGCTCATATTGACATCCTTAAGAGTTAGAACTTTCTTAGTGCATGTAAACAAGCACAAAATCTTCAGCATTAAGACTCAGCATGATGCACTACCTCTTTTTTTTTCCTATAATATTCCTCCAGAAATGAATCTAAAGGGAAAATCAGTTATATTTTTATAACAGAGCTGCAGAAATCTTCAGCTCTTCATACAGAGGTGAAAATAGTCTACAATTACTGCTTTTGATCCAGTCCCTATCCGAATAGATAAATGTGGAGATTGGTGGCCCTGTCTGTGGTGGAAGGGGTGGAACTTGATGATCCTTGAGGTTACTTCCAACTCAAGCCATTCTGTGGTTCTATGATTCTATGAAAAAGGTGCTGTAGGTCACTTCAAACAACTTAGTATTTTACAGTTAGAGAAACCGGTAACTATCACAACAAACGCTGTTTTCATGATGAAAAAATGTTTTCATCTTAAAAGTGGCCAAGTAAAATCAATTCCACATAGACCACGTTTGTTAGACACATGGAAAATGAACGCCTGTGGGCTTAATCTGCGAAATTATACACGCTCAGACATGCATCTCAGGTGGTAAAGTGACTCAGGCAGAGCTCACAG
Organism: Coturnix japonica; assembly: GCF_054131305.1. Lineage (NCBI taxonomy): Eukaryota > Metazoa > Chordata > Aves > Galliformes > Phasianidae > Coturnix > Coturnix japonica. The sequence goes on from NC_140670.1 coordinate 3,118,918, forward strand.
CAGGAGTGCTGCAGTGCAGGTCCTGAAGCTCCATCCGCCTCTCTTTTTCCTTGGGAACAGTGAATTTTGTTGTTTTTCCTCTAAATTAGACTCCAAAATCCATCGTTTTAATACTTCTCTGCAGTTTCTAGCCTACATCACATAGCAGTGAAGGTTTGTTCACAAAGTCAGCTTAGAAGGGTTCCAGATTTCTGTGTGTTAACACCAACCCTAGTACCAGTGCTCCAAGTGAGGACTCAAAAACGTCATCCAGTAGATATGAGATGGGCAGAAGTTTGTGATAATTTACCTATTGAATCTCCAGTTCCTTGTTCTTCTTGTGGGAAATAGGTTTTTCTTTCTCCAAATCAGAAAAGAAAAATCACTGAAAGGCTCTTTCCATGCTTAAATCCTGGCCCAGATGAGGTCACTGGCAGCTTTGCCTAATAAACATCCATAGAAATAGGTTTTCAGCCTTTGTGTTTAGCTTGACCTGATGATGATAGCAAACAAGGGTCAGTTATTGAACTGCACAACTGGGAGGATTTAAGTTCCAGTCTGAACAAGGCTTAATCTCCTAAATACCAAATATAAGTTTCTTTAAATATAAACTGCACTTTCAGTTTGAAGAAAGGATTTAGATGTTAATTACTAGCCTTGGTATTATTCATAATTCACCAAGTGGCTGCAGCTGCAGCAAAACTTACGGAAGAACAAACGCCCCAAAAATGATGGATTACTGTAGTTACCCCCAAGGTGGGTGCTACATCTGGGGGACACACTGGGGGTGAATATCCATATATAGTTGGAAATCTGCATCAAAAAAACAAGGCTGCAAATAGTAACCCCTAGAAATGCACGTAGAAACATGGAAAGATTTGCAAAATCAAGATGTCACCTATAACATTATATTTCTTTTCATCATGTAGGGGTCAAGAAAGGAAATGATAAATTTCTCGTGTTGATAAAGCATTTTAGGACAAAATCAGATTAGTAACTGAACAAACCACAGGCATCTTTACTTTCTGATGATACTAAAAATGAACAGTGCAGTGAATTGACAAAGAGCAAACGAGCAATAGAGTGATGGGGAACCCTGAAACATCTGGGTTAAACAAGGAAAAATAACAAAGTAAGAAGAAAAAATGCTGAAGAGACCGACTTGTAATGCCCATCCCTCTGTAGCCAAGTTCGCTAATGAGTTAATTGCTGAGGGAGCAAGAAGAATCAAATCTGAGATAAAAAGGAGAAAACTGAGAAGTTAGGGACCAGAACACAGCTTTGGGATCTCGTAGCCTCCTTGGAATAGTGGAGGATTTGGCTCAACAAAAAAACACATAGAAGTGGGAGTAGATTTTCAACACCTGCCTTTTTAAAACGTGTAGAGGTCCTGCTGCAAACTTCCAAAAAGGGAGTGCATTACTTATCAAGTGGAAAATATGTCTTCTGTTCCCTGATTTCCTTTAGAAATGCCATTTTTCTCCACACTCCATATTACTGATACTGTAGCATTAACACCAATTTTCATTTAAAAATGAGAATATATTTTGCTATATCAAACTAATACTTAGGTTATACTCAAAAGGAACATCAGCTCATTGAAAATTAACAACAAAAATAAAATAAAAAGTAGGAGAGTTTCTGGAAAATATATATATATATCTTTTCAAGCACTCTTTCAAAAGGATTTTTTTCTCATTTCTTTGAGCAGAAGGAAAGAATCTTCAATTGCTGAGAAACCTTAGAAATCTCCTAATATATACTCCCTAATAAAAAAGTGCAGAATCATTTTTAATGCAGATCCCGGCATTCAATAAAACAAAAGTATCAGTGAAAGAAGAGCAATGAATGGGAAAAGCAATAAATTCTCCCAAAGGCTATGCTAAAAGGGATTATCCATGCAAGATGTTTAATTAAGTTCTTTTATTCAGTAAATTTACTTTATTAAGTGAAGCGGACACAGCCCCTGCAGCACTCCGGCTGCTGCTACTGCCCAGAGTTGGCGGAGGGGAACAATGATGGCCACTGTATCTACCACATCTCTCTGGTCCTGCTGCCCCTTCAGGGCCACGCAACCCAAATCCACTACCATCACTATGAGACACAGTGATACTCAGGGATGCTTTTGGCAGCACTACATACAGAGAGTTCTGATAGTTGTATTAAGAGTGGTGCTAATGAAGGCTTCTTACCAGCCGTGCAACAGTTGGCCACTGACGTAGCTACTTCCAAACAGTAATAATCCTGAGCACCTGCTGTCCATTCCCCACAACTGAAAGACTTGCCAAGCACCAACCAATCTAAAACTGTCAATGGTACTGCCTTTTATTAAGGTAAAAACTATTATCTCTGAATTATATATGCAATTAAAACTATTGCATCTAATCTAACATTACTACTACCTTTTAGAGCAAGCTGCTATTTTGACACAGATGCAGTTACAGGACAAACTCAGGTAGCGGTACTGGTATAGAATGAGCTGTAAATTCTGCAAGAGACAAGACCAGAAACCCAGCACCCCAGAGGGTGGAAGAACCTCTCCTACGAAGAAAGGATGATGGAACTGGACTTGTTTAGGCTGGAGAAGACAGGGAACAGCTGTTTACAAGGGTGGACAGTGATAGGACAAGGGGAATGGTTTTAAACTGAGACAGGGTGTTATGGTTTTGTAATTTGGTTGGTGTTGCTATTCCACATCAGAACATCATGTCGGATAATGGAAGTGAAGGGGACAAGTTTTTTTGGTTTTTTTTTCTGTGGATTGCCTTAAATGGGCATGTGGGGAGCGGCACCAGAGGGGAGATCGGGAAGGAGACGGGCTTTCTGGCCCAGCTCCCTGCGAGGAGACAGTGTGGTCGGAACCTCCCGCCTCCCACAGCCCATCGGTGAGATTGGTATTTGGTTTTCTCTTTGTTGAAACTGTCTTGTTGTTTTTAGTGTTATTGGGTTTATTAAACTGCCGTTCGTTCTCAGATCATTATTTTTTTCTCTCCTTCATTTTTTTTCCTAGACCCAATTGCAATCTCCCTTCCCTTCCCCTCTCCCAGAGCGCATGTGTTCGGGCCACACCGCGCTGTTAGAGAAGGGAGGCACTTTTGTTCCTGCTCCCCTGGGTTTCTTCCCACTGTCACAGAGTGAGCTCTAAAGAGAACTCTGTGACACAGGGGAGGTTTAGGTTGGATCTTAGGAAGAAGTTTTTCACACAGAGGGTGGTGACGCACTGGAACAGGTTGCCCAAGGAGGCTGTGGATGCCCCATCCCTGCAGGCATTTGAGGCGAGGCTGGATGTGGCTCTGGGCAGCCTGGGCTGCTGGTTGGCACCCCTGCACATAGCAGGGGGTTGAAACCAGGTGGTCATTGTGGTCCTTTTCAATTCAGGCCATTCTATGATTCTGTGATTCAGCCTTGAATGAGGTCAGGCACCTAGAACAGCCCCAGCTTGGCCAAAGTCACACCTCAGGGATCCCCAGCGCCAAGCAACAGCTGCATCAGGCCCCATGCACAACACCCAGGTTGGGTCTGATCTCTACAGTCAAATACAAAGAACATAGTATAGAAGCAGCCCAGGCAGATACCACAACTGTTGGTATGTTTTCTAGTTGGGAATAAAGGTTAATTCTGTTTGTTTGCCATATTACCAGTTGCTGCAGTATAAATAAATAAATGAGGTTTGGGTTTGCTTTTTAACCAAGAACATCCCAACACGCCCTCTCAGCTTTCAAGTTCTACTGATAATATAGTTGGTATGGGACTAGAGGAACTGCTCCAAGTTTCTCCTGTGAGTGAAATCACCTGGCTTACATTTTTTAATCTATATTATCACACACTACAATTAAAGCATGGACTGCAGCTTCTGCAGTGAGAAAAAAAAATGAACAGCAAATAAAAACAGCAGCTGCAAACCTACTCATCAATCAGGAGAAGACATTTCTGTCCAGCACCTGAATGGAATGTAGTTGCATTTATCTCACCTGCAATTCAGTTAGAAAGGTAACAGAAAGAAGCAGTCATGGCATAACTAACAGATGTAGAGACCTGGCCTTCATGAATTTGGAAAGCCCAACACTACCATTTTCACTAGCTCGAATTTGGGAATATTAGAAATGACAACCAAGTGCCATAATTGGGTAAAGCTGAGAAAAGCCCACTCAGATCTGTCATTATTAATCAAACTGTCACTCTCTGCACGCTGCTCTCCATTTCTGTCACTTCCCTGTCATTATGGGCGATTAGAGCCCTGGTACTACAAACTGCTTCTGACTGCTCCGTGCAACAGGCTGGAGTGAAGCCTCTCTGCAAGGGTCCCTGAATCGCAGTAAAAATAGCTGCACTGCATTTGGTTTAGACAGTTAATTGCTCAATGTTTTATTCATTTTGGCAGTTATTCATATTTATAATAGAGCCATTGGTTACCGTGGCACATTTCAGATGAAAAATATTAGAAAGATAGAAAAAAATGCATTCTTCACAAAACTCCCTCATCTGGAGACACTCATCCCACTTTTCTAGACCTAACCAGGTCAGCTGTAAATGTCTACTATATTGAATATGTTTCTTTCTTTAACCACCGCTGATTTCAAAACTACTGAAGACTTGAACTTCAACTGTGATACTTATAACCACTACCACAATGACATCCAGCATTCAGCAGAGATTTCATGGTGCAGAATCAAAATGGTTTGAGTTGGAAGGGATCTTCCTTCCAACTTAAAGGGACCTTTAAGATCATGTAGTTCCAACTTTCCAGCTATAGGCAGGGACACCTCCCTCTAGACCAGGTTGCTCACAGCCCCATACAGCCTGGCCATGAATGCTTCCAGGGAGGGGGCATCCACAGCCTCACAGGGCAACCTGTTCTAGTGTCTCACCACCCTCAAAGTAAAGAGTTTCTTCCTAATATCTCATCCAAATCTGCCTTCTCCCAATTTATAAACATTTCCCTTTGTCCTGTCACTGCATGACCTCCTAAAAAGTTCTCCCCCCTCCCCTCCCAGTTTCAAATCATACTTATTACCATGCAAATCTAAGCTAAAATAAAATCATTTTAATTAGAAAAAAAAAATAAAAAAATTATCAATCCATTGAGGTTGTTCCTAAAATTTACATTAGGAACATCTGCAAAGTTCTCTCAATGTACAAGTTTATTCAAGCTTAGAAATAAACCTGCACATTCACAATGAATAAAGACACAGAACAATTCTGACATGAATAAAAACATGCAGGAAAACAAAAGAACATAAAATAACACAAATGTAAGTAAATTTATACAAACAGTAGAATAAGAAATCAGCATCTTATTCTTTACTACTGTTTCACCTGAAGGTCAGTCAGCACTGCTTAGGATTTGGGCATTTTTTTTGTTTAGAAAGAACACTGACATTAAACATGTTCACCATTTATGAGATCGAGGGTAAATGCAGTATGCAAGCTGAGGCCTGCTAGGTTCATAGACTTATGCCTAGCTGTGCTGTACTCGGTCGAAAAGAAAATGCCTTTTAAAGGATTTGAAGGCTTTATAGCCAAGACATTTCACACCAACCTCTTTTCTAAAGAGTCTGCATTGAAGATAATGCCTGCAGGGGTTGGGAACATGGTTAGAAAAAGGAGAGTCACGAAACAGCAGGCAGAGGCTGAAGAAGGGTGTTCAGTAACGCTGGGGAAGCTTTCCACATATTTTCTAGCAGCTACTCAGTGAAGACAACAGCTACAGGAAAAAGAGTTTCTTTTCTTTAAAATGAAGGAGAAGACACATCATTCACTTCTAGGTTGTGATCACAGGGTTGCTTTTTTCCCCCCCACTTTTCATCTCCTAATGAAAAGGGATCTTCATTTCACATAGTTACCTTGCTGCTGCCTATCAGTCAGCTTTCAAACACTTGCATGAAACAAAGACTTTTTATTAAAACCCCTATTCTTTTCTGTTATATTTCTGAAACATTGCCTTCCACAAATATCCTTCTCTAGAAGCAAATTTTACAACAGTTGTCCATCTAAACTGCATGCAACTAAAAGCATAAAAGCAGGTGTTCCGAGTACCTGAGCAGAAAACCGTATTTTTATTGTGTTTTTCCCTCCTCTCTCTTCTGTTTCTTCCTTTTAATTGCTTTATCTTCACCTCTCCCTTTCAAAATCATCTTCTTGTTGTTGGATGATGCTGGAGACCCACAGGAGTTAAGTTACCCAAAGCTCCTGATGCTCCAACTATAGCATATATACATAGCTGATACATCATCTGAAACAATACAGAAACTACATTTTAGTATTTAATGTAACTATTAGTATGATGGATCTGAAGAGCTGTCCAATATCTTCCTAAGTATCTATGTACGCTGAATTATATTATCATTATAAACGTGCCTTAACAGTGAAATGCAGAAGCAGTATTTTGTTTGGGCATTGTTTCCAGCACATTTGCCCTAGCAAACTAAGACTGACACAGGTATTGTAAACCCAAAGAAATGACATGGGTAATAGTCTGTTTTTCAGTAAGGGATCAGCCAAAAATGAAACTTCTTCTGATGCTGAGGGTTAACTGTGAAAGCCCCATCATTTAGCAACCTCCAAACAGATGAAATGAAAGACTCAGCCTGCATTTCAAGGCCTAAAGGCAAAATAGAAATGATTCATTGACTACGCTGTCTTCATAAATATTTCTTATTTTCTGATAGTCAGAGAGGAGATAGAGAAGTCAAACTACTCTATCATCCAATATGGCAGCAAGCAATTCAGACAAGACTGGTGGGACGTTATTAACACACCCTTAAGTGCCGTGTACCCCCACACACTTATAAGGAAAAGTGCATGTAAACCTCAGAGTTAAGGGGGGATTGTAACAAGAAGGAAAAGATAGGCATGTTGGTATGTAAATATTGAAAGACAAGTGTCAAGGAGATCCAGGTAATGGCTCTATATTTCTTAGTTATACATCACATGCTTCTAAATATCCCAATACCATTTATTATTTGCTGGCATTATAGACGTGTAGCCACAACATCCAAGCACAGTGAAAACAATATTAAAAACCTAAGTTACAAGAAGACCTCTTTAATCCACAATGTAACAGTAACCTGCATCAGGAAGATGCTGGCTAACATACAGTTGGAAGTTATCCAACTGCAAGAGCATGTGAGATAAGAAGAGGGACACAGAAATCAATCAAGTGGTAAATATGTTGAATTTGTTCAAAGTTGATAGAACATGCAAAGAGAAAGATGTGACAAATGATACTAGGACGATAACTGGAAGCACATCAGAATTTAGGAGGAGGAGGTGGGAGAACAAAATAGAACTGGCCCCAGTGAGAACATGGCACTCGCTACTTACTACCATGCTACCCACTGCAACAGCAGTCAAGAAACAGCAGCAGAGAAGCAGCACTGGAGGACTGGGCAGATATGGAGTTAACAAATGCACACTGCATGCAAGGAAAAATTAAGTGGGCAGAAGGAGTCAGTGTGTAGAGAATGAGGCAGCATTTGTGCTGGTAAAACCACAGTATGGATTAAACAGATCAATCTATGCATAATAATCCTTTAGGGAATGATTATACAGAGGAGGTTTTGGACTAAAGCTATGATAATATTATAGATCATCAAAACCGAATACTAACACACAGAAAACATTGTACTGTTGCTAGAGAGACAAATCAGTATTTGTTTGCTTCTGGAAGACTGTTTTCCAGGTGGAAAACTAGTTAACAGTGTTAATGCAGATATTTATCAGTGTTGTAGCCAAGAAATCTATCTGCCTTCTGTTGAAGTCACTCTGGTGAAGAGCAGCTGTAAGAGGGAAAATATTCTCGTGTGAAGCAATAACAAGTTGTTTCACACAGACAGGATGCTTCGGAAGTGAGAAAATGTAGGGATGAATAGAAAGTATTTTAAAAGTATCTGTAATGGAGATAAGAATTGTAGAATCTTAAGCTACTTAAGATTTGGAAGTGATATTGAAAGAAATAGTGGTCACACTTGGAAGATGACCAGAAAAGTCAAGCAAACCTGTGTCATTTTTCTATACAGAGCTGATGAAACAGATTGAAGCATTTGCGTGTAGCATAATACGAAGTGATAATGTCCACACTGATGTGGGGGCAAAACTGAGAGAAAAAACATCAGGGAAGCTGGGAAGATCTCCAATCCAGACTGCAGAGGAACTAACATGATAACTTAAATGCAAAAAACAGGTTTTATCGAGACATGAACTTAGCGGGATTGTTGTTTTATGCCTAGAGAATGGAAAACTCAGTTAAATACACTTCATATAGAACGTGTTAAGAAACTACAAACTACTTATTCTGGCTTCAGTAATCCATAACCTTCAAGGGAAAACAGATTTGAGAGCAAGATAAATAACATCCAACTGGGCAAAACATTCCCAAATAATCTAATAATCCCCCTGTAAAACAAACAAAAAACCCCTACAACATGAGAAACAAGAAGACAACAAACCAGAAGAAAAAAACCGACACTGCATCACTGTTACGTCAACGATATTGAGGAGACTTAATAGAATTGAATAATCACATCTTGATTAACTACGTGAAACCCTTACACCAAGCAGGTCCTTCTGTTTCCTGATCCAAAATCAGCAGACATTAAGCAGATCAAAACAGAATCACCTAGCACTAATGTATTCCCCTTTAATTTCTCCTGTTTAAAAGATATTGACCCTTGGATACTATATCATGATGACCAGGCTACTTTAACACCGTTCTGTATTAACAACTGGATACCCAACAGGAAGGCTTTAAGAAGAGGAGACACTGGAAAGACAGAGCCAACAGAAAAGAAATGAAGGGAAAGACAGAAAACAGGGTTAAATTTCTCAAGATTATGAAACTAAGTCACAGATAGCTTCTCCATCACTGAACAGGTAAGGCTTACTTAGAAACAACATCTGGCTCTTAAACACTCCTGGTACTGCAAAAATAGATTTGCTCCTTGCCTTGGTTGTCCTATTTCTAGTTGTTTTATAAAAGGGGAAAGCAGATCCAGTGTTTTTTTTATTGCTCTGATCTCAGTGGCTACAGAGGAGCCCAATCAGGCAGCCCAGTGTGATTTCTGCTCTCCCTAAGTCTCACACAGCTAAAAGCATCAACAGTGGCAAACATAATGAGTGTTAACATAAGGGCTAATTGAGACCACCTCCCTCACAAGCCATTTCGCAATGTTAACAGCACAGAAAAACACCATTAATACATCATTAAATTTCCAGGATGCGTGGGCTATCAAAATCAGGTAGCTGGAACCTTTCTTCATACTCTTTAACCTTTTCTGCCTCCAGAGCCCAGAATAGTTGCTGTGCCAGGCAGGGCTGCATCACTGCTTCCCCAGCAGCGACCTGGCCTGGCACCAGGCACTACCCTGCAGCAGCCACAGCCAGCTCAGTGAAGCAGGCTGCATTTCCTAAGCTTTACCCAGCACGGAGCTAAGCAAATGACAGATTGCTCACTAGTTCTTCTGGGATACAGATATAGAAAGGTTTTGCTAAATGCAGATACCAATTACTTGCAACTCCAAGGCTTTCCTCAATAAATTCCTCTCATTGAAACAAACTGGTTTCATTAACAAAAACAAACAGAACAAAGACCCAGAACCAAACAAGACAAATCTGCAGTTGTAACTGCTTACAGATCTCATCCCACACTGAGCCAATTTGAAAAGATTAAATGTGAAAAACCCATCTTGCCAATCTCGGGTTGAAAGTGGAGCTACAGTGTTATAAGAAAAGCACTAAGAGTATGGAAAAAAAAAAGCCCCTGTGTGTAGGGTTTTTATGAACATCATATAAAAGGAGATGTGCATTTCCCAGTTTCGGGAACCCAAGTTGAGCTGGCCCAGATTCTGGCACACAAATGCTCATGCATTTGTCTGAGCACACCTCAGGGCTGCAACACTTTCTGTGCCCTTCTCAGACAATAGCTCATGCCAGCCTCTAGTAAGAACAAAGCTGAAACGTGCTGATGGAGATAGGCACCCAGCTCAGCTCAGAACCCACAGAAATACCCCTTACTAACCCCTCTCTTCCCTTGACAGCCTCCAACTTTCTCCTATAGATTGCTAAGCATATCCAGCCCCTGCTGCATGTAAACAAACACATAAATAACAATTACCTATATAACATTACACACGTATAAACAAAGCTTGGTTGCAGCATAACTTTCATGCCTTCACAACATACTTCTTCCAACAAACAGCCTTACTAAAGATATGAAGTATGACTTATTTTACTGCATCAAGGTGTTGGGTTGTTCTTGACTGCTTTGTGTGGATTGCAACCAAACTAATCTACAATACTTTAAATATATTACAAAATATGTTTTCATGGGCTCGGCATCCAGCTGAGATCCTCTAGTTTTTATAGATCTAGGCTGTTGCTTTCAGAAACCCAAGGTCATCTCCTTGATACTCAGAGACACTGAGTCACTGATACAGCCCTATAGAATTAAATTCACTTGACTTATTCATCAAGAAGACCACTGTTCTATGGAAGATTCTCCTATGTGAAAATCTGTCTCGGGACCACTGTCTACAGAGATGGTCTGCTCTACTTTACAGGGTGAGATGCGAGTGGACACAAGTGCTTAAGCTGCTGCAGAAGTAAAGGAGTAGTCTGCTCCCTAGTTCAATGTTAGGGTAAAGGGAGATGGTCAGTGTATTTTGATGCAGTGCTGCATTACACATCAGAAAAACAACTTTCTGGCAACAGAAATCAAGAGCTACTGGAAAAAGTTGCTATGGACAATTGAGAAGCGCATATCACTGCAGTATTCAGTATTTCAGCTTTTCAGTCATTTCCAGCAATATTAATATTAATTACACATGAATAACTTCATAGGCTGCAATTTAAAAAGGACTGGCATTAGAATAAGTTCAGATCCTTGAATACAAACGTGTTTCTAACAGCATACCTATTACTTCAAGCTGCAAACTGAGTATTGACAAAATAAACACAACTATTGTAATGGTTCTGAACTCTGGAATTGCACACTGCAAATCAATGATTTCTGTATCTAGCAGACCATCGTTGGAGTTTGTTTCTCCTTAACAGTCAAGGTTACAGCATCTCTCAAGTCTGTATTACCTTCTAGAACTCAAGCTCTATTACTTCTATCTCAAAATAACACCTGTGAGGGAAGATATGGAAGGTCAAACAACAGGACCAATACTTGCCATTCATCGCCACAGTTCCAAATGACAGTAGTTATCAGCACCAAGGCTGAGGTGCAAGTTTAGCTGGAATCTTAGCTATGACTAAACTCAAAAGCATAGTGGATAAACAAGATAAAATTTAAAAAGAAGAAGAAAAAAAAATCTTCATTCTTGTTTTCTGTTAAAGACAAAGAGACACGAAGGGAAGAAAGTGAGAAGCAATAAGAGGTAGATTGGGGAAGACTAAGAAATATGGATGTGTCTCACATTAATCCTGAAGGGCATAGGAACAGCAGTGATTTCCAGAGTTTTCAGTCATCTCTTGGAAGCTGCCCAGCTACTTGAAAGATAAAGCCACCCAGAGCTAAACGTGCCTTACAACCAGCTGCCTTCATGGCATTCAGCAACAGGTCAAGGAGAAGGACCAGCTCTGACCTCACTCCATTCACCTACCCCGTGCCTGGTGTGCACACAGGAAAGAAAGAAACTACAACAGCAACACTCAGAGTAGAACTGCATTCTCCCTTGCAGATGCTCTCACGTTTGCCTGAGTTTTAACATGCCACAATGATGCAAAAGTCACAGCTTCCCAGGGCAGCCAGGGCTCTATAGCAGCTGCAGACAGATGTGCTTGCTTTGCCAGCTTCCCAGCCCTGCCAGCTCCTGATTCACAGCTGCATTTAGTTCTCCACTTGATTACTACCTCTGGACTTCCGAGTTTATCCTGTGGAGTTATATTTTGGCTATTTATATAGTAAGCATAATTCTAGCATATCAAATCCCTCACTGCTTATACCAGCTCCCAAGAAGGCTGACAACCAGCATCTCCAGAACATAACAATTCCTGTCACCAAATAATGCTGCATTAACAGGTCATGGATACCCCCGAAATGATGTCTGACAAACACCCTTCCTCACACAACTCTTGCAATATCAGGTTGTACTCAAATTAGAAATGGCCCTATATCACTACTCATACAAAGGAACATCCCCAAAGAAAGAGCAGTGATGCCCCGAAGCCAAGCCAGGCTTGGTGTTGACTGGCCCTTTCTCCTGAGCCACTCACTTGGGGTCATACTATAATGAGAGTGGGATTTGCAAAGAGTCGACCCAGTTTTCCCTGAGGGTTATAAAGAACAGTGCTACAGAAAGAAAGATTTTAAGCAAATGCATATGTACCTTATTGTTTTTTGCTAGGTGATGCTGTCAACAGCAACAAATAAGTTCAGCTAAGCAAAGGCGCATGGCTCAGGTTCACACCTGCAGGCAGTTCATGGGATTACTGAGCACCCTGCATGCAATACTAAGTAGACAGAAAATGAATCAGCACAGGAGAAATGAGACCACATTTCCTCCAAGAGTCATTACAGTTTAGGAGAACACTTCCACCAAACACAGATGCATCAACAGGTAATTAATATAACTTCAGATTTGTATTCAAGGTGAAGCTCATGCCCAGCACCAGGTCTTTCTCTTCTCCCACCTGACCATTTTCATTGAAGTCTATTACACAGCTAATCCATGCACAATTCCAGGTGACTCCTAAAAGACCTGGAGCTCCGTGTAAAGATGGTCTACATGCAGTTGGTTCACCCTAATGATGCACTTCTTCATGCAGTATGCCTAGTTTTACTGAAAGCTCATCGGCAGAAATGGGTCTACGTCCATAGACTTTACGTGTCCTAAATCTTGTCGGAAACTGAAATGTGTGCCAGTTAATAGAGATTAAGGCCATCACATTCATGCTGCAGGAGATACAGAAACTGAAATAGCACCCCTTTAGGAGATGATAGGTGTGACCCTCCTTAAGACCCTACAGTGAATATTTTGAGTAAAGAGCCTTTCAGAGTCCACACACACCTTCCATACCCACCCTGTGACAGAGGATACGAGCAAGCACAGAGCTGAGAGAGCCTAAATACCTCTCCCTCTACCCTGAGTGACACCCATTACTTTCAGCAAACATCACTTTCTGTGGTACTCATTTACTAACAAACAAAGAAACCAAAATCACTCGTAGAAGCTCTTTCAGAGAGAATTACGTGCACAAGAAGGGAGTACCCAGTAAAGCGTCCTAACAGTGCTTTGGAGACCCAGCATGACCAGAACGGAGCAGCGTTTCCCCGCTACGGCACCAACTTTTTACCGTCGGGAATCACTCCGGGAAGCCCAGGAAGGGCGCTGCCCTCCGCACCCGGGGGCGGCCACCGCAGGTCGAAGGGACTTTCCTTAAGGACGGGCGGACGCTCCGCACGGCCCCGCCTCGCCTCCCCCCCCTCCCGGCCCTCGGCTCCGGCTCCCCCCCCACCACCCGCCGCCGGCTGCGGAATGGGCGGCTCTGGCTGCGGGCGGCCGGCGGCTGGCACACGGCGGAGGCAGCCGCAGCCGGTGCGAGGAGCGAGCCCACCCTGCCGCTGAGGATGACGCGCGGGGCCCCGGCGCTGACCTCCCTCGTGCCGGCCGCGGACCGAGAGCAGCCGAGGAGCCGCGCGGGGCGAGAGCACGGTAAGCACGGCAAGCACGGCCACGCGCTGCATGAGCGGAACCGCGCCGGCTCCGCTACGCGGTTCGACCCCGGCCGCCTCCTGGACGGGACCCCCGGCGCAGGGCCCCGGTACGGCTCAGAGGTCTGGGGATGGAGCCCAGCCGGGTGCAGAGCGAGGCGGGGATCTCCTGCTCTGCCTGCAGGGAGGTGCTTTGAGCCTTCCCTGCGCTGGGAAAGCTCCGCAGCCGTGAGCGGCTGCACTTGTGTTTCTTACGCGTTACACATTGCTTTGCTGCAACAGCGTGTTATGAGTTGACTTTTCAACGATGCATTTACGAATTGCATCGGAAACCTACAGCGGCGCCGTGCTAGTAAAAGGAGTCTACGCAAGGACGGGGTCAGGTCCCTGCGCTGAGAGCACGGGGAGGGGAGGAGGTACCTGCAGGCAGCCGCCCACACCCACGAGCAGGTGATCCGGGGGAACTGGTAGGGCGGTGACGGACCCCTCCCCTTCGTTACTGCCCCCCATGCAGTCTCCGAAACGACTGTTTCAGAGAACCTCATGCACTCTGGTAGGTTGCGACGGGAAGAGGCAGAACCGGTTCAGATGGCAGCAAGGATTCTACCCTCTTTTTCTGTTGGGAATGTGGAACGATCCTTCCACTTGTTAAAAGGAGGAAGCAGGGAGCGGTAACAGTTACAGAGGCTTTTGTGCGTTGCCATTGCTTCCAAGGGAAGTAACTCTACCTTGCCGTTCCGAGGACAGATCTCTGCCACTCTGTCTTTAAGCACTCCTCAGGCTGTTTAAATGACTCGCTATTTACCGCATACAAGCTCTTTCTCACTTGCTACTGTAGCACATGCCATAATCTCTGGGGTCTGAACAGCTATTTTTGACCCGTCTGGCTGATGCTTAGAATACAAAATTAACCTATTCACAAGTTGGGTTTTTCCTTCTCCTCTCTTCAGAGACATCATTATATTAGTAGTTCCCATCAGTACTGCTCCTTCCAGGTGCAATCTTGGTCTATTAAGACAATCCATAGTGATAACAATTCATGTAACTTGGCAACAAGAGCTAAAAAAATATAGAGTTATATCCATCACACATGCAAACCTTGTATCACTCTGCCCCACACTCAGCAAATTAAACCCTGGAGATAACCAGTGCTCTGGACTCGCAGACCACTTGGTTGACTATCATTAGCCTGGCTTGACGACTGTCCTAATTACACAAGTCAAAGACTGCAGGAAACAGCTGCAAAGTCAGCACATGTGCAAGGAGCTGTCTGGAAAGCAGCAATACATGCTTTATTTGAGAGTTGTTTGTTGCTACAAGGGTTTTTAAGGAAAAGTATGGCTTTTAGCACAGTTGTTGGAAAAGCAGTCTGGCTATAGGTTAGGTGCTCTGGATTGCACCATTCTTTGGAGTTCTCTTGCCTTTTTGTGCAGGTTCCTTTGTAGTGCAGTATTTTTACTTCAGTAAACAAACAGGCACTTCCAGTGCTGTTTAGCTGTGAACAAGCTCTTGGCTTCATTTACTAGTGAGCTGGGAGCCCATCAAGAGGAAAATAAGTTGTGCTGTTAATGCAGAGAGGTCAGCACAGTGCTGCTATTTGCTTCATTCCTGCTAGGTGATCCACCAGCAGTCTGACTGGGTGGTCAGGAGACTTAAGGCAGCACCATAACTCCTACACAGGGATCTCAGTAGAGAGTTCCCATAAGACACAGGGGAATCTGCTCAGGACTAAAAAGGCTTGAGCATCCATAACCTAAACCCAAACCTGTATCTATCTGGGGCTAGGTGGCGGCTCTTATGGGTAGCAGGGGGTGCCCCAGCTTTGAGAACCACGTCTTACCTGGCAGCTCACCTTCACAGGCCAGAGTAGGGAGGCAGAAGCTTTGCTTGCTGTGGTTAGATAAGTGGATTTAGTTTTACAACTGATATCATTTGGAAAAGATTAAGGTTCTCTCAAGTTCCTCAGCTTAAAAAAATCAGCTTAAACAGAAGCTGCTTCACTTCAGTTCTCACTTCTACAGATTTCACTTGGAAGTAAAACCCTGTCCAGTGATGAAGAGCTCTAAAATCAACCAGGTTTTATAAATCAGAAACATAGAAACATATCAACTCTACCTAGCAACTTCTAGGAAGGTATCTCCATCTCAGACACTTGATCAAGCATGCTGTCCTGCACACAGCTGTACAAACACATGCAAAATGTCATTCTCCACTGCAGCCTGCCCATTTCACTCCTTTCAGAGCTCCCTGTTAATGGTCCTGTGACTCAGGCAACAGTTGCACAGCTCATTGCATGCTGAACAGTCAAGATTACCTCCTCCTCAGTGCACCGTATTTAGTTAATAGGTAAAGTGTCTACAGGTAACATTTTGAACAACAAAATGGTGTTCTTCAGTTGCATAGGACACAAGCACTGCTTTTAGAACAGTGAACATTTGGCACACTCGCTGTTGCCTTCCAGCAACTACTTGGAACGCAGTCACAAATGAAGTTCAAATCTTATCTTAGTCCAAGGCACAAGTATTCACAGAGATGAAAGAAAGGCATGTACACTATGCAAAACAGGCATCCAGGCATCCAGTCCTTATGATTGGACATAACATTTATATGAGAGCATTTTGACAGCACAAAGGTAGTGGTTTTCAATTAAAAGAGGGTCAGTTTAAATGGGGTTTAAGATAAATAATTTAAGTGATGAAGCACTGGCACAGGATGCTGAGAGAGCTGTGGGTGCCCCACCCCTGGAGATGCTCAGAGCCAAGTTGGATGGGGCCCGGGGCAGCCTGAGCTGGTGGGTGGCAGCCCTGCCATGGCAGGAGGTTGAGAACTGAGTAGGCTTTAATGTCCCTTCCAACCCAAACTGTTCTTTGATTCCATTAGTTTATTGCTATTATTATTTGAATATTAAGGAAGCTTTAAAATTAGGAATGAGTTAGTGAATCAGATGGAGGGCTATTATTGCTTTCTTTGCTTTGAGCTTTTACTTTCCTCATCAAACCTGACCATACTGTTAACAATGTTTATTACTCCATTAGCATTTAAAACTTTGACCACACGCACCAGTGAAGAGCAACAACCAACTCAACCATAAAGGCCTATGTAAGAAATGCAAATGGGTTTGGAAAGTAGTGTCAGAACCTGATATGTGTATAAATCACTACATTCACTGCAATCACAGCTGACTTTTAACAGACTTGGTTAAAATACAGTCAGGAGCACTCTGTTCATATTTGATTATTTTGTTGGGGCAAATCATTTTTCCTTGAATATCTGTATTGTTTACTTATTTCTAAGAGGGATTTTTTTGTTCTCTCAGATAAGGGACAGTAGTTTCCAAGGCATAACTTAAGTCCATTCTTAATGTAAGAACAATATTACGTTTACTGGGAAGTATCTTGTCCCATACTTCTGTGCTTTGTCTTATAGTTTGGACTTGTGACAGCTGATGTCTTTCAACAACTGAGACATCATAAAGATCTATTTTTCTTCCCTTCATTAACATTTCGAGTGTCTCTTCACTCAATATCAGCTTACTTGTCTGTTTTCCTGTCATTGTAATTAAATCTCCAAAATAAGGAATCAAAATATGCTAGTCATGTATTTCCTTCAGTTTTTGAGGCACTGTGGTTATTGAGTTATTTGAGGTTTTACTAATGCAGCTACTGAAACTGTTGATACAAAAGGAGGCTTGAAGTCTGTATCAATATGTGACTTGAAACCATACAGCAAAGGACAGATTTGTGTACAGCAGCGGTACTGGAATTTTATAGAGTAAGCCCAGTGTATCAAGATATACAAAGGCACAAACAAAATATGGTGGAAACAGCATGAGCCATACCTCTAGAAGACTTCTTTCCATCTTTCACAATGAAATAACTCAAGTTTTTTCCACACACCAGGCATTGCGCACAAGTCCATGTGCTGTGCCCATGTATGTACATATGGCTATCTGACATCTTAACAGTGCCAGGTGCAAGAACTGCAATAAATAAATAAAAATAAATAAAAATCCTTAAACAGAAATATAAGTGCAGTTTCACAAAGTGTACTTGGCCATTTTGATCAATGAAAATAGGAGTCTCACATAAATACAAGGTGGAAGCTTTGAGCAGTCTAGCCTACCTTTAGCTACTAAAGCTGCTACAAATTCTGCCTTGCTTACAAACATCCTCACAACTTGACCATTGCCACCATGTTATATCTACTATATTGAATGAGAATATATGAACCTTTTTGATTAGGATACACGAGAGCATCACTCTTCCTCAGTGTTAACCAGTGTGTGACAAGCCTACTATTGTTACTCTTGTGACAAGTCCAAGACAAGAGTTTCAAGTACGAGCAACCCACTTCGGTGTCCTGTAGCTGCTTTGATGGCTCTAGTTACACTTTGTGTGCACTGTACACAGTGCAAATTTATCTTCACCTCCTTCCCTGTGGTCTTGCAACCAATGGACACAAAAAGGCTATGAACAGACCTAAGAAAAGATATCCCCCCAGAATTCCCTGCTCTGCCTTTTTGTCAGTCAAATCTTCCTTTTCTCCTGCATCCTCTCTATGATGATGAATCCAAACAAACTCCATTAAACCAGTAGGTTCTCAGCTGAACTACCCAATCTAGAAGTCACCCTGTAAACCTCCATGTCACAGTACAACTAACACCTCCAGACCCTGCTGCATCCAGAAACAGTTCAAGTTTCCTTCCATGGAGTGCCATGAAGCAGAACCCTCTCCCAGGGGAGATCAGAACCTTGTCATTCACTGCCCTCAAAGGCTGTGACCGAGCAGACTTGTGAACATATAGCACATAAGACAAAGACAAGACAACTTAGGAATTGCAGAAAACAGCTATTATGAGAGCTGCTTTGAAAGTAATGCCTTATTTTATTATGTTGGCCTATGATGTCAGAGGCACACGTTGATGTGTGTAGAAGAAAATGAACGTTGATGAACACATTGATGCAGCAGTAGAAAATGAACCTTTCTACCAGTATTCCATTACATGCTGTTGCTGCATGACAGATGGCAGCAAAGGGGCACTCTAACAAAATGGTGTCTGACATGGATGTGTGTGTGAAGCAAAGGTGTGTCACAGAATTCCTCCATGTGGAAAAAATGGCATCCGTGGACATGTAACAACCCTTGCTGAATGTTTTGGGAGACCAAACAACAGATGTGAGCACAGTGAGACGGTGGGTGGTGCATTTCAGCAATGGCAACAGGGAGTCAGCTCCACTGGTGCAGATTTTTGAGTGCTGCTTCATGGCTGGCAAAAATGCATGGCTAATGGTGGTGACTGTGTTTAAAAGCAGTGTTCTGTAACTGGGAATTTGCTCTCTCAAATAGTGTTAGCGTGCTCTTTATAATTGTCGTAGTTCCCACGGAAATAGATAGGAGGCATTACTTTTGGAGCTGCCAACATACTTCATAGTCGCTAGCTTTACTACAAAGGGAAGGAAGCAATAGTGAAAAGCTCATACTTCTAAGAAAGCCAAGTAATTCTACATCTAGTTTCTTCACCAGGGAAATGGAAGAAAGAGTTACTTAAAACAGCAATCTGTGGTCTGAAATATTAACCTGACAGCCATGTTTATCTTCCGTGAAACAGCTTTAATGATGCTGTTTATGCCTTTACATTTTTTCTCATTGTTTTGCTCACTATTCTCTGTTGCCACTGATATTATTACACTTTCAGCATTACTAATAAAACAATTACTGATCCTCTCTGCTGTTTAATGGGTTTGAAACCTCCAGAGTTGAAAATAATTAAGTTGGATATTTGTGCTTGCATTGAAGTTTGATGAAAAAAGCAAAGAAAGAAACCAAACACCCAGCAAAGATCCATAATAAAGCCAAATGGGACTACTGAATTATCGAGCCCAGCTTCCATTGTAGCACACTATTTCATTCAGTTTACCTGTGCCAGACTTGCTATCTTGTATAGGTAAGTCTGTTGCTATAAAAATAGATTCAAATCTTGAAAATGATAACACGAGCTGTCAATGCAGGCCATTTTAACTCCTGATCACAACAGAGAAGGATTATTCCCATCTGCCTCCATGCTTAACTCACACCAGCCTGCCCTGCTTCGGAATGTACGACTACCTGAGCGTGGGAATTTGATCTCAAAACTCATCTGCCACAAAAAGCTAAAAGAAACTTCTGAAAGAAAGGGAAAAGCAATGACTAAACATGAGCTAGGATCCAATACAGATGACTGGCACTTCTACCACTTGAACATGCTTCCCAAGTTGTTGTTAATCCCAGAACTCCGAGGAGAACCTCAACATCATTTTACTTCTCCTTTCTTTTGTTTTTTGTGCCTGAAACTTTTAACTTTTTGTTCATCACACTGTTCCTAAGTATACCATAAAGGGGAAAAATAACATCTGCTAGTTAATATAAATCAAAAGGTTATCAGTGCTGTACCTCAGAAAGCAGATGTCAACGATAATTCTCTTTGTCCACTCAAATGGTGTGAATAAAGTTGTTAGGAGCCAAATGCATACATGCTGTTATGGATTCCAAAACTGAAAAGACAGCACAGGAGAGACAATAGCCCTGGCAAAGCACTCTGATAGGATTTAATGACACATAAAACTCAGCTCCCTTAGCAAGACTATACAGTCCTTAATCAGCCTGGAAAAGCATTTGCAGCATTGCTTCTGCTGATGACTAAATGTACACAACTGAGGGGAAGAGGCAGGGGTAGAGTGGATTGGCAAATAAGGGCATGAAGTGGGAATAAGGAGAAGGAAAAGGGGAAGAGCCAAGAAAATAACTACAAATGGCATGAAATAAATTGGCAAATAGAATTTGTAAATGGTTTTACAGACGCCCTATCTCCTAAACAGGGTTGTCCTATTGCCAGCCCCATAGGTGGGCACTAAAATAGAAGTCTTGAGATGCAGACCTTCCTCCTTCTGCAGGAATCAGGCATCTGCATGTTCAGCCCTTTTGCAGTGAATACAGGTGTAAAATCTGCCAGAGGGCTGGGTTAGTTCTGGAGCAGATAGAGGGGAAAAAAGAGACTGTTCTCAACATCCTATTAGTATACAGCTGCATTACAAAATCAATTCAACTTCATATCCCTGTCAATCATTGTTCTGAAGTACTGCAAGACAAATGGATTTTCTCTGTGGCAACGGGATAGAGAACATGAATTTCAAGTCTTCTGGTGGACAGTTCAATATCCATACAGTTGTCTTGTCAAATCAGCAGAACATATGGTGCCTTTTAGTCTCCCAGTGCTAGTACACGAGAGTGGGCATCCAGAAGCAGCAGGGACGGGGGATTTGGTGATGCGAAAAGGAAAGACCTAAGAATGATCACTGAAATACTGAAAACATGGTGCTTACATCTCCTTAAATTACTGAAACAGGAGAAATCTGTGCACACTGCTGAGGAAAGGAGTTAACAAGGGGAAGAAGCGTGGATGCTACTGCATCACTGGTATAAAAACAGGGCTGCAGAGCTAGGTGGGGATTTGGGCTTCATCTACTGGGACTCAGAGCCGTGCTAAATTATGCCAACCTCTTTCCCTGAGCATCTTTGATATGCCAGATCCGGGCCTCCTACATCAAGTATCCTGCTGGGAATGGGAAATGCTGTGATGTTACTGAGCACTTTAAGAAAGGAAAAGTCCATAGAAAAATAACCAGATGCATAGGGTTTAATCTATCATCAAATCTATAGTTGCTAAATAACAGCATATCCTCAGATCTGTACTCACAGCATCTAATATCCCTTTCGTATACCACTTGATTTGTTTTGATGGCCAGAAATCTGTTCCTCCGCTTGAACTTGGGAAACAATTTATTTTCTGAGGTGAAAAATAACAAGACACAGCAGAAACATCCCAGTCCTCCTGTTGTAAATAGGGCAATCAGCGGTTCAAACGTTGAGCCCTCTTTCAGAAACCTACAAGCACAACAGCACAACTGAAACTGCTCAGAGGCTGGGACCTAAATGAGTTTGTTTCTCTAGAAGCACTCACAAAGGAATTTAGAAAACTTATAAATCTTAAAATGAATCTTATTTCACAATTCTTAACCAACACAGATAGTAGAGAGGTCTTTATCTTTCCACCCCCCTCTTCATTCACCATTTATGTGGTTCTACTGACCAGTTGCCGAAGGTAAAACCATGACACCAATCTAAGTAAAAACCTTTTTTTTTTTTAGTGTATTAACATGTATTCCTGGTTACAAGAAGCGCATGCTACTTCTATGGTGTGTGGAAGCTCATTTAATAATTAAATACATTTAACTGTTAAATAACTTTTTCCCTTCTTCCTTCAACATTAGATGCTTCCAGGACAGTAGCTGTAAGCTGGGGGCCATGATTTCAACCTTGGGCAGGAGGAAGCTTGACACCATATTTACTGGCTTACTACAGTACACTATTGAGTTTGTTAAGCTCAGTGGGAGACTTGTGCCTGTGAGCTACCCTGCATGGGCTGGAGACAGGCAGCAGAGAGAAGAAAATCAGGTTGCAAATGATGTGTGCCAGAGAGGGGTTGGAAGAAGTGAGGGCACAAAGTCCCAGATCCTCTACTCTGGAACATGGGCCCATGTCCCAAAAGATTTATCTCAGCCTGCTGCAATCAGTCCCATCTAATTGCTTTCGTATGCATAAATACATGGCTTTCACTACCCAGCTCTCACCTCTTATCACTGCTACAGACTGACTCTGCAAATTGCCATCTCTTGCCTAGGCCTCTGTGAATACAAATAACTAAATATGTCTGCAGTAAGCCAGGCAGCTGACTCCAGGGTTTTAAAGGTCAATAATTTCTTTTTAAAAATCAATAGATTTGTAACAAGCTACTAGAAACTTCCAGACTAAAAGCGGGCTTCAATGGACAATCCAATGGGGCATTTAATCCAAGCTGCATGAATTTTAACAGCACTCACACTTGTCAGTTTTCCTATTGCAGGAAAGCCCAGCACAAGCTATGAGGAATTCTGAGGATTAATTCTGTTCTCTTCTAGGAAGTTACCATTTCATCATTCCCTATTCACAGCTTATCACATACAATGGATGCTATTCAAGAGCAACTACTCAGGTGCATTAAAAAAGGAGAAGTGTGTAAGCAGTAGCTAAACAATGGCATTTCACTGTGTCATATGGAACAGGCACGGTGTTGTGCAGAGTTGCCCTGAAAAGAAGGCTTGCTTTCACAGCTCATTCCTCCCTCTCTCCAGCTGTTGCTGCTAAAGTCATCGCTTTCTTTTTTTGTCTTTAGAAAAGGATTGTCTGTAGTCAAATAAAAAAAAAAAAAAAAAAGGAAGGCCTAATTTTATCCCTCCTCCCTTTGGATTCATGTTTGTACAATAAATATCTGAACAAAGTCACTCGCCTTTCCTAGAAACCATTTGGTTAAGTAGATGTAATGTATTTAATTAACTATTTATTGTCCTAAACTTTCACATCATAATGAGAGCTACTTGAGCTCATTCAAAACTAGCAGGGTTGGGAAATGCTTTTGATGCAAAGGAATTTAGGTAATTCGATTGCCCTTTGTATTTCTCGCTGTGACCACAAGCAGTAATAACCCACAGTAACCACTGCCTGAACAAAAAGACAGAAAACCTTTAAGGAAAGGTTATAGCAGGTTATCTCTCATGCAACCTAGAATAGCCTTGAAGAGCAGCAAGAAAATAGCTGCATGCTTTGTCCTTGGTTAAGGTTTTCTGAGGCACCGAGGCAAGCCTCAGCTATTCCTTTGTAAAAGAGGCTGGTGGAAAATAGGCTAGGGAGTCATGCAGGCCCCACAGGAACCTAGCTAGCTTCCTAAAATTAGGTCAGCACCAATACAAAATTAGATGCAGCGTTCTGCTGACCCAACCAAAAGGAGGAGGAGCCATTTTTAATCAAGAATTCTTCAGGGTAATTTTAGATTGTGCTGGAAGTCACCAAGTACAAGCCACAAACTTGCTCAGTGTTAGCTACTCTGTTCCGCCAGCATCTGCTGGCGCTCATTTGAAGCCCAAGCATGGACAAGAACTTAGAAATTAAGTAAGAGGGCCAAAGCATGCAGTATTATTTAAATAATTAAACTCTGTACTTAGAGGGCATTCAGAGTGAGAGTTATTTACTGAAATTCATTTCTCAGGTAAATTAGCAGATGAAATTGCCTCAAGCTTCTCAAAGTGAATGTTCAAAACACAGTAAAGTCAAGATATTAATTACAATAAATACAACGTATCAAGCTTAGAACACAAAACAGTGCTCTGGAACAACAGTTTCCTGAAATCAGTTCTAACTATCTTTTGTCTTACAACTCAGTCTCCCTAGATCAGGGATCAACTCATACAAACATCAGAACTCCCAGGAATAGCATCATCATCATATGAATGTGCAGTTATAGCACATGTGGCAGTCGTAACGAGTAATAAATTACTAATATGCATACTGTTTTGTGACAGGCTGCTGTGAAGCACATCATTCCCAGATGCACTGGGAATCTCAAGTGCCAATTGTGATAATTTTCCCCCAAACTTCTTGGATGAAGAGCTTGCCAATCTGCATGTGCTATTTTGTGACTGATTAATTTTAGGGGTTGTCCTAGGTAAGAACTCTCTGACTTGCTGAATTCAGTACCGGCTTTAATCAGGTCTGGTTTCTAGATCATCTGAATACACAGGGTGCCATCTTTATTGGCTTCTGTAGATCGCTTGCTTTCCTTATCTATAAATAGTCCAGAGAAACACGAAATAGTAGGTATTGGAAGAGATCTCTAAAGACTGAGCCAAATACCTCTGCTAAAGCAGGTTCCCTACAGTAGGTTACATAAGATAGCAACTTTGGATATCTCCAGAGGACACTCCACAGCTTATCTGAGCAGCCTGTTCAAGAGCACTGCCACCCTCAATGTAAAGAGGGATCTCCTCATGTTCAACTGGAGCTTCCTACACATCAGTTAGTGCCCATTGGTGGACACCACTGAAAAAAAACTGGCCTTACCTAGCATTGACAAAGCCCCCTCTCAGCCTTCTTTTCTCCAAGCTGAACACTTCTACTTGCCCTTTTTCAACCTCATAACGTTCCTTCCCACTTGAACTCTCCAACCTGTCCAGGTCTTGCTCAATGACACACCCATTCTTTTTCAGATGAGATAAGCTTTTAATTGTAAATCTAATGGTTTCATACCAAACTGATTTAATATCACTACAGTTCATACAGCAAACTGATGTATCTATATATATATACATAGAAATTAATAAACATATGTGTGTGTACATATATCTATATACAGAAACTTCATTCCAGGAGTTGGATAAAACAAACTTCGAATTGAATAATATCTCGTAATAACTGAAACATAACACAGAACTCAAGTACGACAAACCCCAGCCTTAGTCACCACATAAACTGCTTACTCGGTCCCAGAGAGCCACAAACAATTCCATTCTACAAGCAAGCTTATTGCAAAAGATGTGCAAACCTTTGTCTAACCCTCCAATGAACTGTTGAACTCAGTAAGGATTTGTAGGAGGTTCTGTTTCAGTATCATGCTCGACACACAATGCTCTGTGGGGTCCTGGGTCTGCTCCCTTTCTATAGTCTGCAATCGTCTCTAATCTCATTGTGTAACTCAACAAAAGCAGCTTCTGCGCCCCTGTTCACAGTATGCTAACACTAACTACAAGAATCCACTGCATTTCTGAATGTCATTCTCTGCAGGATGACTTCCTCTGGCTGTCTGATGCTGCATCTGTGTGCCCAGGCTCATTTGAAGGTGTCTATTCTTAGGACCTTTCCAAGTAGCTACAGTAAAACAGCTCTTTTATGCCTGTCTTCAGAATTAAAAAAATTATTCTCCTGACATTATCTGCACGTGACAGGTCTGTAGATTCTTTTAATGTCAGGGTTTTAAAACTGTCCAGACAATAACAAGCGTGGCTAGTTAGATGGTTTTTTGGTTTTCTTTCTAAGCGTTTGCTTTATTTTACCTTTTCTCCTCAAAGCCATACTGTATGACCATAGAGATGCCACAGATTCTGAGTTTTGCGGTGTTTTGTTACTGTTTGTCAATTAGGCTGCCCACTGAAGGCACACACGCATTCTGAAGAAAGCAGTTATAAGTCCAGGTCAAAGGATATATTTACAGACCTAGAGACTACACAGCACAGAAATGAATGGCGGCTTGTTTTTATGGCTTAGATTGTCTTTGCCAACTAGCTTAACTAACCAGCTGTACAATAGATATGCCAGAATCACCTTCTGGCAGATCATAGGGGATGGAAGGTCCAGAAGGAGCACTGGCAAGCTGTCACATCAGTGGCGTTTGACAGACATACACTGAGAACATCTTCATCTGCTATCTAGAGAGCCATAAGAAAAGGGACAAACGTAACAAAGGCACACCACGACAGCTTTAGTGGTCTGAACAATGGATATTCAATAGCAGCCGTGCAATAAAACTGAATAACTTGGAAAACCCTACAACTGCAGCAGACTTCCTAGTTGGTTCGTAAGTCCTGTAAGAAAGAAAAAGGGAGAAACCCTTGTGCTTATTAAAACTGACAGACACGGCTCACTAATGAGAGCATAGCACCTTTTGCAAAGCCAGAATTTCCTGGATTCCATGTCTTTCCTTCAACTGTAGTGTATGAATCATGAATATTTTACAAACCATGACAGTGCTTAGAAACATTAGCTGATCTTTCCTGACAAGTCCCATGAAACACCCAGCTCTGCGACTGAGCTTAGTTTCAATCAAGTCCAAGTGATTGAACACTAATTAGCCTATTTCGCGTTATCTCTAGGTAAATATAGATTCCACATCGTTGAGGACAAGGAGTTTGGTGAGGAAGGACGCTGAGGCAATGTGGGACACCCGCCTCCCTCTCACAGGACCCGTGCTGTGTCACACAGGAGAACCCACCCCTTCTCCTGTGTCTCCCAGCTCAACCCTGCTATGTCATTTGAAACAGGAAAACAAATCCTGTATTTTTAACTGGATTTTTTTTATTATTATTCTGGCCCCTTGATTTAAACTCCCTGCAGAACTGCAGCTAACTGAACCCACTGCTTCCCAAGTGCAGACTTTGGCCAGAAGCTGCATTTTCCCTACCACCTCCTCCTCTAGCTCAACATCCCACCCCCTTCCTTCGGTACATGCTAGTCAGGGGGCCAGGGCAATTGTACCCAGATGTTATATATGTCAACATCTTCAAAGGGATGCTGTTAATAAAGGCTCACAGAAGGCAAATTGAGCTATGAGTGATTTTTGGGGGCAGCTACCGGAGATGCTGCAGGCTGACGCCTGTGGTAGGGCTGCACGGGGCTATGCCAGCCATGAGATCTGCCTGAGATGCTTTACTGATTTGCACTGTGACCTCAGCAAAGGATCGTAGGCTCCGAGAGGTTTAACTCAGCGCTTTCAAGTGGGGCTGTATGCCTCGGCTGTATTTTTCCCTGAAAGCACAGCTACAAGATCAAGTCACCAGGCTAATGCGTACTTGCTGGCAGTGTGCGCACACAAGGCTTGTGCTGGCTGCAATAATGAGACCTGTGTGCCATCTGGAATAAGTGGCTGGAAGTCCAGCAAGCAGGAACCTCAGCTCCCGAGTAGGTTCCATATTGTACCGCTTCGCTCCTCACAGTTACCCTTCCAGTACCTGTATGGAAAAGGAAACAAAGAGAACGGCTGTAGTCTGTTGTAGGAAAAGGCAGAAGAGCTAGAGCAGGCATTTGCAGATGTGAAGCTGGTGCTCACATTCCCCCACTCGCCCACTTCTGTTTTCACCCAGGAGCTGCAGGTTTGCAGTTGCCACAGTGACCGTATTAACAAATAGCAGCACAGGCTTTGCAGAAACATTGCGACTGTCAGAGCTGGGGGGAGTCCAACAGGTTTTCAGTGGCATTTCGTTGCTCTCTTTTCACTTACTAGCAAATGTAAATGCAACACTTCTTTTTCTTTATTGCGTACATCTCATTTTATAATACTGAAGGTTTCTGTTTAAGGGGATATACCGGTATCAGAAGCTTCTAAATTTGAAAGACCTCATCTTTCGTGTCTGGAAAGGCATCGCATGATTGCAGCATTCTTTAAAAGGCACAAACTGATTTGCATTAATGCTTCTCTCTATGAGCTAGCTAGGGGACTATAAATACAGCTCCTGTCTTTGGGATTACTTAGCATTTTTGCTCTGAAGGAGGAAGAAAAAAGCCAAGAAAAAGATTACCTGAGACAGATGGAAAGGAGGAGAGAACGTTCTGTACATCACTCAGAAATTAATGATGAATCTGTTGGCTCCTTCCAAACACAGAGATACATGAAAACTGAATTATACCAACTTCAACACCTGAACGCTTCTGCTGCATGGTTTCCAAGGTTCATATGCTGTTATTTAAAATAAATTGCTGACACTCCATAGGATTCAATATTAACTTTGGCAGATTTTCTTTCTAGAGAGAGCAGAATCTAATTTTAGTTGAACAAGTAACAGTGTGCTTTGCATTTCTGTAGTCCCTTCAATCCTCACACTGCCTTCAAAGCACTTCAAATGCCCGTCAAAAGTACTGTCTTGAAATATGGTCTCATCTTAAGGATGAAAAAAACCAAATATCTCATCGTCTAAGAGACAAGAGAAGTCCAGGACACGATCAACCACAGACTGTACTTAACGAGAACTGCTGATTAACCAGACACAACAGCTAACCTTTGTTCGTCTTTATATTAGCAAAATAAGACTTAAGAACTTTCCCAAATAATGTCATATAATTTGCAGAGAATCCACATATCCATTCATATACAACTACAATATATCTGTACAGACACATGCTTAATAAAAACACCAACACGCAGCTTTGCCAGCTGAAGGCTCATTTTGCAATCACATCTAATTTCCTTAGCAAAAGCAATGGCTTCACTCCTGCGCTAAATTTGCTTTCCATTTCACATAGGGTATTGCACTAACTCTAGAAATGGCTTTCTTCCCAACTTAACTAGAACTGTGTCAGAAAGTGCTTAACAGAGGTACACTCATGACAGCTGCAGCCAGCATTGCAGATCATTACAATTACACATTCTCACTTGACTGTCCTTTCCTGAGATCTCAAGATAAAACTGCACAGAAGATTCTTACGGAAGGTAATTAAACTCAGCGAAGTTGTTCATCTTGTCTTCCTCCTTATTTTGTATCAAATAAATGCGCTTTCCATTTAGCTGTAATAGACTAGCATTAGCTGGAAAGAGGGTAAGGTACTAATCTTTCTACATCCAATGTATTTTGACTCTCTGCAGTGAATCCTGTCTGCATCGGATGTCTTTCATCTGTACCTAGTTGGCTTGATAACCAAGCCATCGATACCCTTGCCTGCAGTTATTTAAGTCCACAATTCTTTTCAACAAACCACACAAAACTAGATGGAAACAGAAACTGCACAGTGGTTTCTCTTCCCTCCCATATTAGCTTCCCAAGTTGAGGCAACGGGTTATAAACATCAGCTTTAGCAGTGAATAATTTCAGCAACCAGTAATTGTTGCTAGCAAACACCAAATGCAATACAGGTACAGGCCTTCCTTCTATCTTCGTGATTCACAACACCAAGCTAGGATAGGCAGCTGCTTATGTTACACACTTCAAAGCTCTTCATGCCTTTTGTGCCTGTGGCAGGTAGTGTCCTGTAGAGCCTGGACCAGCCTAGCAGGCTCTGAACTGATTTCCACAGTGAGTTCTCTCCCAATTGCTTGCAGTTGTGCCTAAAACATTTATAGATCAGCTTCCATTTCAAAAATAGCCCACAAGCTTTATATACCACTGAGAGGACTCAGTTCACCTCCCAGGCAGACCATGTGGCAGTTTGAAGTTTGACAGCTCTCAACACTGCCACGCTGCATGTTTTCAGGAATGCTGCAGCAGAAGAAATATGCCCACCTAGCACCTCAGGGAGCATTCAGATAGATGAGCTACAACCACATAAGGTGGGGGTGATACTCAGAATCACGGGTTAAAACATCATGGGGCTGTAAAAGCTATCAGAGGGAAACAAAACACCCATCACCTCGTGCAGTACTGGTTTTGCTCACTATATAGTAGACTTCACAGACCATCATCCTTCACTGGTGCTACTAAAAGATTTGGTTATTTTCTTTTTATAAAGTGTTTTTGTTTTTTAATCTTAAATAAGACATTTAATTGGAAAACGTTGGGGTTTTTGTGTGGCTTTTTTTTTTTTTATTTTTGTTGGTGGTTGTTTTTTCCAATGAAGAATGAGCAGACCCACTGAAAACAGAGGAGGTACCAGAATACTCAGTCTCTCAGGTTAGCAGTGAGGAATAGTCAAGTCCCTATCACAATGCTCTATGAATCACTTTTGTCATCTGCATTTCCTGTTTTGAGGAAAATTCCCTTTATAAAATAACAAGTGAGGTTTTTCTGTTAGCAGTGCCAACCTGCTGAATGGTTCAGGTTTAACAGTGCTTGCTCAGTTCCCTAGGAGTTATTCCAGATGCTGAACAATACAAATGTGCCAAGACAGTGTATTTTGCAGGTAGTATGACTGAAAGTTTTTCCCCATTTCAAGGAATTACAAGGAAATGGTCTTAAATAACAGTTTATGGGGAGGCCATACACATTCAACAAGAAAAGGGGCTTTCTACAACCAAACATTCTTCTGTACTTGGCTGGTCACATACAGAATAGCTACTGGCAGAGTTAAAGCAAGACCATAATACTCAAGATTCTAGAACAGATCAGCAGCTCAGCATCAAGGAAAACCACAAAAGGACCAAGAAACAGGCCTGACATAAAGCTAGTTCTCTGGATCATAGAATGGTCTAGGTTAAAAAGGACCACAATGATCATCCAGTTTCAACCCCCTGCTGTGTGCAGGGTCACCAACCAGCAGACCAGGCTGCCCAGAGCCACATCCAGCCTGGCCTTGAATGCCTGCAGGGATGGGGCATCCACAGCCTCCTTGGGCAACTTGTTCCAGTGTGCCTTGCAGATGCCTAAACCAATCAGAAGCTTATCACCCAATGAAATAACAGACCTGCTTTAACATGGTCCTCTACCCAAGCTCCTTCATTCTTTTGAAAACCTGTTTGCTAAGATGGCAAAACAAATGCAGGCACCTTTGCACATCATGACACTGTGTCACAATGATTTAGAGTGGGAGGCCTCAGCAGACTTCAAACAACCAAACATAACAACTGACTTTTGTGATTAAATACCACCTGCCTGACCACTGCATCAAATCACACACGTGACAAGTCAGTTAATGTGATCTCTTTTGTTTTGCTTTTAATTGAGAAATACTGTTTTAATAATCAGATAAATGTGCACATGATGCATCTCTGAGGAATTTTTATTGTGTTTGAGAAAGGTGCCAGATGAATACAGCCATGCAAATTGAAGCACTCCATTAAAACAGAGACAAGTACAGAACAGGCAGTAGCACTGCAAGCTGCCTGCACAGCTTTTGCAGCCAAATTAGATTAATCACAACCAGGAGGGAACACATTTAAACATAGCATAGTGCTATACATCTACAGCTATGCACAGCGGCCTTCCTGAACAGCTCCCAGGGAATGCCAGCTGTGCAATGAGGACAGCTGCCCACCAGCCGGACCCACCAGATTACTGAACACAAAAAGGCCGACAACTGTTGGAATAACACAGTTTTGTCAGCCTAATTAGAGAAAAAAGATTATTTACAACACCATCAATCTTATAGCCCACCCTTTTGCTTCATTATTTTAACAGACACCCTTTGTTAATAGATGCCTTCAGTTTCAACCTTCCTTGATATTCTTTGCATCAATCAAAACTCACTGAACCACACACACAGCCCTAACCTTCACTGCTAATGCTTGCTAATGGGAATGGTTTAATCACCCAACTTGATTATTACTGATTTAAACTGTTCTTTCTACAGAGACACATACATCCACAATATTGTACTACTCTTATCTGTCTTAACATACATAGAGTACAAGATCTTTTCAATAGGACAACAATAAGTGAATAAAAGAAATAGCTTCCTTGTAGTAGTGCTCTCATTCAAAAGGCAGGTGTTTCTCTGATGGTTCTTTTCAGAGCTTTTTCAAGAGTGATTTGAAGGCTCTTACTAGAGGCCATGAAAGACTGTGGTAACTTGGAACAACTCAGAAGTGGAAATAGTCAGGAGTGCCAGCCAGTAGTCTCAGTCTATTTTCTTATGCAGCCAAAGCTCTGCTGCATATTACATGCATTGAAACAGTAAGAAGAAGCTTGAAAATGGGAGAAAAGTATACTGAGACAACAAAGCATGTCTGCAGTCTTTGAATCGCAATCTGAAGAGCTAAGTTCTATTGGTATCTGCATGACCTCAGGCAGGATATTTTCATGACATACCCCTCATTCCTGTAGAAATGTGACAAAACATAAATGCCCCTCACTATCAGTTAATACACTTCTTATGCAGAGCATCCTTGTACTACTATTAAATAAAGCTCATCACAAACTTACTATAGGTTCATCACATAGCACAGAAATAAATAGTATTAACTGCCCAGTTAAAAATACTCCTGACAGGCACTCAAGTGCTTTTTATTCCTTTAAGCTGAAGTCAGGCACCACTGCACAACCGCAAACAAAAGCAACTTGAGCCACTGGTCAGAAACCGGAGGATACATTAATTCTCATTCAGGTCAGTGTGGATGACAGTAGAGACAGACGGGGTCTAAGTAGGGGAAAATGTGCATTCAAAGCAAGCATAAAGAAATTTTTTTCACCACAAAGTTTAACAGAAAGTCAAATAGGTTGCCCCAAGACATTTTGCCATCTCCAGCTTAAGAGGTTTTGAGGTTTTCAAAACAAGACCAGACAAAGCTCTCAGCAGCCTTGCCTGATCTCACAGCTGATCCTACCTTAGGCAGGAGATTGACCTTCCAAGGTCCCTTCCAAATGGGTTTATCCTGTAATAGCCACTGCCAAAGGTAACCTGAAAATCTGAAGAAAAACATCACATGTACACAAAAGAACAACAAATAATTGAGTCAAGGGGAAGAAGGAATGTATAAAAAGCAGAGGAGCGCTTTACATGTAACTTTCAGATGTGCATGCAGACACATTAGCTTAGCTTTTGCCATGCAGATAAGTTTGTGTTTGGAGAAGAAATGCCACCGTATTTATGAAGAGGAATGATACTAAAAGTACTTCTCATCAAAACACTCATGGTGCATTAACATCCTTACAAAGTACAGCATTTATGATGAACATGTTACAAAGACTATTATCATGTTTCCCCAAAATAGTAATATTCATAGTAAAAATAGACAAGTTAAAAGACTGAGCTGAAGCTAGGAGAACTCCATCCTTTTCACTCCACAGAAATTTAGTCTCTGTCTTTACAATATTCACCAGCTCTGTTCTCCACTTTCTCTCACTCCTTTCATCTCTCTCTCTCAGTGGGTAAAAGGCAAGTTACACATTTATGACCTGAATGCAAGAATACCCTGCTAATCACCGTCTTCCTCTCACTGGATGTCAGAGTTGGCAATTTTCTACTTCCTTCACTGAGTGGCCATGTGTATATCTCATACCATTTCTTCATGACATTGCAGGAGTGGGTAGCAACTGCAACTAAACAAACCTCTTTTTTCCAAGAGATGTTTTTTTAGACATATTCAGCATCTGTCTCATTTTCAGGAAGTGTTCGATATCAGAGAGGTTCAGCTTCTTTCAGTCCTGATGGTTGTAAATCAGAGCATTTTTAAATTGATTTTTTCTTTAATTCATGTTGCCGTATCCCTCTCATTTATTTACAGCAGAGAAAAGCCAAGCACGCTTTTCCACCCCTTGCCAGCAAACTGATTGTTCCTTGGATCAGTCTGTTCAGTATATTCCAGACTACAGCAAGGAAGTTATTTATCCTCAGCACTTTGGCAGTATTGAGCTGTGTTAAACAGATGCTGTCTTTTACACCCCAATCGTAACTACTTATCACTGGTGGAATTAAAGATCTCTCTATGTTAAGTTTTCTTTGTTTCTGGAGATCAAGTCATAAGTCAAAACATCTCATTCTTCCTCTGTCTTGATTTTGGTCACTAATTTGGTAGAAAAAAACTCAGTTTAGCTCAGCTTGCAGCATTAGCAAGTGTTTCTTTAAGTAGGTGCTTTTATACCTCCAAGATTTCATAGATGACAGCACAAATTTCTCATGCAATAATTTTCAGTTCTCACCAAGAAGTGAATTCAATGAGAGCTGTGAAGACTGCAAACAAGTAATGGAAATGCCAGTAACTTGTGAAGGAAATTATCACTGCCAGCTAAGGTGTTCAGCTCATGGACATCTGTCAGTGAAATAAATATACGACTCTCAGCTAATAAATTTCAGTCTCCTTGCATCATCAAAAGGCAACACTAAACCTATTACTCCTTCGTAAATATTCACCTACAATAAAAGCCAGATTCTAGAACCATAGGCCGTTAGATTTTATGCACGTGCAACTGCTTCATTCATCCTTCAGTTATGCAGTTTCTCTACCGCCTAGTTCATTGCTCCCTCTATATCTGCTCATACATGTTCATCAGTTCATATAACTCTCAAAAGGGAATGATAAAATAGGAATCCCAGAGTGGAACATACCAGCTGGAAAAGAATAAATTATACTCAACACAGGACAGAAGGGGCAGAAATGTTGCTGCATATGTATCTATCAGTACAAGAAAAAAGAAAGGATATGTTTGCTATCAGGGTGAGGTAAAAATCCTAGCTAATAATGAATTCTCTCTTATCTTTAAGTTTATGTGAGAAATGTGGATATCATTGAAAAAGAAGGAAAAGAACTAATTGATAATCAGGAGATGTGGAACTACAGTAGGAATAACCATGAGTAATCTCAGAAAAAGAAAAAACCTGGTGTTATCCAATACTTTCATACTAAGTTTACTCAGCAAATCAAGTTGAGGAGGTCAGTCTACAGAGGAAACAATTTCAGTCAAAAAGCTTATTTACAACATCCAAAGAAAATCCGTGGCCACAAGAAAGATGGTCCTGGTTCAGAAATGTAAATGTCTGAATGCATCCCACTAAAATATAGCCAGACCTTGGCTATCCATGGATAGACCTTGGCCTAAACCATGATCAAGCAGATAAAAATAAAGATGGATGGAACAAGCTTTTAACAAACAATTGATTAGTCACTTCAGCACTTAATGAATTATTTAAGGAAATCAAATAGTTGCAAGCAGTATTTTTTGGTTTCAACCTGAAGTGTAATTTGTGCACTGAGGTCACAAGAGCATGCTGAATACATGTGTGTATATGCAAGGGGTGCAATGAGAGATCGAGTAGATGGCACCAGAGAACAGCATAGAGCAGTTCTAAGCAAGTAAGTTCTATGGCAAAGAAATACAAATAAACAAAACTGACTGAACTGTTGAAGCTTTCAAAGTCAGAAATGGAATTAGAAATCTGTTCCTGATTTCAGCCATTAACATTTTAGCATTGCAATTTAGTGTAAACCACTACTTAGCTTCTTTAAGTGCCAATCATGTGGGTGGCATCGCCTTGCTTATTTCCTGCTATTACTTGAAAAATTTATGAGTCTGCATTGCAAGAACCATTTTTCATTTGCTGCGTGGAATTTTTCTCCTACTGTTTGTTCTTCCCTAGTGATAAACTGTTTTTTTTTTCTTGGAAAAAATAGTAGGTGCTCAACTAACCCTTTGTTTTCAGTTGTGCTCTGTGCTTCTATAACTAGAGACTATCTTGAATTCATGTTTGGAAGAACACGTAGTGAAAAAAACTCCAACTGAAATATACTAGAATTACTGTTTAGAAGTATTAAATCTGCTTCTAGGAACTCGTCTTCTTCCCATTCATACTGTTCTTCCTGAAAGCCTGGCAGAGGCACACACATTTCTGTCATGGTTCCCATCTGCGCTCTCATCTCTGACAGGGAGCTGACTGGTGTGCTACAAGGCAGTTTGCTATCAAAGACATCACTTGGGCTTTGAAACCAAACCCAACAAGGCATATACTCATCGCACTGCCCACAGAAGATAAATTGTCTCTCATGAACTAAATCCAGGTGAAGAACATTCCTCTGCAATCAGCAAGCTAAGACTATCGGCTTCACCAGAGAAAGCAATTCAGTTTCTCCTCAGAATACTGTTTTCAGTTTCATTACACACCTGCATCTGGGAACAGCACTTGACAATTAAGTATTGGTACTGCTTTCAAAATTCTTCATGTATTTATTTTCCTGTTGACTGCTGTGTAACTTATTGTAAAAACGTCTGATGTTATCCAGCCAGATCTACTTGCAAATCAATTAAATAGTTAATTATCACTATTCTTCTTCCCCTGGAAATGAAGCTACTCAAAAATAGGAAAAACATCTTAAAGAATTGATCTGGCTAGCTTTGCTATGCCACCATGCACTGTCCTTGTGGAGAATTGTAAAGAGGCATGGTGTCATTAAACACATCCACCCAGAGATTAACATGGAAAAACTACACTCAACTAACAGTATAACTGCACCGTGTAGATGCTTTTTACCCAGCATGATGAATACACAATAGTATTGCTGTAACTACAACTGTGACCATCTTGCCACTGATACTGCAAGCAGCTATGCGCAATAGAAAAAGCTGTAATGAAAGAGCGTACGTCAGGCCAGAGAAGAGGCTTTGGAGAGTGCACACAGCCCACAGTCTCTCTTGCTCTTTCCACCTTAAGAAGGCAGAATATTGATTCCTGTAGTAGACTTTTTTTTTTTTTTTTAAATTACTATTATTAGACATGGAACTAATCAGTAAAGCCTGAAAAACATCAGGGGTATTGGCAGGCCAGGTTTATCTTTGGCAGTGCCCAATATAGACAACATATCTGTGCAGGTATTCAGCTGTCATTGCGAAGAAGAGATCCTACATAGGAAGGGACGCCAACAGTGCTCTGATAGAGAGGTGTTGTACCCAGCTTTCCTCCAAATGTTCCAGTACTGACTATTAAAGAACAACTTAATGACAGGCTTTCCATTACTTCTATTTCAGTGTTGTTGGGTGTTCTTTTTTCATGGAAACACAATCTCCTTTTTAATAGTTGTCAAATGTGTTATGAAAATGAGTGAATATCTTGCTCCTACATGTTCAGCTCCACATTTCAGCATGTGCAGTACATTCTGACAAGATATACTTGACAAGGGTATTTTTCTTCTACTGTTTTTTGTTCAGATGTTTATTCATATAACTCCTTATTAAATACGCACTTGCATATTGTTAATTGTTTATGGAAAAGTAAACGCATGAGATACCCTTGCAGATAATATCTTTTAAATCCAATGCTAAAGGGCCCACTATAGATTTTGTACGCCAAGTGCTTCACACCTGTCAACTTTCCATTCAGAATTCTGTCAGCAAATGTTATTTACCATGTCAGAAGACATCATGAATCCAGGCCTTTAAAACATGCAGTAGCACTTGAATATAGACACTACTAAATTCCACTAAGTCAATTATGGGCCAAGTTTCTAACAGCATGTGATATCCCAGAAAATTAACTTAGAGAACATTTATACTTTGCTTGCAGTTTGTCTGCCCTACTGCTTGCAACTAAACTGGACTGCATTCTGATCCTATCACACTGCCCATGCAAGCAGGATAAAAATTGCCTCATCGCTGAGGAACAAGTAGAAAAATCAATTCCCATATTCAAGGAAATCATAATTTCAGTAGGCAGTAAATCCATAACATGTTGTCTCCTGGTTATCAAACTCCCATAACACTTTCAAAAGTGGAGGTCAAGAGCCTAAATCAGACAGCATCCTGGATGGACTGCAGTTTGCTTACCTCTCCTCTTTCCTCTCAGTTTTATCTAAATCAAACTCTTTCCCCACATTAAGCCACATGTGTTTTTTTTAAGCTGGCTTTAATCACCTATTTTCACCGATGGCTCCCTATCCTGATTTGAGCCTTGTAATTCCCCACCAGTGCTCACATCAACCAGTACTCCATCAGGAATGGCAGGGGTAGGGATGCTGACTTACAAAGAATGCCACATGGCTGCGGGTGTTCCTAAATACCATGTTGTGTCACCCACCTCACTGTTAAGCCCAGATATCATAGTAATTCCAAGCTAGATGCCATCCAGTGGCCTATACCCTATATACAGCACACTGCCACAATTCCCCGGCAGTTGGAGAGACCCTAATTTTACTAGTAACTTCAGGAAAATAAACTTAACAGGAGTGATGACAACATACAAAAATATGACCCAGGACATGCATATATAGAGAGAAGTAAGCATAGATTTTGTTCCTGACTTCATCTTCTCAGCTTAGTCAATGTGTGGATTTTCTCTAGCGAGAACACGAGGGAATATTCTTGATGATGTGTTTATTTTTAGTCACCTTTTACGTACTCAATTCCAATTTCATTCCTGTAACACTGCCAATAGGAAAACACTAAATAAGTTATTGCCAGAAGTATGAACATTTATGTGAAAAAGTTCAATTGCACAAAAGCTTGCACCAAACAAACCTCAAAGGGTTACGTTCCCTAGCAGAGCAACCTCATTTATATGTGTAAATGAATGTTTAAATGCACATTCAAATAAATATTTCTATAATATTTCTCCCTTAGCTCTGGGAATGCAGAAGTGTTTTGACAAGTACAGCAAAGGGCTAATAAACAATAAATCTTAAAATCAGTCATTATTTCAGCTGTATTAAACATACAGTTTATCATGTAGCAAATCAAAAGCAAGAGGAATATTTAAACAAGAGGACAAGAAACACATTTAACACATCTTAGCACTTGTAAAGATGAGCTTACTTTTATTAGCATTGAGACATTTTCTCAGGAAAGGTATAGCTTATTGCTTACCCCAAAAGCCCCCTCTGGTGTTGAAGATATATTTATCATAATGCAACCATCCCGTGTCTATGCATGACCTTGTGTATAAATGAAGCCCCGAGGTCACACCGGCCTTTTTATCACTGACATAATCTCAGGGAGTCATTGATAAGGACTTGGATCCTTCTTATCAATTGCTATGGAAATGTGATGCAAGTCTTCAAAACGAAAAGCTACTTGCTCAAAGAAACTTGGTCCAACTACTTGCTTTAAGTGGGAGCAGATGATGGGGCTGTCCAAAAGCTTTTATCCTTCCCTGACTAAACCAGGGTGTATTTCTCTGTGGTCACTGTCAGTGGTGCTTTTGTTTTCAAGTTTCTCTTTCTGTTATGGGAATTTGGAGCCTGCTTAATCTAATCAGTTCATCAGTAAAGATACAGAAGACAAGAATGTATTTCTTAAAAAACACTAATAAAACAAATAGGCTCTTCATTCAGCATCTCCAGCTAAGTTGTATAATCAGTACCTTCATGCAGGCCTCCTTTACTCATGCAGCAGAGGAAAGGAAAAAAAAAAAAACCAAAAAAAACCAGATGCACTCAAGCAATATTAATCAGAAATAAATTCCTCTCCCACTATGGCACCAGTCTCCTTGCAGACATGGGTGTGCCAGGATGAGCATGAGCTTTGTATTAACAGTTTTCAAAAGAAGGAAGCATTTTAATAGTCACACCCTGGCATCCTTCGCCTTTGGAGTCAACACCCAGCCAATGCCTTTGGTTACTCTTTCCTTTGGTGACTCCATGAGAAGGCAAACATAAGCATGCAGGAGATAACCCTTCTCAGGTTGGGCTGAGTATGGGTATGGGCTTCTCAGATACCGTGATGACAGAAACAAGATAATTGTCTTGGGTAGATTAATTTGTCTGGACAGAAAATACCCAGACTAAAAGATGTGAAGGAACCATTAATGGGAATACTAACTAAATAGAAAAATAATTAATTTCCCTTTGAACTAAAAACAGAGTTTAATCATCTATTAAAGGGCACAAGTCTGCTAAGAGAGGTTAAAATGATAGTCTGTCAACTTCCCAAAGTTAGTACTGACATTTGGCTAAGTAGTGCTCACAGTACAGACTAATGCTGCAATAATAGGAACAAGGAAGGGCCTTTCAAAGGTTTTCAGAACAGAGTCCACACATGCAGAAGAAATCATGCAAGCTTCATGGCTTGTGGTAACAGCATGACAGTAACCAAAACAACAGTACAAATGCTTTCTACAAATTTCACTTATTAGAGCATACAGAACACAGATACCAGTCTACTCTTTGCTCTATATAAAGTCCAGTCATCTATATAAGCCTATGATCTTGTTAAGATCAAAACTTTGTCTCAACTAACTAACATTAACTTTTGCATTTATCATGCTTAGTCAGCAGGAGCACAGTCAGGGGTTCAAATTAGGGAGGAAACAAAATCTGTTATCCCACAACAAAGCAAACACAAATCTTAAGTTTCCTGTGGCAGTGTACAGTGTAGGAATACCCATACAAGGCCGAGCCTCTATTAGTATGTTGATACTGGTAATACTGGTCTGCTGCACTGTATCATCCATATTCAACAGCATGCACATTTCAGTGCCCATTCCCCTGTACTTCTGTTATATCTAAACACACAGTTGAATGCTTGTTCTGAGTCTACAGAGCAGCATTGCATTTCAAACTGGATTCCTTTCTCAGAGAGAACAAAAGAACAACTATTTCATATTAACCAGTCTTCAACTCTAGCAACTTCAGCACAACGTGAATGCATTCCTGAAATTTGAAATAGGTTCCATTAAATTTCAGTGCATCTCTGCTCTTATTGCTTTCTAGTCAGTTCAGTGCTTATCTGTGCAAAACCTTCTGAGTTATGTTCATCATTATTTTCAGGTTCATGGCTGCTCCAGCTTCCCTGACAGGATCAGAATGACCTCATTCTTCACATTCATTTGTTCTCCTCATAAATAAGTTTCCCAGGTCATGAAAGTTCACTTAAAAGAGGTGTCTTCTTTTGCTAAGCACCATAACATGTCAGTCATGAATATGTGTGATGGTCTCTATTTACCTACATCATCACGGGCTGCCTTGGCACACACTTTTCCTTTGCAGTAACCCACAGTTTTAATCCAAGCCTTACTGAAGCCAAAAGGCCTAAGGGAACCTTTTCAAGGTTCATGAAATCTTATCCCCAGATAAGTAGTAACTTGTGGAGGAAATACTCATGCTGCCATTGTAACCAGATGGCAACACTTTTTGCCTCCTTTTATTTACATACTTAATGAACTTGTAAAAGGAAATTTTAAAGTGCTGTGCACTAAAGACGTGCTATATATTCAATTACAGAAACTTGGAACAGTCTAATGTATATATAATACCAGCTACTTATAAGCAATTAGAGGAGCTGATTGGATGCTGAAATAAAAATTGAGTTGATCTGTAATTTATCTAAGAATCCTTCTGCTTTTGGATTCACTGTTATTATTTTTCCCCTCATATTATTCTGCTGCAATTGCAATAAAAGGCTCAACCGGCAGACAAAATATAATGAGTTATCAGGCTCATACTGCTTGTTCTAAGAAATAAAACAGGCTATGGCTTACTCAGCACACAGCAAAGTTTGACAGGGAAATTGTTTCTGTGACAAGATGTCAATGTAAAACACCCATCAGTTTTGAGTGGCAGGAAATAATTCAGAAAAGCTCAAATCAATATCTACTTTCTTATATGATTTACTAACAGCTGAATAGAAAGGATGCATATATGAACAACTATAAATGAAAGGCTATAAATTATTTTATGCGTATCTAGTCTTTACTTGGAAACTGGTGTACTAATTAATGTGTTTACTAATTTAGCTCTATTAAGCCCAATTCACTGCCACTAAATTCCACAGCACTAGCTAAACACAGGCTTTTACCGTACCGTTGAACTACCTAGTAGTCCTAACTGCAGCTAGTATGAATGGTTTTCTCGTCACTATAATTACTCTAAGTTCCATATTTGTCTTTTATCTGAAGCACTGAACAGAATGTGCCAAGGAGCTGTGAAGCCTCTCTGAAGGCAGCCAGCTGCTGTGTGTGACCCACAGCAGTCAATCACCCCTTTGTCATGCACATTTCTTTCTGTGCAGCTGGTACCTTAACTTAGTTCACCCGTGAAGCTTTTTTAATGCCTTCTGAAGACACCATCTGAAAGACAGACTGGGACTGGTCTTGACATAGGAACTGCACAGGCTCACAGGCCTGGGTTTTGCTCCCCTCATTCATCCCTACAGCATGACTCTGGTACCCATTTCCCCTTCCCAGAGAGATCTGAGCACTAAAAGCATTTC
The DNA here is from genome assembly GCF_054131305.1 of Coturnix japonica. Lineage (NCBI taxonomy): Eukaryota > Metazoa > Chordata > Aves > Galliformes > Phasianidae > Coturnix > Coturnix japonica. Next base: position 3,160,720 of record NC_140670.1, read on the forward strand.
TGCTCCTCAACTCCATTCACTTAATGGCTTGTGAGACTTCAGAGAGCTTTTTGCTTTCCTCCATCATCAGAGCACCAGACCTTGACAGAGCAAGAAAGATGCATATTATCCACCTACTGATCAACTGTCTGCTAAGGGACAAGTAAAAGGAAAATAAAGAATGGCGCATTTGGTTTCTAAATTACATCATTAGTGTAAGAAGAATGAGTGACATAAAACATACTCTACTTTCAAAACCTCTTTGCGCATGTTTGCTTGATTCTCATTATCTGCTAGATTGCACAAACACATCAGGTGTTGGAAGGTCTAGAATAACCATGGTTCAGTTCCACAGTCATCTACCATTGCCACTAAGTAGGTATCTAATTGCTAAGAGAGAAAAGCGACCGGAAATTTAAGAATAATTTCTTTTACATCGTATCTTTAAGTTATCATAAACCCATGGTAAACATTTCATTCAACAATTTACTATATATTCTGTTTTGTAAACCCTTTCTCTCTCACATATAAGCCTTTTGAATCAGTATGCCACCGAGCTCAAAAACAGGTTAAAGCTAAGAGTGATGCATGGTTGCACTGCTAACACTGCCGAAACATCTTGGTTTTTCCTCGTTATTGGGCTGATACCATCCTAATCTTCCTTCCAATCTGCCCCACTCACTTATGATTCAAAAATAGACAGGAGATTGCATATCTGTTATAGGAAATTAACTTCATAACCATTTGCTCTTCTCTGTTTCTGCTGGCCAACTGTTTACGTCCTTTCATAGCTGTTCTCCCAGGTTTTGGTTTTGTTCTGTTTTTCATGTCGCTGTAGCCAATACTTGAAGGGCCATCACTCTTCCAAGACTCAGACTTTATACCAACTTAAGAGGTTCTACCCTAGGAAAGAGGACAGGTCTTTATTAGTAATTGCTTATTTTATTGCTGACATCAGTAACAGGACTGATGAGGCTACCCTTCCTTAGCCTCAGCTATGGCCTTGCAGAGGAACACTGTGCACGATGCAGATACTAAGTGAGGAGCAGCATATTGCCATGGAAATGCTTACAAATGCCTTCACTTCTGATTCATGCTACCACAGGGAGTTTCCAGCTTGCTGGGAATGACTAAGTGTTTATCTCCCAGTTGCAAATTATATCCCAGTTCTGTCTGGATTCAGAAAGTAACCCTTTTCCTCATGATTTTTTTTCCTCTTGATTTGGGCTTCATAGCTCTTGCTTATATAAAACTACTGTCTTTATTCTTAATTTTGCTTTTCTGCTTTATTCTCTAAATAAATCTTACAAAAAAAAAAAAAGTCCATAAATATGGATTGTAAAATAAAGCAGTTCTTTAATTAATTATCTTTTGACATTAACAGGTATGCAAGCGAAGATGAGAGTTTTTCAGAAGCGTTTCTATCTCTTCTTTCATGGGCATTTACAATCTGACCCTTACAAGAAATCATCATCCACTTCCAACACACACAGTAACAGCTTCATTGATTTCCATCAGCCTTCCAACGCTTATTAATCCTTTTGTTAAAGCATATAAGCTACCAGGTGCTATTTGTATATTACAACTACTTTTATCTTACGAAGTAAACTTCCACAAAACTAAAGCATGCTTATTCTATTTCCTTATCAAATACATTTTCCAGACCTTTCTGTGTCACACAAGTTCAGTGGGCACAAAAGATGATATTTGGGTCATCTTGCATGGACCTGTCCAAGAGAATCCTCCTCCTCCAAGTCCACCAAATCTCACCTCTCTAATAGCTGTTACGTGTTCAAAATATAACACAAGCAAAAAAACTGCACTTATGTTAATCCTATCTACTGACTCTTTTCACAAGCAATTTCTAAAAGAGGTGTACAGTGATGTATAGTGACAATAATGCAAAGATGGTACAAGAGAGGTGGTGATAAGTATCCAGAAGGTTATTTAAAGGAAAGACTCACCCAATAGAGACCTTCAGTCTGCTGGGAAATGCTGAAGCAATCTCAAAGAAATGTTGTTTCGGTGGTGGTCAGCCCTTAAATGAGGTCTAGAGGAGGTGGAGTCAAGCTCCACCTCTTCCAGGAGCACAACTGAATTACCCTCACCTGCGCTCCCACAGCTGACCAGACACTTGCCTCAGCTGATTAATCAGAGGTTCAAGCTGTTATTACCAATTTCCCATACAAGAGGTCAATACAGTGTCTTACTGTCAGTCTTTGAAAACCATCTTGTCATGATCATCGTTCACTTTTGAGTAAGGTGTACATTCTCTTAATTTTGTAATAATGACAACTGGAAAATGAATTTAAACACAACCAAGCAAGAAAAACAATATGAAGTCTAATCTCCTCAGCAGATAATAATGAGTAGCAGTACAACTTCACAACTTACCCTCTTAATGGCTGATTAATAAATTCTCCAGCAAACAAAGAAATGGCAGTTTAAAGTACAGTGGTCGCATTTACACAGCGGTCACCTTTACACGATTATTGTATAAATCTTGCATCTCAGCTTATCTCTATAACACTGCAACTCAGATTCCCCAGTGCTATTGAAGGAACGTGAATTGGAGGCACAATAGTTGTCATTAGGAAAGGCAGACTTGCATGTTATTGATCTACTCGTGGCTTTGTCCTATCCCTTCACTGCCAAGCTGTCGTCCTCTCTTACGACACTATTGGTGATAAAATACTTACTCATTTAATTACTTTAATTAATGATGAACTTCAAGCTTCAAAACATGCCACAAAGACAAGAGACTAATTAGGTATTGAGTTATCTTTATCAGATTCAGTTAATCCCCAACTGTTCCCATTCAATTATTTCAGACAGTACATCTTTTCTCCTTGGATGGAGTTACTATCCAATGCAAAATGTCGTCTTGCTAAGACCCAGTAAAGTACAGTAGGTCATTTTATGTTAAGACATATAAAGTAGCAGGGCAGTGAGATGGGAATGTTCTCAAGCAATTCATAACTCCTCCAGCCTAAGTGAAAAGTACAAGGATAAGGGAAAATAAAAATGAAATTATTTACTATCCTAGGAATTATATAGGATCTACTGACATTTTTTAGCGTTCTGTGTAACTGAGAAACAAGAAAAAATTTCTGACAGAAACAGATTCTCACGTGTACAAGAAACAGCAACGAGCTCAGTGTGCTTTCTTAGATAAAGAGAGCCCATCCACAGGAGGTGAATAATTAGTACAAAAGAATGAATTTGACTACCTTTACCACGTGTTAAGAGCAGGACCAATTGTTGGGCACCAAATCACTTCAGACACTTACCAGCATCATGGCTACAGTTTAACCCACTGAATTGCATAACTGGGAAACGTCTGAACAGTTGAGTATGATAGGAGCAAAAGAGCATTCCTTGTGAAAAACATGAAGTTTAATCATGTGCAAACACTGAGTGATTCCTACAGTATACTCACCTAAATGTGGAGGTCTAGTGATGTCACACAGATAAGACAATGTTCTTGTACTGCCTATTATTTTTTATTACTAATCCTTTAACTGGTTCTGTCATGGAAATAGTTGTCTTTTCAGAGGCTGTCTATGGAGATGTAATGTGCATATAGGACTATTTAGACACAGAAGCAATAATGCACTTCCTTGGTGAGCAGCAACGGTAGTCTATTGAAATAACTATGCATGGACCATAAAATATAGCAAAAATCATCTCAGAAAATACCTTAGAAACCCTCACACTCACTTTTATGGAAATATTATATAAACAAAAAAATAAGGTTTGTCAGTAACTAAAACCATGTTTGAGGGTATGCCTTAAAAATATGGCCTAGGACAAAGCAAGTAAAACCTAGGAGAAAAGGAAAACCAAACCGAAGCAAAAATCAATCTTGCAATCTTGTGCCCCCACCCCACAAACAAAAATTAAATATGAAAAAACCCACAATGGACAATTCCAAGAGTCCACTCTTAATAAATTCAGGAAACAAATCAGAAACTGAAAATGGGATACAAATCAGTTTTGCATCTCACGACCAAAACTGCAGGGAACTGTTTACCAGAAATTCAAAGTCCAGCAAAGGAGCCCCTAAAGACTCCCTTGGAAAAGCTTGAAAACAGACTGGCATTTTCCCACCAGGCAAGGGATGAAAAGCAAACCTGAAAGCTGCCAGTATTTCTCTCTCTACATTTGGAGACAGTGGTTTTTATCTGTGGAGAAAACCAGCGGGGCAAAGGAGAGGCAGAAAGTCTGTGAAACTAGAACAAACACCTTACCGTTTCCATTTCCTACCCCCCCCACTCCAACACTTCTCTCCTGATATGAATTAAAATTTCTTGAGGGTTATGCACTTGGAGAGTTTGCCTTCTTTTCATTCTTAAATAGCTTATTCCCGATGTGATGGATTCTGTTCTGCTTGGTGCGCTAAATGCTGCAGGGCAGGGAGAAATGTATACGGGAAGATGCTGTTGCCAGCAGTCCCAAGCACATGGGTGGAGCTTTTTAACTTTACAAGCTTGATCTTGGTCTCATGCTTCCTGCAAGTCATTATGACTTCATGAAGAGAGATGAAGGAGCATTCTGTCAGCATCATCCATTTGCAACGAGGCATTACTTCTTATTTATAATTAGACTGGAACAAATAGATTATCCTGATAAACTGAACATACTAAACCACAATCCCAGCTTCACTCTCTCAACAACTGGTAATTTTGCTGTTTCGGCTTCTTGCTTTCCTCCCTACTCACTGCTACATTTACACCTTGTTTGCTTCTCTGTGTAGCCTCAGAATTAGAATTTTGGGACTTTCTAACACAGACCACATTAGATGACAAGTTTTGGAGCTTTGTCTTGACTTTGTGCTGCATCTGTGTACAGCAATAGAAAATAAGTGGACTATCAGGTCAGATGAAAAACTAAGTTTGCTATCTATCGATTTTGTGGGATTTCTGGTTAGAAATACTAGATGCTTGTGTGCTTGCTAATCACAAGAATTTAGACTGAGAATGGGTGTGCCTTATATAGGGTGTGAGTCTGGGGATGCCTGAAATAAGCATAAAGAAAAGAATTAAAACCCAATGTTTCTGTAAGTTTCCGAAGTTGGCAGAACTTGACAGAAAATCCCATGAGAAAATCTGTCTTGGTATTTCCTCTGTTTCATAGGCTTCAAACACTTACGGATTGCCTTATATGATAGCACAGCATAAGCTGGTTCCTACAGCAACCCACAGGCAATGAGCTTATGCAAACATCAGTGTACCACAGGTTTTCCACAAGTTTTCATGAAAAACAACATCTTGCACTACACAGCTGGGTTTGCTTATTTAGATGCTAAAAGCTGAATATGGCTGAAATATGATAAAAGCAGGTCATGTCTTCTGATAAGTGGGGGAATATTAGCAGAGCTAACAGTAAGGTTTACTGGTAGTTGAGCAATGCTCCAAGTACAAGACTAAAACTGCCTGGAGAATGAGTGCTGCAGTGGCATTCAGGCAAGCAGAACAAGTTAGGGGAGAAGCAAATGGCCATCCCACCACAAGGCAAGCAAAGCACTCAATCACAGTTCTGAAAACAACTCATATGTTCAGACAAACATATAACTAATGCCCGAGGACATCTTTTGTCTGTTAAGTTTAGTCTCTTCTATTTTTAATCAGATTTCCTTGGATTTTTCCATCTGAATTAAACTCAGGTGGAAAAAATGAAGATACAGACACATTTTCCTGCAGTCTGCCACTATTGTAGTTCATACCAGTTCAGTCACCAGAAAACTTCCCAGATCACTGCTCTTTTCCTGCATCCTGCAACCAAATATTTCTTCGCATGTCATGGGCTCCCAAACAATGATGGCTGGGTAAGAGTACGTCATATGGATATTTATTTTCCCTTACGGAAAGGGGGTCTCCCAACTAATAATATGGTACCGCACAAACAAACTGAGCGTTGGAACAGCCTGATCTTTTAGGCATGTTATAATATTTAATTAAATATAATCTTAATATTCTTATAAATTATTTGACCTACTCCTCCCAAAAAGAGTGAATCAATTCCATCATTTTTAATTTAATTCCTATTTAATTTAGCTGTAACCTTCCAAGAGTACAAAAACGATCACTGAAAGAATTAATAGTACAAAATGAGTTGACATATAAAAAAAAATTTCTTTTGTCTCAGTAAATATAGAGTGTGTAAATATATTACCAAATGAAGCGACCGTCCAAGCAGGTTTTTGCTTTATTGTTGTTACTACTCAGGTCACAAGGCCCAAGATCTGTTCAAGCTACCAGCACGTGCCATTCCTACCAGGTCCAGTGTTGTCTGCAAAGATGAGGAATCAGCTTTTCCTTGGTATAACTGTTAACTTCTAAGCCTGATTTTGCCTAGTTCTTTTACTACAAACAAACTGAGCTATCATTTACACGTGTAGCATAACTCCGTAAGCCCGCATGGAGTCAGCATTGGGAATACTCAGTACAACATGCAGCACATGGAAAGATGTTTCACCACTTTTTCTTTTCATATTAAAAGTGCTCCAAGTTGGAGGAATTTCAGGGGAATGTCACAAGCTGTTATTCTATTATTTTTAGATGCCTGTCAATCTGTGACAGGATGACAAGAGAGAAAATGAGTATAAAGCAACCATTGCTCCAACCGTGAACTGAGAGTACAACCGTGAGAAGAGACTCAAAAGGAAGCTAAATGGTAGATAAGAGGGATCTGGAGATGAGAGAGAGGAAAAGCTTTGAATGGTTTTCTAATGTCTTTCAGGAAACAGGATACATAGGTTATCTTTGAATTAATTGCACTGCATCACTGCATCCAAGTAATGATGTAGTTAATCTTTTCATTTTATCTTTTGTTTTTCTTTTTTGTCTTTACCTGTGGCAATATCTAAAAAAGTTTGTTGTCAAACTCATTATGTTACCATCCCTATAAACTGGAACACTGCTCACCCTGTAGGGAGCCATCTTAGGTCTGAAAAATCATCCTGATCTAAGTTATTCCCCACCTTCTCCTTCACACTGTTTTGATGTAGGAGTCATCCATTCTAGAGGGGAGCCAGGCAGCATGCATTCATAAAAACACAGATGAAAAATATAATAAGAAATAAAATTTAAAAATAAAAAAAAAAAAAGAAAGAAAAAAAAAAAGAAAAAGAAAACTTAAACAAATTGCGCACAGATGAATGAGAGGATTAAATAATAGAAATGGACTGAACATTTCCATATTACTCCCTAGGCATTTGCCTTTGACCAGATGTTTCTCTGCCCACGGTTCATAACTCACACTCAAAGAACATTTTATGGCAAGTGATTTGGGGAATTTTGCTGCATTGTTTCTAGTGAAAAGGCACATAAAGTAAATTGGGCAATTTCCTGCACGGAATCAATCACAAACACAAGTTACACAAAATGCCAGTCCCAGAAAGCAGTTATTGAGACCCCACACACCATTAAAATTGATTAGTCAGAAGCGTTGTTGGTACAGTCAATGGAAGCTTTGAGCATTCAGCAATGCAAAAGGTCAAGCTCCAGCTAAGTTTTATGGAGACAAGCTCTTTGCTGTATATCACATTAATGGAAAATTAGCGCTGCAATCAGTACCATCATAACAACCCAAAGGAAAGGGATATAACTAAGATTAATTAACGCATTGTACTAAAATACAAATTTTCTTCTGTGAGCTGCAGCTGTTTGTCTTATTTTCAGAACTGCTGTGAGTGGGAGAGGAAAATCACTCATTTGTGAAGGTCACAGTCAAACCTATTCCTTGTACAAAATCCTTTGCTAAGCCTGTCTTCAGTGCGGGAATTGGCATGAAGGGCTTTTCTCCTCCCTGTTGACGTTCCTACTATATCACTACTTAGTCTGTGAAAATAATCTCCTGATTAGATGCCTTGAGAAACAGCTCCCAGCTCATGTGACTGCGCAAGCAATCAGACTACCCTTGTTTTCCTATTAGCAATAATCAACTCTTCCTCCAGATCTTTATAGGCCAAAAAGAAACCCCAGCAAGTCAGCCTAATAAAATTGCAACCACCCAGCCCAAACATCTGCTTCTAAATAGTAAGGCAGTGGTTCTCCTTCTCTACAAAGATGGTTTTCTCATGAGAAGCTCCAGTTCCTTTTACTGCCCTGGGTGGTATTTAAACTAGAGCACAGACCTGTAATCATACAGATGTGTTTTTAAAGGCATTAAGTTAAACCCCAAGTCACTAACATTGTTTTGCAGAGCACCACATCCTTGCAGGCTTTCTACCTCTAATCACTGGACTAGTTTTTTCAAGGAAGATAAATGTGTTACTGTACAAATTAAATGAAGGAGTGCATAAATATCTCTTACCGAAGTACTGATTTACTCAAATAAGTTTTTATTCATCTCTGTCTATTTTTAAATAACTGCTGGAAGAGGCAGTAGAGGAAAACTCCATCATAATTTGTTCAAGGAACAGGTAGCTTTCATACCTGCCTGTCTCTTAAAACAGAAAAGCTTGCTGGAACAGAAAGACCATCCTTACATCAATTATTTTGGAAACACTAATTCAATAATCCCTTGCTTTGAAATGCTGAACCAGAAAGATAAAAGAAGATCATTCACAAACCTCACCCCTTGTATAGATCAACCAGTCTGTAAGGGTAGCCATCAACCAGCACTGCTTTCGTCATTTCATGCTATGGTACTCCCCAGAAGTAACAGCAGTTTAGCTCAACAAGTCCTATTCCACATAGTTCTCTCAGATCCCCAGGCAGACCTATGCAGTGACCATCATGGTAGCCTCATAAAGCTCACAGTTGTAGAAGATAAAATGATAGACATGGGAAAAACCGATCCTCCTTCATATTTTCTGTTCTAATCGTTTCCAGCTATTCAAAACCCCAAACAGTAACACAGTGGCTCTGTAGATGTGAAACTCAGCTCGGACACTGCACGGACAGGTCACCTGGAATCACCCTTCATGCCTCAGACTTATCAGGTTTAATAGAAAGGAAAGCAAATAAGTGCACAGATACCTCAAGTCTGATATACATGCTGAAGACTACTTTACAATTATGAAGATTATGATAGTTTCATATATTGCAGACATTTATCTATAAAAAGTGATGGTATAATGCAAAAAAGTATTGTTTCCATTGACTGAGGTACCTTAGGCAGTGTTTTACTAAAATGATCACTCTTTGCATTCAAAATATCTTTACCCCATAGATGTTTTAATAGGAAATAAAATAATTATGGTGCTTGGTAGAAAACAATTATTATCTATTAACATCCCCAAGAGTAGATGGTCTAAAACTTGAGGAAAAAACTGAGATCTCTGTTGCTTTGACCTGCATAAATACTCACTTAAAAAATTATTACCAACCAAACGTATTGAAACATAACAAAATATAATGACAATTCAGCTCTACCATACACATTTTGATTATAAAAGGAACTGAAGTAAATGTCGAAGATAATTAGTGAATTAAAATTTATAATCACCTTAATCTAATACCTATGGGAAATACCAAGTATTAGAACCAAACATGCTTAACATTAACCTTCTCTGAAATCATATACAGCAACTTCTGCAACAACTTTATTTCAGATTTGCTTTGTAGTAGCTTTTGCATAGCAGGAAAAGAGAGGAGAAAGAAATGGTAAATGGGATCTCACTCCCTCGCACTCAACTGCCTGTGTCTGGTCTAAGCCTGGATACCGATTAAAGATTTCTCTGAGGAATACATAAAGATTGGCTACAACTGATAGACTTATTCCACCAGGTCCCAGCAGATTGCCTCCAGAACTAATCCATGGACCAAATCTCATTACCTTGTAACCCAGCTCAATGAAGACCACCCAGCTGCTGGCAGACTGCTGCCTTCCAGCCAGATGGACACGCACCTCACCACGTCTACATTACACTTTCTCCAGCCCCCTTTGGGAAAGCATAGAAGGTTATGAAGGTGGCCATTAGAGAAAAACAAGAATGGGGTTTTACTACTGAAAAATTCTAGCAATAGAATTGTTAAACAGCTCAAAACCTTAGAAATTCACGCTGAAAAATCCATCTAGAAAAGTCAAATGTCTATCGCTGTTCATCAGCCACCATTTTGATTCAAGCTTGGTTAAAAAGAAAATGAAGTTATATCTGTTTGGAACTGAAAGATCTAACCAATCAAATCTGAAAAGCTGAAACACAAAAGCACATTTGACCAGGGGTCCCTGCAGCACGATATACTCTTGCATTTCTCATGTTTTAAGCCAACAGAAAAATGTTTTCCCAAAGCAGAGTACATGCTACAAAAACAACAAGGAAGTGAGGTGCTGTTAGTTATTCATCGATATTTCATGTCTGCTTGTGATTAATTTCAGACTCTCTCTAGCGGTGGCAATTTGTGCTACCATTTGGTATTAACTGTCAGTTTTGCTTTGGAAATGGTTTTATATTCACATAACTAGAAAAATTAGTTTGTGCCTTATGTTTCTGCAACACACTGGAAGGTTAATTATAAGAAGAAAAAAAACTAAAGCTTGCAAAACAGTTCCGTGCTGTTGAACAAGGGAGGGCCACTGAAAAACCCATTTTCCAGCAAATTGCGAGCCATTAACAAAACAAGAAGTGCAAAACCATGATAGCATCTGTCACCACTCATAAACTATAAACTTACATGGAGAGATAATTTGAGAATGATGAGAACAAATAACCATAAGTTGCTCAACAGAGTTCAGACAAGTTGCAGGATTCGTGAACTACTGTGCGTCCTCCTAATGCTCATTTTTACATAAATCACACGAATACCAGACAAACATTTCCCCCAGTAAGCCACCCATGCAGTTCATTTCTCTGTGTCCAGACTAAATGATGCACGTTGGGTTACTTTGGAATCGAAGCATAAAATGAGTGTGTAACATTAGAAAAACTCCAGAGTTGCAGCAGTCCTGAAAACATCAGCATTTGTCCAAGATTCAAAAAGACAGACTAAATTCCAAGCTATCCTCTACCTCTTTTTCCAATTCTTATTTGAATGTAAATCCTTATTTGTATATATATGTAAGTGTGCTTATATTATCGAACTTAAAATGAGGGATTGCTTCTTTTTACACTGTTATAAGTCCCGATTACACAGGGTAACTTCAGATAGTGATGTAGCACATTGTCAGCATCCACCGCTCCCTTATTTATTTGCACAATGTTTCACTACTTAGGACTCGGTGGGGAAAAGCCAACACAGTACAGGCTGATACACTTCTAGACACCCAATGGCACTGCAGCCATATAAAACGTTTATGGTGTCTTCTTTGTAAGATGACTCCAGAGGGAAAGGTCCAGAGCTTCATTTACTAATCTCTTCATGACTTCCACTCAAGAGACTCAGCAGTACAGGTCACTCACCTTATATACCTCAATTGCGTCAAATGCTTGCTGACTTTTTGGTTGCTAAGATATCAATGTGCTATACCTCTGCTAATTACATGGCATTAGCCATTTAGCTTTACTCTTGACAGTTGCCCACTGTTGCATATTCTAATGGATGACTTGGCCTACCTGACAATAATGCAGTTGGATTTATAGTTAAGTTTACCACTTTGCCTCTATAATTGGCACTGGGTATAAACTTCATTACTACCTTTCTTTTTAATATAGCAAGAGAAAAAGAATTGGGGGAAGAGGTGGGATGGGGAGGGAAGGGTGACAAGCAACTGCTCAGAACATCTGCCAAAACTTATTTATGGCACGGAAGTGCTGGCTACAGCAAAATCCACCTTTTAAATCACTGTATATTACCATTGTGAACACCAATCATCTGTTTTGAAAGAACAACACAACTCAAACACCTTGCAGCCTTCATTCACTGTTCCTTCTGACGCACAAGCACGTGGTTTCGTAATAGGATTATATTTATATCAATCCTATTACATGATTGGATTACAGTTCCTGATCCTAGGGATGCTTTACAGCCCTAGCATGGATTTTAAGCTCTGAACTTGTAAAGAACAGCAAATTCTGTCTTAGAACATAGCTTGAAAAAGTATCTCCTGATACAAATAAATCCTGAATAAGGTAGTAGAAATGAATGTAGCTAGAACATATGCCTATTGTACTAATCTTATGAGTTCTGTTAATGTAATTTACTTACTTTATATTATTGCTCTGTCCTTACTAGCTTGATTCCAGGAAATTAAAAGCTACCTTTGGCAGGCTGTTTTCTATTGTCTATGCTTCCTGTGTTTCAGGAAGCATAGACAGGGCATGCCAAGACCAAGGCTAAGGTGCTTTTTCTAACTCTTCTATTGCAATCAAGAACAAATCACCTTTCATTCTTGATCCTGCATATTTAGACTTCGTATTGTCTCATCCTAAGAAGTTATGTCTTTTTTTTTTTTTTTTTTTTTTTTTTTTTTAAATCTCATCAGTACACGGTCTGAGCCCCATTGCTGTCATATTAACAGGCTTACCTATTTGAGTTATGGAAGTGCTGATTTGTGGAGCATGAGGTGGCAAGAAAAACCTTCATTATTTTAGTCTCTATAGTCAAATAGATCTTAGAAAGTAGCATTAAAGTTCACTGTGTTTTAAAACCTCAGAACTATTAGGATTGTTCTGTTAAGACAGCAGTAATACTAAACTCGTTAATCCTGTTTGGTCTAGCACATCTGGAAGGCACCGCTCTGCTACAACCACCCTGTTAATCTTGCTGTAGGTCTAGTTTTTACAGCACTGGATACCATTCAGTCATGCCATTTGCTTTCACTGATATGGGTTATGGTAACAACTGTAGCGGGACTACCAGGATAGCTTCACTTTTACAAATTACTATATCATTGCCTTCACAGTTAAGAGAATGTATCATAAAGGAAACAACAGGAAGGAATGAAAGCTGGTTTTAACTCTTGGTGTTAGGCCATTCTGAGTCAGTGTTGAAAAGAGCTCTGAGCTGAGAACAAGTTCATGGTACACTACTGGAAGACAACTGACTACTCATGCTCATATTGCCATAATGCCAGTACTTCCCATACTGGCTCAGACAGAAATGTGGAGTGAATTCTTTTCTGTTGATTCCTAATTGACTTCTTATTATGAGGGAGAAAAAGTAGAAGAAACCAATAACAATCGCAGATGGTGAAATGCGCAACCTTTGCCATCATAAGTGTTGATGTAGTTAACAATTAATATGCACATACATAAATAGCAACAGATTACCAAGCTCATCACCGAATATTAAGCAAACAATACTCTGCTGTTGTACTACCCAAAACCTCATCCTTGCGGCTTTCACTAGGCTAAATTCAGCTACTAAAAATGAACTGATGTATTCTGGCAAGCTCAGACATTAAGGAATATGAAGTACAAACTTCTCCCTCAAAATAACTAAAAAAATCATAATGGCCTGTAAAACAGTCAGTTGTATTTTGCAAATTTATCATCCCACAGTAAGAATAAAAACCTTTTGTATTTCAAAGGCATATGTACCAAGCAAAGTAAAAAACTTATAATCTCATTACTATCTTAAAATACCCATAAGACAGTCTCATGAAGTTTACATTTGAAATTAAGTAGTTTAATACTTGCTTAGGTCTTTCTTAAGCTTTTAAACTGAACTATACTACAGAAAATTTTAAGACACAAGTAAATGTTATATAAACGCTTTTGAGGTATTAAAATATTTCCTTTAACTCCAATTAATTGCTACTCCTAATTTTGCCTCAGTGTAGATGTAGGAGGCACTCAAACAGATAAAGGGCATTTTATCTTCTCAGAAGGAACATATTTTCTGCAAGAATTTGTTTTGCTATGTGATACATAGAAGCAGTTCATGTGCTAAAAGTGCAGCAGATCCACACAAAAAGAGCCTGTCTAAAAGCCTACTGAAATAAGAAGGTGGATCCACAAAAGGGTTATTTGCTTGTGAAAATATCTACCTTCTCCCAGCAGAGGAAATATAAAATCGAACTCTCCATGTGAGAGGTCTTGGGGCACTCTAGCTAATTTAACTATTATGGCTCAACTTTTTCTCTGAATATTTAATCACAAAATACTCGTAATCTAGAATATTATTTTAAATTCAGAAGCACTTGTTTAAAAATAATCACGCTGCTGATGAAACGCGGACTTTAGTTGCAGTCACCAAGAATTCTAAACTCCAAAATGCCTGCACAGCATTCTTGGCTTCTGTCTGCTACCCCGAGTCTCAAGCTGTGAATTGGACTTATGATGTACACTATAAGGTAGTGACTATAACTTGAGAACAGCACAGAAGCAGGTCAACGTATTTTGGGGGAAAACTGCTTACAATGCAGAGCAGGCAAGTAGCTGTGATGACTTGCCAGATGTGATCCAGCTCACCGTAACACATTCCCCACATCAGCACATATTATTAATCAAAAAAATTATAAGAAGCTGCTTGCAACAGCATTCTGCAACCTTGATTAATTAGCTGGGGGATGTAAAGGAAACCAAGTCATTTCTTCACAGACTAGAGCCTTTAGATCAGAAAACGCTAAGTGCATGTTTTGGACTACAGCAGGTCAGCCTCTGAGCTGATCGCATCTGTCTTGAATGGCAGAGATGCACATCAGGCTAATTAAATGTTCTTTCATTGCACATCAGGAAGTACACATCAAGAAGTATAGAAGCATCACTATATAGTGTGAGTTGTCTCTGAGCAGTTGATTAACAGTGATAATGCTTGGCTAGGCTCCCTAGCAAGAGGGTAGAGCCAGAACTTGGTAACTTGTGGCCAACACCTGCAGTGTAGTTCAACTCCTCAGATAAATTGTTACAAAGGAAAAAAACTCTCCAACTGACAAAAAGGATAATTTTGCCTCACTGTGGGCTGAATATGTACTCAAAACACATTTGGACTTCACACAGTGCTGAGTAGATGCTTTTCACTTGAAGAAATTGTTGACAGTATCACATCTTTTATATCATAGGCAACAGAAATTCATGTTCTAAAATCACTGCTTATTAACAAAGAAAAAAAGAAGTCGTACCCTATCGAGTTAGCAGATAGCCATTCTACCCCAATCTAGTCCCAAAAGCTGGTATCTTGAACTATATTACTGCTGTATTTTAGTGTTTTCTACAATGGCTATTAGCTAAAATACTCAAGAGTGATATTTACGTAAAAGAATCAACTAGAATTTGGTACACTGCTAAATAAGAAAGGCACAACGTGAGCTTAGGAGCTAGAATGAGACCTGACCCCTGTCGTGTCAGACAGAGAGCAAACAGTAGAAACAAACACAAAGGAGCTTATGCCCTAAGTCAGTGTGTTAACACACTACATGAATACAGAAACAAGCAGCCACGGTGACAAGAAGGGAAGATTTTGTAGCAAGAACATACACGTGAATTAAACCTAAACCTCTACTACTGGGTGTGCAAAGGAAAAAGCAGCAGCTTTGGGAATGAACTACTTTGAATGCTTGCACTACTTTAACAAACCTCTGAGTGAATGGCATCATCCTGATTGCACTGAAAACAAACACTTAATGGCTTAGAACACACTTTTAATATGACTAACTGAAGTCTGCTTTGTAGCAGAAGTGACAATCTGCATATGTTAAGAGCTGTCGAAGAAAGACTGGCAGCATCAAACTATCTGTGTTCAAACCACCATTGATTGTGCTACAGTTTTTGTACGTTCTTGATAAGAGCTGTTTCCAAACTGACAGACACCCAATTATGATGCAACACCAAGCAATACAGCTGCTGCCACTGATTACAGCTACTTCAAATGTTTTATCTGTAAGCACAGAGCATAGAGTGTAGAACAACTTTGTAAGATGCTGAGTAACAGAAGTGGTACCTACATACCACCACAGAAATCAGCAACAGCAATCAGAATAAGAACATGTAAAAATATTCGTTAGAATTTCTCATTTACTACTAAAACACAGGTAAAATGCCAGAAGTCCAGGCCTAAATACTGCTGTCTCACAGACAGCAATGTAATATCTGTTACTTCTTCAGTATTAACCCCAAAGATCTTGGAAGATCCTCCTCTGTTATTATTACACTGACACACTGAACTATTCTGACATGTCCAGTAGTGCAATTGCTGCTTTGTAGCCCTGAATCTTCTACAATCATTTCATCTCTCGTATGTGTTCATATTATTACACCTCACAGAGTCTAGAAGGGTTTTTATCAGTCAGAACTGCTTACAAATGTTTTGAGGGAGGGGGAAGATAGCAAGAAAGATCCCTTTGTGTAGATCAAATACTAAAGAAACAAATTTCAACAGCAAAATCCCCCAATAGTCTCATTCTGTGATACCCACTTGTGCACGTAACTAAAGTGTTCATGTAGATAACGGACCTCTACTCCAGGAAAATGAACTGATTCCCATAAGGTCCAACTATAAGGTCAGCAGCATATCTACCCCTGGGCAGCACGCAGCACTGTGAGCAACCACACTGATCTCAGTGGTAGTGGTGTTTAAGTGTTTTGATCTTGAATGAAAGAATTGGACACTGAAAAACTGAGTATAAGATACTGTTTCACTAACTCCTGATTCAAAAGCCATTGCAAGGAAAACTCATTTCCATGGGAAGAAACCAGACCCCATTCTCAGAGAAATACTACATCAAGAAAACCAGATCCATGCGCTCAGATCCTATCCCATATTCTCCTTGCTAGATGCCAGGCAATCCCAAAACTATTGCTTTGCACGTGCATTAGGAGTGGGGAAAAGCAACATAAGCACAAAGAGGAAGCATTAGCCCACACCAAGAACAGCCCTCTCTCTGCTCTATGCTCCCCAATCTGGCTGCACAGAGCCAGCAGCATCAGGGACAGGGATGCATGGCATGCTAAGTACTGGCTAGAGGGTACCATGGCACTTTGTAGAGCAGCTGCGGGATTTGTTTCATTTCTCTCAGGCAGCCAGCACTTCCCTGTAACCCGTTTACCCTGGGAAATAATAAATCAGGTAAAAATGAGTGCAGAAGAAATTAACACACCAAGCCAACACCCGCATTCTGAACAGTAACATGAGTGCTGTATGTGTGCATGTCACATTTTTACTAAAGGGAACTCCTCACCACAAAGCCACCACATCTGTCAAGGTGTACCTTGGAATTGGTGCAATACTGTCTGAAGGAGACTGCTGGCAGTCCCCAAACCCAATCAACCATTCAGCAAGGGACTGCCAACAGCATCCCAGACAGTCAGCTCTGGATGACTGACGACTGGAGCCCAGTTGAGCCCGCATCCTGCTCTGCAGCGTGGAAGGAGGTACGCAAAGGGGACAATATATCCTCCATGCTCCATGCTGGAGCTTAAGTTTAACAAGGAAAGGCCTGGTGTCCCATTACTCATCTCCAGACACTGATTTTATTAGTCATTTTGGGCTGGTGAAGATACAAGTCTAGCTAAAAACTTCCCCTGCAACTAAGGAAATACTAACAGAAACTGGAACTCTTCTCTGATTGAGTTGTCAGCAAAATGTCCACTGAAACTTCTTAACTTCCAGCTTTGATTTTCGTCTCTTTTGCATCTTCCACTGCAGCAATCTGCATCTGAAAATGAACTACATGAATCTCACACATACATTTCACTAAGATGAAAGTGGATTTGTAACTCAAAACAGGCCAACAGAAATAAGATTAAAACAAGTTTTTAGACACGGGAAATCTAAAGTAAAGCCTGTAGGTTTGTTCTGTGAAACTAGGCATACTTGAAAGTGCAACTCACACAGTAAAATAACTCTGCACAGCAGCAAAGTGGACTGAAAAAACCTATCTGCTTATCTGATCTTTATTTTTCATAACAGCCAACCATGGCACAAACAAACTGCAGATTTTCTCGGGTGGCTAGAATCACAGGCAGGACCACCAATTACCATTTGCAAAGGCAAATAGTTCTCATAGCCAAAATCACTCGCATGAGTTCCTTAAAATATTGTGTAGCAAGCTCTCAAGATCTATTAGATGTGCGTCTGTTCTGCCAGAAAGCTAAGCCCTACACAAGTGCTTTGTTTAACTACTAATTATCCTGCCAAAAGGGCCAGTGCTACCAGTTTTGCCCCAGTATATCCCACACAGCCATATTATAAGCTCAAATACAACATACAATTTCCATATTGATATCTCTGCCTGACACCCAGGACAACAAAACCGAAGACGTCCTTTTTTTCCCCTAGGTGACAGATAAGCCAGCAGCATTACTTGCCAAATCCTCTACTTAGGTCGACTTGCTATTGGGATTATGAAAAACACCTGGCATTACCAGCAGTGCAAACTGATTTCCAGGGAGTGGTTTAACATCAGCTCTAAGGTCAATGCCTTGTTCATCCTCAGACTAAGCTGAGAAATTACCCACTCCTAGTGTAGCAGCATTCTTTCTAGCCAGATGCCAAAACAGGCAGCAGCTTCTTCTAAACCATAACTAATTAGAGGGCCTCAGAGTGTCTTACATGGCTTCAAAAGAATACTTGTTTTCCTACTCGTTTTCACTAAGCAACACTTCCTCCCACAATTATGCCATCTCTCAACATGCACCACCAGCCCAGCCTGGTTCTTGAGTCCTCTCTCTCGAGTCAGCCTGGAGTCAGTTCTCATCCTCCTCAATTACTGCTGAAGCGAAAATCCGCTCCTCGAGCCTGTTATCAGCCTGCTCTAGTGCCAACAGCACATTCACTGCTTCAAAGTAATCTACAGAAGAGAAAAGTAATTTGTCATGCACACTGACATTTAGCTCTCACCTCACAGGCAAGAAAACCATCAAAGCAAAAGATATGCCTTGTGTAGAACAGACAAACTAAAGTACATAAAGAGAAGTATGAATTTTATGCCAATATGTTGAAAGAAACTGAGAGGGTTTTTTTCTGCCTGAGACATCTGCAAGAGAAACTATAACTGCTTCCTAAGTTATAATATAGTATGGAGATGAACTTACATATAGCAAAGCAATATATCAGCACCTGTCAGGTACTACACAAGCACAGAAAAGCCACACTTGTGTTTTTATTGCTGCACTTTCTAGAGGTCTGAAGTTAACGATTGGAAGAGACAGCTCTGCTCTGGGGACTGCTTTGTCTATTAATTTGCACTTAGTAGTTAATAAATGAGGTGTATGAATTGGTAATATTGAGCAGGTTAAGGGATTAAGGATAAGAAATGATTTTCTTATGTGTATTTAGGGACTGTGTCATTGGGTTGGACAGGAAAGAGCTTGATTCCGAAGTACAGAAGCACGCTTCAAAGTAACTTGGCAACATATTCTGTTTCTGTTTCTCCAGCAATCTGAAGTTAAATCCATAATAACAGTAATAATAATAACAATAGTAGGTCTTAGACTTAGCAAGGACAACTATTTTCCCTGCATCATAGGAGCACATGAAGTATGATGACAGGCAGCCTTCCTCCTAAAGGACTGGAAAATCCCTACCCACTACTGACAGAGCGATGTGGAAAGGTTGCCAAAACTGCTTGGCAGTTTCTAAGAGTGAAGTCCAGCAACCTATAACGAGACATTTGGAAGCTGCAGCCTTAAGCCAGGAGTTAGTCGGTGGGCATCTCTCCCAGGCAAGCACAAGACAGCCTCTTTTCAAGCAGCAAGTTGTGGGTGGTAAAATAGTTGCAAACTTTAGGGATGCCACTACGTGTAATAAATCTTAGTGAAAACAGAAGCAAAAATGTATTATCTTATAGAAGTCTACCTTGGAGTTAGCAAACCTAACCAGTTATAATGCTCATCAAGAGCTTCAGAGCAATAACACTTTAGATCCTACTAATACTGCACTTGTACCACAATATAAATAGCTGCCATGTCCCTCTTCACACACAGATGTGATTCCCTGTTGTTTTTTCTTCTGCTCCTCCTTCCTTCTCTCTCCCCACCACAATCTACTTCATATTGGATTAAAACTGTAAAGGGGTGAGAAAAGAGCTTGAGAAGCTTGGGAACTAAAATACTGGTTAAGTAACAGAAAATGCAAACGAATGTGCAAAAAACCCAAGATGAGGATAAAATTGCAGGCTGTAGCTTGGAATATAATTCAGTTCTGCAACAGCATTGCAAAGACAAAGACTGTGAAGCAGCAGTACAGTGTTTACAGTATCATTAAAAGCTGTTTCCACTATGTATGATCTACAGAATTACTTACAGCTTTGGGTCTACTAACTCTTAAGCACATAATTAAGATTATGCTTAAGTCACACTGATTGTAAAGCAGTTCAGGCATACAAGTACCCGCAGAACTGGAAGCGCCAGCACCAGACCATCAGCTGACAGCATCATTTCAAGAGAGGTACTTTGCACTTCAGATGAAGTTTTACATTATACACCTCAGTTATGGTCTGCTACATCGAGGAACCTTTTTGCGCACCCGTATACTTCAAATGGAAAGCACAGGAACTGACTTGTAATGAAGTATAGGAAACCCCAGAAAATGAATTTGAGGCTTTCCTTACAACTTCAGTATCAAACTGATGCAGCATCATTTTCCCCATGATTTACTATACATCTGAAATATTGTATGCATCTTTAAACACTGCTATACAGCACATGCTACTGCCTTCAGATGATCAATTAGTCCTCTAGCATAGCTGGTAAAAGCTGGTGATGGTCAGCATTTCTAATTTCTCTTTGCTCCTAAGGGATACAGCGTAAAACTAAGGCTTGTATAACATAAATCCCATAGATGAGACCGATTCACTACTCCTTACTATAATGTTCTATTTAAAAAGCTTATTAATAAAGAGGGCACATTTTTGAGAAAGCAGTTCTCAAAACTTTTTATTTCTGAAAAAAAAAATACCCTCTTGAATGAAAAATACTGTAAAGCTTCAGTCATTTCAATTCACCACTACATGGAACACCATATTTGGATGATCCAAACTAGACTTAAATGGATTTTATTCCATGGATAAGCTTTGATCATGACTAACCAACTGGACTGCTCTTCTGAGTAAGCCATTTGGCAAAGTGGGATGTCCATCACAATCTGATCAGGTATATTAGTATGAATTAAAGAATTTTAATAAATACATCTGTAATGCATGATATAAATAAGACGAGGACTGAATACACTATTCCCTTAGTGTGGTGTATGACCTTTTAAATGTAAACTGTACCATAAAACATTCCAAAAGAACTTAGAATTTATTGAAGAGCCATAGGTCTACTACTCAAAACGCAACAAGATTCATCCCTGCTTTCAACTCATCAGGCATTTCTTGGACTGAAACAGGAATTTGTATGGCATAGAATCTTTGTTCAGACAGACATTTTGTGAAGTGTAGGTCTGAGACTTAAAGGACAAAGAAAGACCATCAACTATGCATCAGGAGTACAAATGGTAAAAATTGTGTACATACATATGCATACACATGTATGCATGCTGCAGAGACTTATGGCCAGACAAAAATAACCTGTGTTCCTTGCTAAGTCCAGAACGTGAATGAAAAGTAGACAGGCCATGCTTGGATCAGTGCACACAACAGCATAATACATTCACTTCCTTGTGTCTGGATGTTCCATCCCCTTAATTCTCAAGCCTACCTGTACATCTGTCTGTCCTGTATGCAAGATGCAGTTTTTGCAAAAACATGTTATAAGTCAGCAGGATGCCTGTGAACACAACTTTACAGTTGTATTTATTATTATTTATTATATATTTGCAGAGGGACCTGGGTAGACTTGATCGATGGGCCAAGGTTAACGGCATGAGTTTCAATTGTCAGGTCCTGCATTTTGGTCACAATAACCCCAGGCAGCCCTACAGGCTTGGGGAGGTGTGGCTGGAAAGCTCCCAGATGGAAAGGGACCTTGGTGTGCTGATGGACAGTTGGCTGAATATGAGCTAGCAGTGTGCTGAGGTGGCCAAGGACACCAATGGCATCCTGGCTTGTATCAAGAATGTTGTGGTGAGCGGGACTAGGGAAGTCATCCTGCCCCTGTACTTGGCATTGGTGAGGCCTCACCTCAAGTACTGTGTTCAGTTTTGGACACCTCAGCACAGGAAAGACATGGAGGTACTGGAGCAGGTCCAGAAAAGGGCAACAAGGCTTGTGAAGGGCTTGGAGAATCAGCCCTATGAGGAGAGGCTAAAGAAGCTGGGTCTGTTTAGTCTGGGGAAAAGGAGGCTGAGGGGAGACCTTATCGCCCTCTTCCAGTACCTGAAAGGTTCTTACAGTGAGAGTGGGGCAGGTCTCTTCTCACTAGCGACAAGTGACAGGATGAGGGGAAATGGCCTTAAGTTACACCATGGCAAGTTTAGGTTGGAAAATAGGAAGAACTTCTTTACAGAAAGGGTAGTTAGGTACTGAAATAGGCTCCTCAGGGAGGTGGTTGAATCGCCGTCCCTGGTTGTGTTTAAGAGCCGTTTGGATGTGGTACTCAGGGATGTGATTTAGTGTAGGATTTTTAGAGTTAGGGTTCTAGTTAGGCTGCGGTTGGACTTGATGATCTTCAACGTCTTTTCCAACCTGGGTAATTCTATGATTCTATGTCTAAGCTCAAATGCTGTTGACTACAATCTAAATGTGACTAAACGCATAGGTCACCTCTTTAGATCTCAACCTTAATCACCCGTCCTTCCTTGCTCCTACCTACAGATAACATAAAAAAAACCTAAAAGCTTTTGTATCTTCCTGCTCCAGATACCATCTCATTAGATGAACTATAGAGCCTGAAAAAGGCTTTAATTGTTCAGACTGATTTACATTTAACCCTTTCATTAATTATACATTTTGTCTCACGCATTCTCTCATCCATCAGTTGTGTTAGATGGAAGAAAACACAAGTCCAAGTGTTAATCCATTTGTCAAGCTTTAATGTGAAAAATAAGTTATGAAGACTTGCATAGGAAGATGCAACTTAATACAATTTCCAAAGGTTAAAACCTTGACTTATTCCACCGTTGCATTTAGAGATTGGTAAAAAAAAAAAATTTCTGTATGTTTGGAGCATTTTTATAGTGTGCTACTAGTTTTTAGAAAGCCTCCCTCAGAACCGTGTCTGTAACTCTGATAATATACATGCTGTTGCTCAATAAGGCAAGCTGGTATGGAAATAGTTTAGTGGGACAATATGAAATGGAAACAGAGGACAACAACCAGTTTTTCCATACATTGTTTATATATAGATGTATATACTGAAAATGTGTTTAGATAGGTATTAGGTAGGTATATAAAATTAACCAACTTTTTAACCTGTGTTATGACTTCAGATACTCTAAAGAGGCACTGAACTGGGATCAAATTATGCCCTTGCTAATTTAATAGGGCAATTCCATATCTAGAAATGCAATGGAAAAGAACCAGAAAACTCCGCAGATAGATTTTTCATGTCTCCAGTATCAAGACAAACTGTATATGAAAGGAAACTTTAGAAGCTGTCAGTCACGCCATTTCTTTGTAAGCATCCCATTAACTTTCAACACATGCTGTCAGTGCAAGTGCTGCAGAGCACCATCAGTGATGGGCTCAGTACTGTGCTATGGTTCTGGGCTAAATGGATGTTAAGTGGATGTTATTAATAGAGCGTTCATTTTGTTTATTATTCCTGCCATATCAATTGCATCACCCGAACGTCACAAAGAGCAGAGCAAGCCAACTTTTTCTAACCTGAGCCATATCCCGAATCTCCCTATTTTAGCACTTAAGCAATTACTAGAGTGTGCTGTGCTGACCCTTCCCCAAAATGCAGCTCACGTACTGACAGCGTTATGGACAGTGCTAATACAACAGGAGGCAGTTCTGCAAGATGTGAACAAATGAACAGTATGTTTGCATTACTCTCTTCAGGCACAAATACGTTTTGTCAGAGCTGAGTGGCACAGCACCCTCATTTAGTCATAGCTGTAACTCTGCTATCTGGGGAGAGAATATTTGAAAATATTCACAGAGCTCGGCTCCTTTCAGCACATCAGAAACTTACTGCTGGGCTGACAGTGACTTAAGGGAGGCATCTCCTGATGAGAACACAATGAGCTTGACTTTAAATGAAAGTGCAGGAAAGGACTCCTTCTACTCTAGGGCCTTCAAAATCAGCAAAGACATTTCCTAAGCACAATGGGTGGAAATCCTCCCCAGTGCTTCTCCCCAGTATCTTGGCCCAGATCTCCCCTCTCTGGAGCAGCCACCACCAAGGCACTGTTTCCTCCCCACGTGTTCCTTCCTTTAAGCGACAGTGACTCGCTTATCAGCAGTCCAGGTTACACGCACCAAACTCCTTCCCCTCTAGCATAAGTGGAAAAGATGCAATACTCTGCTGCTATATTGCTGCCACAGGACAGGGCCACAGCCCCACTGCAGCCCTTCGTCCAGTGCCAGCATGCCCCAGTGTTTGTTTTTCCTACTAAAAAAACTAATTTCCTATTAGGTTTATTTAAAAAAACTTTTGTTCCACAATATATATATTGAATGAAAACTACGCTGAACAGTGACTGTGAAGCATAACAGCAAGGTGATTGTGAATCTAAGCAATGGCACGCTTAAAATGATTATATCTTACCTTACGTGGTCTTATCTTAAGGTTTCAAAACTTCGCCCGAGGATATTAGAACACTTAAATCTGGCTTTTGCACTTGGAAATATTGCTTGATAAGTTGATACTAGTTGGTAAATGAGGCAGGGACATCATATTGTGAATCTGACTTATCTGTCAGCTCTAGTAAACCCCTACATGTGACTGACATCACTGATTTGATTTCATGGAGAGGAATATCCACATCTTTGAGACTCCCACTGTTGCCTTGCAGTTCAAAAACAGAAATCAAATCAGAATAAGAGTAGAATAACTGGGAAATAAACATTCTGATTTATTGTAGTTCAACAAAACAACTTAGAACTTCAAAAGAAACCACCATTTCAGTTTTGATTGACTATTGGCTTCTCAAGGTTACGTGGAGAAGAGTGAGAATAGCGAAAAAAGGTTGAGACCAGGTGCAAACCAACTACCCTCCAGCTTTTGTTATTCCACTTCTTAAAAGAAAAATGTTTGAAACCTAAATAAGATAAGCCTCGTACTTATATAAGACTATAAGACTTCTGAAAGGATGAAGAAACGGTTCTATTATCTGGGATACTCTCTACAAAAAAAAAAAAACAAACCACAAATATCCAGTTCCTTTCTGATTAAGATTAAAAACCCAAGGCCTTCAGGAAATTAAGTTGTAGTCTAGCTGTCCTCAGTGCAATAACTGCCAATGATGCTGAGGGGTTAAGTTTGAAAATATTCACTTGCGAAACTAGATGCTTGTCTGCATATAAGAACGTGAATAATAGCTCAAATCCGTACTGAGAAAGCCACACATCTTCTAAAGAGCCCTATTTTTCTGCTTTTAAAATGAAAACAAATTAAAATAACCACAGGAGATTCTGTAGTGATTAAAACCTGACAACCAACCAAGCTACATAAGTTAATTAGCACTGAAGAAGCCTCAAGTCAACTGCAGTTTTAGATGCTATTCTTCTGTCTTAAATTTAGACAACTCAGGTTATTTAAACTACATACGTATTTATATAAGAAGAAGACAAATGCAGTGTGGCACCAAAGACAAAGTTGGAATGATTGCCATTTCTCTCCTACCATATTTCTTTTGCTCCCTTAGTTACCCAACAATGCTCACATCAGATAATAAGAGACTTGGTACAATCACTGCTGTATCAAATGAGAATGTCAATGAAGAGAAAATTTACTTCTAAATTCAAAGAGAAGATCCGGTAGAGTTAACTAACTCCATCACAACCACATTTAAACGAAATGCTTGGAATTGTTTTTTCATGATTTTGGGGTCTCAAACTCTTTGAAGTTACAACACCAAACCATATAAGAACCTAAGAACTGCAGTTCTTCATGCCATTTTCAAGCTACTTCACAAAAACAGTTAGTATTGCACATTTCCCCCTAAAAACCACCAAGCCTAACTGAAAATAAGTTTCTTATGAGATGCGGCTCAGGGAGCTGGAACTGTTTAGCCTGGAGAAGAGGAGGCTCAGGGGAGACTTTATTGCACTCTACAACTTCCTGAAGGGAGGTTGTGATGAGGAGGGGCTTGACCTCTTCTCCCAGGCAACAAACAGGACCTGAGGAAATGGCCACAAGTTGTACCAGATGAGGTTTAGACTGGCCATAGGAAGGAACTTTTTCTCTCAGAGAGTGGTCAGGCACTGGAAAAGCTGTCCAGGGAGGTGGTGGAGTCGATATCCCTGGCAGTGTTCAAGAGGCGTCTGGATAGAGAGCTAGGAGATATGGGTTAGTGTTTTTCCATAGGTATGGTAAAGGGAAGATGGTTGGACTAGATGATCTTGTAAGTCCTTTCCAACCTTGCAATTCTATGATTCTGACATCAGTTTCTTAGTTGCTTGGTAGTGATGGCCATGAGCAAACACGTTTCATCCACTTATAACATCATGAACGGAAGGGGAAAAAAGTATTTCAATTTTGTAAATAGGTTGTCAAAAATACTGAAAACAATTTCCTATTAGTATTAGTTGAATTTTTAAATTAAGTTGCCACTGTATGTATGAGCATCTGTGTTTATTTTCTCTGAATAGTCTATTTATTACTAGCAATATTTCTAAATGGATAAAGTTACTGGCAGTGCAACTCACGTAAACAGAATTCACTGCTGGAAAGCATTTACACCAGCCTTGACTCAGCAAGGAGCCTTACCAGTGAAAGGAAAGTAATAAATGCAAAGAGATGTGATGGAAGATAACAAAATACCTCCTATGTCAGCACAAGACCCCAGCCATGCAGCTGAAGCAGAGCATTCAGCCAGTTTTCCCATAGCTGATCTCCACAATTGTCTGTTAATGAGATGATGAAATAATTAGATAAATTATGTGTAAAGTACATTCAGGAAAAATGTCATCAATCTGCGACAGTTTGTAGACATGAAAAAAAGACAAAACCAGTCAAATAATTAGTATCAAATTACAAATAAAGCACAAACTTCAGTGAGCACTTGAAGCAGCCATTGTGCGCGAATGGGTAACATCAATAATGACTGCAGAAATGCGTTATGTGAGCTTGGTGCTATTACGGTGAACCAAATGGCTTCTTGGAACAATTACTATTGTTGTGTTTTTTTTTTCTACCTGTTGGCCAGAACAATAAAAATAGTTTGCAACTACACCTTTCACCTGCAAAGAAAAAACAACTGAGGATGGCACTGCACTCCACTGCCCTCTGAGAGCTCTCAATGCTGAAGCAAAGCTGCATCAGGAAGATCAAAGCTCTTCCTGATGCTTTCAGCTTCCTTATTTGACTACTACCAAGCATTCTAGGCTCACACAGGAATATCAAATCCTTTGGCCAGCTGCTAAGCAAAAAACTCAGTAGTTCTGCAGTTTTCCCCTTCCTCATAAAATCTTTCAACACCGGGGTTAACACAAACCCTGTTTTGCTTAATAAAGTGTGATTTTACTATCAAATTGCAATCAGTGAAATAAGCTGTGCTTTATTACATTACTCAAACAACACGAGGGAAAAACATAACTCTAACTTCACTAGAATTATTTAACTCCTCTTGCAGGTCTTCTTTTGCCTATACACAATATTGGCTTCTCCTTTATTTCAAGTGAAATGCTATCTCAGCAGTGTAGCATCTCATACTTCAGATGCATAAGGTTGGCATTGTTTGTTTGTTCTAAGCTCGTGTGTGGCAGAGTCACATTTAAAGACCTAAGGCAGGAACGCTATTTGTTATCATGGTAAGCCAATCGGGATAGAAGCAAGCTTACATATATAGATCATTCTGTGTAAGTTCTGATTGTACACTTGCTTTATGGCTTCTTAACAAACACGTTTGATGCCATTATCTTAAACTGCTATTGATTATTTAATGTACAATCTAAAGCTGGTGATCTCTAAGACTCCTCCATGATATTTATATTTTTAATTAGGTTAGTCTTGCATTCCTATAGCTATGTGCTATAGTCTCTTACTCTTCCCTATAGTTAGAGAAGAAGAAAGTATAGCTAATATGGAGCTGTTTTTTCTCAAGCCTTGCCCGAGAAGCTTAATCACAGACAGAGACCTGCATATGAGGAAGTACCGTGTCTCCTGCCCCCCGAGAATTAGAGGTTTCAGTGTGGTTCTCCACAAAAGGAAATGATTGTACATTTGGAAAACCTGTCTGTAATGGGCATTTCCTTCATGTAAGTGAGATTAGAGCAAAGTAAACAGTCTGCTACTCTATTAGAGGTCAGTAATGTCAGCTGTACAGCAATGAAACTACATAGCAAATGAGACAACTTCACTGCAGACTTATGTTTTGTTTTTAAATCAAACCAAATGATACTGCTTGGAATAACACACCATTTCCAACAAATTCTCCCTCAGTCTGACATTGAAGCAGTAACTTCAAGTACCAGCTGATATGGAATTATGCCTTGATTTTCTTGTAATGAATGACCAGTTTGACATCAAGGAGGCAGTAGCACAACTTTGTTCATAGCTAAAATATTTTTACCCATTACATTTTGTGTTTTCTTGAAGTACTGTGCAACAGGGCAGACCAAAACCTCCGCTAACCACGCAGCAAATACTCATTAACAACTGCAGTAAAGCCTACCTGCAAAAGTACATAGAACTGAAGGGATGTAAAGGTGGGATTGCTATGGAGATGATAACTTCACTAAAATCTAGTCAAAACACATAACTTCTCTGAAATGCCACTGTAAATTACCATAAGCCACACATAACCTACAAGATAAACAAGTGAGAACCACAAATGTCCACCCCTTCATTTTGAAAGTAGCAGCTCTGTACATTTCTGTCCTTTACCCTCAACTGCATTCAAGAATAGACACCCAATAGAGAACTAAAACAACAAAGACAAAGTACCTCATGAGAAAGTGAAAACGATGCTACAGACCCAGTTCTTCAGGGGAACAAAGACACACATTAGTTTTGACACAACACAATTCTCCAAATTGGTAGAGCACAGATATAATTTTGGATCTGCAAAGTGGAAATGCTGCACTTGAATCTCAAAGGTTACGTTATTTAGGTTTTGTAAGAATCCGTAATATTATCATTTGTCTTTAGGAACAGTGTCATCTTCCTCCCCACCCCCCTGCCCTCAGTCTTTAACAGTGGTTGGTCTCCTACTGAATTCCAGAAGGTAGATCTTTAGGAGCATAGAAAAGTGTTAATTTAAATACAGGAAATCAGGGGAAAATAATAATAATAAAAAAGGACCTAACTAACATAATGCAACAGTGAAAGTCAGAAGCTTTGCACAGAGCTAAGTACATAATGGAAAATGCTACAAACAAACCACAAGAGTGCAAGAGCTATACCATTATGTATTACAGAAAAGGAAAGAGGGACAAGATGGGCCTATGGAAAAGCCAGCAAAGGAAGGAAATGGATTTTTAAAGACTCTGCACGATAACAAACCAACCAGCAATAGCTGGAATCAGCAAATCAGCAGAGGAGGAGCAGCACATGTGTTTCACGTTGGCTGCTGTGATTCTATCCCATGTTTAGATAAAACTGGATTAAAAATAAATAAATAAACCAGTTTCATGAAGTATTACCTGGGATAGACCCCGGGGCAGCGTTAGAACAACTGAAACTCCTCCAAAATGATATGCTTAAGGTTAAAACGCACTGGAAAGAAACTGCAAACCTTCTGCAACCATACCCTGAAACTGCCCATTTCTTTAAGAAAATAAATAAATTGCAAATCCAAAGTCAGCGACTTAGCAATTCAAAATGACACACATACTAACTATAGCTCCAGTCGGCCTAAATGGGTCACATAGCTAAAGCTGTCTCTATCTGAAATCAGGTTGGCCACTTCAGCTCTTCAAAATTATTCAGTTTAGAACTGAACACGATGAGGACAATTTGGTTTTCTCCTCAGTTACAAACAAGGTAGATTGCACTTTTTAAATATTGTTGAACATAAATAAGGGGGTTTGGACATGAGGCTCCAGGGTGACCTCTTTGTGGCCTTTCTAGTACTTGAAAGGAACATATGAACAGGAGGGGGAACAGCTGTTTATGAGAGTGGACAGTGAAAGGACAAGGGGGAACGGCTCTAAAATGAGACAGAGAACATTTAGGTTGGATCTTGACAGGAATTTTTTCACCCAGAGGGTGGTGATGCACTGGAACAGGTTTCACCAAAGAAGGCTGTGGATCCCTGCAGGCATTCAAGGCCAGGCTGGATGTGGCTCTGGGCAGCCTGGTCTGCTGGTTGGTGACCCTGCACATAGCGGGGGGTTGAAATCAGATGGTCATTGTGGTCCTTTTCAAGCCAGGCCACACTGTGAAAAATTCCTAATTTAGAAAAATATCTTTATACTTAATGTTCACAAAAAGTGTACTTAGAGAGCACAAGGAGACAACTTAGACACAACTTATAAACTATAATGTAGGAGGACAAAACTCAATTATTTTGGCTGAGGTGCGCTGTTACCACAGGTGACAGAGTTGTTTATCCAGCAGGTGTAGACATTTCCCTGTCTGCTGTTCATACAGAACAGTCTTGACATTGAGATCTGGACAAACAGTAACAGAGCAGACAAAGAGCCTTATCTCCACACTAGCCTGAGACAGTAGACAAAGTCTACTAGACTGCTGCAGTTCATCCATATGTCTTTAATTCTACCCATGCTTCTTACTAGAGCTGTCACATCCTACTTTGGCATATTAAATAAATCATGATGAGAAGGTTTGTGAACTACCCTGTGCTTTTTTTTTCCCCTCTACATACGATTCCTTCATCTCAATCATGTATTCGTCATTGCTATTTATGATGTCACCTAAACTCAGCATGCTTGTTGTGTAGATCATTAGCTTCCTAATGTTCAGTCCAGTATTTAGCTCCTCAATTCTACAGCATCATCTCGTTTTGAGATATTAGCAGATCCTTTTATCTTGCCTTACTCAGAGTTTGAACATCAGCATCTGTCAGTGAGGCTACTTGATGCAACATTAACAGCCAGCCTCCATAAAACTGTGGGTTGTTTTTTTCCCCAATTATATACACTAAAGGTTTCAAGAGTCAGTGTTTGTCAATTTGCAGCCAGTCTCCTAACTATCCATCTCTATCCATTATAAAAAGGCATTTTCTAGGGGACTGAAGCTTTCTTTAACACTATCCTTGAGACAGAGTGAAGTTCCCCTTTCTTATGGTAGTAACCGAAGTAAAAGATGCTTCGAGTCTCTCTTTGTCATCACCTAGTGACATTTCTGTGCCTCTTCCTGTTTCAGAACTTCTTTGGCATCATTCTTAACAACTTGAGACAGTTTTCTTGGAAGAAACTTTCCACCTTGTACAAAACACCCACCCATGTGGCTGTCTGTAGTTCCAACTCTTTGCCTATTCTACTACTTCTTAATCAGAACACTTACTGAGAGGTTAAAAACAGTTTCTGTTTCAAAGCACTTCAAGAAAACGTATTAATAAAAAGACAGTGTAAATATATTGCAAAGAAGGCATACTTGCTATCAGGCAAGTTGGGCTCTGCTAAGCCTCTAACTACCTGAAGAACTGACTCTGTACCTTTAGAAATAAAAGGTCATTCTGAAAATTACTTCCACACTTGAAAATCCTGATGAGCAAGTTACATTCATGCCAGTCTTCACTTTCCAACATGAGTGAGTCATAGAATCACAGAATGGCCTGTGTTGAAATGAAGCACAATGATCGTGTGGTTTCAACACCCCTGCTATGTGCAGGGTTACCAACCACCAGACCAGAGCCACATCCAGCCTGGCCTTAAGTGTCTCCAGTAATGAGGCATCCCCAGCCTCCTTGGGCAAAGTCTTCTTCACCTGTTTTCAAACCATTAAAAATCTGCAGTTCCACAAGTCAGGACAATAAAAAAGATGAGTAAAAACAATGAATGTGACTTAGACCAGATATATTGGTAGCAAAAATCAAAGCTCAAATGAAATGATCGAATCCTGACTGATTCAGAAGGTTATGAAGGTACTGAGCAAGACACAAAGATACAATTATGTTCAAAGGCACACCTAATCATTGCCACACATACGCTTCTGTTCAACAGATCATCTATGCTATAATGCAGTTATGTTATAAAAAGCTTCTAGCAGGTATGCTGTCCCAGAGACCACCAGAATCACAGAATTGTAGGGGTTGGAAGGGACCTCTAGAGATCATCGAGTCCAACCCCCCTGCCAAAGCAGGCTCCCTACACCATGTCACACAGGTAGGCGTCCAGGCGGGTCTTAAATATCTCCAGAGAAGGAGACTCCACCACCTCCCTGGGCAGCCTGTTCCAGTGCTCCGTCACCCTCACTGTAAAGAAGTTCTTCTGCACATTCATGCGGAACTTCCTATGCTGTACTTTCATCCCAATACCACTAGTCCTGTCCCCAGGCACTACTGAAAAGAAACCAGCCTCGCCACTATGGCTCCCACACCTCAGGTATTTATAAACCTGGATCAAGTCCCCTCTCAGCCTTCTTTTCTCAAGGCTAAACAGACCCAGTTCCCTAAGTCTCTCCTCATAGGGGAGATGCTCCAGGCATCACCATTCCTCAAAGTGCAGTCTTTTGGTTAAAATGACAACTAATTAACACTTCCTTGGGGAGTTCAAAGTAATTCCTACAAGCAGGACAAATTCAGCCCACTGACTGCGCTGAGCAGAATACAACATAGCTTAAAGCAGGAGAAGCTGAAAGAGTAATTTATTTTGCCTTATGCATTGCAATGCTTATTTCCCACCGTAGTTGTAGTTCACTGCAATGAGTGGAAAATAATAGTGTCACTCTAGTATGCACCAGAAAGCAGCAGAAAACTCAGCACTTTGCATAGCTAATGGAACAGATTGCTCTAAATCAGAAATGAGTTCTTTGCAATTCATCTGTTAAACCTGTCCCCGTGAAGTATCTTCCTTTTGGAAAAACAAAAACAAAGAAAGCAGAAATTGAACTGTCACAGAACACTCGCTTCTATAAGTAGTTCCTATTGCTAGATATTTCTGGGCTCCAATAACCAAATGAAGAAAACAAATTCTAATTAGGGAAAGGATTTTTGTTTCTCTTTTATTTCACACTGTCAGAGTCATTCACCTGGGCTTTGTGAATGGCTGCAGAGAAACGGTCTCAGGTTCCACCATGGGAAGTTTAGATTGTCCAAGAGGAATAATTACATCATGAAGAGGGGTGGTCAAGCAGTGACACAGGCTGCCCAGGGCAACAACGGTGCCCTCATCCATTCAAGAGACTTTTGAATGTGGCACAGAAGGACACGGTCCAGCAATGGGACTCAAAAGGTCAAACTGATGGCTGGACTCGATGGTCTTGAAGTCCTTTCCCAACTTTAATGATTCTATGATCTCACTCATAAACGGTAAGAGGAAGGTCTATAATATCCAATCTGTGGCTGCCCACGCTTGGCTACTGCTAAAGGGTAGCACAGTTCAAATAGCATATAGACCATCAGTAAGAAAGCAGAAGGGAAAAGAGACAAGGTTTTTGATTAAAAACAAACACACCAAACCAAAACAGCAACATCAAGACTAACTAAACAAAAAACACTTGACACAAGGGAAAATAGTATGGTTTGATTTATCTCAACATGCTACAATATCAGCACCACTGTTGCTCAGTAATATTATTATGACACAGATGGAAGACTTCAAGGGAAAGAATGAAGTTGAAATGCCAAGCTCTGCAATGAATGGACTAATAGTGTAGACAGAGTGCACTAGAGACTGTAGAATTAACACCTTCACTTTTACTCAGCAGCTAAGCACGTGTACTACATTTACTAACACATCTAGTGGCATCACCATGTCATCATAAGTATATCAAATGAACTCATTGTCACCTCAGCCTATCTGTGAGCTCTAAACCAAGAACTTCCAAGTGCTTCCCTTGCTGGTTTGGCTCTCACTACCAAGTGAAAACACTGAAGCACATAACTAACTGAGAATTTGAGTATGTCTTTCTTCCCACCAGCAAGAACCTATTCTAGGAGGTTCTGGCCATGACTCATTTCTCAGGCGTACAAAATGGGCCGATTTGAGCAAAAAGCTGGTGTATCCTGTTCTTGATTACATAAATAAAGGGGTGAATTGAAGTCCCTTTTTTTTTTCCTTTCCTTAAAGTGATTACTGTACTATTGCAAGATGCCAAAATGACAGCCTCATTAGATAAGCTTCACCATTAATCACTGGGTGGAAATGCTTTAGCACAAAAGTCAGCAGAGCACACTGCAGGAGCATCCGTAATAGTTCTTTTCTTACTGTTCTGCCAGCACGTCTGAGCCAGCAGTGATTCCCCAAGCAACTGCCTTCCTTACTTTGTCTTCTTAGCTGATATACCAAAGCATTTTAGCCAGTTGTGTTTTGCTTTTTCTCCCCAGAGACCAAAAGGTACTTCGATAATGTAAATGCCCGGCACGCAGCCCTAAAACAATCATCCATTTCACATCAGTTCATCAGAAAACAGCCAAATGTAGTCATTTCATTTTCCATTGAAATCTTTACTGCACACCTATTTTCAGCTCTTCAACTGATTTCATGTCAGCATTTCTAGGGTAGTGTTCCAAATTAGCTTGCAATCAGTAGTAAATTCATAAACTAAACTTTTAACAGTGTTCATGTTATTAAAATGGGCTGGTGAAGGGAAGTGAAAATTGTTGATTTATTCAAATTTCATGGATTTCTCCGTAACAAATTACCATTCAAATTTCAACCTGCTTTTTAGCATTCCAAATGATGGGAGTTTTAAGAGCTACTGAAGGGCTTCCTGAGAGCTCAGAAAGCAGCCTGATAACAGACAGGGAAGCTACTACTACTTGGAATGCAAAATAACATTAAACTGCCATCATCCTCTGAAGAAAATATACGAAGCATGATGTTAAATCACAATCCAAGACAAACTTGTCTAACTGATGAGCAGTTCCAGACCAGCAGCCTTAACCTTACAGATTCTTTCTGCTCACAGAATTAAATGAGACAAATAGAAATGGGAGACAACAAAAGCTGCAAACATGAAAAATGGGAACACACACACACACCATTGAAGGTATTGGAGTGCTCATGTGCTTTGCTACCTCCTCAGAATAGGCTGCCTGGAAATCTAAAGAGATAACAGTAATGACAAATCATAATTCAAGAGCTCAAAATGGACAGCGTTTACCTGGCTGGACCTGATAGTAACCCTAAAGAAAAGCCTCTGCTTTCCCTCAGCAGGGAAATAGGTCCCAGTCTTTAGCCAAATAATAGCAAAGGCACTAATTTCTTCCTGTCAAAATAAAAACTTATGGCAATTAGACATTAAGTCGTGTCACAAGTCCCATTCCCCACCTCCACACTGCTTCCAGCAAATCACACAGGAGTGCTGTGCCTGCTTACTTCTCCCTTTTCCCAAACAATAGCTGTATTCCAGTGATGCTTTATAAATACGTTCTTGGACTTCCAGCCCATCAAATGAAATGCCTTACATTTGTGTACAATTTGGCATGAGTATTGTCAAGGAAACGCAAGCTCCAAGTGAAATGCAGCAGTTGCTAAGAAACACTACAGCAGGAAGCAGACAGGGAGGATCAGCAACTTGTTTACTGACATATTAATACTGGAGACACTGATGATTTTTACATAGGGTATTTGCACTGCAGACTAACCTATGTATTCTTCATGACTAATTCCAATTTAATTCCATCAGAAAAGAATCCATGTACATCTTAACACTGCTGAAACAATTTCTCCAAGCTCTAAGATGGTAAGATTTTTAATGCTGGAATTCTGTAGGAAAAAAAACAAACCATGGTATTGGAATATTTGGTGGCAGACAGGACTCTTCCATACTTGCCATAGCTCATCATCACCACAAACAGCTGATTGACCTGCAGTCATCTATATCCACTCCCCATGGGCTCCAGCAGATATTGTATCAAGCCTTTTGAAACAGAGGGATGTTTTCCAAATAAACAGGTTTTGATTACTTTCAAGTGGGAGAATTATTTGCATAGCTGCTTGAACAAAGCACCTGGAGGAAGTCAGCATTCCTGATACTTTTGCAAGCAATAAGCAACACGAGAATGAGACAGATGGTGTTATGTAAGCCGCTCAGGTCAATAGAAGAGTGTTCTCAGAGCACAAACAATAATCCTCTGAATGTTTGGCAAAATGCAAAGAATTTCCTCAATGCAACTGAGACAAATGAAAAAACAAGACAAGTACAGATTTCACATAGAATCCTAAGGGTTGGAAGGGACCTTTAACTACCATCTGGTCCAACTCCCCTGAAAGGAACAGACACGCCTATAGCTCCATCAGGTTGTTCAGAGCTCTGTCCAGCCTGACCTTGAGCATCTCCAGGTTTACTACCACTGCTTTTTTTCCCTACAAGACAGCATTCAGCAGCTTAACACTTTTCATTTCATCACTTATTTTTACTCTCCAAGGCAGTAAAATTCCCAGTTCACACCACATGAAAAATAGGTTTCATAATGTGGCTATGCTCACAAAGGAGACCTATCCTATACTTATTGAGTCAGAGAATCCTTGGATAAGGCTGCAGTAATTAAAGAGTAAATAACATACTTAGGGGAAGAAAAAAAAAAAACAACACAAACATAAAACCAACAAAGCTATAAAAGCTATTCAGCTATAAAAGCAGCATTAAAATGTAAGCCCTCGATTTATTAACATTTGACACCGAATAATGAATAACGTTCATGTAAAATACAGCCCTCATGCATAGGAACAAATGGGGGGGAAAAAAAAGGTGACATTTTCACATCTGACACCAATGGGAAGCATTGCAGTTAGATGAAACTTCTTTCTACAGAGTTCATTTTTAGGCTGCGATTTATACCAAAGAAAGCAAACCAAAACTCAACACAAAACGATAAAAGATAAAAAGACAGCAATGTACAAAACCAGTAAGTCAAGTAGCACAAACAGGGAAAGAAGGGGACACTGTAGGAATTGGTACTTGGATATTGCTTTAAATTTTACTAACCAACAGTGGTGTTGATCATCTCACCTATGGATGATACCCATAACAGCTACCACAAGCAAAGAAACTCTCCATTAGTAAACATGCAGGGAAGCATTTTGAAAAGCTTGCCTTGTCAAGATCAGATTTTGATGTCATCATAAGGAGAATTATATTAGGAAAACTGTCATGAACCCAATTACCATTGTATTCCACGCCATTCTGAACATTAAATTAAAAAGTAAATAAAAAAAACAAAAACACTCATTTTCAGTCATCCACTTTTCATAGGCTCAATGCTTCATCATTTTACTGTGATTATCTGGGCAAAGAAATTTTACAGTGAAAAGGTTGCTTTTAATATTTCTGATCATAAGAAAGAAAACACAAATAATAATTTCCTGAATAGCAAGGGAAGAATTCATCCTATCTGTTGGGGACAGATAAGCATTCATGAACAGATTCCTCAAGTGCAGATGAGTTCCAAGGGAATCCGATCTGTCAATCACCCCAGCAGCTTGGGGAGATGAGTCTGCTGAATGGACACGTTATCTTCCAGGTAACCAATTAAAAAATATAAGCGCTCTTACTCTGCCTTTACTACAGTTTACAGAATTAAATCAAGATGACATTTGGAAAGCTCTACAAATTCATATTCAAGTATGTACGTAGCATGGAGACTTAGGACACGGAAGTTTAAGCACTAGTGGGCCTTGTTCAAGAAATCAATTGTCATATCATCTAAAAAATGCATTATATTGTCAACTAATTGAAGTTTCTACACCAGAGCACAAGACAAAACAGAAGTACCCGCATTCTGAAGTCTTTCCTGAATAAACTGTGCATAATTATTTGCTAATAACAGGAACACTTAAGTACTTTTGTCATCCCTTGCCTCCTTGAGAAGCCGATATAAATCTTTGGGATTTCAGAGTCTAAATGTGCTAAGGAGGTCAGTGTGTTTTAGAGACTGACATTTTCCATTACAATAAGCTTTAAATAAATATGATCTGTAAGAGTTCTGAAAGTCTTGATTTTAATCATAAAAAACCAGCACTGGGAAATGATGCATACTCACCATAACCTGAAAATGGAGCACTGAATGCATTTATAGGCTTATTAGAGACAGAAGGTGAGAAATATTTTACATACAGATATAAAATCAACACTGTAAGTAAGAATCCAGGTCTGGGGCTCCCAGTAAAAGAAAGATAGGAAGGTGTTTGGAAAGGGTCCAGAGGAGGGCCACAAAGATGATCAGAGGGCTGCAGCACCTCCCTATGAAGACAGGCTAAGGGAGCTGGGCATGTTCAGCCTGGAAAAACAGAAGGCTGTAGGGTGACCTCACTACAGCCTTCCAATAACTGAAGGAAGCCTACAAACAGGAGGAGAGTCAACTTATTGAAAGGGTAGATAACAACAGGACAAGGGAAAATGGTTTTGAGTTGAAGGACGAGAGATTTAATGTTGGATGTCAGGGGGAAGTTCCTTACTATGAGAGCAGTGAGGTGCTGGAACAACAGCCCAGAGAGGCTGTGGATGCCCCATCCATCCCTGGGGTGTTCAAGGCCAGGTTGGATGAGGCCCTGGGCAGCCTGGACTGATATTGCATGTGGAGCTGGGGGCCCTGCCTGTGGTGGGGGGAGGCTGGAGATTCGTGATCTTCGAGATCCCTTCCAACCCAGGCCACCCCATGATTCTGTGCTTCTGTGACTAGAGACTGGCTGAGATCTTGCCTAACTATCCTATCACGCTGTGAACTCATCACACCCTGTCTTCTGCCTGCTGGCCCAGTACTAGATCCATTCCTAAGCATAATACCATTACAGTGAACCTCATAGCAGAACTTCTTTTACTTAACATAGAGCCTTGCTTAGTCATTGTCTTGTGTTACATTCGCCTAGCACTGAATTCAAACCTGGAAATAAGAACAGAATTTCTGGGAATAGCTCTGAGATTCACCATCCTGCTGCACATTGCTCTGCTATACCAAGTGGTTCTCATGCTCTCATTATTTTTCTGATTAAGTCTCTTCAAGCAAAATAATCTCAGGCTTCTTAAACTCACTTAGGCCAGGATGATTGTTATGTCTGTCACCAATCTTGTCTTTCAGGCTTTATTAGTCAGACATTTCGTCTGCCATCCAAGGCTTTGGCTAGTGACTGTGCTTTCATTTTGTGTCAAATACAATGTATAGCTATGAAGAATCATTACCGTAGCTATTTTTCAAGAGGGTATTTAGCTAATACACATGTAAATTCTCCATTCGGCAATACATGATGTGTATATTTGGAGAACAAACTAGCAGCTCAGAAGGAAACGATACGGACTGCTACATAAAGAAACAAGCATTTCTTAGACATCTGTTGAGCTACCCCAAATATTGCTGCATGTCATGTCAATACGCTATAACCAAAAACATATCATAATTGGAGAAGACAGGCAGGTATCCTTCTTCTTAGCAAGATCTGAACAAACACTGAACATAAAATCTTCAAA
Organism: Coturnix japonica; assembly: GCF_054131305.1. Classification (NCBI taxonomy): domain Eukaryota; kingdom Metazoa; phylum Chordata; class Aves; order Galliformes; family Phasianidae; genus Coturnix; species Coturnix japonica. The sequence continues at coordinate 3,200,048 of NC_140670.1, forward strand.
CAGGCCAGGCTGAAGTCCTAAAAGCACTTGCATGCACACATAAAACTGTACTAATGCAAGGAGCAATCCCTCACACATTTGGTTCCTTAGGCCACATTTCAGGGGCAACAAGGGAAGGAAACATTCGCAGAGCAGCTGCAGGGGAACAATCATAGGAAGCAGCTGTGGGTGTCAGCCCCATGAGATTGTCCCCTTTGTGTCACTTGGGCTGAGGGGTTGAGGAATGTGAGGAACAGAGCCTCAGTAAGCAAGGGCAAGCCACGTGTTCCTCACACAGTCACTTGTTTCATACACATGTAGGAGCACAGTAGCCCACCCCAGCCATCGCCTAAGTGAGGTCAGCCTAAGCCACTACCAGCTCAAGGAAGTGATTTTCCCCACACCATTTACTCTGGTTGCTTCTGTGTGCAGCTAACAGACACTTGAACAGTCTCCAAGAAGTTAACCAGCATTTTGCAGGCTGTTGCCATGGCTATTTATCATTGCATTTTTATTTATTTATTTGTGTATGTGTGTGTGTGTGTGTGTGTGTGTGTGTGTGTGTGTGTGTGATATCCTTTAAGCAAAACCTGGGACTGAACTGGAGCTAGGTAAAGCAAATAGCTACATGGATGATGCTTTCACAGAGATCACTTTGTAGCAGCAATATTCAAGCAAAAAAGCAACTCTCCATATCTTTCAGCAGCTGATGCTTTCACATCCCTGATTTTATTTTTGATGGAAGCACAAATTATAGTGCAAAGGCAAAAGACTTTCAACATAAGTGCAGGCGCAGCCACAGAAATCACTGAAGAGTAAAAATGGATTCCTCTTGCTAAGGAAAGGCAAACACTTTGAAGAGATCATATTGTGCTGTGTTATTCCATTAGAAAGCTGATGAAGTTTGAAGCTCTGCAGAGGCAGAGAGCTAGTTCTGACAGAAACATGCTGACTAAGAAAAATCTCCTTCTATATTTACAAATTGCAGCAGATGGTGCTAGCTGTAGGATGTTGCACTGAGTTGTTATGATCGTGGGCACTCTCATCTATCACTGAAAGTCTCAAAAAGACCTCGGCTTAAGTGCAGGTCTCAGCCTGAACTCCGCATATTGTTCCAAGTTCAAGTGTGGTTTATTGGCTATCAAGTACCTCTGGGTCAGCCCTTCCCTTGGAAAAGCTTAGAAATTACATTCTTATGGCACCTGGAAACTTAAAATTAGCAAAGACCCAGTATTCAATGGGCAAAAATGTTGCCCTACTCACAGCACAAAACCCATTGCTTTCAGAGATGAAAGATATGTCTGCAGAGCATGACAGTGCTACTCAAAGCTGTCAACATGCCATGAGCGCAGGGGTGCGAGACAGAGCCCAGTGTGGAGTGGAGGCTGTTGGAGTCAACGGGCACAAAACAGCTGCATTGTCAACCTCCTACAGAGACATGAGGCCCACAGGTGTGGGGTTTTCACCCAGAATGGGAGTGCATGAGCACAGGTGTGCAGCCACACCAGCAAGCACAACTACAGCTGGATGTGCCCTGCTGCCCAGCCTCACCTCCTCCTGGTGAAGGCACAGGGCAGCTCACAGCCTCCGTGCCCACACCACAGTTCTGTCCCACCTCACAGACCTCCCACGCACCAGGGATCCAGGCTCTCCATGCTTCAAGGCGTGAGCATGCTCACACCAACGTCAAAGCCATAAACCTCCGTCATGTAGTTACCCCTCCCGGTCACCTCTGCTCCATAGCAGCATGAACAATCATCTGAACAGAATGAGCCAAAGCAGTGGAGAATTCCCCTTCCTGCTTTCTAAAAAACCCATGGTGTTTTTGTAAGTTATTAAGCATACAGCCCTGCTGAGTGATGATTTTGGAGCTACAAAGGTACTCGCTGCAGGAATTTTTTATTCTCCCTCACGCTTGCCATGGCAACCAGGCTATCCAAGTCGTTCAGAGCAAGACAGCGCCTCACAGTATCTAAAATAATATTCGTAGTACATATGACTGGTTTCTTTTTCCTGTAATGAATTCAGCATTTGAGCTCTGTTAGAAAAACCAGCCCAAAAAAACCCCAGCCTCTAAAGCAGTATTCTCTGCTGTCAGTGTAGACTATACCTACATCCTTTTGTTGAAGCAGACAGAATTGGAGGTCCAGAATAAAGGGAAAGGCTGTAAAACTGGACTCAGCTTTTTTTTTTCTTAATGTTACAGGGCAATGGAGAGAGCTGCCACAAACACCAGTAAAAACTAACTATCATTTGAAGGCAAATGTATCGGGAGTCCTTAAGGATTTCTGTTCATTTACTTTTATTCTTTATTTGGACAAAACCCAAAGTCCTGGAATCTGCCTTGTCTTATCTGCCTGCCAGCAGCTGATATCTCTGCTCAGTTGTATGAGACAGCAGAGATCTACTGGGGGAAAGATGACACAGCTACAATACGGAGGGAGGGAATGGGCAGCTGAAGGACTCCTTTAACTACAGCAGGGATGATCCCGTAGCATTTATTTCAGACTCAACCACAACAAAGTAGGAATATATTCCCAATTCTGAAATAATTGAAATATTGTCTGTGGTCATTTTGTATATTGTTGGGATTAAACAACAATTGGTAGATGTGCGATGCTAATGATGAACATCTCTGATTAGAAACTACTCTGAAAGACAGTTTTGTCCAAATCACAACTTATAGCCATGGTAAGAGGCTCCTCCCTCTGCACCCACTTCCATTGGCATCCTAGTTGAGGAAATTAATCTGTAATTCTTACATGAACAAAATTACTTGCCTTCAATAAAGTCTTAGGGCAGCGCTTTCAATACTTAGCTATAGTAACACTTCTCTGTATTGCTACTGTATGCTTCCCTTGGTCTCCTTTCATTCCCAATAATACCACAGAGAAAGGAAGCCTGAAATCTTGTCCCCCATTTTGGAAAGCCAAAACCACCAGTAGACTCTTAGTGACCAGAAGATTAAAGAAGAAGGTAGGGCTTATCTCCACTCCCAACACTGTTACAGTATTTTAAGATGAATAACAGTGATAAAAAGGAAGTAAAACTCTCCAGAACCGCCTGAAAATAAGCTTCCTGAGCAGGACAGCAGAAAATTAGGGAAAGGATACTAGTCTCAGTTATTAATAAATGTAATTTCCAAGAGTGAAAAATAATGAATACTTCCACTAATGAGCACTTCCCAAACACTTCAACACCAGCACTGATTCTATTACTCATTTCCTGTAGGACTGCTGTTAACAACTCCAATGCAAATTAAAACTAGAGTGGAGAACAAATAGGCCATTTCTGTACCAATCATGACAGATTCTTTAGCTACCAGCAGTTCACATATTATCCTACACAGGGAAGTGAAATTGGTGTGGGGGGGTGGCAGATAAACAACACCGCAGCACAAAAAGAAAAGCAACAAAACCATCAGACAGTATTGACAACCAATTATTTGCACATAGATTTCATGAAGCTAATCAGAGTGTGCCAAAACCAAATGTTACCCTTCTGGACCTCATTTTGGAAAGCAGTCAAAAGCAAATCATCTAATAATTGTGTTACTGCCCATTGTAAAACAAAAGCTGTTGTGCCATCCAGCCTCAGTATCGTCTTTCATTATTCTTAATGAACATTAATTATTATTGCAGTAAGTTCATTTACTCCCCCAGATGTGCTTTTTTCTCTTCTTTTTTTCCCCTTAACGTACTGTATTAGTAATCCACAACACAAAGAAAGGGGGAAGAACAGCATTTCCATGGCAATACAAGCCATCTATAGCAACAATCTCCTATAATCTTTCCCCAGCACCTACAATCGATGGAGCTTTGCTGAAAATAATTTATTAAACTACAGTACAATGAGCACAACCACAATAGATACTGCAATAGTTCTTATTGATGTAAGGAAGCTTGGTTTTATAAAAGCATTTAGGTCATAGCATTTCCTAAGCAATCAGAAGCTCTTCGATTAAATGCAGGTCCAAACAACACGGCATGGTTTTCCTGGGACAAACTCAACCATGGAGACTCCTACTGAAGCTACAAGGAACACAGAACCATATCTAGAAGAGCAAAATAATTGCTCTCAAGTGTTCTGCTCATAAGCTAATGCAAAAGCAATCATATTGTGAAGTCAGTTAAACTGCTGTTTGTTTGTTTCCAAATCACGGTAGGTGTGAAACACAGGCACATGGCAGGGCACACATTAGAACTTTAAACTTTACATCCTTCATGCCAGAACTCCAGCTGCTGTTAGAAACACACATGCTGTCCCTTGTCCACAAGGCAAAATCCACAAGCATCTTCCACAACCAAGTGCAAGGAAAGAGCTTAAGTTCAATTACGAAGCAGTTGCTCTTGAATCAGCAGTTGATTTTCACTATACCAGACGGACAGGATGATTGACATAAAAGTGAAGATATTTTGACATTGCAAACTGATTATTTTATTTCTCCTCCTCGCTGATAATTACCCCACTTTCAATTTGATCCAGCTAAAAAGGAACACAAAAGCCCTTTATAAACTTCAGCATACAGCAACGATCAAAGGAATTTAACTCTCTTTTCCAGGCTAAAATTACTTTCTTTGCTAAGACTGGAAAGCAGCACTGAGCTGCTACTTGCCTTTTCTGGAGGATAACAGCAATTCAGCTTCCTTGTCAGAGATGAACACGAGCTTTAGGATGATTGATTTCAAGTGTGGTACTCATTTAATGACAACACCTTTGGTCTAATAAAGAGAAGGCTGGATGATTGCTTACGTGCAAGCAATAGTTAAACCTAAGGAAACAAATGATTTTGTCACCTCCATCAGAAACAGCATTGTACCCTCCTTGAAAAATGAGCAGTTAATGGACAGAGTGCCTCAAGAAAGGGCTGGTGTTAACCAGAGCAGAATCTAAATTACATAGACTGCAATTAAAATTCTGCCCCACTCTAAATAACAGCTTCTAAAAACAAAACGTCTGGTCCAAAAGCAAACTTCAATAATTCGGCACTGAAGTGCTGCATTAAATATTGACACTGATGCTTAAGTGACCTGCAGCCTAATGTGTACCACAGGAATGCCAACGCATTGAAAACTGGATCAGTCCTGCTGCTAAAGTTGAGGACATCAGTTGCCTCCCCTTCAACCATAAATGCTGTTACTCCAAAATAAATTGCTTTTACAAAACATCACAGAGGCAAATGAGAGTCACCTTCCTCCTACCTACGAGTAACTATTTGTGGAACTCCTTGCCATTACCAGTCATGACAGAAATCCCAATATATTAACATTCATCACTAAAGATTAGAAATTTAAGGAAATAAGATCATAATATGGCATTGAATTGACAGTGCCTGATTGCTGCAGAGACCAAGACTGTTAGAGGAGCTCTTTCTAAAGCAGATTTTGTACAGGCAACAGCTTGATATTACAAGTCTCTGTGTTTAATTGCTGGGAAAATAACACCATAACAACAAGGACAGTTACTCTGCATTTATTTTCCAGCATGTAATTCCGAATAATAAAAACATGAAACAAACCTCAACATTTTGAAAGATAAAGGTGCTACCAAAAAAATCTCCTCCCCTGAAAAACGTGAGGAATTTGCATTGAAGTCTCCCCACATTACATATGCTTCAGTGATATCACTCGTTCCAACTAGTTGTTGAGGGAAGGGGGAAAAGACAGGAGGGAAGGAGATGGATGACTAATTACAATGACTGAAATAATACTTAGTAACAAGGATCTAGTTTCTCGATCACTTATACATACAAGCCTACCTGAATCAAAGATATATATGCATGTATTTCAGTATCTTATATAAAAGCTTTTCTGCAGCATGGCTCACAGTTCCCTGACTATTTGTTCTTTCCCATTCAATTTCATTGGAAAATCTGGAAGAAGTTACTACTGGGCAAAAACAGGACATCTATTTGGCATGTTACAAATAAAGACAAAAAGGAACCTAAGATCTCAGTCAAATAATGTGCTAGGGAAAAGGTTGTTAAGGCTATAGAATGATTTCTATAATCACTGCACACCGAAGCATTCCAAAGTTAGGGCAGGCTGCTATTAAAGAGGCATGTATAATTCTGACTTCACCCTCTGGAGTGCCATGATCCAGCTTTCCCACCCTGTAACCACCTGCCGGCTGCTGCATGCACAGCCAGCAGCACTGGGCAAAACAGTCACCAGTTCACTGTTGGGTTTAGTCCCTGTTCTAGAGACCCCTGTTAAGTATCTCCTGTCTCATTTGGTTGCTTCAGAGCCTCCCCTTCACCTGAAAAACACTGTCTACAAACAGCAAATGCTTGAAGAGATAACAGGGATGCAGCAGCTAACTCAGGAGCAGAAGCATGCAGGGATTCTTACTCAGCACATTTTCCTGCTCAGTGTTTTATTGCAAAAACTGTTGAGTGACTCTGAGAAAACAATAGCTTCTCCACACACTCATTAACTGCTGACAGAAGGAAAGCCCAGTTGTTGAAAGTCAGTAACATTGGTAAGAAAAAAAATAAAAAAATCAACCACACTTAAATGGTTTTTAACCAATTCTGAATTTTCAGTTGAGAAAATGTTTGGGCAGAAAACACCTACAAAGCTCAGACTGTTGCCATCAATTTATTTACAGTGAAGAAGGGACTCTACCTTTATAACCCAGGGACTTGTGTGCCCTGGTGGCGCAGTGGTAGGAATGCCGTGTTGCAACACCGGAGGCCCTGGGTTCAAATCCCGCCTGTGGCGCAAGTGGTAGAAGTGCCGCTCTGCTACACAGGAGGCTCGAATCCCGGGGGTTGGACTCGATCTCTAAGGTCCCTTCCAACCTGCACGAGACTATGATACTATGAGACTTTGGCCAGGCTATTCAGCTGGCATGGCTACTTGATTTCGGTGAGCACAGGCCTCTCCTTGCTTAGTAGGCATTACAATAGTTGAACTTCCACATTCATGTCTTACTGTTTTTGAACCTAGGGCATAAATGCAAGCAGTCTGCTTTCCCACACCAGGGTTTCTCTGGTTTTGGATGACTTCTCCACAAATGCCATCTTTGCTCCTATGGATGACTTGACACACATCCTAATACATTTCTCCAGCATGCACTGGCTACTTTAAGAACAACACAGACAAGCCAGGACAGCAATGATAGCTGTAATCAGCCGCAAAAGAATTTGAAATAAATAGTTTGAATGGTAATTGAGTTCCTCAGACTACAACAATTCTTTGGAGACCTCAGGCTGGTCCTGGAATTGTCCTACAAAGTCAGCACAATTTAAATATTTCTTTTGTTTATCATATTCACTGAACTGCTTTAAAAACATTTAGATTCTGGGTGCTCTGAGGAAATATGTTTACACAGTTGGAATTGAGAAAGGACAGGATTTTTGCTGGTGTACAACAATCCAAGAGGCTTTATCCCTTGAGCAGGAAATACTAGAACCCTCATTAAGAGGAATTATGTTTTACTCATGTAGACAGACAGTAACAGGATATTTCCCAAACAACCACATAATGCAAAGTCACTTGATGATATGCAGGGCCTATAATACATAGCACTTGGGTAGGTGGGTATTTCAAGAGAAAGGAATCAATGAAATTTAAAAGAATTAAGACCAATTTCCACTGTTAAGCAGCGAATTGAGTCAAGTGGTTTCTAATAGAATACGCTCACGTTAGCAATGGCTAATAAACCTCCGAGGAAGGTTTTCAAAACCTAATAGCCCCCTTTTCTGTAATTCCAGCAAAATAGGAATTGTGTACAGGAAAACAGGAAAGAGAAGGGGGGGTGGGGGGAGGAACAAATAAAATATGCCTGCTCAATACTTCTGCTACTAATAACATGGTTTTCCAAGAACAGCACTAGGCCAGATATGCTTGGGAAGTAACTGAGATACAAGAGATATGTTGTTAAATAAATATGAAGTACCTTCAATGGATCATCTCTTCAAGTGATAACAGACAGTCACTTCTCCATCTCCATAAGCTTTGACACATCTGCCTAATTTTCTGATAAAGGAACCAGGTTTGGTAACCTACAGAACCAACTCCCAACCTTTCAAATTGATGAGGCAACTAGCAGTGCATCTTACAGCAGGAAGACTTGGTTCCTCCTATGCAGGAATGAGTTCCTTGCACTCACAGTGTCTGTCCTCACCCACAACTGACTCTAAACCACCTATCTCACGTTCATGAGCACTTCCGACACCAAAAGCAACAAGAAGTCACATTTGTTTTACATCCCAGCTTAAAACAAACTGCATCAGGGCTATTATTTCAAAGTAGAATATAGCATCCACTTTTAAAACATGGAGAAATACATAGTGCAGACATGGCAGTCTACAGAGCAGCACCACTGAAAAACACTGGTGCTAATATGAAACATGGTTGAATGAATTACATAACACTACACAAAAACTGTCCTGATAGATAGGGAAAGGAATACTGGATGCCCTGTGCAAGACAGGAGAGGTATTTAAGCCTTTCTTTTCAATATGCTCAAATTGAATGGGATACTGGGCTCAAGCTAGAGTCCTTCCTATTGGAAAGGAGAGAGACAACCTGCAGCACCCAGAATGGAGAAGCAGAAATGAAAAAGGTGCTTGGGGAAATACAACTGGATTGTGTAAAGAGCACCAAACCTCTTCTTCCAATAAGTAAGATGCGTCCATGAAGCCAGCAGCATTAGTTGTTCTCAGTGACCCCGTACAATGGGATTTGGAAGGGCAGGAAAATCCAAGTTATAAAGAAAGGATTGCTATACTTGCAGCACAGAATATCAAGATGGAATATTGGGAAGCTGTTGACTTGTTCTTACTGACTCATTTGCTCAGAGCGTGCATTCACATGGAAACATAGAGTTGCTCAGGTAGGAAAAGGCCTTAAAGACCATCAAAAATCCAAGCACAACTCAACCATACTACCCTAACTCTAACAATCCTCCACTAAATCACATCCCTGAGCACCACATAATCTTGATTAGAGTAAAGAGTGCAAAGTTGGAAGAATACAAAACAGAACTCAACACTGAGCATCAGGAAGGGAAAATAAGTCCTCATTTATTCTGTTCTTAGTTGCAGGAGATAAATGACTATTGAGAATAAGTTATTGAACTTAAGGGGCAGCTTTAGATGAGGCTATCTGGGAGAGAGAAATGAGACTTAAGTTCTAACAAGACTTTGCTGTAACTTGGATGCCTAAATGTGGTCTTTGGTTGGTTCATTCTCTACTGACAACTAGTGACTCCACATAATTAAAATTACTTCAGAAATAAGACTGTCAATCAGCAACTATGATTAACACACTTTCCTTTTTCTATGGTTTAAATTTCACTCCTTGAACAAAAAACAAATTCAGTTAAAGATTTAAGACTGAAGAAGAGTTAGTTTATTAACTTAATCCAGCTCAGAGGAAGACAGCTTTCTTCCAAATTCCCAATTATCTGCATGCACAGAAATATCAGCAGATACCAAATGGTACCATTTAAGTTGCTGGTATCCCAGTAGGCACATTTCCTGAGGACTGACTCATGCTATGCAGCATTTCAGAGCCATAACAATCAAATCCCATTATAACTAATACACTGCCTGTAGCCAGAATTTCTTTGTGCCATAAGCTAGACAATTCAGACAAAGCATTGCCTGGTATTTCTGCAGACCTCAGTGTCTTAGTAACTTCTTTAAAGATTCAGGCAATTGGAGAAGCGGAGCACTTGCTCCTGGCTCCTAAATTGTAGCGGCACACAAGGCAGGCAGCTCTCTCATATGTACCTGGTATCAAACATGTAACAAGTATCAAGCACTGTGTTTAATTGTACTTACTGCACTCTGAAAGCAGCTATTTTCAATCAGATCGATGCAAACAAAGTTCCTGTGAGCACCTCTTTACATTTGGCTTTATTTGCACAAACAGTATGAGATGCAACATTTATTTCAAGCCTTCCAATCTTCCATTTATCTTCCAAAGAACAAGTTAAAGGACAGAAAACAACAGAACCCCAACACACAGCCAGTAATATCATGTAGACATTCAGCTGATGGTTATGCTTTTGAGATTAACGCATTCCCCATTATTTCACACATCCAGTACCTGTTTTGTGTGCAAGCTGATGGGTATGTGCTATGCTTCATCATTGCCAGATGGTTCTGGAGCTCAGTGAACAAACCCACAAGGTGTACAGACAAAGCACTGGTGTAGGGGTTAACAGGGAAGACTGTTCTATACCTTTTACTTACTGTGGAATGCCTTCCACACAGAAGCAAAATGTTTGGTGAAGATAAAACATTTACTCATCTACAGCTAAATACATGTGATTAGAAATGCTTTTACAAAGGAATTTGACATAAAGGATGTGGAGGTACAGGCGCTGCTAACGCTTTACGACAGCAAGGTTGTAGGAAGCTCATAGCACAATGTAATGGACCTACCAGGCTGAGATTACACACAGAACAGCACTTGGTTGAACCAGCATGTTGCGTTTGCATTGCAGTATGTACTCACACAACTTGGCAAAACAAATGGAAAACGTCACTTGTAAACACTGGCAGGACCATCCTAGTGCGCTGGCTTTAGAAGCCCAGACAAAAAAGGGTTAAACTACCACGGCATCGTTGCACAGCACTTTTTATGGCTCCCCTCACAGGGCTTAACATTAAAACCACATAAACTATTGTTTATGAGAAATGCATAATTAATAAAACACAAGCGTGTTGTTTCCAGTAAGGGACCTTTTCCCGACTAGATTTTATCAGCTCTGTGGAACAACCATCAAAAAATGACTGTAACATTTATTGTCAGAGTTTACTTAACATCAACAACAAATTGTCATTAAAGGCAGCATATAAAATGATCAGAAGTGGTCCTGTGATCTCTCTCAATAGAAACAGAATATAACAATTTTTCCCTTTCCTCTCTTTTGCACCTGTGGCCTTTCCCAGAGCTGATAAGAATAGTTAAATGTTGTACTTCAAAGTAAATTACAACACGTACGGGAATGTGACCAACTGATGGCTCTAGTGAGTGAAGCAGCTCATTTAGCCATCAGGCAAACAAGGCGCAGGCAACCCAGGCTGGGAGCAAAGCTCTTCTCCTGCGTGCTATGACAGGGACACCTTCTCACTCTCATCCTACCAGACTCACTCTAGTTCAACTCAGCCTGCCCCAGTTGAAAGGGCACTTAGAAGTGTACGTTGGATAACAAACAGGCATTCCAACCCAGAAAGTAAAACCACCTCACTGCTCAACAGTCAGATATTTTCTTCTACTTTTTGGGCAAAAAGGCAGCTAATTTTGTTTTTTGGAAACAGTTCTATGAATTTGAATCAATCTACGTTTCTTTGCTTCTATCAATTTGCTGAGTTATAATGTCTAATTCGTCAGTCTGAGCTGCAGGAAAAACACGCTTTGTACGGCAGCCAACTCTGCTAGGCAGCCAAAAAAATCTGACTTCAGTAACAGTGAAGTCGCATATTTCACTTTCTTAAGTTCCCAAGCAAAATATCTTTGCAGTGACAATTAATGAGTGAGAAATGGAGCTATAAAAGCAAACCAATAATCCACCAGGATTACTGCACACATCTGTGAAATACACTGGTGTAATCAGGAGCAGCTAGACAGAAATGTCGAGGACTAAAAACTGAACAGAACATAAGGGAAGAACGGGGATTATCAATATTCATTACCTATGTTTTCATACTGCAGTCTTACTGCACCAAAAGTCACATCGAGATTTCTGCACATAGAGACTGTATAGAGTGCTTGGGAAAGTTATGGATTTGGAATATATCGCTAAAACCTGATTCTTATTATTTTCTTTAATTTCTACCTACCCGATCATCAGCAAAACAGAGGGATGGCTGAATTCAAGTGACAAAGCATAAAGAAGATGGTGCATATTGGAAACTGTAGTTCAGAGAACGTGAATACCTGCAGTGGCCCCAAGGGCAGCAGCTCTCCCAAACCCCTCCCTCTTGTCCAAGCGCTTTGGCTTCCTAGCAGTTCCCAGGTCTGACCACATTTTTCAGCCAGACATTTCAACATGGCGCCAGTAGGAAGCTAACCAAACAATCCAAAAGTAACCAGTTTTCTCACACTATTTAGAGACAACAACAAATACTGAATAGGCCTCAGGCATCATGCAGAAGTCCCAGATCAAACATCTCAGCCTGCAACCTGTGCAGGGTTTGTCCTAGGGCTCATCATTCTCTGTAGGGCTGGTGTACAGCAAAAAGGGACAGAGTAACAGCCTTGCAGCTGGGAAGGCAACAGGTACGGAACTGTTGGACATAGGATATGGACATAGGATATGGACATAGGGGATCCCTGCTGCTACCAACCCACACAGCATAGGCCCAAAGAGAGGTAGAAAAACCATGCAATTGCTTTCCCAAACAGCAGTAACCCAAGGCTGGTCAGATGGGAAGGCTTTCCTTCATTACCCAGAACAGAAACTGTACTAAAAATAATAATAAAATAAAAGACAAATTTTACCAATTTTATTCCCTAAGACACCTATCAAGAGCAACTTAAAACATCTTCAGCAAGGTCTACCATTCATTATTGTTTACAAGATACGTATGGAAACAACACCTTCTAAAGAAAAAAATACATACTGTCAGAGCAAAATAAGCACTTGTCCTTGATGTATCACAAGACAAAAGACTGTATCAAATTGGTTAGTTTATTTCTTGCTTGTTTGTGGGTTTTTCATTTTGTGTTTTTAAGATATCCTAACATAATGCACAGAAGAGCACAGCAAGGTGATAAAGTTACTATTCTATGTGCCAAATGCACATAGAGAGTCTGTTCTGGGTTGGAAAACAAGGGAAAGTACAACAAGCAATCGCCAATCAGCTAACACCCAAAAAATCTACTTACCTTTGCAAGGCCACAGGTAGGCAGGAATCTCCAACAAAACATTCTCACCTCCACTGCCAACCCTTAAATGAGGCCTGGGAAAGGGTGGGCCCTGGCTTTCACCTGAGCTCCCTGGGTTGGCCCTGTCCTCCCATCAGGTGAGCACCATTGTTTGCACCATCATTGTTTCAAGCTGTGACTTAGCATTTCCACTACACAAGGGCAGACAGGAGTAATAAAGAAAGGAGCATTTCTTTAATTCTAACGTGATAAGACACATCTGAAACTCTGGATGCAGAATCTTTTCTCCCTGTAATTTCTTTACCCTTTGCATAGCCACACGGAGGGGAGTAAAGGATTTCGTATATTCAGCATCACACCTTTCTCTCCACAGACTGGCTGTGACCACAGCTCATCTCTGTTAGGTAAACCAACAGGCATCAACCCGCTGATGGGCACTTCCAGTGTTTGAGCTGTGGGTAGTTCTCAAGAACTAATTTACTGCTAGATACTGGCACAATTGGTGTTATGCTCACTTCAAGCTACATTACTGAGTGACTAAGAGAATGTAAACTTTGTGGTTAATATCACATCCCACTCTTTTCTGTCCCTACATCATGATCACCGTCAGCATTTCACAAGTAAAAAACACTGAAGTACAGTTAGTTAATTGAAATGAGATTACTATGCAGGTTTTTTTAGAAATGAACGCGTATATAGGTAATACATATGCATACGTATACACAAATTGATCTCCATACAACTTTAAGAGTTAACAATTCTTTACACCAATCTGTCACCCACAGTAATGAACCTTCTGCCTTCAGGCAGCTAGCCAACCTCCACTTGAATAGAAAAGGCTGTTAGCGAGATAATACGAGCTGGTGGTGTTTGAATGGAACTATTACCTCATTGTTAGCATGAGTGTTATTGTGAATTTTTATCTTGAAACAAACAATACCAGAGTACTCAAGAAAGGCAAAGAATCTTGAACATTTTTTCTCAACACACTGATGACAATACTGTAACAAGGGTGTTTCTTATTCAAAAACCTAAACTTGCAGATCCCATAGAGCTAAGTTATCACGTTACCCTTATTATCAGTTAAGATAAACCAGCTGTCCGCATATAAACTCAGATAAATCTACTATCTATCCCAGTCCAGAACAATATGCTTTTAAAGCTCATGGGTGCCAGTGCTCTAGATGAGATTGTAAATGGAAACCTAAGCAAGATAATTTGTGTATTTATGTCATCTCCGGCTTTCCCATGTACAAACCTTTAATCAATGACTTCTTCCTTCTGATTTCCTCAGTATGAGGAAGCATCAAACTTAGCAAGAGTGACAAAGAAAAATACTAAAATGTCTCTGTTTAAAAAAAAAAAAAAAGAAAGCAAATCTTTGGAAAGGCAAATCAAGCAGTCAGTCTAAAAAGCAATGTGAAAATCTGGCTATGAGTGAATTACTTTTACCTTTAAATATCATCATTACTGCTTCACAGAGAGGTTAAGGTCTCGAATCAACTCTTAGGAAACAAAATCCAAAGGCAATTTCCACCATGAAAAACTTTTAAGTAAATGAAGTTACGTCAGATTGCAAATGCCTCCAAACAAAGAATGCTTCTATTCTAAGATGAAAAGGAAGATAAATAAATAACCAAAGAGAGACATTTAACTGCATAATCACAAACAAAACTGTATGACAAGAAGAAGTAAATCTAGCTCTGAACATATGGAAAATTACGCTCGGAATTGATTAAATGTGAAATAAAGCGATGCTCCAAAAGGTTGGAGCACAAATTCATGATCTCTGAAATACGGCGGTTTATTTACCATGCCAGGCACAGTATTTTACGCAGCAGCTCTGCCAGCTTCTGCAGGCTGCCTCCCACCTTGCCACCCATAATCACACTGGGAAATAATGCACAGTGGTATTTCTGGTTCCTAGCAGGCTCATCATTATTTTCAGAATACTTTGATTAATAACCCTTTTTGTTTTTTCCCTATTAACACTGAAAAATGAATTAGTACTCTAAGAAGCTTTCTCTGCACTCTAAAAATTGGAATGATGTTATAAAATCTCAGCAAACAAGTCGTGTGTCTGTTATTAATGATTCTGGTCACTGCTCCTCTACAGAAAAACACAGCATCGGAGCAAGGATTGTCTGTGTTCAGATCACACGGGCAGGTCAAGGAATGCCCAGTTATGGTAGGCTGATGGCATTCCGGTGATCTTTAGTCCACAACAATCCTACTGCATTTTTGCAACCTTTGTTGAGATTTGCTCGCGAGGGATCTGATGATGTTTCTCTTGATATCAACAGCCAGTCTCACTGCTGACTTCAAAAGGTGATCCAAATTCAGACTCTAGAGATGAAGGCTTAGAGTAAGCAACTTATTTTATTAACCAGATGCTTTGTCATTGTGCTTCAATATGCAGCATAAATGTCTTCCCCTATAGCGACAAGAGACCACATCTCCTTGGCTGACAGAGACTCCTTAAAACAAACTTCCTGAATGAAGCATGGGCTTTTAAACAGCTGGTATGTGAAGTACTAGGGAGAAAGTTGGTAGCTGCCATTTACAAACTCAATCCTATTACAGAGTCACATCCAGAGAACACCTTATTTTAATGTTTTGACTGGAAACGATGCAGCCAGAGGGTCATTTATCATAACTTGTAGCCCTGAGAGGAACAGTGCAAAAAATCACACATCTAGTATAAAAGTATTGCGTATGACGTAAAGCTGAAAAATTAGTTAGTTGTAAACATCTGATGTTTGCTCGAGCTAATTAATCTTCTAATAGCTTCAGTATTCAGATGAGAAGCTCATGAGAATAGATACCTAATTGGTTTTCCAGTATTCTGTTTGTGCCAATTCCATAACGTTCTGCTTAGTAAACGGCACAGAGCATAGATGGGGAGATGCTACATTACTGAAGAAAAATAAATGCAGTGTTTTAGAAGGTGGGAACAAGGACTCACTGTGTCACACACAATGATGCTAACTGAAATGCTCAGGCAGACCAGGGAAGAAAATCAATCTGTAAGCTCCTACAGCACAAAAAGCAATGAGAAATAGCCAATATGAACTTGTCAAGAACAGATCATGTCAAAACGATCTAATTTCCTTCCTTGACAGGATAACCAGCCCAGTGACTAGCAGAGAGCAGCTGGAGTGACAAATCTTAACTAGGTTAAAGCTGTTTAGTCTGTCAGAGAGAAATTCTTTAATAGAGCCAAAGAAAGCTTCCTCCGCAGGGAAGCACCCTAAGTGGGATGAAAAATCAGGTGTATATCCCTAATGGAGTTGTGGCAGTCAGTGCTTGGAGCCCATATTAGCAGGTGGGATTGCACAGAGTCTGTGCTATGTGCTGCCCAGTGCATTCAGTATTCAATTAACATCATCAGTAATGGTATAAATTCCACATGAGAGACTTGGGAATGTTACCAGTGTGGGTGGAGATGTACTCGGGAAGGCGGTATTTAAATTCAAAGCGTTCTTAACAAACTTAAAAATAACAGGACAAAATTCAACTTAGGCATGCGGATGATGAGTCTAGAGCACGGCTAGCAAACACGCTGACACAACCAGAGAAACTTGGTGAGCAGGAGGTGTAGTGGGTCGTAGTATGAGCCCATAATGTGATTCAGCGTGTCTGCTAAAAATCTAACCTAAAAATAAGTAAATAAATAAATAAAATAAAATGAGAGATTTGAGGAACATCATATGCAAGTGGTATATTGGTAACTGTTCTGCTTTCAGTGCTGAGCAAGGGAAATGAGAAATACTAGAAGACATCCTGCAGGCACACACTGCCATAGTTTTGACACATAAATCAGAGAGGAGGAATTAATCCATCACAACCTTTCAAGAACCATTGCTGAAATATGTGCCACAAATACCAAGCGCCTGAGCTGTGGTTGATCTTAAGTGATATCTCAGCTCTCCTCCAAGCCTCATCTTAACAATGCTTTTTCTAATAAGCAAAACAAATCCCTTCACTGAAATTCTTCATCGCATAAAATAGATGTAAACGTGGAAGGGTTTACCCAACAGACCTGGGAACAAAAACAACTTAATGAGATAATCTGTATTACTGGTAATCAAAATGAAAAACTATTTAATCTGCAAGCAGCTGAAAATAAATTATCTAACTTTCTAGTTCAGAGAAGCACACACCATGGAAAGATAACGCAGGAAGAAAATCACAGGAGAGCCTCTATCCTTGATAATAAGAGAGAAAGAAAAAAGAAAAAGAGGAAAGAACTCTGCTAGTAATTCAGTGTTAATATTCAGTAATCGAGGGAAATTTCCTTTTTCAGTTACTAAAAGAAAAATAAGAAGAATACATGTATCAGTATTCCAAGCTAGCTAAAATGTATTAAGTATCACATAATAATGACGATAAAACAGGACTTAATATTCCAAAAAAAGATATTCCAAAATTTTTTAGCATTCTGGCACTGACCCCAGTAACCTGGGCTGCATCAGGCTTGTTAAACACAGACTAATCAGATTTCCCACAGGAGACCATATTAGCTCTCCGTAAGAAATTGAAACTCACTGTTATATGGGCCATGATTATTTCTTTAAATGAAGTCTCCTTTGAGTTCTTTGCAAGCAGAGGAACTTGCAATTACTTCATTTGTACAAATGATACATAAGCTCTAGTGAAAATCTGCGTGCCAAAGAGTCCTCCCACTTGTATCTGCAAATGCATCCAGAAAGGCCAAGTGAGACAGCATTGTTCTGGGTTTGATATTAGCAAATTAGCTGAAGGAAGCACAGGAATGGATGTCGTTGGAACTGGATTCTTTACCTGTCTCTGCCATCAGCTTGGAATAACATATGAAACAAATTGCAAAGCAGAGAACCCATTGCCTATTTGGGAATTAAAATGATGGATATCACTCATGTTTTTGGACTCCTTCACGTCCTGTGAAGAATGAAAAGTACTAAATGACTGCTATTGTGAGGTGCAAAGAATACAGTACCTGCAAGAGCATTCCTGAAACTTGGCACCGTACTTTAAGTGCCTCGTTCAACATCTCAGCCAGCAAACCTAGCTTCTCTGAAATAATCTAATGATGTCCAGCTCCCCGCAGTATAGATCATCTATGGATGCTAAAGTAGGCAGAAAACAGATAAGGTAGTAACCACAAATGGTTAACACTGACAGCAGAAACAAGAGAGTTCACACAAAGCTATTGTTTAGGCATACAAAAAAATAGGTGACTGCACACAAAAAGAATAGGTCGTTCAAACTGCAGGCTTGTGGCAGGTAAGGCCATGAGACATGGCACCGATCGCACCTACCTACACATTACCTTGGATAGCACTGAGCCTCACTTTCAGCTGATCCAAAGATTATCATGAAATTTAACATACTAAGTTCAGCTGAGAATCACAAATTCTCACCTCTTTGGATAAAACATCATTTCTAACAGGCACTTGGAAATTTACTCTTCTGACACTTTGCACTAAGATATGCTTTAGCCCCAGGCACCACAGCAATCTCCGTGTACTACTTTATATACACGGCACATCAGCTTATTTATTAATAAGTCAGTTGGGTGATGCATTTTTGGTAGCCAAATCATTCTGGCCACTGAAATTAGTTGGTCCGATTAAATCAAGATCAGGCACTGGCAGGTTGTGGCTGACTCTTCTGCACAAAGACAGCAGGGTAGGAGGGAGAGCCTCATCCCTGTGCTACTGCTGGGAAACCTAGCTGCTGCCTCCCACACTGGCACCCACAGGGAAACATGGAACTAAATGAACACACACACACACACACACACACACACACACAAAAAAAAAAAAAAAAAAAAAAAAAAAAAGGGGGGAGGGGGGGGGGGGGGAAACCTAAAACCAAAACAACACAAAGGAAAACAAAGCCAAAGCAAACCAAAAAAGAACCTGAGAAGACATGACCTGGCGCTATGGGAAATCCCAAAAGCGCATAACCACTAACCAGGTGCTGGTGGCTGCTGAACTAAGTGACTGCTGCAACAGTGTGTAGTAGTACTAACAGGACACTTTAACAAGAAATAAACGCTGACAGTTTTTCAAGCTGTAAACTAGAATGGAGACATTTCTTTAGTGAAAAGGCTCAACAGTCATCAGCATCAAATCACAAGCTACCCTGTCACCTGCTGGTTGTGAGAAAAGGAGGGCAAAGAGATGTGGAATTGCTTGAAGGAGAGGTAATATGTGGGGCAAGGTTTCCTATTCTCTCTGCTTTTTCTCTGTGTTTGATGTTTCACACCCAAAGCACTGGAGTGCAGCCAAATACTCACTGCTAAAACTAAATAAATGAAGAACGGCAGTAGTGGGGGATACTTATGACATCCAAAGAAGGAAATGCATCCTGGGCTTTAGGCAAAGGAAAATCCCTCCATGTTTACCGTGATGATTTGCTTTGAGCAGAGCATTCTTCTCTCAGAAACAGGATTGTGAGCAAATCCCTTCAAAAAAAGAAGACACCCCTATCATCTGCATTTGGTTTGTTTTGGCGTAGGTGCCTGTGCAGGAGCAAATGAAAGCAATTTCTTTCAAACAGTTGTCCCCACTCAGTTTTTAGTCAGAAACAAGTGTGTTTATTATCAATTTTACTCCCTTTTAACACAACGCACAGATTTGGAAGCCTCTCTACACTGAACCCAGTCCTAAGACAAGAACCTGACAGAGCTTCTGGCTCAGGCTTCTCTACACGCTTTCTGCAGTGATGTGGAACAGCAACCAAGCTGTGTTAGGGTTCCTTTGGTCCCATTTGTCACAAAGCTTGACTTCTTCATTGAAGTCGCTTTTCAAAAGATCAGCCTTTTACATCCACCAGGAAAACAACATGTCACGGAGAACAACAACAACATTGTCATTCATTCTGGAAGCAGAGGTCAACGTCTGCTGGCCCTCGGCCCAGATCCTAAATTGCCAGAGCTTATTTTGTAGGTTTGTTTTTCCAAAAGGGCAGTATTTTATTAGAAGGCTATTTCAGACTCTGTCAGGCTTTTCATGGCTAAACAACACGTGCCAAGCCCAGGCTTTTCTTAACTTCCCTTTCACTTTGAAGCATCCTGGCTGCAACACCAGCCTCCCATCTTTCCAGAAGCATTCAAGCATCCTCTTTCAAGCAGCCACTTTTCTTGGAATAAAGCCTCAAGCCTCTTCAGCTTCTTCCACACTATCACTTTCAGGCACCTTTTGTAAGAACTCCCATGTTATGTCTGTAGGAATCATTTTGCCAGCAAAGAGTTTGGAAATGCTGAAGAAATCATTTGGTGCTTTCCAGGCTGGACTTTTCTCAGCTGAGCTGCTGGGTTTTTCCTTTCAGGATTAGGGATGGTTGTTTTTTTTTGCACAGCTTCTGCTTTGGTCACATGAGATGACTGACAGAAGCCCCATGCTCTTCTGAGGAGCCTCATTTTGCTCTGAAGGGCATAAAAAAATGCTGTGCCCAGAGGCAATAGCTGAGCACAAGAAGTCGCACACTGACCGTTCCCATTGAATGGACATACCAGAAGAACAACATCCCACAAGTAAAACAAAAATAGTCCACTGCATTTTGACACAGCTTTTCAACTTGAGTTTCAGGAGTAGACAAAAGATAGTTGATCATTAATGCAAAGATGAAGTAATTCACGAGTGATTACATTTGGCTTTAGAGGCAAATAACCTTCCAGTGTGATACAATATACATGTTTAAGAAAAATGATCAAAAAGGGAGACAGCATCTCCTGAAAATTTGGCTCAAAACTTGCAAACATTGAGTCCGTGCCAAGCAGTCCTTTTCACCAAGGAAATCCCCAGTAAATAGCTCATTTCCTGAAGAGTGCAGCAGTTCTGCAGCCAGAAGTTCCCCTTCTGACTTGCAAACAGGAATCTCTTTAAACACAAGGAGCGGTAGACTCAGTACAAGCAATTTAACTTCCATAATCAGAATTATAAGACTTCTACATGATGAAACATAGGAGCAGAGGCATAATGCAGCCTTGCCAACTACACGCAGAGTTCCACTTCTTTTCAGTACTGAAATCCAAGTGCAACATCAGGCATAATTGGTTTCTTAAAGTCTGATTGACAACCAAATTTAGTTCCAATCCAATTGTCAGGATGATTAGAATTAACAGGGACTTTCTTTTAGATTCTGGTCTCAAGCACAGAACTTCTCTTTCTCAAACCCCCTCTGAAATGACAAGTTACACCGAGTAATCAAAGATAATCTTCAGAAAGCCACAAATCAGACATCACGTGATGACATTCTGGGTCTTATTTTAGAGTGCTTCCGCTTTCCTGCTTCAAATAAAGGGAACACAGTTCTATTCATGATATATGAGAAATTGTTCCAGCAAGATGGCAAGCATTTCTCAAAACCTTCCTTAATAAATAAATTATTTTAAAATAAAAAAAAAAAAAAAAAAAAAAAAAAAAAAAGAATTACTGCATATTAAATACACATCACAACTGTCACGATTACTTTAAATTTAACAAGTCCAAGCTGACCTTAAAAATAAGATACGAGTTTCAACACCAAAAAATACTTTGTGCAAATATAGTTCAACCCTTATCACCCTCTTTCTAGAGTGACTGCAGATCAGTAGAACAGAGCAACCACCACCTTCTCCAGGCTACAATGTTATCCGCGTTTTATACAATAGCACACAGCCACTGTGAACACAATGACTCCCCCTCACAGAGAAGGGTATGGACTTTGAAGGTCTTCCCCAGCAGCAACCAGCCAACTGAAAAGGTCTCCGCAGCGTTTCCCACATCCTTTCCATCCCTCTTCCTTATGGCCTTCCAAGAAACTGCACTCTGGTAACTTCCTGCCCATCAAACTATAAAACTTTTGCTCTCCAGCTGCTCACGGTCCTCAGCTCACTGGAAACCCAATGGACTGACTAGTATTAGATATGGAGGTTGGTGGCCCTGCCTGTGGCAGGGGGTTGGAGCCTGATGATCCTTGAGGTCCCTTCCAACTCAAGGCATTCTATGATTCTATGAAATAGAAAATGGTTGAACTCAATGGACTTCCCATCCTTTCCTGAAGTTTCACTTGCTTTCCATTTTTCTAACAACCAAATGTAAAGCACTGAGGAATCACTGTAACAAACCAGTGCTGCATAGGAGATAACACCAGGATAACTTTTAGCATCACAATGAAGTACAAGTCATAATATAGATGTTATGAAGGTAAAAAAAATGCAATGAAATCTATATTCATATGGCACTGTGGCCTTAACATTGCTTAAAGATAACGCTCTATCAAATCTAAACTGCAATGGGAACATTCTGACATGAACTTTATTGGCAAACACTCAGAGCCAATCTTCACACATCAAAAAAATGAAGTATGTTTTTCCAAAGCCAGGCACATCCAATGGCAAAAGAAGGTTTATCTGTGTTCACACTTAGAAGCATTAATCATAACCTTCCTACTTAAGACACCTCTTTTGTTCAGCGTGAGTCTAGCAACTTCCTTGGGAAGTACAGCAATTCTAATTTTAAGCCTGCAGCAAACATGGGTCTTTTTAGTTAGGAAAAAAAAAGCCACAGCTGTTTGCTCTCAGCAATGAAGAGCACTGGTGAATTTATAGACTCTATTTGGGGAATTGTTTTTACATTACTGTAATATCTTGGGAAGGGAGTTGCAGCAGAAGAGACACCAGTATTGTATTCTCTAATACCAAGGACCATCTTCAGTTCTTCCAAAACATCCCCCAAAATTCAGCAGTTTCCTTCGGATCTTATTTGCTTTTCTTTTCCTCCAAGCCAGGTATATTCAAGTAAGTAGAAAGACAGTGAAAAAGCAGACAAAAACATGAGAAATTTTCACTCCCATGGAAGTTCCCCACTTGTCCAAAAATATGCATATTGCTGTGTTGTAACACTTGTTACAGGTTCCACTACATCACAATTTGAAGGGGACGGGGGTTTCCGCGTTCTCTGCCCACTGGTACACTGCAGTGTATTTGCTAGCAGGAAGCTGTTCTCGTCACCAAAAGGGAAACTGGTTGCATGTGTTATTTGTTTTTTTTTTTAAGCCGCAGCCTTATTTAACTCTTTATTACATCCAGCTTCTGTCAAAACTGAGCTCACGCAGTGTTTTCAGGGGCAATGTGTGCTTGCAAGAAGCAGGATGAGCAATGACAGAGCCAGTACTGATACACATGCCTAACTCACAATGCAGTAACAGCAACAGGTCACGTCTCACGAGGGCTGAAGGTCAGGGCCAATTCTGTTCTGGAATTGCATGTGGATCACATGTAGGCTATGGCATTAAGAGGTTTTATCTGATTCTCAAGTGAGATGCAGTAGGTCCTGCTCTAGGCTCTTCACTGTCATCCTCAGCAGGAAGAGCCTCCCTTCAGTGAAAGTCAGCATGAGTAACGTTTAGAGCAGCTGGATTTTCCAAGCAAGAAGTTTTTACTAGGAAGCTGCATAAACATAGCTGGCTTCCAAGAAGGCTTACTTACTACTAACACAACCTAAATACAAATAAGTGTTCTTACTGTGTTAGGTTCTGATGGCTTCTGCAGCAAAGCTGACAGGCTTGCTAGAACATCTTTAAATTATTTATATGGAAATCATCCTCAAAGTCATTAGAGAAGCTCTCCTGAGTCAGGAACGTGGTTATTGATTTACTTTTACTTTCCCCCCTTGAAGTTTTACCAAAATAAATAAATAAATAAATAACAACAGCACATTTTCACTTGGCTTCCAGACAAAACCTGCAGATGTTAGTGTGAAATTGAAGCAGCATTTCTTCACTGATATTACTAACAAGGCAAGCCTTGGATCATGCAAAAGTTACAGGACAACATACATCCAATCCCAAATTGCATTTCTCATTTGTCTTGCTCACTTTGTATCTTTCCTTACATTTGCACAATAAAAATCAAGGGAATCATATTTTGCTTGGAAAGTGGACAGAAATGGTGATTTACCAAAATAAAGGCCACAAGAGGTCAAAGAGCTTTTAGAAGCCTGTTTAAGCTAACAGGAAACAAAGTTAATTGGTGACATCGAACCAACGTGGAAATTTCAGACCTGAAGGTGCAAGTATATGAAGATCTGGTCCTCAGATTTTCATGGCCACAGATTCGCCATCAAATGCCTTATGTTAATATAAGAGAATGCAGACTAGGTACTGGAGTAAGGAATAACAGCATGCATACCACCAGGCTTTTTGTAGGCACAACAGAAATCTGCTGAAAGCATTCTATGCTTCTATGATCCATTTACAAGAATAAAACAAGTGATGCCTTGAAACAACAAACACCAGCACCCAACTCAGAATCACAGTGTAAGTTCACCTTAGTAATACAGCAACACTGAAGAAAACCCAGAGTCCTGCTAAAAAACAAAGAGAGCCTGTTCCAAAGCTGATCTGCAGTGAATGATCTCTGTAGTTATTATAACCATATTTCAGGTAGGAGCCTACAGAACGGCTGCCAGTTTCTTTATGTATGTATTTTTACATCACGTTTAAGACGGCTTAGTAGATGTTAAAAATACGTAGTTAATGATTTATCCATCATTGTGATGAGATGTGATTGTGCTGTCAGTTCCCTTTGTGCTGCCACTGTACTTCTCAAGAAGAAGAGCTTGATAATTCTTCTATCACGGTAACTGCACTAAGGAATTCTTAAACATTTTTCAGCATCTACTTTAACAAGCAGTCCATTTAGCTGATAACACTGATATTATTCTAGATATTACTTCTCAGTGACTGATACAAGGCTTGAGGGTTTTGTTTTATTGGGGTGGTGGCATTTGTTTGCTCATATTAAAAATTCTTTTATCCCCTTTTTGATATACTGGAATTTGTGCTATTTCCTCATTCTTATGACCTTCATCTCTTCTAAAACTACGCATGTCAAATCTTATTCTGATTCTATAATGCATTTTCAGCGGAAAATAGCAGTCTGTTCTGAATTGTAACCCATTGCACCCCTCCTTTTAAGGGGAAGGAGGCAAGACACATGACAAAAATCACAGAGTGAAATAGCTGGAAGTCCACCCACTGGGAAAGGCTGGATGGCAGAACCACTGTGCAATGCTGCTGTAAAGAAATGCAAAGTAAGTATTATTTTACTTATGATTCTTACAGAAAAGTCTCTTTCTTATCTGAAAGCACTGATGCAGACTAATTTCTAGTTAGAGATTTATACTGCTCCAAAGTCACACTGGGCATTCTTGTACTTGAATAAAAATCAGTATCGGGGTTAAAAAACAGCAAAAGCAAGTGCACAAAGAAACTGGGATTGATCCAAAGCCTGGCTGTGGGTTGGGAAATGCAGGCTCATGACACTGAGCACCAGCAGTGGCTCACTGTACAGGGATGTGTTGCTGGTAGTTGCCCCCAGCATCCTTCTAATTCACCCCAAAGTTTTGATGAAGAGACTTATTATGTGCTCATTAGGGACTCATTAGATCACCCTAAACATGTTCAATTCCAGATTGCTGCCTCCTAGCTGCCAGTTTTCCATGGAGAATATTCTAATTGCCAGGTACTTTTGTATCTCCCTCCCAAAAGAAAATCCAGCTGAAACATCAAGAGAATTGCTGCTCTAAAATCATACCAAACCAAACCAAGAGAGATTTTAGCAGTGACGATACAAGCAGCAAGCCAAAGAGAAATTCCTGCCCCAAACTCACTTCCTCTTTTTCACAACATCTGTATGCTGCTCTGTCTGGCATGTGAGTTCCTATAAGTCTATAAATAGGGAAAGCAGCAGAACAGCTTCGGTTTCATTGCTGTTTAACAAAGCCCCAGGCAGGATGGAAGTTCCCAAAGCCACATGACACCTACGTAGTGGAAGAATGGGGCAGTCAGAATTTCCTCTTGGGTGCTGCCACCCTGATCACTTTCTGTTTGTGGAGGTATAACTGTAATGGAAACCACAGCATTTGCCACAGACCCCAGCAGATGTTGTTGCCTGAACACAGCGAGGCAACAGAAAGCAGGGACAGCCTCAGACAACCAGCAGTGAGAAGACATGCTGCTGGAGAGCCCGGTAAGTCCTGCGCAGCGAGAACCTCTGGGTGCAAGGCACTGCTGCTGTGTAGATGATGGGGACTTCTGTGGCTACTCATGCAGGCAGCAATCTTATAATGTGCTACAGAGCAGGAGCACATTAAATTGTGATGCAGTTATGAATGCACTGGAGGTTCTGTGTATTACATCACACTTAGATCATATGTGATTATGGAATGGTTTGGGTTGGAAGGGATCTTTAATGAGCTGGCAACATCCACAGGGATTATACTGGAACAGCCGCCCAGAGAGCTGTGGATGCCCCATCTGTCCCTGGAGGTGTTCAAGGCCAGGTTGGATGGGGCCTTGGGCAGCCTGGGCTGGTATTAAACGTAGACGTTGGCTGACCTGCTTGTGGTGGGGGGGTTGGAGAGTCATGATCCTTGAGGTCTCTTCCAACCCAATCCCTTCTGTGACTGTCTGATTCTATGGTGGTGGTTTTATGCAATGTGGTTGTGGAGAACAGAAGCAGTGTTTGATATTCCACATTACACATGGTGCATATTTTGTAACTCTTGATGTCAATGTGGAACACCAGAACAAGAAAGAAACAGTGATCTGAGCAGGTACCATCAGGTACAAAGTGTCAGCAGAGCACAAGCAGGGCTGAAGCAATGCTGAGCACCGAAGTTGGGTATTTTGCCTCCAAGGTTTCATTCTCAGTCCCTGTTTTTGCCCAGTATAATTACTTAAATAAATGACAAACCATACCAATGCTGACAATTCCTCAGTGACAGCATTTGAATTACACAACCCAGCAAAGAATGTTTTCCTGACAATCAAAAAGTATCAGGTTTTGCGTCAATAAAAACAAAACCAAGTAGGTAGTAAGAGCTCTTATTTTCAGACCCATGACATTTACCTTCTCCACAGAGGGGTGTTTTCAATATAACTGCTGCTGGATCATAACTGCTATCCTAGTGCTGCAATGGGAGAGGGGCGTTTCCGCTGCATCCAGCACTGTCTCACGCTGTTACTCAGTTTGGAGAACTTAAGCTCTAAGTGGACTGGTAGGGACCTGGTGCCCATCAGGCCTGCAATCCCTTGAGAAACAATATTCAAATTAACTAATAAGATATTGTACTGCTTACAGCTTATTAGAGAGAAACAATGAGGGGCAATAGTAATAGCTGCTGTGCCTGGGAATTAAGAGCTGGATTTAGCTGTCATGTCCATAATTCAGTGCATTGGTTATGTAAAGGAGTAGGTGAGAGGAGGGTTCAGTTTCATATTAAGGAAAGTAAAAAAGGCTCTACAGCAAATGTAATTGCAGGATCAGTAAAAAGCATAAGGCAGCTTTGCTCTGCTATTTACATGTCAAGGCGATTTAAGGAAATCCTCATACAGAAAACTTCAATAATTGAAAATGAGATTCAGGAACAGCTTGCTCTTCAGTTAAAGTGTAAGTTATATACTTTTTTTCATGTTACAATATAGCACGTAGAGAAGAGTGGTAAATTCTCATGAGGTACTTAAAACATAATCTCACCGAGGAAAAGGAATAAGATATTAGGGGTTCTTGACCAACAGTAATACCTACTAAGACAGCAATATTTCTGCAAGGCTCTGCATATGCAAACTGCAGTCTACACATTCACAGAATCTCTAAGCATGAGATTATTTTGGCACTAACTGTTATAAATCCTGTGGGGGAAAGTTAAGTGCAGAGAGACAAAGCGAACACCTTGAGAACAACCTGGTACAGGTACTATCTAATATGTGGACAACACTGTTTAAGACAACACATGAGAGGTGTCAAAGCACAAAGGGTACGAATGAACCCAGTGAGGCGGAGAAACTAGGCTGATTAGAACTTGGGGCACAGACTGTCAGATTTGATAACGCTATGTAAAACTCTTAGCATAAAGGGTGAGAAGATCATCTCCACAGAGAGGCTGTGGATACCCCATCCATCCCTGGAGGTGTTCAAAGCCAAGGTTGGATGGGACTCTGGGCAGCCTGAGCTGGTATTAAATGTGGAGGTTGTCTGCCCTGCCTGTGGTGGGAGGGCTTGGAGATTCATGACTCTTGAGGTCCCTTCCAACTCAGGCCATTCTATGCTTCTATAAGAGTCATCCTCAGCAAAGCCATCATCTCAACTAGATTGGCACAAGGTTTTGACCATGTGTACACCAAAACATGCCACTAAAGATGCCCATGGTAGCAAAAAGAAGAAACCAGGGTGCTAAAGCTATGGGAGATTGGAAGAACAAGTAATCTAATTGTATTTTACAGCAAAAAAAAACCAAAACCCTATTTCAGAACAAAATACAAAGAACTGATGTGAAAATGTTTCACCTGGAATATATACAAAGTGAATGATTGCTGCTTTCTAATTGGTGAAACCAATTTCAGAACCTTTCCACTGAAGTAGAAGAAGTGGCCGTCTCCTTTAAGATAGATGACGTGCTAGGCTGAAAAATTAATAAATAAGTACACTTACCATGGGAAAATAAGGGTTATTTTAATAACTGCTCCGTGTTTGAAGTGTGAGTAAGGAGCTTTCGTTTCAACCTTCAGCTGCAGTGCTAACACAGACAGATTGCCCTTTGTCACACAGCCATCCTTGCACAAGCCCTTGCACCACTTCTCTCCCCTCCTAAGGAGGCAGAGATCAACCTCGCTGTCACATCCCATTAGGAGCAAGCTGATAAAGCGTGCTGGGATTCCAAGGTGACACAGCTGCTTTCATTACATCTGTCACAATATTGATTAGATTAGGTCTGAAGCCCATCTTTGGCCTGCTACTGACCCATTACATCTCCGGGGAAATTCTGCAGAGAGGAAAACAGGATTGAAAATGACAACAACGACAGAGGTGTATGAGAGAGCTCATGGGACTGACTCGGGTGTGACAAGTGTTGATTTTTACCAACTATGCATCCTAATCCATTAATCCCAAATCAGACAAACTAAATATCGCATCACCAAGTACTTATCTGCTGGGACATTTCATCTCAGAACAGTGCAGCTGAGCCATGCAGCC